>NC_040908.2:8415256-9040256 GCF_004126475.2 Phyllostomus discolor
GGGAAACATCACAGAGAAGATTTTATGCCATGAACTCTAATGGGTGCCAATTGGACTCTTGGGGAGAGGGAGATTGTTTAGAAGGAATGCTTTTAGAACACATGACGTATTAGGTAGATATTTAATATAATGCAATATTTTGTCATTTCTATAGTAACTCTGTTACATCTGAATACACTCTTCATTAAATACATCAGCTTAAGAACTCGACCATGATCATAGCCAATAATGTAACCCCATATGTAACCATGAAAATCTTCAGATTTACCAGCCATTGGGTGCTGTTTTTAATGATGTTTTTGCCAACAGCTTTCTACTTAGCAGTGTGAACATTTGGCAGATATTTTCATATTTGACTTTGTGTTGCAAAAAGGTCATAAAACTGGAAATGTAGACAGATTCTCACTTGATAGTTCTTGAATCTTTAAGTTTTTTCATGTATCAAGCGGGGATTTTTGTATAGTTATATGCCACATTCTTTAGTCGCTGGAGTTATAAAAATAGATGAAAAGACATGTATTTGTTCACTCACTCATTTAGAACTCATTTTTGAGCATACATTATGTCCCAAGAATCATGCTAGGTTTTGTGAGGTGATCTAGAAGTGAGTATAGTAAACTTATTTATTTATTTGTACAGTCAGTCAGTCAGTGAACATTATTGGGAAAATGTGCTTTGACAGGCTAATAAAATATGATTCCCATGTGGAGTAAACTCACAGTGTGGTTGCAGGAAGTCCCCTAATAAATTAATTGAGGTCCTTTGGGTGAGTTGTGAAATTAATGTAAGTGGTCACAGATGCTAGAGAAGCACTTTGCAAACGATAATGCTGTGTGCTCGAGGGCACAGTGTTCAGCATCGAACTCGCTAGCCTGTCCCTTCTCCTGACCACACAAGGCACTGTGAGCACATACTAATTGATCTAATTAGTCAGAAGTCACCATGTACCTACAGAGTTCAGGATCCTATGCCGTTGGAATAGCAGGATGAGAGAGGCAAGGCATCTACCTGCCTTTGAAGGGCTTGATAGTAACGGAGAAAAGGATGCTCAGGAATTGTGTTACTTGTGTGCATGGTGTGTGAGCATTGAGAAGGGGGCAGAGCTTCCTCATAGAAGTGGTACATGGAAGGAGATGGGCCATCAGTGTCCAGCCACATGGGAAGCATCAGAGGTCTGAGAGAGCTTGCTGTGCTGGAGGGACTACGTGTCATGTGTTATTGCTGGAGCACGAAGTCTATGGAAGAGCATTGGGAGAGGTCTTGGATGCTGGGAGAGAGCGTTTGGATAGTCTTCTGAAAGGAGTGGTGAGTCAGAGATCCACTTTCCATCTGACCTGCCAATATTTCCCAACTCCCCTTCTCTGCACACCCTATGCATTCGTTGTATTTCGCTTACAATAATGGTAGTATAGTTTGAGCTCCGCAGTGGCAGAAAGCAAAGCACAACCATCAGGACAGGTACTTTAAAAGAACATAGAATTGACCCACTGTATCAAGATCCATTCACCACTGATGGCTACCTCCCAAGTGGGTTATGTGAAGCACTTATGTTTATCTTTTCTGGTCCTCCCAACAGAATTATGGGTAAAGTGGAATCTCCTGTGTTTGCAAATGAGGAAATGGAGGCCTGGGAGACAAATTGGCTTTGCCAAACCACATGGAAAACTGATGTCGGTCCAGCTCCAGAGCCCAGACCTCCTGCTTCTAGTACAGAGTCTCTGCCATAAACTCTCCATTCTGCTGTAATCCCAGTGGGCAGCGGCCCACCTTCAGTGTGTACAGTTTGGAGTGTGAAGCAGATGGATTCATCTCGTATTTCTAGCCAGGATTCAATCACTTATGAATCACCTACTATGTGCATCTTCTTGCTCAGGAATGTGTAGGAAGCCAGGCCTGGGATTTGAATTCCAGCTCTGATTCTCCACAACTCTTAATTCTGAGAAACCTGCTCAAATTGTAGTTATTTGCTCATCTGTAAAAATAGGCACAGACATAGTACCCAAAACATAATATATCCTTAGCAGAGAGCCTGGCATGTGTTAACGTCTCAGGACCATTATCCAGTAGGTATAGTAATGAAGATCCTGGCCTGCCTCCTCCATGCTTTAGCCCAGTGAGAACACACAATTCAGAAGATCCAGTGAAGGAGTTTCAGTAGGGTAAGAAGGCAGGAAACTCCAGACACCTTAGACCCTTCCTTAGCGCTATGGAGTCCAGCATTTTAGGCTATTTACCCTTTTTTTGTGGCTCCTGGCAACCATGACCAAAATATATGGTTCTGCAAGAAAAGAGCCTACTGTGAGGGAAGTTGATTGACTTAATATTAGGAACACCATCCCTTTCATTTTCCTCTACTCCTTTCTGTAGCACTAATGGTTCTTAAAGTTACTTTGTCCTTTTCTCTAGCTGTTTTCCTTGGCCTGCTGAGACTTTTTCTGATTGGGTCTCTTGTGGAATGGAGAGTTACTTTATTAGTTATGGCAGTATCTATAGGCCTGTCACACACAGGTGACTGCATATGCTCACACATACACAATAGTCCCTGCACACATGTAATACACATGCACTCACATACCTCACATGCACACATACCACACACCACACATGCACAAGCCATACAAATACATACATCATGCATCCACACATACCACACACACAAACACACCACCCATGTACACACATATGCCCCCACACACCACACATACACAATCACAGAGAGCATATGCCTGTTCTTATTTAGTTTTGCTCCATGGATGAAAATGTTTGTATAAGTAAGGCCCTAGGTTAAGTACGCGCATGTTGAAAGATTTGGCAAAGGAGTTCAGCTGAGAGGCATTTTCGCTATCACAGGGCTTAAACGGCATCGTGTTCGGGGGTCAGGCCCTGCTGGGCCTGCCTGGGAGTTCTTTGCCAGTTTTGAGGGTGTGGTGCAGAGAATCTGATGTTTGCTTTAATGACTGTGAGAAGTCTCTTAAACAAATTGGCTGCCTAGAAAAACATTGCAGATGCTTCTCAGTTCCGAACATTGGCTTCTTCAGCCAGGACCACAGGAATATTAGTGTCAGTTTAAAACTCTCTCCAATCATGCCATATAAGAATTGTGGTTTTCCTCGTCTATCAAATTAGCTAATCTCATTTAACCATGACCACGGCTAACACACGATCAGACTGTAGGCAGACACTCCTGGCTTTGCTGTACCAGAACCCAAACAGAGGCTCACGTGTGGATGGGCGCGGCCCCCCAGGGCTGAGGTCCGTGGTTCAGGCTCTGTGAGGGCAGGCGCTGGCCTCACCTTGTCCCCTGGTTGTCCCCAGCTCCTGGAACTGGGGCTTCTATCGACAGACTCTGAGTTCTTTCACTGAGTTCTATTCACTCTTTCACCTCCGAGCTAGATGCCTGGCACATGGTGGACTTTTCAGTAAGTGCTTGAGTAACCTCTGGGGTTCTATCTTCTGGCGTTCCGTAGTCTGGATTCAGACTTTGATTCTTATGAAGATGACCACTAGGCTCTGGAGAGGCGACTTCCCAAGCTGGTCTTCATGCCTGCTGCCTGGGTGTGGATAAAGGCTGGGGAGGGGAGCGAGACAGTGCTGAGGTGGAAGGAAGTGGATGCAACTGTGGGGAAGGTTAGGAACAGGTAAGGTTTTTCTTTCTTCACCTTTAACATTCAGCTATATTTTAGTCTAGCTATTTTTTATTTTCAGTATTTTTGCACTGTTGAAATCATAATATATGAAAACTAATATGCTTCGACTTTTCACCTAATACAATTAATATAAGCAGTTTTCCATATCATTAAATGGCATTGCAAATGCTATTCCAAAAAGCACATAAACTGCTGTATTGTGTAAGTGCACCATACTTTATCTGGACAATCCTCCCTTGTTTGGCAGTAACTGACAAACAGCAGCATGAAGGGTCTGTCCAGGCATAGAGATCAGTGTTAGGTCTCGTTTGGGACTGTCTTAGCCAGGCTTCTGATCTTTCTGGGTCGAGATAGTTGTTTTGTGTTCTCTGGATCAAGTCTGTGTGAACCAGCCATTTGATTAGGTAAATGATTCACTGGATATGGGTGCAATAAGAACTATCAAAATGAGAATACCCCCATTTTATGCTTTTTGACTTATAATTTTGAAATAATAGAAATGACATTTAAACAAATGGATGATTGTAGGCAAACAAGTCCAAACACCAATGCAGATCTTTAACCCTGAAGCCTTACTGAAAAGTTCAAAAGACCATGGGTAGTATATTTTGATTTTAATCTGAATGACTAGTGGTTTGTCCTGATAAGAATTAAATGAGCAGTGATTAAGCCCCAGTTAATTCTAGGAATCATTCAGAAGACTCTGGAAAAATATAAAATGGTACAACAACATTGGAAAACAGTATAGCAGTTTCTTTAAAAAAGACACTAAAAATATATATAAAATTATAAAATGGTACAACAACATTGGAAAACAGTATAGCAGTTTCTTTAAAAAAGACACTAAAAATAAAATCATGTGATCTAGTGATTTCACTTCTTGATATATACCCAAAGTAAATGACAGGAGGAACTTAAACAGATATTTGTATACCTATGTTCATGGTGGCATTATTCACAGTAGACAAAAGGTAGAAGCAACCTAATTGTCCATTGATAGATGAAATAGATAAATAAAATATGATATGAATGTATGGTGGGATACTGTCTTTGACTTAAAAAGAAAGGACCTTTAAACGCATGCTACAATATGGATGAATCTTAAAGACATTATGCTAAGTGAGATACACCAGCAACACAAACACAAACACCATATGATTCCACCTCAATGAGGCACCAGGAGTGGTCAAATTCACAGAAACAGAAAGAAGACTGGTATTTGCTTGCCAGGGGTTGAGGGGAGAAGAGATGGGGAATTTTTGTTTAGTGAGAATAAAGTCTCAGTTTTCAAGATAAAAGGGATTGTGGTAGTGATTTTATTGTTAATATACTTAATACCAATGAATTCTATACTTAAACATGGTTACGACTGTAAATTTTATGTTACATTTTACCACAATTGCTTACTCTAGAAAAAGACTCTGGAAGAATAAAATCAGTGATGTAAGAAATAAATATTTTATCCCAGGGAAATCTCAGAGGTATGTGAGTATAATAAAAAAAAAAGACTAGGGGAAAATAAGCTTGCTCATAAATTATACTTCATGGAAGGAGTGAAATGAGCATGGAATTTACAAAGGACACCACAAAAGTTAAGTAAGAGTGCATATAAGTGGGCGCCCATTGTTAAGTGGGGACTGAAGATCAGGGAGAGCTGTATGAAGAAAGCAGCCAGGACTTCAGTAGAAGGATGTGGGGAACTGGTGGGTAGTCATCATGGAGAGGAGGGAGGAAACTGGGAGGACAAAGCATGGAAATTAGAATTTCAATCTGCTAAGTGTATAGGGATAACTGCCAACATTTAAAAAAAAAGATTGCAAAGAATCAACTGAGCTTTACATTTCAAGTGACTAGAAAAAAGGAAAAAAACAAACAAACCCAAAATTAGAAGAGAATAATAAAGATCAAAGCAAAAATAAATGAAATAACAAAATAAAAACAACAGAAAAAAATCAACAAAACTAAGTGTTGTTTTTTAATAAGACAAACAGCTAGACTAAGAAAAAAGAGAGAAGGTTCAAATAAACAGAATTAGAAATAAATGAGGAGGCATTACAGTAGAGTCTCAGAAAAATTTTTAAAAAGGACCATAAAGGACTATTATGAGCAAATTGAATAATCTAGAATAAATGGATAAAATTCTAGAAACATGCAATTGAATCAAGAAGAAGTAGAAACCCTGAATGAGTCAATAACGAATAAGGAGATTGAAGTTGTGTATTAAAAACCTCTCAACAAAGAAAAACCTAGGAACAGATGGCTTCATGGCTGAACTCTACCAAAACATTCAAAGAAGAATTAAAACCAACCCTTCTTAAACTCTTCCAAAAAATAGAAGCAGAGGGAATATCTTCAGACTTATTTTGTTAGGTTGGCATTACCCTGATACCAGAGCCAGACAAAGATACCACAAGGAAAGGAAACTATAGGCAAATATTTCTGATGAATATAGATGCAAACAATTTCAATAAAATACTGGCAGTCTGGAGTCAATGAACACATTACAGAGAGTATACAACATAACTAAGTGGAATTTATTCCTGGGATGAAAGTTTGGTTTCACATACACAAATACATTAATGTGATGCACCACATTAACAGAATGAATAATGAAAACCACATGATCATCCCAATAGGTGCACAAAAACACTCAAAAAAGTTTAATATCCATTCGTTATAAAAACTCTCAACAGAATAGTATAAAAGGAAATTCCTCCACACAATAAAGGCTATTTATAAAAAGCCCACAGCTAACATTATAAACAATGGAGAAAAACTGAAAGCTTCATCCTCATCACTACTTTTTAAGCTTCAGTACAAGATAAGAAAGCCCACCCTCATCACTACATTTCAACATAATACTGGAAGTACTAGTAAGAGCAATAAGACAAGAAAAATATATACAAGACATCCAAATCAGAAAGGAAGAAGTAGACCTGGCTGGCATAGCTCAGTAGATTGAGTGTGGGCTGTGAACCAAAACATCGCAGGTTCGATTCCCAGTCAGGGCACATGCCTGGGTTGTGGGCTGGGTCCCTAGTGGGGGCCACATGAGAGGCAACCACACATTGATGTTTCTCTCTCTCTCTTTCTCCCTCCCTTATCATATCTAAAAATAAATAAAATATTTTTAAAAAAGAAAGGAAGAAGTACATTTATCTCTTTGTGGATAACATGATTGTATTCCGCAGGGGAAAAGAAAAACTATTAGACCAAATGAATGAATTTGGTAAAGTTGCAGGATAAAAAATGTACTTTCAAAAATCAGTTGTATTTTTATACCAAAAACAATCTATCCAAAAAGAAAATCAAGAAAACAATCCCATTTATGATACTATCAAAAAGAATAACATACTCAGAAATGAATTTAATTAGGAGGTTAATGCTCTATACACTGAAAACTATAAAACAATGATGAAAGAAAATGAAGATACAAATAAATGGAAAGATATATTCATGGATTGGAGGAACTAATATTGTTAAAATATCCATACCACCCAAAGTGATCTACAGATTCAGTGCAATCCCTGTCAACATTTCAATGGTATTTTTACAGAAATAGAAAAAAGGAATTCTAACATTTGTATGGAACCACAAAGCATCCTGAATAAACAAAGAAAGTTTGAGAGGGAGGAACAAAGTTGGAATCGGCACACTTATAGATTTTAAATTATGTTTCAAAGCTATGGAAATCAAACAGTATAGGATCAGCATAAAAAGTGGCATAAAAACAGACACTTGGACCGGAAATAAAACCAGAAACCAGGCATGTATTGTCAACCAATGTCCTACAAGTGAGTCAGGAACACCCCATGGGAACAAATGGCCACGTTATTAAACGGTGCTGGGAAAACTGGATGTTCACATGCAAAAGGGTGAAATTTGACCCTTGTCTTACATCACACACAAAAACCAAGTCAAGCTGGATTAAAGATGTAAACATAAGAAAAATTCACTGGCATTGGCCTTGGCAATGATTTTTTGGATATGACACCAAACACTCAGGCAACAAAAGCAAAAATAAAAATAGGGACTCCATCAAACTAAAGTTCTGGATAGTAAAGGAAACCACCAAAAAAAAATGAAAAGGGAGTTTAATAGATTAGGATAAAAATTTGCAAACCATATATCTGATAAGGTGTTTAGATCCAAAATAGTACATAAGGAATGCAAACAACTCAGCAACAAAACAATTAGATTTTTAAAAAGGGCAAAGGATCTGAGTAGATATTTTTCCAAAGGAGACATACAAATGCTAACAGATATATGAGAAAATGCTCAATGTCACAAGTCATCAGGGAAAGACAAGTCAAAATCACAGTGAGATATCACCTCACACCCATTTGCATGACTATTATATTTAAAAAAAAACAAGGTAAGTGTTGGCTAGGATATGGAGAAAAGGGAACTCTAGGACTTGTCATTAGGAATGTAAATTGCTATATCTATTAGGGAAAACAGTAGGGAGGTTTCTAAAAAAACTAAAAATAGAACTGCCATATGATCCAGCAATCCTCTCTTGGGTAGATAGTCAAAAGAAATGAAATTAATAATCCTGTTTTTATTTTAGCTTCATTTACAATAACCAATAAATGGACACAAACTAAACATCTATAAATGAAAGACTAGATAAAGAAATTGGGGTATATGTATGCAATGGAACATTGTTCAGCTTTGCAAATGCAAGAGGAGCTCCTGCCATTTGCAATAATAGAGATGAGCCTAGAAAACCTAGTGCAAAGTGAAATAAGCCAGATACAGAAAGAAAAAAAGAACCCTGAATGATCTCACCTACATGTGCAATCTGAAAAAGGTTGAGCGCTTGGAAACAGAGACTGGAATGGAAGTTACTGGAATGGGGAGGTGGGGGTGGACAGATGTTGGTCGCAGGGCACGAAGTTGCAGCTGTGGGGGGTGAATAAATCTAGAGCGCACAGCGTGATGACCGAAGTTAGCCGTACCGCATTGGATACTGGAAAGCAGCGAAGGGAATGGATGTCTGTTGAGCACACAACACACATACGCGCGGACGCACCGAAATGCAAAATCATAATCATGTGAGGTGATGTGTTAATTAGCTTGGCTGATCATTTCACTTTGTGATTTGATCCAAGTTTAAATCATTATAGTATACACATTAAATATTACAAATTGTATGTTAAGATACAATTTAAAGATAACGAAACAAACAAACAGAAAGGATGGGATCCTCCTCTGAGCCGTGTCGGCGCCTGGGCCAGCAAGCTCTGCACTGGCGGTCTGATGCAGGGCTGGGGTTGGGGGCGGCTCTGGCCTAGCATCTGGCCGCCTCGGAAGTGGCTGTCTAGAAGGAGATGGGGCTAGCGGTTTGGAAGCATTTCATTCAAAGTGAAAGCAGGTCTGTTTTGTTGCGGATCCAGTAGAGCTGGAAATGAAATCTCACAAACTGTTTGTCAAATTGGATTTATGGGAGCAGACTGAATTAGTTAGTATTCCATTGAAGATATTAGCTAGAGATACACTGATACACATGCAGGGTGGGGCACAAGTAGGGTTACGGTTCTTCATGTGTAATTCATATAATAATAAACAACGACACAAGAATAAACTTCATGTTTTGCATACTCACAACTGCAAACCTCCTTTTGCCTTGCTTTGTATTTTAGATGCATTGGTGTCATTTTTACATGTTCCTAATATATTTTTCTAGATTTAACATACACAGTGCCTCCTGGATGAAAAAGTCTATGCTAGAAGAGAAGGAAGAAGGCCAGAAAGGACAATTTAAACCAAATTAAGGATAACTCCTCACTCAGTGGAAATTATGGGTTAGTGAGGAATGCAGACATTGCGCGGTTATGTGGTTAATATAAGGCGGGGCGGGGCGGGGCCTGACCACGGGACTGAAGGTGGGCATGACTGACTTCGGGACACCAGGTCAGCAATCTGATGTCCAGGAACTAGAGATGTCCCCCAAACCCAGCTCTCAGCCCAGGGGCGTTGGCAGAGTCCTCTAGGGCCTGGTGAGAGAATGCACTGGGATAGGCTGGGGCGACTTAACTATTCAATGTAGGAGATGGAGCTCCAGGCAGGATTTTTCAAATGGTAGCTTGTGATCAGCGTTTGTCGGAGATACAAAGTAGAACAGAATAGAGTGGAATAGAAAATATCGCCATTACATCACAGAGGGTGAAATATGATTTCATAAAGCCGGTTTCAGCTTCGAGGGCAGAGGAAAGTCATATCAGGTTTATTTTTTACTGTGACTCCAGGTCCGGAACGTTGCAAGCAGTGTGCTAAAGGGCTGCAGGAAGCAAATTAGGAAGCATCTAATAGGATTAATAGGAGAATGAATGACTTCATTATAGCATGTTCTTTCTTTTCTTTTTCGGTTGTTGTCACGTTTTTGTTTGACAATCTAAAGAAAAGCGGTCAGTGCTCCTGACTAAAGAGTCAGGTATGCATGTCTTATTTTTCACTTTTTTAAAATTTTGTTCAAGTACAGTTGTCTCCACTTCCGCCTCCGCCACTCTGCTACTTTCCCCCTCCCCACCCACCCCTACCTCCCACCCTCAGTCCTACCTCCTTTAAACGTATTCCAGTGTTATTAAAACGTGAATACTATCCAAGATACTTAGAAATGCATATTTCAAAGAACAAAGCGTTACAACAGACAAAAATAATGAAACAAATACTGCCAGGGCTAAAAACTAGACAAGAAACAAAACAGCAATGAGGAGGTGGTGCATTTCTGTGCGTGTGTGTGAATGTTTGAGTCTGTTCAAAGAACACTGCTTGGTCTGTGTCCTTCACACACAGCAACCTGACACTGAATGCAGCGATAGGGCAAGTGTAATGGTCTTGTTATTTGGTCTCGTGACTCTGTGGGTCTCGAGTGGATATTTTTAAGGACCGTTTAAGCTGCCTAGGACCTTCTTCACCAACAATCTAGTTATATTTCCTTCAGAATGTAGAAAAATCGTGTACTTTAGAGGAAAGAAATGTTATAGCACCTGGAGAAATCAGTATCAGATAAATGGCTTTGTGAGGCTTGCAAAGGCCATTACTTTCAATGGGAAAATGTAAATTACTTCAAATACACAAGCCTGCAATTGTGGCTACCAGCAGGGTTTAGGGTTTTGTTATATGACCAGCATAAAAAGGTTGAGGTGGCTTAAAGAAAACAATGTTTCTAAGTGAAGTTGGTAAATTAGCAAAACGATGCTGATTGTTTTGAAGTTTTGTCTGCCGAGGAGGTATCTTGAGCCTGTTTTCATGTCTACCATTCCCAATGCTGGTTTAAAAATATCCTCCATTTGTTTAAGCATGTTCACTGCCAGCTGGGCAGAGTTCCTTTTACAAAGACCCAACTGAATGAATTGGAGAGGACTCTTTATTTATCTATGATTTCAGCTCCACCTGTTTACCATTTTCTTGTTAAAAGGAATTAGTGAGTGTTGGGTATGTGGCTATGAAGCAATTGAACAAATCTCCACTGCAACTATAATACAAATCCATCTTCAATCCCAGAGCAAATTGTTCTCATTTTGGGAGGGGAAAAAGGTATTTTCTCAGCTAAAAACAAAAATTAACAAATATTTTGCAGAAGGTGAACTCTAGGGTCCCAACCAAATCCTGAACAAATTAGAGCGAAGCAGAAACAGCTGTTGGGTAAAATGCACATCCTAAGAGTAGGTCCCGGGCTGTCAGGCCAGATTGCTTGGAGCTGGCTCTTCCCAGCTTTACCACTTCTCAGCACCTTGGCAGGGAGTGGGAAATGTGGAAAGAGGAACCCAAGTTCAAGAAAAACAACAGGAGCTCCAAATGCTCTTAGCTTTGGGACCCAAAGATTCCAATGTCCTTTTTTTTTTTACTTGTTTTCCCCTGGGAAATAGCCGAGGACAATGATGAAGACTAGATTCTGCGACAGGGATACTTGAAACTGGGACCGAGCTGTGAAAACTCAGCTTTTGTCCCAATAGAATTGTCATCTCTTTGCAAGTATTCCCCCACAACAGGGTTTAGCGTGGTAATCCCGTGACCTTCTCCTGCGAAGGGTTACCCATTGCATAACAATGAGAGGAACATCTGCATTTTATCCACTCATAATTTTAAGTCAAGAGATATAGAATGACTTAGAAAGATCGAAATGCAAGCCTGATCATTTTCAAATTCCAAATGAGCTTTTCCTCCACGTAGAACTGTTGTGTTTGAGTCCAGGAAAGGTGTTAAATTTTCTCAGGACATCCTGCGCTCAGATATGCTAAGGAATCGTAAAGCAATTTGGCGCCATTCCTCTCCAACTTTGCGCGTGTTTTTCTTGTTAAATGTGTTAGAGCGCGCCGAGGGACCCATAAGCAAAGCACACCACTTTCCACCCAAGTTCCAAACCAATTAGAAATGAGAACAAAGAGAGCCAAATGTAACCTTTATAATGGATACATTTGATACGGGTCAATATGGCTTATTTCTTGGGGCATTTGGGCTTTTAAACACTGAACTGGACTTAGAAAGTCTCGTGGCGCCTCTTCCTCAGGTGGCATCAGCCAATACCACGGGCGTTCTGCACTGGGAAGCCTGTTATTATTGGTTGCCATGTGGCCTGGAAGAATCAAGAACGTATGCTCTCAATGGAATATAACACCCCCCCAACATTATTATAGTATAATTTATCTTTATATATAGCTAATTTTCTCATATAAGGTGTGAAACAAATGACAAAGATATAAAATGAAAAGAATAATTTCCCTCATTTATCTATGCTTCCCTGCCCCCTTCTCGCCCTCAAGAGGCAACAACTATTAAATAATTTCTGTTTTTACTTTCCCTGGTTGCTGTCATCATAATTTTAAATGACATACTTCTATTTCTACTTCTAAAATTGTCTTTAAACAGTATCTATTGATTCTCTTTTATAAAAGGTGAGGGATTTGGCACACTTACCCTACCTCCCACCTCCACTTTTCCCTTCACCTTCTATTTTTATTAAGTATATATATTTTTGTCTTACTTCTTTTACAGGTGGAAGCTTAGTTAAAAGTGAGCTCCTAGAGTTTAAAGTCCCCTTCATCACTTACTTACTTACTAGTTACGTGATCTTGAAAAAGATATTTTTGCCTATCAGGACTTCAAAATACTCATTTCTAATTGGGGATAATAATGGTATAATGGGGTGCAGAGCAGGGATTCCCTGAAAACAGGAGAAAATCCACAAACCTTGGTTGGGGGAAGGGGAAAGTGGAGGATAGGCATTTAAGATGCTTTGCATAACAATGGCAAGTTAAAAGCTGTGCTGCTGCCCCAGGCAAAAAGCATAGTTGACTTTAAGAGCTTATATGACTCCTGACACAGCCAGGGGAGGTGGATGACTACCCATGATGCCCCTGTGTCACAGGGAACTCTTGCCCTGAGTAAAGATGGCACCTGAAGGAAGGTACAAGATATAGGGGAACTGGCAAAAGTAGCACATCATAGGAGGAGCTGGCTATGAGGTCACATAGGAAGTTCCAGCTGAACATTTAAAATAAGGGCAAGCTGAAAGAGAAGGGAACTCGCCCTGTGGCCTGGTATAGTGAGGAAGAAGCCAGGTGGGTTGAGAGAGAGGAAGTGGCTGTGTGGGAGGGAAGAGTGTAAGGGGAGGGCTGGCAGAGTTGTGTGGGGACCCTGCAGAGCTGATGGAGCTGTGCTGGGACACGCCTAACTAAGTAGGAGATCTCGGACTGAACTGTGCCCAGGGATGCTGAGCCTCAGACTTCTGCTTCTCTGAAGTACGTGTGCAAAACCACTCTCTTGGGACGTGTGCCTCCCTGGACTTCTCCATGATCCAGTGTAACATGGCACATGTTTCCCTGAACTATCACAGGCAGGCTGAGAATATTGCACCCCAGATCCTGAAGGAGAGAGCTGCTGTGAGAGGATGGAGACTCTGAGACCCACAGTGCACATTGCAGACAGGATGGAGACCTATTTGCACCACTGGCTTGAGAACAGATAAGGACATGGGGGACTTCTGGGCACGGTGGGGCTTACAGCCTGGGAGGGAGCAGGAGAAGTGCTGGGTCATGCATCAAAGCTCCTGGGCCATGCATCTGACCCCTCCAGAGGCTGGAATCCTGTAAATAAAAACCTGTTTCCTTCAACACTAATTGCTGGGTCAGGCATCAAGGCTCCACATGGATGAGCCCCAGTTTGCTTGGTTACAATGGTACCTCCTTCATGAATAACTGTGTGGACTAAGCTGGTCAATCCATATAACATGTCTAGCAGCGTGCCCAATAGTCAGAAAACATGGAACAAATGCTACATGTGTTTTTGTGAAATAACATGTTTTTGTTGGGAGCGTGATTCTAAAATCAAACAAATAGAATCTATAATACTATGCTGATTTAAATATTTTCCATGGTGGAATCAAATAGCATGATTGAACTCAGAAAAAGAGATGTACATTTTTGTCACTAAAGCTTTGTCCTTTAAAAAAGATGATTCTAGGAGTTAATGTTTAATAGATCTTAATTTCTTTAGGTTTCCATATTTCTTCTGGTCATCCTAATTTCTTTTTGTCTCTTGGATTGAGAAATAATATAGTACTGCTTTTCAGCTGACAGATTCCATTGTCTATGTCTCATTATGCAATTTACTTAGTCTTTCTATGCCTTATTTTTTTCTTCATCAGGAAGGAATAATAAAAGCATCTTCCTCAGAATGTTATTATGAATGATAAATAAAATAATGCATGTGCAGCCCACAGAAAAGCACCTGGTACCCTATTATTATTTTGCTGTTTTTTCTTTTTGAATTTTGCTAGAGTACTTTGTTAATTTATTTATTCTTACAAAATATTGGGGGCACTTAAATCTCTGGGTTTGCTTATACAAAATACATTTTTATTTTCTTCTCCTCCTCCCATAAGTGAGTGCTTATACAAAATATTGGGGGCACTTAAATCTCTGGGTTTGCTTATACAAAACACATTTTTATATTCTTCTCCCCCTCCCATAAGTGAGTGCTTATAAAATACAAATTTAGTGTGGGAATTTGGAAGTTGTATTTTCAATAATGATGAGACAGCTTGTCACAGACCAACTCTCTCACCAAAAACATTTACAGGAGCTGGGAAAAATAGTGTAGGCACTGGAAGTCTAGCAAGGCCCAGTTGGGAAAGAACCCAGAAAGAAGTAGGTACCTTGAGGTGACCCCCAAATTTTGTATTTTATTTCACTCAAGATAGTTGCTGTTCTTGGCATGTGGCCAAAAGCCAAAAAAGTTGAACAGGAAGTGGCAGCTAATGGAGCAAAGCATTTGGCAGTCTCGTGGGACTGGGGAGGTAAAAACTGGATTCAGTCTAGCAGGAAAATGGGCCCTTGGTAAGAGCCTCATACTTGCAGTTATGACTCCTGAAGGAGTACACACTGGGAGTGAAGGCAAACTGGAAATGGGTCATCCCTTCTCACAGGAGGCCAGGTGTGAGCTCTGTCCACCCCAGACTGGAGTACGGTGATCTCCACCTGCTCCAAATGCCTACTAGAGGGTAAAGCTCTCTCCTCATTGGACCAGTATGAATCAGTCAAAGTTCAAATTAGTTTTCCATTTTTCATTCATAATGTCTGGCAGCTAATACAAATAACCAAGCATTTCAGGAAATAGGACCAAAGGACAAAAGTCAAGAACACAGACAATAGAATCTGATCAACAGGGGATCCATTTACTATTTGACATTTACTTTAAAATGACTATGATTACTATGTTAAAAAAACAAAGCATGTTAACAGTAAGAATTTCACTAGGGAGCAAGGGTATAGAAAGTAATCTAATGGAAATTCAAGAACCAAAAGTTACATGAAAGAGAATTAAGACCTGAAAGTGCAATTTTAATAGCAGATTAATCACAGCAGAAGAGAAGTGAGCTAAAACATAGAGGTTACTGTCAAATATCCAAACTCATGCACACAGAGGAAAACTTACATCAGACAGAGTAAAACGCAATAAAAACATGTGGGGCTTGGTGAAAATATCTGGCATAAGATACATTTGAAGCCCTTGGAGAAGAGAGAAGAGGATTATGGCAGATAATAGATTTGAAGAGAAACTGATCAAGAACTCCCCCAAACTAATGAAAACCATCAGGTCACGGAATTCAAGAAAAACTGCAAACCCTAAATTGGATAAATAATCTCTAAATGCCTACGGATAGCATCATAAAAACTACTTAAAACAAAAGGCAAAAAGAAAATGTTAAAAGCAAATGAGAAAAAGGTATTTTATCCTGAAATGAGCAAAATATAAGACTAAATTTATGATTTAGTCTTATATTATTAGTCTTATATTATTTAGTCTCATCTTATTTAAAGATGGCAGCGAATTGCCATCTTTAAAGTGCTTAAAATAACTGACAACCTAGAATTCTGCATTCAGCTAAATGTACCTCAAAAATGAAGGCACAATAAGAAAATTAGAAAGATTTTGTTGTCAACAGAACCATGCTAAAAGACATGATCAGAACACCAATGGTCAAATTTTGATTTAAACCCAAATATATGAAGAATTACTCTAAGTCCCAAAAGATGTTCCGCATGAATAAGAAATCATCCTTTGTTGTTTTAAGCCTCTGATATATGAGGATTTTGGGTCTATAATAACCAGACACTATTGACTGCCAGATTGATTTGAGTTTTCTCCCCCATTTCCTTCATTTTTCTTTCTATTATTCATAAATTATACTCTATGTCTATTATGCTTTTAGTGGTTACCCTAGTTCATTTTTTTTAGAATGCATACTTAACAAATTCGAAGTACTTTGAATAGATTTTCAAATTTTACTGTATATTCAAGGCTCCCGAGGGTCCTGCTAAAATGCGGCGTATGATTCAGAAGCCCGAGGTGGGGCCTGAGGTTCTGCATCTCAGACAAAGCCCTGGGTGCCACCAATGTGACAGGTAGCTGGACCACACTTTGGGTATAGCGAGGCGTTCAGATTTAACTTGGCTTGCCTCATCTCCAAACATATACATTACTCTTTGTCCTCTATTTTAGCTTTATTTCCCCACAAGTTAAACTTTAAAATATTTACCTAATTATTGATTTAGATTAACCCACTTGCCAATTGCTTTGCTTGTGGGAAGGACTTTGTCAGTCCTTCTTGTATCTCATTTTACTTCTTTTAGAATTTCCTTCCGTGAAGGTGTATTTGTTTTCAACTCTACTTTTCATCCTGTAAAAAGTGTTTTTGTTTTACTCTTTTTTTAGGAAATAATTTCATTGAGCAGAGCATTCCAGAACATTGCCTTGTTTTCTGATCTCCCTACGTGTTAACGTGAAAAGGAGTCCTCTGTCTTACTGATACTCAGGACTCATTCACTGTGATGTTCCTAGTTTCTGCTACATCTTTTCATGAAGTTATTTTTTATTTACTCTTTTTGGAGTAGGCTGGGCTTTCGGACCTGAGAACTGGTGTCCTTTAGTGGGTCTGGAAAATTCTCAAATGCTGTGTCATTGAACACTGATTTGTTCTTCTTGTATCTTGTCCTGTAGGGCCATTTGTCGGTCTCCTCACTCCATGCTTTGACTTGGTTTCTCTTCAGTATTTTTTTATCTCGTTTTTCTGAGTTGCATCTTTATATGACCTTTTTTTTTAACCTATGTTCTGGGTTACTACTTGTTGTCAACTTTTATCTTGTATTTAACCTATGCATGTAATTTTTTTTAAAAGATTTTATTTATTTATTTTTAGAGAGGGAAGGGAGGGAGATAGAGAGAAACATCAATGTGCGGTTGCTGGGGTTCACGGCCTGCAACCCAGGCATGTGCCCTGACTGCGAATCAAACCTGCGATACTTTGGTTCGCAGCCTGCACTCAATCCACTGAGCTACGCCAGCCAGGCAAATTTTTAATTTTATTATAGTTTTTATTTCTAGTTTTTATTTTTAGTATTTTATCTGCATCTTTTAAAAATATCCTTACATTTAAAATATCATTTATTCTTTGTTTATATTTCCATGTTCCTCCTTTTTTTTCAAACAAAGAAAGTATAGTTGTAGTTTCTATATAGTTATGTGTACAATATCTGCTATATTTAGGAAACTGATTCTCCTGCATTTAATTCAAGGTTCCTTGTCTCTTTGTATTTTTCTTTTTCCCAGTGAGTCATTCATTTTCTTCAGAACTTTATCTGTGGGCATCCTCTGAGGCCTGGGATGAATTAGTATTCCTCCAGAAATGATTTGTGTTTGCTTCTGCCAGTTTCCTGGGGGCACCACTGACCTAGGACCACTTTAAATTAAATTGTCCATTTCAGATGTCTCAGACCTCACAAGTGGCGTAAACTTGGATGGCAAACCTGTGAAGGGTCTGTTGTGGTTATAAAATCTCAGGGGAGATTTTTTTTCTCCACCAGTGCCAAGGTAGAGGCTGGAAAGATTCCTTGATCTTCTATTTTTGGCTGTGAGTTTATTTCTCATTCAACCTTCTACAAAGGTGGTAGCCCATTGGGGTTTTAACATTATGCAGGGATCTCCTAATAGCCTACCAGCTTGGAAAAGGCACCCCCCATTTCATCCTACTCCTCCAGCCCTATACAGCTTTCATGATGGGATCTCAAGCTATGTAGGATAAAGGAGTCTTTGCATTCTGGAAGCTGAACAAATTTGCCTGCCTTCTTCTCTTCCTCAAGTACCTGGTGCAAGCTGAAGTAGGCAGGTGACGGAGGTCAGTTGTATGTTGGAACCCTTGCTTCTGGCCCAAGACCATCCTGGGAACATCGATACATTCATTTCAGCCTGTTCTTAATGAGGCTGAAACTCCCAGTGAAATAGGGGTAGCATGTGTGTTTTGCCTCAAACTTCCTGTGTAGTTCATACCCACTGCTTTGCACATAGCAGCTTCTCATATTCAATGAACAACATCAATACTGACATTATGACTCATCTGTTTATCAAAATGTGAAAACACATGAACAGAAGTCTTGAATTTGGCTAATCATTGGTATGTGTTAGCTTGATCATTTCTGTATTTGGGGGCCTCCAGTTCTGGAGAAATCAAGTTCGGTTTCATAACTATGCATTTCAGAATGTTGCACTTCCCAGAATCAAACCTCCCTCTGGTTTCCTGTCCTCAGCCATCTTTCTGACAGTGGATGGAATCAAACTGGATAATCACGTGGAAGAGATGTAAGATGTGTGTTTTGAGAATGTTCCCAGACTTGTCCCTGTGGTTGAGACCCACAGATAGTGTTCATAGCCAGTCATACTGGGGGAATGATGGAGGCTTTCCTCAGGGCACGAGATGAAGCCCGGGGAAGGAGCTGTGGTCAGTTCCAGTGTGATTCTTCGTTATGCCAAGGTCCGACCTGTCAGGCTCTCCGTAAGTCATGAGTCAGTCATACACTTGGGACCTAGGCAGCCCTCCAGCCTCCCGCTCTGAGAAGCCCCCTGGCTCAGACCCTCAGTCACTTTTCTTCCTCAGACAATCCATGGGGCTCCTTCTACCCCCTGCTAACTCTTCTCCAGCTTGATTGCGGGCCCCACTGGATAGCTTGGACCCTGTGCTGACCCACCATATGTCCTAAACATCCCCCCTTCCTCTATCCGGACAAACTTTTACAACTGCCAAATTTCGCAGGGTGCGCCTCAGAATAAGAATTCTGGATTTAAAGAAACAACGTGTTGGAGTCATTATAGATAATCTATGGTGTTACACATAATTCGTGTTGTTTCACAAGGGTGGAAGGAAACGGACACTCAAAGACCACTTCTGCCCAGTTTCTTTTTATTGGCTGCCCCTCCGGCAGCTCTGATTGATTTATTCACAGTCGTTCCACTCATCCGTCCTCAGGGATGATGCTGTTTTCTTTCTTCCAGCCTTCCTGGGAGATGAATCCTTTCCCTCCCTTTCTTTCTAATCTTTACTTCTTGTTGAATGTGGGAAACGTCTTTTTCACTGAGCCCAAGCCACTGTACGCAATTCTGTTTTTCCGCCGTATGCTGGTAAAATCAGCCAGGTCTTTCTTCTGGCCGGTGAAGTGTCCCAATAGCTTCTTTTTTTTTTTTAAGATTTTATTTATTTATTTTTAGGGAGGGAAAGAAGGGGGGAGAGAGAGAGAGAGAGAGAGAGAGAGAGAGAGAGAGAGAGGGAGGGAGAGACATCAATGTGCGGTTGCTGGGGGTTATGGCCTGCAACCCAGGAATGTACCCTGGCAGGGAATCGAACCTGGGACACTTTGGTTCCCAGCCCGCGCTCAATCCACTGAGCTACGCCAGCCAGGGCCCAATAGCTTCTTAGAAGGCAGACCCCAGCAGAGAGATCAGTTTCTAAGGCCTTTAGTCTCTTTGTTCTACCCCAAACACCCACCTTTTGTTTAAATTCAGGGTGATTTAAATAGAGTTAGCCTGAGTTTGGGAGGCTGTGATCAAGGTTGAGTTTCTTTTTGCCACTATTCTGTGTGACCTCGTTCAGATTATTTAATTCGTTTTCTTATCTATAAAGTGTGTAAATTAGTATCTTGCTGGTTCAGTGGTTGTGAGCATAGGGGAGGAATTGCCTCATCCAGACCAGTGCCTTACGAGGGGGAAGGACCCAATAAATGATACCTCTGATTATAGTTGTTATTTGTTTAGTCACCCAATAAACATTCATCCTATGATTGTCACTGTGGGGATGGTGATAAGTCATGATCATAGGAACTTGGATTTGCCCCAAGGCCCTCCCGGGCCACGACACCCCGGCCCTGCAGGGTGGGGAGACTTCTGATGTAGTCAGATGCCTCGAAGTACAGAGCTGAGTGGCCAGGAGGCGTCTCCTGTTTAAAACGCCATGACCCCCCACCTCCAGACCCAGTGAGGAATTCCTGTGTCGTGAGTCCCCCTCACGCAGGGCTTCTGAGGCTCCTCGGCCAGTGTGTCTGGGAAAGCTTCAGGCTGGAGGCATCAAGGAGTATTAATGTGCACATGTAGAATCTGTCAGGAATACGAGCTGTGGTGCAACAAAAACCACCTGCGTGGCTTGTGATGTTTTTGAAACGGAGTGCCGGAAAGGAGGGGCCCAGGGCCAAGAAACGAAAAATGGGGCCTTGGATCCGCGTGCAGCTTAGAGCACAGGCCCATGAGCTGGAGGGGGCCGGGGGGGGGGGGGGGGGCGGGGGGGGGGCTGCGGCTGCGCTGCCGCCACTGCAGGGCCCTCACTGCAGAGCTGGGTGTCACTCTTTCGTGACGGATGGACCCTGTCAGACTGAGGCCTGCTAGATGCACTTCTGTGCGTGCGGAGAAGGGAATCGAAAACGTCAGTGTCTCCCGTAAAATGTAGAGAACGTGCCGTCCCCAGGAGGGTCTCTCCCGTGCCCTTTACATCAGAACACTCTAGAGAGTTATCCAATGGCGACACGAAGCCTTCCTGGGAGGTGCCAGGCCCTCGGCTGCACGCACCCCTCAGACTCTGGGGTCAGGACGCTCTCCCACTACTCTTCAGAGCTTGCCCAGAACACAGCAAGGACGCTGCCCGGGTTTGGGGGCGCAGCCACTGCAAACAGGCAGCCCGGTGCCCACCCAGGGGCCCTGCTGCCGTGGGATAGAAAACGCCCCGCGGAGTGATTGGCTGGGCTGTCCCGTGCCCGCCGCAGACAGAGCCGTTGCCAAAGCAGGCCTCACGCCTCTGCCGCCTGTGTGTGCGAGCCACGAGTCAGAACTGGTGTTTCTGTCCCTAGTGTGTGCCGTGGGAGCCTGGGCTAGGGCTTCGTTGGGAGCTCGAGCCTGGAGGAGGTATAGCTACCGAGACGCGCCGTGCTGGCACGAAGCCGGAGTCAGAAACTGCAGTTCCAAAGTGATTTGCTGGACGCAGGTTGAGCCGAACAGCATCCTTTGGCACCAAGTGGCAGAGAAAGAAGTCCAGCGACGTCAGGAGCGCAGAGATGCTGTGGACATTACGCGGGCGGAGGGGAACGATTCCCAGACCAGCTTTCCCACCTACGGTGCTATCAACAGGTACTCGCCCGACACTCCTGCATTTCCTTCCCTCTCCCCCTGCCGCCAGAGGCTCCCCCCAGCCCCAAGGTTCTGCCCCCAGCCAGGGCTGTCCCCCCTGACTTCCCACATTGGCTGATGAAAACCCTCGGGGATGGGAGAGAAGGAGCAGGGTCAGGAGTGTGGACAGCACCTGGATGAGGAGGGAAAACGCTAAAACCTGTGAGCGGAGTGGCGAGTTGAAGATAGCTCCTACTTGGAGGAGTTAGCCTAGGTAGGAGTCGGTGCACTGACAATGGGACGCATTGAAAACATTCCCACCTCCCCGGGGGGAGAAATTATCAAGCGTGGAAATCTGAGAGACTATGAACTGCTACTGGGAAGAAAAACTATTGTTGCCCTAAGTGGAATATTTGCTTTTAATACAAGAGATAGGTAGCTGAACCTAGGATTTTTCCCCCTGGAATATACTAATCTTAAATGATACTGCATATAAAAAAATTTCATTATTATCTCACAACTGTTCTATAGAGTAAGCAGATAAGGTGATGTTTTGTCTGTTTTCCAGAGGAGGGAAATTGTGAAGCTCAAGACGAAACACGAGGAGAATCAGCACAGTTGGATTCTCACGCCGGTTTTCTGACTTCAAAGCTCGTGTTCTTTCCATGTGGCCTCGCTTTTTATTTTTACTCACCTGGTTTCCAAGCCCAAGGCCTTCCTGAAATAAAACACAATAAAATGCCTATTTTTGACACACAAGGTGGCGTGTGTATCTGTGTGTGTCTGTATGTGTATGCGTGTTTAGGGAACATTTAACATGGCTTGGTTTCCAGTCATGCTATGTATAATCAGGAGGAACTCTAGCCTGACTTTTGAGCAAAGAGGCGCTGGATAGGTTTGTAAACAGCTAATTTGCTTAAACGAAGTGTAATTAAAAATAGCTGAGTTCTAAACAATGTTCCTTTCAGGTATGTTCCCATTATTTCAGGAGATGGCGGTGAAAAGCTAAAAGAAGGATGATCTTCATTTTTTTAGATACGTTACTATTTAGAGTCGAGTTGCATGCTCTGAAATTAAAATGTGGGTCTCTGCTTCACACCGACTAGCTGTGTAGCCAGAGCAGATGCCGATAAAATAGGCATTTGTGAGAACTTGCCGGGTGTCACAGGCAGCATGGTAAACCCTGCCGTAGGGGACATATTTACTTACCCCTCTCTCGGTTGGTTGCCATGGGCTTGGGTTCTAGCCCACCAGATGTGCTTCTGTGCCCCCCACTTGTTTTGTCAGCGTAGTTTTGGTTACATTGTGCTGACAAACAACTCCCAACTCTCAACAGCTTGCCACAGGAAGTTTTGTTTATTCCCGACACAAGGTTCACTAAAGGTCCAGATGATTATACGAAAGCTGTCTTCTCCGTGGTACCTCCATGATTCAAAACACTGCAGCCTTTATCATCTCCATGTGAGACTGCTGCATTTGGAATCAAGAAAACGAACCCACGATCGGCCAGGCTTTCTCTCCTAAGCTGAGTCTGCGAGGGGCACGCAGCAATTCCGGCAGTCTCCTGGGCACTGGCACAGAACACCACTCAACTGGGAAGGCGCCTAGGAGGGAGAGCCCGCCTTCTCCCCGGGAGCAGGAAGACAAATCGGTAGTGCTGGCCACGAGTAGAGGCGGCCACCCTGCCTCGACGTGGAGAGCCTGAGCAAGAGGCTGTAAGCCATCCCAAACAATAGCATCTCACAAGAACCAAATGAAGAGAAAACCGAGCTGAAACAATTTGTAGACTTATGTGGGCTGAGGTGGTCGGAGGGGCCAAGCTAAGCTGGGCCTGGAAACATGAAGAGGAGCTGGAGGAAGGGAGTGGAGCTCCTGACAGGAGGGAGGCCCGGGGTAGTTCTCCGAGGAAAGAACACAGCAGGTGAGCTGTCCTCGGGCCCACGCCAGGTGAGCCACTCGGCCAGGGCTGCATTTTCAGTAGTGCTCCATTATTCAGGCACAGTAAACTGAGGACTGAAAGTAAGTTAGGGATAGCAAAAGTCCCACGAGGAGAGACACCTGTGTAAGATTTGAGTGTCCACGGTTTTCCCGGGGAGACCTGGAAGGGCCATCTCCAGGATGGGGGGCCCCTTCCTGGAAGGTGTTCCCAGTGAGCCAGAGGGATGTCAAGTGCTGTGTCCGTCGAACTGTTTGGCCAGCTGTTAGAGCTTCTCAGCTTCCTTTTTTTAATATATATTTTTATTTATTTTTTAGAGAGGGAAGGGAGGGAGATAGAGAGAGAGAGAGAGAAACATCAATGTGCGGTTGCTGGGGGCCATGGCCTGCAACCCAGGCATGTGCCCTGACTGGGGATCGAACCTGGGACACTTTGGTTTGCAGCCCGCGCTCAATCCACTGAGCTATGCCAGCCAGGGTCAGCTTCCTTTTCTAGAAAAGAAATTTTGAATCAGGTTTATTGGAGGGTAAGTTACATCTAGTAAAATGGATCCTCCTTCTGAGTGGACTGCAGTGATTTCTAACAAAACGCAGGCAGTCAGGTAACCCGGGGTGCAACGAAGACAGAAAACGCCCACGTCCCCAGAACAAGTTCCCCGGCTCCTGTGTGCTCACTGCACCCGCTCCTCCACACCAGCCTGGGGATCCCACTGCTCTCTTAGGTCCTTAGAGTCGGGCCTTGTCTAGAATGCTATAGAAATGGAAACATACAGGACGTAGCTTTTTTGAATGTGGCTTTTTTTTTTTTTCATTTAGCATCATGCATTTCTGATTCATCCGTGTTTGGTGCATGTGACAGTAATTCATTTCATTTTATTGCTGAATCCTGTTCCATTCCCGGGATGTTCCAGTTTGTTTATTCATTCGCCACTTGAAGGGTGTTTGGGTTGTTTCCAGTTTGGGGCAATTATGAATAAAGCTGCAATAAACTTTCCCATCTTGATTTTTATGTGACCATTTATTTTCATTTCTCTCGGGTAAATACCTAGGGGTGGGATCACCAGGTCAAATGGTAAGTGTTTGTTGAACTTTGCAAGGAATTGCCCAACGCATTTCCAGTGGGCCTCAGCTCCTCCCTTCATTTCTGCCGCAGCTTGCTCTCACGACGCACTAGGGAAGTTTTTAAAGGCAATGATGGCATTTAATCCTCACGTATACATGTATTTCACAATTTATGAAGTACTTTATATCCATTGTCTTATGTGACTCTTGTAGCAACCAGAATAGGAATGGCGCCAAATTTGGAGTCGAGTACCCTGAACAAAGCTCTTCCAAACTCAGATAAATCCTTTCACTCTTCTGGGTGTCAGTTCCTTTATTTTAAGGGTAGGGGTGATATTCCTAAGGGACATTATAGGGATAATTATGATGAAGAGCTTGGATTTTAACGGCATTTTGTGTTTAAATCCCAGCACTGTTACTTATATCTCTGTGGTATCAGCAAGTTACTTGACTTACCTAAGCTTTACCTAGAGTAATAACAGTTATTATTATTCAGGAGCAATTATCACTTCATGGAGCTACCTCAATGGTTAAATGAGATATATGTAGAGAGCACTTAATAGTGTCTCACAGAAGTAAATGCTCTATAAATAATGGTAATTGTTACAATGGAGACAGTATGCCTGAATTGAAAGCATTATGTGAAAGTGAGCCATTTGGCAATGAACAAAATTAGGACTCGACGTATTCGATATTAGTGATACTCTCCATCGTAACATTTCGAATGTGCTTGAACTGTAAGCTCAGAACTCTATCTGCCCACCATGTGGCCTCTGGCAAATCTTTCGAAGGATTGTGCAAATCAACCCTCTTGTGCCTACAGCCTGCAAAGCTACAGCACTGTGTCCTTTTCTGCCTTTGCTCTTTAAGGCCCCAAACTTCATGCACTAAGGTGGAGTCCGATGACCGTGGAGGAAGAGGATTCATTCTCAAAGCCACACTGCATCTAGAAGAAAACTGGCCAGGGATCCCTGGGCCTAAGCGTTATGAGGGGCTGTTATGAGATGAGATCTCTGGGCTGCTCTTGACGTCACCAAGGCCCTGCAGGGAGTGTGACATCATACTTCTCGAGGCCAGGTGGGGGATCCTTATCAAGTTGAGTTGAGGTAGATTTTTATGAGGTGCAGAGATTTGCTTCAGTGCTTTCCTGGAAGTGGCTGGATGTGGGTGCACACATTCAGCGCTCAGGTGGCAGGCAGGCACCTGGCTGGTTGCTACATGGTTAATTGAAATAACTGTGGGGCATGGTGAGCATCGTTACTTGGTCATCAGACATCTTGCATGGCGTTGTTTGTTTATTTTAACCTTTTTTATTTTCAAATCACTTCAAGCTAAGAGAAAACCTGCTAAACCATTACTAAGAACTTCTGTGTACCATTTTCCCAGATGAACTAATTTTTAACATTTTGCCACATTTGTTTTATCACAAGCTCTTTCCTTATTTGTGTGTTTGCATGCGCACACTTTGTAACTTCTCTGAACCCCTGGAGAAGAGTCTACACGTGCCGGGCTCTGTTACTCCTCAGTGCTTTTACGTGCATTTTCTAACAAGGGTGAATTCTGTTATATAATCACTGTGCAGTTATCAAATTGAGAAAATGCTATGATACAAAATGTTTACTAAACCTGCATTGTATATTCCAGTTTTGTCAATTGCCCCCATCATGCCCTTGCTAGTATTTCCTTTTGGTCTGCAGGGTGAGGCACAGGGTCACAGGGTCACATGTGACATTTGGTGTCTGTTAGTCCACAATAGTTCCTCGACCTTGCTAAGCCATTCACGTGATTGACATTTGGGGACCGTATGGAGTAATTATTTTATAATATTTTATAGAACGTTCCTTCACTAGGGTTTATCTAATGTTCCCTCATGATTATATTCTGGTTCTTTGTCCCCTGCTGGCCACACCAGAGAGGTGGCCTTGTGCCCTCGTTAGGATACCACATCCCGAATCTACGATGTTTATCTGCTCTCACCGGTGGTGCTAATTTTGATCTCTGTTAAAAGGTCTTTATTTTCTCAGCTTACAGTTACGATGTTCATCTTGCAATTAGCACTCATTAGTGATCTTGCCTAAACCAACATTCACCACGGTGGCTACACTGCTTTATTGCCATACATCCACTGGCATCCTCTTGTACGAAAAGGCCCCATTTTCTCTGTTTGTCTGTCTGTCTATCTATCTCTTTATCTACCTACCTACCTATCTGTAAATGTTCTATCATCTATCCATTTCAGTGTATACTCATGCATTCATATTGTAATCAATGGGCCCTAATCCATCATTATCTTCTTGATTTCGATGCCAGTGGTTGCTCCTTCAAGCTCTCTCTCTTCTGTGTCTTTTTTACACCCCCCCTGCATCCTCTTCAGAAATGTACTCTCTGGTACAATAAGATATTTCAGGCTCCTCTTGTCTGTTTTGCACTCCAGCCATGGAATCAGTCTTTCTCCGAGGATCTTTTTCTCTTTATTGAGAAATGGTGTCGAGGGACCAAGATCTGGGGGCTAGATGGGCTCGTTGCAACTGGGTGTCACTCTGCTTGTCGGCATGCTCAGCGGACAAGGCCGGGGTTGAAAAAACACATACATGTATGCACGTATGTGTATATACACAAATGACATATAAACTATATATAAGTGGATATATGCATATATGTGCATCTTTAGAAATGACTGATTCAGTTAACACCTAACTTCCAATCCAACGCCACATGATTTCTTTCCTCCCCTCTCTCCCAGCTTGCTTCTTCCATAGCGAGAACTTCAGCCCCAATAACATCAACATGCTTACTCAGTTCTACAACACATAAAATTAGTTTTAGCATCGCTGGACCCAAAGTACTATGAAAACAAATGAAATCCTACTCGGAAGAGCCCAAGGTTCATCTGCAGTTGCATTTCCTCTGGCCCTAAGTTCCACATTCATGGTGTTGTATTCCACACTCACTTGCATTAGATCTATTTTTTCCTTCAGTGTGATTCCATGTTTTCATTTAAAATTTGATGGATGTGTGTGTCCCTTCTTTTTTCATTGAGTGTGAGGCTTCCGCCAGCATCTTTATTGATTTTATGTTTGAATATGTGGGACATCGCTATGCTTCCAAAAGTTCCCAATCTCCGACATCCACACCCCCAGGAGGGTCTCCCTCCATCCCTGCTCCGGCCTAACCCTTCGCTAGGCAAGCACTTCAGTTGTTTATGCTAGTCCTTCCCACCCTGCCTTATGCAAAAAATAATCAGACTAATACACATTTTCTGTTTTCCTTTTCTTTCCTACACAAAAGGCAGCACACACAATGTATGTTATTTTCACTAGTTTTTACAAAGACTCAATATAACAAAAGATCCAACTCTGCCCCCTGCCTTGTCTGTGCTGTGGATTTATAACACTTTCATACAGTGGGCAAGTTGAGCCAGCAAGATGCTTCTGAAGCACCGCAAGGCTTGGGCGCAGAATTGGCACCCTACACCCTCGGCTCCTCCTTCTCCTGCTGGTCCACGTAGGCCTGATGCAGCTCCATCCCAAAGGACTTGACCTTTATTATAACACATTCTTTCAAACTTTTAAGAACTCCAACTTCCATTTTAGTTGTCCAGAATTCTCTTTCTCTTTCTATGTGTGGCCAACACGGAACCATCCTTCCTGACCTAGCTTACTTGCCACCTTCCCTAGGAAGCCCTCGTTAAACTACCCTGGAAACCTTATGACGTCTCCAGCAGCACCTGGCACGTGTCTCAGCTACAACACTCACTGACCTGACTCACAATACTTGGTACACTCCTGTGTGCCCCCTACGAGATGTTTGAGTTCCCTAAGAATCAGGACCTTGTTCGTCTCCGGGGATGGACATGGTGCCGACTGAAAAGATTTTCAAATGATTCACTAAATGGACAATAATCTTCTCCTTTCTGCATCTTAATCTATTTTAGATGGCTGAAGAAGGGTCTGCAGGAGATTACCTCTGTAGGATCCTTACAACTCTGATCTGAGATGCTAAAAAGCAAACGGATTTTTTTTTTCCTTGACCGAATTCATCACTGACAGGAAGGGGGCGCCATTTAACAGTTTGTGGAGAAAAAGTTTTAGCTTTGTAACTTTTATAGAAAGACCCGTTATTACTATTCTATATGCAACTGAAATGTATTTCATGTTTCCTCTCTGATGTCAATTACTCAACCTCTGACATTTGATTAGTAATGAAGCTCAGGATACTTCATCTAAGCTCACTGTAAATTTGTGCGTAGCATTATTTTTATAAACTCTAGGTAGATTTATAAAAGGTTAAGAATGTTGATAAGGAAAATGAATAACGGTTGCTAACTCCTCATCTGACTGAAATTTATTAACACATTTCTATGTGACTGTTTATGTGTTTGTATTGCACTGCAGCGTCTGGAATTGGTGGAGGGCTTTCTTGGAATAAAAATTGAAACCAAAATGTATGTAAATAATGCCCGTTTCTATCAAGATAAAAAAGCTACAGCAGAAAAAAAAGTTTCTGTTGGTTTCTTATGTAGGTGCTTTGTATTAAGGTTGTGCCCACACTTTAGGGAACTTGGTGCCTGAAACAGTTCAGAGCCCAGAGTAGGTGGAGGTCCCGTAGCACCACATGCAGCTCTGAGGCCCAAACAGTTGACCGGAATGCTCCAACTGTCCATTTTAAAGGAGAGACAGTCTTGGCAAAACCTCTCCAGGATGCCTGCCCCGCTTTCAAGGTGCCTGTTTCGATCTAAGTTGCGTTAACGGCCCGGGCCCAGCCCCACGAGGCATAAATAGAGCTTGTTATTGTAAGAGGCAACCTCAAGCCACTCTCCAGTGCAGTTACATAAATAAGACCGGAGCGGGCTTGGAAGGGATGTAAATCTCCTGCTAAAATGGGAGAAGAGGGAGCCATTCGCTTGCAACCACAGTTAACATGCTGACGGAGTTTCCAAATAAACTTTTATCTCTTAAGACTGATTGCTAGTGATGGTGATAAAAAATGAGCATGGGAATGTAGCCGCAGGAGTGACCCAACACCTTTCCAGATTCCTCAAGATAGTTTTTCAGCTCTGTCTTCACTGGGCACTTCCCTGGAAGCAAGGCCAGGGGCTCTGTGTCCTGACGTAACTCACTTCTCCCGCAGACCGAAAGGGGGAGCGTTGCCCAGCCTCGGCTTCCCTTGCAGCCCCTCTCTGCCAGCACACAGAGCTGAGCTGGAGAAAGGGCCCACCTAGAGGACAGGTTTTAAGCCAGCCATTTCCGCTGCATCGGGGTGCTAAGCCATTGTGCCTCAGCCTTCGTATTGGCACAGAAAAGCCCCAGGAAGTCAAGGGAAAGGGCTCCATCTTTGAGTGAGGGCATTATGGGCGCTGGGACCGGAGTCAGACCCCTGGTCCTGCCTGCACATGTCGGGGGCATTTTAACAAGCTGGAAGATGTCGCTGGGAGATGGCCATTGTCAAGTCTCTTAGAAAACTGATCTGGGCTGTGTATCTTTGAGGTGTTATCTTCATCTAGCTTTCTGGTTTGTTTGCACTTGGTTTATAATTTTATTTGTCCTTAAAATGTTTTTTTCCCCTGCTGCCAGTATGCACAATGCAAAATAGCAGCAATGTGTTTTGTGTTTAGCTTATTTGATTTTCTCCTCAAAACAAAAACTAAACTTTCCTGCATTGGGTTATTCTTGCCATTAAGATCAGTGATTATGAATTTACTGCTTTCCTCCCACGTTTAAAAAGTCTGCAGATCTTAAAGAGCATTGTCAGCACCCTCAAGGAGTTTAGTTCCATTTATCTGGGTGACCTGTATTTTTCTCCTCCCTTTGAAATGGGTATTTTTTCCCTCTCTCCTTTATTATGTCGCGTCACCGGTCAAGGAAAACTTTTTGAATAAACAAACAAAAGTCCTGTAATCATTAAAATATAAGCAGGCAAATAGGATGTCCAGGGAAATATTTATAGCCTGAGATGCAGATTTCCTCCCGACACCTTCACATGCGAGTCATCTCAGGGCACGGTAAGGAATGACGGCGGCTCGGGGAACGGCACGCCGACCTATAACTAAATAGTAAATAACTGGAGTGCAGGCAAACTGCTGTTTAACAGCTTCCCCTGTTACGTATAATGCTTTCAAACAAGCATGAAATGTGAGTCCCTGGACATCACTTAAAAGAACCAGAAATAAACAAAGCGTGTGATCCCACACTCCTATTCCTCCCGGACAGGGAGAAAGCTTGGCTGGGAACTGGGGTGATTTTTGTTTTGCCCTTCTGTCCCCTGCCTTATAAACACAAACCCTGTTGCTCAGAAAGCTCAGGGTCGTGCTGCTGCTGACAGACCCCTTGAGCCCGGAGAAGTGAGGGAAGTGAGGAGGCAAAGAGTCTGTGACCCGTGGTCCACTGCCTCACCTCTTTTTTTTTGCAAAGCATCACACTCCGGACTCAGAAACTTCCATTCTAACATCTGGGCCAGTCCAGCCGAGAGCCTGGGAGCCGGATTTGCCAGTTCCCAGCGGAGCTCTTTTTCACCTACAGATGTATTGTGAGCTCCAGCCTGCAGTGTGGGGGTAAATGGGGTGCCGAAATAATGGCACTTGGACGTGGAACACATTCCTTTTGCATTGAGCGCACGTTAGAACTAAAGGCTCATTGAGACTATTATCTTTTCTAGTTTTCTCTTTCTCTACACAAGGAACTGAGGCAGAAAACAGCTCAGAAAAGAGTTCAAGTTCCCTGGTTCTTGGACCACTGTTTTATATTGACATTTAACTCTCTGGATAGTTCTTTGTTGCCATGCAGCAAACCACCCTGAAATTAGTGGCTTTCAACAATGATGTTTTTTTTTTAATTTAATTCGTTGGGTGACATTGGTTAATAAAATTATATAGGTTTAAAGTGCACATTTCCTGCACTGTGTGCCCACCGCTCAAAGTAATATCTTTTGTCACCACGTACTCGACCCCTTTTTACCCCGTACTGTCCCCCCAGCCCCCTTCCCTCTGGTTACACCACACTATTGTCTGTGCCTGGGATGTTTTGTTTGTTTTTCTTGTTGCTTTCAGTTGTATATGCCACATATGAGTGACATCACATGGTTCTTGACTTTTCCTGGCTTATTTCACTGAGCATGTTATTCTCAAGGTCCATCCACGTTGTTGCAAACGGCAGTATTTCATCTTTCCTCATGGCCGAGTAGTATCCCATTGTATATATGTGCCACACCTTCTTTATCCAGTCCTCTACGGGAGAATGCTCTGGTTGTTTCCACGTCTTGGCCACTGTGATTAATGTGTTATTTGTCACAGCTCTGTGTCTGGTTGAGCAGTTCTGCCACACTCGGTAAGACTCACTCATGCAACTACATCCATCTGGCCAGTCAGCTGGGTGCCGGCTGGGCTCACCTGTGTAGCTGACCTGGCTGGGCCTCTCTCTCTCTCTCTCTCTCTGCTGAGCTTTCACCCCGGCCTTCTGCACAGCAGGAGGACCCCAGGGCAGAGATCCGAGAGGGCAAGTCCCCAGTGTGTGGGCCCTTGGCAAAGCTTTGCCTCCTCTCTTTGCTGAGTGCCCACCGGCCAAGGGCCATCACATGGCCAAAGTCAGAGTGAAGTAGGGAGAGGAGAGCACAAAAGCATGGATGTCAGAGCATGACCAGGTACGGGCTGGTGCTGCGAAAATCTGGCCGCGCAGCATCACGGCAGCACTGCTCCTGTGGTGTCCTGTACAAGAGTGGTTTTCTGAAAAACGTTCCAAGGCCTGCCTTGAAAAGTAGATTTCCCTGGTCAAGATGAGGCACAATAGCTGTAAGGTGCTAATGTGCACCGGGCCCCAGTCCGCATGAGGAGAAGAGGAAGAGGACAAAATGCATTTTGGAAATGTGTTTGAAACTTCTTTTTCCTTGTGAAGCAGCTATTAACACCACAGAAAATGGGTTTTAAAACTATGGCCTCGGACATATGAAGAATGGCTCCTGGCTTCTCCCAACCGTTCTGTTTCTCCTCCCTCTGAATACATTTGTGGTGAACTTGAACTCAGTCAGTAGAGTTTTCAGGATTAAATGCTGATTTGTGGACACTGTGTATTTCCACAGGCGACAGGGCAGGGTGGCCCACCTAAGGGCAGACAGAGGCTGAAGGGCCTGCCGCTCTGTGGACAGGAGTGTCTTGGCTCAGCCCTGGGACGAGGAGACCTAAACCGGCTCTTCTAAGTCAGAACAAGTGGTACTCTCCCCGAGGAGCTGTGGCAACCCCAGAGAACACTGCTTCCGGCCTTAGGATGCTAGTTCCCGAATGTGTCAGACACACTGAAGAAGTACCATTGACATTCTGCCTGCTTTTCTGGGTTACTTTTTTAAAACACTTCCTCCACTTAGCATAGAATTATCATTTCCTTCTAAATATCTTTTAATTCATAATTAATTCCATTTTGAAAGTGTAATGTATGCACATGCAAAGAGTAAAGCAATGTAAATATATTTACCGGTGAAAATTAGTCTGTTTCCAGACTAATTTGGAAGGTAGCTCCCCGGAGGCTGTCACCAATACCCTCATTCTGTTACATCTCTTCCGAGATGGCCTGTGTTTATCCAGGACTAGCTTTACAAATAGCACCATAATATATGCACCAGCCACCGTCCCCTTTTAACTTAAGCTTTCTTTTTAACAATGTTATGGGAGTTCATTCTATATAAATAGACAGATATTTAAGTACAAGAGCATCTAGTATTTTCCACAGAACTTCCACGTGGACTGTTGCAATGACCTTGACTAATGTACTGATTTCCTAGTTTTCAGATTCACGTCTTTTCATTTTTACTGGATTATATTTTGGTCATAAATTTTGGCCAGCTGCAAGTGGCCGCTGTGTTTACATTATGTGTCTGTTATCTGGTATAGGTGCCGAAGGGGGCAGAAGGACCTGCCCTAGGTCCTAGAACAGGTGGCTGGTGCCAAGGTGGTGACAGAAAGACGGTGGCCTGGGTCCAAGGCCATCCTAGCACTCTGCTCCATGTCTCTGATTCCGAGTCTCTTCTCTGGTAAAAAATGGACATGATCACAGCAGCTTTGCAGATAGTTATGATGATAAAATATGAAGCTAGGTTTGGAAGTGTTTAATAATATTTAGGTGCTATACAATTATTCAACTCAAGTTAAATGCTGATAGAATTGCTACAATCAAGGATCATTGCTTTTTAAAATATATAATGGATCTCTAAAGCACCAACCTGATGTCAGAATGAGTGGAAATCTGAAAAAATAAGTCCGGGTCAATTGAGCGCCTTCGACACCTCTGCAATGGTTTATTGCTAACCCAAGTCAGCTAACGAGGTCTTGCGGCCGGGCCCTGCCCACACCTCCCATGATCCTCCCCTCCTCTTTATGTGCTTCAGTAGAATAGCCTTTATTTCCTAAATATTTTCTGCGGCTCTGGTCCTTTGCCCAAACAAATCTCTCTTCCTAGAGGACTCTTCTTCCTTGACAGGCAGTCACCCCTCTGCCACACACACACGTTCTCTGCCCTCGGTCCCAGCAGGCTGGATTGGATCCCTCCTCTTCCTCGTAGCATCGGACGTGCGGCCTTTCCGCCGGTTCAGCACTGACCCAAGAAGGGGGCAGTGCTCGATTTCCATGCTGATGTTCCAAACGCTGCCAAAGTCAGTAGGTATACGCAAAACACGTTTTGACTGAAGGGATACATGTATGCGTTAATACACTGGTAAGGGATCAGCAGTGTGCTAGACAGCATGCTGCGTGGCTGGGGGTAGGGGTTTGTGGCAAAGCCTCCACAGAGTCCCCTGTGGAGCAGGTAAAGGGGAGGGGACTGGACATAGCTAAATAATAAAGTGCTTTCGTTGAAGACAAGAAAATCAAATGACCGTTCTTACTGTCAAGTAAGTAAAAATTACTGGCCGTTATTTTATAATCTTCACTCCCCAACTCTTTCTAGGAGAGCTCCCCCTAGCTGTAAAGCCTGAGGAAGAATCCTGGGCACACTGGGTGGCGGTGAGTGTGGGAGGGACAAGGCAGCTGGGCCCAGTTTGGGGTGGCGAGGCCAAACCCAGTCAGAGACTAGGGAGTGGACCAGCCTAGCCCCCTGCTGTGGAATGAGGTGTGGTGCCGAAAAGAACGATGGGTTCGGGAGAGTAAACATGCACCATTATTCCCCAGGCTGTGTGTGCGTGTGTGTGTGGTGTGTGTGTGAGAGAGAGAGAGAGAGAGAGAGAGAGAGAGAGAGAGAGGTAGAGGGAGAGGGAGGGGAGAGAGAATCTAGAGAGAGAGAAGAGAATTACACCAGAGAGAGTCTGGAATCTCCTGAGAAGATCTGTGGTGTGAAATTCTGCCTGTCTGGTTGGCCAACAGGAGAGAGATGGAGACATAGTGGGAAGAAATAACCATATCTAGTCAAATTCCACTGATCCATTTAGCATAAGTCATTTAAAAGATCCCTATAATAAAACACCATTTAATTAAGATCAGCATGCTCTTTGTTATTGTCCTTTAAAAATGTCTTCTTCTTGGCCCTGGCTGGCATAGCTCAGTGGATTGAGCACGGGCTGCGAACCAAAGTATCGCAGGTTCGATTCCCAGTCAGGGCACATGCCTGGGTTGCAGGCCATGGCTCCCAGCAACCACACATTGATGTTTTCTCTCTCCTCCTCCTCCTTCCCTCTAAAATAAATAAATAAAATATTAAAAAATAGGAGGAAAAATTTTAAAAATAAAAATTTCTTCTTTTTATCCTTCACACTCTGCCTCTTTATCTCTCTCTCTTTATCTGTGTATGTACATGTGTGTGTGCATGTTTGTACAAGGTGTTTTAAGGCATTTCTAGATGTAAATATTCAGAAAAACTAAATCTTTTTAGTGATAGGAAATCTCCAATACTATTGGTTACTAAGTAGGGGTTATATGAAATTTAAGTGCCCACAAATATTTTTGAGATTTGTTTTCCTGAGTTTTGGACTAGAATAGGTTGCTTGCATGTGTGTGATGAAAGCCGATGAGAGAGCAGTCAATATCAGAGAACAGATTAACCACCAGTGACCTCGTGAAAGTAGTTAAATGGCGAGTTTGGAAACAATCATTATTGAACATGCAATGAAGTTTGTTTCTGGTTTCCACTTTCACATTAAATCAGCGGAGTATTGCAGCCCTGCAGAAAAGTGGCCATGACCTCTGAAATGAATAGGGAGCTTGCCTGAGTGAAGGCCAAGGGCTGTGCAGCCCCGTTTCCCTGCAGACTGGGGTGGCAATGAGCTCCTATCATGAGGAAGGTCCGCAGAAGGGTGGGGAAGATGACGGGGCTGGGTCCCCAGCTTGCAATGTTTCAACTAAAGAATTTGTGACTTTATGACATTGGGGAAGTGATACTCAATCTGTAGAAACAGTGCTTCAAATTCTGAATTTTGATTTTTTTTTCCTCTGGGTATGATGTGCTGTGTGATGCCCTCTCAAGATGATGGGCTGAGGCAGCAACTGTAGCTCCCAGACAGCCACGTGGTCAGGAGGGTAAGCAACCCATTCTCTAGCAGGGTGCCCAACCTGTGCCTGCAGGCTGCACACAGCCCGGGATGGCTGTGAATACAGCCCAACACGAATCATAAATTTACTTAAAACATCATGAAATTGTTTTGTGATTACCTGTCATAATGTATTTAATGGATGGCCCAAGACCCTCTTCTTCCAGCGTGGCCCAGAGATGCCAAAAGGTTGGACTCCCCTGCCAGTGTGCTGTGCTGCCGGAGGTGTTTGACTGTTGTGTTCCGTGCATGTTTAAGGTAGGCTAGGCTCACCTACGATGTTCAGCAAGTTAGTGTGTTAAATACACTTCTGGCTTAGGATATTTTCAATCTATGATGTGTTTATTGGGACGCAACCTCTTCGTAAGTCAGGACATATCTGTACTCTGCTTTTTAGATCGAGCAAGTTGATACAACCATATTCCTCACGTGTGAAAAATTCTCGGAAGATCTCATTTCCCAAAGAGCCTCAGTGAGAGGCGTTCATCTAGACTGACACACAGGACCCTTCAGAGGCAGGAGCCACTGACCCTGACCTTCCCGGGAGACAACACAGCAAAGGTGAAGCGTTGGGCGCTGGTACAGAATTTCGACTTTGTCGTTTATTAGCTGTGGAAACATGGGCAATGTACCTAATTTCTCTTACTGTGTATTTTTATCTTTAAAATGTGTATGATAGCAATATGCATGGCTTGGTTGTCATGAGGATCAAATGGGGAAGTTATACATGCCTAGCATTTTAAAAGTGCTCAGTAAGTGTTGGCATCAACAGGAACAGACTCACAGATACGGAGAACAGACTGACAGCTGTCAGAGGGGAGCGGCTGCAGGGCTGGGTGAAGGGGTTAAGGGAGAAAAAAACAAAAACTCATAGCCACAGACAACAGCACGGTGATTACCACAGGGAAAGGAGGGTGGGAGAGGTAGAGGAGGGTTTAGGGGGGATAATGGTGATGGAAAAAGACTTGACTTGGGGTGGTGAACACAATGCAATATGTAGATAATCTATTATACAACTGTGCACCTGAAACTTATATAATTTTATTAACCTATGTCACCCCAATACATTTAACAAAAAAGAGAAAATAATTAAAAATGTTAACATCATATTTAGTTTAGGCATCAGTTTCATAGTATAGTATAGGTTTTTGTTTTATTTTAAAAATAAAGTAATGCATGCACATGGTTGAAAGATTCAATTAGTTCCACAAGATTATTATGAAAAATATTATAGTAGGTCTCTGCCCGCTGACTGTCACTGCCCCCAGAGGAAATCACTTTCAATTCGTTTTGCTTGTTTTTTTTTTTTTGTATTTACCTCCCTCTCTCTAAATCAGAGCTTCTCAAACAGTAAGCAGCAATAGACTACAGGTGTGGGGAGATATTGATCCCTTCTGCCCCTCAGGGAGGTCAGGTGGGACCTGGGGTGGCCTGAGCCCCTGTCTGGTTCCTTCCAACCTCAAATCATTCTTTTTCATTTGTTCCTGTGTGTCTTACAAATGTGTGTGTGTGTGTGTGTGTGTGTGAGAGAGAGAGAGAGAGAGAGAGAGAGGCTTGAAACAAGGTTGGAAAACACTGATAAATATAGTGCTACTTGTAGATGTTTCACTGTAGGCATTACCCACTGACTTCACACACAAATGCGCGCGCACACACACACACACACACACACACACACACATTTCCTGTTTCTCCCACCCTCCCTATATATTCCTCATAATTTTGGCTGTGTGAACGTTCAGTGTTTCTTGTATTATTAGTAAGTAAGCCCTGAATCATAATGTCTTCTCATTTGCTGTACAATTTTTTTCACTTTTTCTTTAGTGAATACTTATCTTGATTTTTTCTTTGTTTAGTTTCCTATGTACTTATCACTAATGTAGCCAAAATACTTTGCTGATGGTCAAAATCTGCGAGTATCCTTTAAATTTTGTGTTCTAGAAAAAAATCTCATCAAAACTGTGAGCATCTTCTTCTAACAGGTTAGATTGTCTTCCACTCTTTGTGTGCAGCTATCACCCTAGGTTACCCTCATTATCTCAGGCACTTTCTGCTTCTGTGCGTTGGAGTTCCCCTGACTGCATCTACATCTTCTCTTTTGCTCATGTCCTTGTTTTTCCTGGAGCCATCACCCACCACCTTCCACCAGAAAGAAGGGATAATAGAAAGTAATATTTGTAAAGACTATGGCACGCCTTCGTATGTCTTGATTCTAGTGTCACCTTTGACTGAAAGTTCGGTTGGGTATAGAGTTTTAGGTTGCAAATCATTTGCCCTCAGATGTTAAAGCTCTGGTGCATTGCCTTCTACCTTCAGCTCTGTTATTGTGAAGTCCAAAGCTATTTTTGTTTTCCTCATTTTTGTATATGACTCTTTCTCTCTTGCAATGTGTATAATCTTTGACATTTCAAAATGGTACAGTATTGGGTTGTGGGCCTGCTTGTACTCACTGCACCAAATGTGTGGCACCCCCTGTCCTTCAGTTCTGAATATTTCCGATAGTTTTTCACTGACAACTCAACTACCCTCCTTCCTTTGCATGAGCACTGCCTTTCTAGAACTCTTGTTATTGACATGGCAGAAGTTCTGCACTGATTTTTAAGTTTCTTAGTGTTTCTTTCCCATTTTCCATCTCCCAGACATTTTGTTCTTCTTTCTGGGAAGTTTCCCTAATTTAATCTTGCAATCCTTTTTACTGACCTTTTTATTTCTGTTATTATATTTATTTCCAAGAACATTTAACATTGTCAGAATATTGTTGTTGAAAAGTACATCCAGTTCTTATTTTATGAATGTAATATATTAATAATATTTTTGTTGATGTTTTTATTACATTTTTTCTTTCTATTATCTCTAAGTTGCCCTTTTTCTTCACTTGCATTTAGGGCTGTATCTTTCATATTAGCATTTTTATCTTTTTTTTTAGTGGTCTGGTTGTTGTTTAGAGTGATGCTCTTGAGGGATAATGTGAAGTTCTGAGTGCTTTGGTGAAACGTGTTAAGCAGTGTCTCCAAGTAGAGAGGGGGTCTGAATGGGCTGCTTTGTGGGGGAGTCTCCATGCCAGTGCCTTTGTGTCTTCCTTCTGGGGCTAGTCAGATTCCCAGAGACAATTTCCAGGCTTTTCTTTGCAGGATGTAGGTTCGGTTTTCAGTGTTCTAGAATTCTAGTAATGAGAAGCTGGGAATGGGGCGGTAGGGTGGCTCTCAGCAGTCAGTATATGCATATGAACACAATCTCACCAGCTCCAGTAAGGTGGCTGCATCCTTCCCTGTGGCTGTGTTTCTGTCCAGTTTCTGATTGGACCTGGGAAGAAAATCTGGGGATGTTAAGTGTTTTTAAGCAGATTTTCAAGGAATCTTCACTTTTTTAGCCCTAACCTCACTTCCATAATTAGTGCTAACGAAGAGCTGTATATTCCTGAATTTTGTGGGTTTTCTGCCATAAATGTGGTCACCTTTTAAAAGTTGGCAATGTTCCTATTGCCACTTAGAATTTATATTACTCAAGTTCCCTAAGTCATTTAACCCAATTTCTCATCAGATTCCAAAGTTTTGTTGCTTTGTTTTCTTATGGTTTTAAGCCTTAAACCTATTTCATTAGGTCATTTTCTTACGTTTCTGGAAGGAGCAAGAGTGCATGCACGCTTGGTCCGCTGCCTTCCCCTGGAAGCCCAGCACACCTTTCCCCTGTGATCTCTTTGATTAGCTTGGCCTCTCAGGCTGTAATGTCTTTCTGCTGACCTTCTCTCTTCAGTGAGGCCCGAACCTAGCCATGGCTACGACCTCAAGTCTTCTTTCATGTCTCCATTCTATGGGGCCACTCTCTTGCCCTTAAAGCATTTGGATTTCTGTCTACTTAGTACCTGGATTTTCACATACCATTGATGCTGAATCTTCTACTACTACTAATGGTAATAATAATACAAACTAATGTAAATTAATAGTAACGTTTACTAAATATTAGACACTGTTATAATTGTTATGCATAATTTCTCTTATCTCATCGTTACAACTCTTTTAATTAGATGTTGTTGTCTCCATTGTACAGGTGGGAAAATTGAGTTACTTAGAAGCTACATGAGTTGACCCTATAGTCACATAGCTCATAACTGGTAATATAACAGGGTGCAGCCTAGAGGGGGGCCCCCAAATAGGGATTTAAAATGGGGTCCAGAACTCAAGGTGTCCAGGAAATATTAGGATGTCCTCACCCCCCACCCTCAGGTGTGGGCTAGGGGAAGGGACACATGGAACAGGGCCGTTGAGAGCTGGTTTTGCATAGCAACAGCTTTGCAGCTACCTCTGGCATGGTCATTTAACATATCTATGACCTTTAACTGGTTACATAGATATGTTAAATAGCTGTGGCCGTGCTCTGAGCCAGGGGATGGAAGTAACTTCCCCACCAAGATGTAACTGGGGGCAGGACCCCTGAGTTACAGCGCCTGCGTGAGAGCTTGGAGAAGATTGGCTCCATGTCATTGGCTACACCTGCCCAGACTCACAATGGCAGCCCAGTAAAGCTGGAAGGATATGAGAGCGCTGGCAAGTGTAGCCAATTGTGGGAGAAGTCAGAAATGGGGCTGCAGAGGAAGATTGGCGTGAGGATTTAAACCCAGACTCGGCAGCCAGTAGAGAGAGAACCACAGCCAGTGCAGGAGGGGGAGAACAACTCGATCTTTAGCAGAGTAGGGACTCCCGCAGCCCTGTGAGAGAGAATCACCATGTGGCTTTAGCAGAGAACCGCCACTCGGCTCTGGCAGAGTGGTGACCCCCCTCCTCACAGCCATTGCAGAGAGAGAACCACTCAGCTGTGGCAATAGAAAGGAGAGCCATGCGGCTTTGCCAGAGTGGGACAGGGGGAACCACCGCCCAGCTTTAGCAGAGATCCCGGCAACACAGCTGATGGTGCCGGAAACCGAGGGAGGCCTACCATCCGAGATGGATTACTGGAAGAACCCGGGCTGCCCGAGCCACGGACTTCTGTTTCTTTTCCTGAGATACGGTACCCCAGACTGGCCAAAAGGGGGAAGGAAGGACTCTGTGTGTTTGTGGGTGTTTTTCTAGAGTGTTCACTTTGGGATTTTGATGAAGACATTAGGTCAGTACTTCAAGTCTGTATAGCATTAAATAAACATTTCCTTTCCTTTTCACAAATCTCTGGCATTGAGAGATGTCTTTCCTATAAGGTGGTGGACATAATGAACCTGGGGGTTCCTTTCAGTAATAGTATATCATCCCAAGCTCCTGCCCTTGTTGTTCTGCAACAGTAAAGCCAGATTTTTCAAATGCAAAGTCTGACTTGAGTGCTGGTGTTCTTAACTACTCATAACAGTGATAAGAAGAAAGTACTCTTATGTCTATTTCACAGATGAGGATAGATTGGTCAAGAGTGTTTATATGATCTTCCGCAAGTTGCTTTGTGACTGGTAGGGGAGTAAACCAGAGTTTTAAGGTAAGGTCAGGAAGCTGCATGACCAAGCTACTTCATTACTGAGTATTGCCCTTTTCTAATTAGCAAAGCATTGTGTCTCACTGTGTCAGGTTTCCACTACATTATTGATGAACTGATTAAGTATGCGTCATGTGCTGCTTGCAAATGTAATATGTAATGGTAAAAATATATTCCTAGCATTTCCGCATTGACCGACAATTTGAGAACATTCAATCCATTGCCTTATTTGGCAGATTACAGGTGATACTGAAAAAAGCTAAGTTGTCCCCATTTTCATTGCGAATTTACTAAAGAAGCTCTGTCCAAACCCAAGCATCAGATGTGGTCTTGCTCATACGTAATAAAATACCTTTCAAGTGACTCATATCGTTAGCAACTTAAAAACAAACAACATTTTTTTCTAGCGTGTTCACTTAGTTTCACCGAAAATCACTTTACAAAATATAATGTTTCTTACAAAGGAATTTTCTGTATGTCAGATATTTTTTCCATACTAAAATAGAGTTGTTTTTTAGCTGTCGTATTTTGGGCCCAAAGCATGATAAATCCACACAACGTAGCAAATTCACAAATATCTGCATTGTTTAAAAGTGTGTGTGTGTGTGTGTGTGTGTGTGTGTGTGTTTTCTGCTTAAGTGTCCGTGACTCTTACAAAAAGGACATGGTTATCAATGCAGCTCTGAACCCTAAAATGCCTCAAGTCAGAAGTGGGGTTGGTTCCCTCCTTTATCCGTGGAAGAGGGCCTGTGTTCTCCCTGCCGTCTCTCTCTTTAAACTCAGCGTTGAGTTTTATCTCAGTTCCAAGGTAAATATTCTTTAAAAGTCTAAATCTCTTAGCTGTTCCTTTAAAAGGTTTATCTTGTGCACGTATTGTTTGTTTATTTAGTAACCCTATGAAGCTATTGAAGTGTTTGTTCAGTGGTCTTGCTAAATTTTTTTTATGGTGAGAGCCAACTAATCTACGGCCACAGTGAATTTCTGTTTCTGGAAATCGCTACCCTTATTGATTGTATTTCCAATTGAGAATTTCTCCAAAGTGCTCAATCTTCAAAGTGTTAGATCTTCAAGCACTTTTTTTTTTTTTGCAGAGAAAAGTGAGCAAGTTTTTCACACTAGATCTTATTGCCAAAAGAGAGTTTGGAAAACCAGTGAACCTGTGGATATTGGGAAGGGATTATGAATTCTATATTCACTCATTTCTTTCCCTTTTATTATTGAGATCAAAATAGAGAATCAAGGTGGCTTTACTCAGGCACTTAGAAGAAACTAGAAAAGTAATGAGAACAGGAGCAAAATACACAAAACTCACAGCAAGTGTGTCTTGTAAGAAACGTCAACAATGCGGAGGAAATGCAGTCCTTGGCTCCCCAACCAATCTGAAGTCTTGGCAGCTTTATAGTTCAGGGCAGATGACCAGCGGACCCTGAGCTACACTTACACTTCCCTAGTTCACAGAGGGGCTGGCGTGCTTTTGAGAAAAGGGAGTGTTCAGCTTCATCTCTGAGGCCAAAGATTAGAATCATAGCATATTAGCACTCAAAGGGAATTCATAGATCATCTACTTTTTAGTTCAATCTCTTTGTTTCACAGCTGAGGTCGCTCTGAGGCCAAGAGAAAGGATATACGTTTTCCAGACTCATACAGGAAGATAATGGCAGGGCATTGATCAAAACCCACCCAAACCTTGATTCCGAGACTTAACAATGTCAGCAGTAACGCGTTAAAATGCAACTCAAATCCAAGCTACTTAACTTGGCTGACCTTGTCTTCTGTCACTCTCCTCCGCTCCTACCACATTGGCCTTCTTCTTGATCCTGGGACATACCAACACATTTCCTGTCTCCAGATCTTGGCTCTTCTCTGGGCTTGGAATTCGGTCTCCTCCCGCTGCCCATCTTGTCTCATCACAGCATTCTATTGTCAGTCGGATCTGACTCTCAGTCTGAATGCCGTCTCCTCACCGAGTCCTTCCCTGACTTAGGTGATACTAGCTAGACTCCCAGGATCTCTGTATCACATCCTTATATTTTATTTCTCAGCCTAGCACTCACCGCAATCTCTTTTGGTTGTGGTTGCTCCCCTAATGCAATGATTTTCAACCACAGTGTTGCAAGAATTTTTAAAACATGCAATACATTCACCTGTTTTCCCTTAGATCATCAAATAAAAAAATGATGATAGCCAGCACAACAATAACAACCCAGTGTGAATGAGTCAAAATTTTACATATTTTTTTGTCAGACTGGCAAAAACATACATATGTTTGGTGTAACTAGTTTATGTGTGCCGTGAGATAAAAAAGGTTAATGATCACTGTCCTGATGGAGTGTTAGCCCTATGAGGGTATAAGTTTTGTTTTTACATTGTATTCATCAACGGCTAGCATACGCCCAGGACATAGTAGGTATATATTAAACTCATACTGACTAAGTAAATAGGCAGATAGATAAAATAGGAGGAATTAAACACAATAAAAAAATTTCACGTGGTACAGTCATTTCTTTTACACATTTCAACTTCACCAAGCTCTACAGCTTTTTCTTAGTATCAGATCTTATAAAGATACATATTTTAAATTAATATACAATACCTAAATTTATGTATGAAAGTATACACATACATATATACACACAAGGTTCAACTACTGGATTCTATCTAGATAACCACATGTGGACATACAAAGGGAAAATGATGCCCATTTGATGAGTTCTTAGTGCATGGAAAATTGTTTTCCTGGAGGTGTGTTTGAATTTTGCAGGAATTCTGGGTTTTTGAAGATGAGAGTCTCCCGTGGTGTGCAGAGACCGTCGCTGGCTGTGGGAGGGGCAGGGAGCAGGCGTGCCCACGACAAGTCCAGCAGCAGCTTCGTGCTTGAGGCAGCTAAAGTGCTCTTTGTCTTTTTGCTGGAACTCCACTACAGTGCGAGTGATGCTTACATTTTAACTTGGCAGCTTCAGGAGATCCTGGGTGGGAATGGAAGAATCCCTGATAGGAATAGTAAAGGACCCTTTTCACTTCCCACACACACCCACGCTCTTTCCCATTAGAATTGTAAAGACATTGTTAGTTGTGTAAGTGCTTCCTTGTCAAACACTAACTTTCACATTGTAAATGTGCAATGCTTACTCTAACCTGGATAGCTTATGCGTGGCTTTCAAGGATAGAGAACTGGAGTGCCAAGGGAACTCCAACCTCCCTGACTTCCACCAAAGAAGAAGCAGGGTCTATCTTGCTTTGTCCATCTGGCTCCTTGTTCTAGAAGAAAGGCGGGGTGGGAGAGCCTTCTTCTGGAGGCAAATGAATTAATCAGCTCCCAGAGGGTCAGAAAGGGATACAATCGTAAATCTCTCTGTGGCACTCACATCTCTTAGCTGTCATTGGAGAAAACTTTCTTTGTCCCAGGGTGTTAGCTCCCCCACACCAGAGAGGCGTTCACTACATTGTGACCCACGATAGGAAGCCTGTGAGCCCTATGAAGAGAACAGTGTGCCCTCCTCAGGACACCACTGTCACCGTGAAGACACCGTTCAAGGCCAGCTACGGTTTGAACATCGCCTCTGTACGCCAGAGGGAAACACAGGAGCCACACTCTTCTTTTTTCCTTTTGAAAAGGATAAGCGCATGACACCAAAAATATAAGCAATGAAAGAAAAAATAGATAAAGTTCATGAAATTTTTAAAAATTTATGTTTTGCCCTGGCTGGCGTAGCTCAGTGGATTGAGCGCAGACTGTGAACCAAGGCATCGCAGGTTCGGTTCCCAGTCAGGGCACATGCCTGGGTTGCAGGCCACGGCCCCCAGCAACCACACATTAATGTTTCTCTCTCTCTCTCTTTCTCCCTCCCTTCCCTCTCTAAAAATAAATAAAATCTTTAAAAAAATTATGTTTCAAGGAAACCATCAAGTGAAAAGACCCACAGAGAATGGGAGAAAATATTTGAAAATCACAAATCTGATAGGAGACTTGCATCAAGGATATATAAAGAACACATATAACTCAATAATAAAAAGACTTCCAATGTGAAGGTGGGCAAGGGATCTGGATAAACATTTTTTCAAAGAAGATATATAAATGGTCGATGAGTCCATAAAAAGATACTCAGTACCATGAATCGCCTGATCCCATCCACTCCTTTGCTCCTTCTGGATACTGTGGTTTCTCTTCAGATCGTATAAATCTTTCGCCTTTTACTCCTTCTGGCTTTAAGAAACTGCTAATCTACTTCTGTCTGTGAAAGTTTTCCTAGTCTAGGCATTGCGTACAAGTTGATTCAAATATGCTGCTTTGCAGTTGGTTTCTTTCTCTTAGCATAAAATTTTCAAGGTTTATCTATGTTGTAGCAGATACTATACTTCATTTTATTGCCGTGTAATATTCACTTGTATGGATATATTAAATTTTCTTATTCACTTATCAGCTGATGGACACTTGTGTTATTTCCACTCTGGAATTTTGAGTAATGACCGTAAGGTGTACCATTTGTGTACACCATTTTGCGTGGATACATATTTTCATGCATATATATGTCTGGGGTAGGAACAGGGGAGTAAAACAGCTGGATAACAGGATAACTGTGTTTAAATTTTTGAGCAACCTCCAAACTGCCTGTTTGAAGTGACTACAACATTTTACATTCCCATCTATAATGTGTGACCTTCTCTGACACTTATTATCTGACTTTGCCTTTAGCCACCCTGGTGGGTGGGAAGTGGCATCTCATTGTAGTTATTGTTTGCATTTTCCTAGTAACTGATGATGTTGAGAATCATTTCAGAAGCTTTTTGGCCAATTGTATATCTTCCTTGGAGAAATGGCTATTCAAATCCTTTGCCCGTTTTTAAAAATAGATTGTTTATTTTTATATTACTGAGTTTAAGAGTTCTTCATATATTCTCAGTACAAATATCTTACCACATGTAAGGTGTACGGAGGTTTTCTACCATTCTGTGGCTTGTTTTTTCTGGTTCTTGGTGATGCATTTTGTAGCATACAAGTTTTGAATTTTTCGTAGTCCAATTTGTCTACGTAGTCCAATTTTCTTTGTGACTTTGGTGTCACACTTAAGAAATCCTTGCCTAACCCAAGGTCACATAGAATTAGTTCTATAATTAATTGTAAGTGTGTTGTACTTTTACTCCTGAAATTCAGATCTCTGCTCCATTTTGGGTGATGAACCTTATCACTAACAGGGTTGGATGTACCTGTGCCATTTTGCTGTATTTTTTCTCTATAAGCTTCATGGTTTTTGTTATTGTTTCTCTGACTTTCAATGCTTTCATTTTTTTATTGAGTATATTATAGTAAAACACTTTAATACCTTTAATGATTGTAATTATACATTAATTATTTTTTTCAGTCGTTGCTCTAGAACTTACGATACCCATCTTATCAGAATCTATATTAGGATTCTGCACTTAGGTCAAGTAAAATGTAGAAAATTTACTCCTATATAACATCATTTTCTTCCCACCTTTAAAAACTATTACTGTTATACATATTATATCAATATATGTTACAAATACAACAATATTTTTATGATTATTACTTTACAAAATGTCATATTCTTAAATAAATTGAGAGAAATATAGCTGGTATGTATTTATAGAGTATGTTATATTGACTATCTTATTTACCCTTTCTAGGTCTCTTCAATTCTTTCCGTGATTAAATTTAGCATCTGGTATACTTTCCTAATGCCAATATAGCCTTCTTACTGTCATATAGGTTAAATTTCTATATATTTACGACTCCAACAATGAATATGTGTAACAGTGCACTATTGTTTTATGTAATTGCTTTTTAAATCAGTCGAGAAAAAAAAAGAAGAAATATGCAATTATACTGTCTTTTTCATTACCTACATAATTATCATTACCAGTGTTATTTTGCTTTTTTATGTGGATTTGAATTACAGGCTGGTGTCACTTGCTTTCAGCCTGAAGAACTTTTAGTATTTTGTGTATAAAATGTATGCCAGCAAAAAAATCTTCCAATTGTTGTTTATCTGGAAACATCTTTATTTTGCCCTCATTTTTCAAAGATAGTTTTGCTGTATAGAAGATTCTAGGGTGACATTTAACTTTCAGTACTTTTAATACATCATCCCACTGCCTTCTGGACACCGTGTTTGTGAAGAGATGTTAGCTGTTCATCTTATTGTGGTTGTCTTTTATGTGATGAGTTATTTTTCTCTTTCTGCTTTTAAGACTTTTTTGGATTTCCACATTTTTATTATGAACTGTTTGGTTGAATTTTATTATAGAGGTGGCTCTACCCAGAGAGGAATCAGACCTTGAAGAAAAAAGTTCTACAGCTTGCCTGAGGATATTCACTACAGCAAAGATGGGGGTAGGAAACTCTTTGTTTTGGAGTGCTACAGCTCTACGAATAAGCATATGGAAGGGTATCAACAGCCCCTTGTTTTCTGGATTCTTCCTGATGTAGAACGTCTTCCCTATACGTGAGCTGAGTCCGGGCAGTCAGAGTCTAGTATTCTTGGCCTACTGGGTGTGGGGTAGAGTTTCTGCTCTGTGGATGGGGGCTGGCTAAGGAAAAGAAACATGATCCTCTCCATGGTGTCTGCCTGAAATAGAGCTCCTGCAACATGGTCCTGCAACATGGGTCTGGGGGAATTAAAAATTCCAGCATCCTCCTCCTCTTGGGGCAAAGCCTTAGCCCCAGATTGGGAGCAGAGGCACCCCGATCATTGAGCCATGGGGGTAGAGGGTACCAATAGTGTCAACTGTGGCTAAATGCCACTGACCCTGGATATTCTTACTGAAAAGTTCGTGAATTTCCTCAAACGAAATAGATTTTTCTCTTTCCTGTATGTCCTTAGGAAAATTTTCAGAGACTTTAAATGATTAATAAAAAATGTCAGCAGTTAAGCAGTTGTTTTGTTGGAGGGAGAGAGTTCACTCATTATGTCACTCTGAAAGTCCTGAGATAACCAGTTTATGGTTAAAGGTAACTGAGAGAAATAACTTCTATTTGCTTTTTATTTTTATTTCATTTCTCTCCTCAAATGCTCCCAAATATCCTCCACTGCCTTGAATCCACATTATTCACCTTAAGATCCAATAATACTCTTTATAATCTACTCTCCGCCTTCTTTCCTTATTTATCTTCAGTACTCCACATTTCATATTTGTTTCCTACAGGTCATTCACTTATCTTCTGTTATTATTCATACATTCCAGTATTTGTGTATGCCCCTTTGTCTTTCTGTCCAAAACAGCCTAACTTGTTCTTCATGCCCCGCCCCCAGATGTTCACAGACCATCAGAGCTGCAAGGGATCCCATTTGCTGAAGGAACAGGACCACTTATACCAGATTAGTCTGTGATTTTCTTTAGTGTGTTACCTGCATGGCATTTGTACACAGCTCTGTTTTAAGCACCTGCAATAGAAACTGTTTCTTGCTTTTTTCTACTCCCTTTCATCACTTAGCCCAGAACTTGGCTCATTGACTCTGCAGTGAGTATTCGGTGAGTTTTGCGGAGAGAAATCTATGTGCATATTCAGTCCCAGCATACAAGAACCTCTCCTCTTCAGAGTGGCAGGCATGGTCCTGATAGATGAATTTCCAGTTAAACTTTAAACAAAGAAGGATTACAAACTTTGTAAAATTTATGGTTCTTACTATGGAATGTTTCTCAATTAATGCCATATTGTAGTTACAGTGTATGCATATAACCAGTTTTAGTTGTCTAAAAAACAATCGTTGTTAGAGCAATTATTCTAAAGGCCTGAAGTCTAAAAATTACCAAGAAAGATTTTATCTGTGGTACAGATTCACAATATTACACATAATGAATGTTTATGAAAACTAGACATCTTGTGGAATGTCACGGATTTACAAACTTGAATCACCCTAAGGACTTTAGAATTCAATAATGGAGAACTTTCTAATAAGAAATAAGGGGTGGGGGGAACCCCCAGCAGAGATGTAAGGTAAACTATGTAATTGCAACAATGCATTGTGGGTCTGTTAAGTCCCTCAACTGAGGGACACTGGACAGATTCTCCCTGAGGAGATGGCATGTTAGAGTCTCCTGGGACTTGAAAAATTGGCAGGTTTTTAGGAGTAACATAATAAGCTGGGAATTTTGAGCAAAAGAGATTGAACAAACTCCCATAAGAGAAACCTAATAGATTATTTTTAAATTATGCACATTCCCATATGTTTGTGTCATGGGGGCCATGATAAAATGCAGTGGGATAGAAGAATGGGCATTTAGGTTGAATCAGATGGTGGGTAAGTTGATGAGTTTTTAGTTTATTTCATCCTCATCATTAGGATACAACTGAGTAATATTGAATGTTTTTGAATTAGTTACTGTAAAATTGGATCTAGATCTACATGGTCGAAAAGGTAGCTACTAGCCATGTGTATTCATTTAAAATTAAGTTAATAAAAACAAATTAAAACTCAATCTCCCAGTTGCACTAGCCGTATTTGAAGTACTGCTCGGTAGCCTTATATGGCTAGTGACTACTGTATCATACAGTACACATTTTGATCCATGCTGAAATATGTCTCAGACCATGTTGCACTACATTTCAGACTCTGACACCACTCTAAAAAGAAGTGTTTGTGGGGCTTGGATAATAGAGATAAGGAGATAGGAAAGAAGCAATGTATCTGATCAGATGTTCTCAAAGTAATATAAGCAAAGGCCATTGGAATCTCAGCTGGAGTTATGACATGCGGGCAGTGGTGCCTTCCATAGAAATGAGGGGCAGAAAAAGGAGGAGCTGGTTGACAGGGAATACTGAAATAACGAGTACAAGCCGGTAATGCTTGGTTTGAGTTTCCTGCAGCAGAACAAAGCAGAGGTTTCCAGAAGACTAGAACACATATTTGGAGTTTGTGATAGAAGAGTATATTTACAACCAGTATTTCTCACATTTAGTTAATGGTTAAAACAAGCAAGGAAAGATAATAGGATGAAACAAATTACCTAGAGGTATTATATTTATTTCTGTTTTGTTCAATTCTTGTTTAAAACAATCTAGGTCGAAATTTCTGATTTTATCCATTGTCTCCAATTATTTTATTATCATCTTAGTTTCTTAAGAGTGACTTTGCATGACCAGTGACCCAAAGGTTAGTTTATTTCTTCAAGGAATCACATGTACATTATGCCAGATACTGCTGAATGATATGAGATATTGAACTCTTCTTGAGTAGCACAGAGACAAAACATGACCCAGGAAATAGTTAAAATATAACTGTTGAAATAATAACACACATTACTCCCTGACCTCTGATTGCCAAGTGTATATCCATATACCCTTAAAGGATTGTATGCATTTAGTTTATGTAGCAAACATTTGCTGATTATTTACAAAATGAGCAAATACAGATGATACAAAGACTTCAACAAGGCAGATCCTTGTTCCCAAGGGTCTCACATTTCAGTGAAAGAACAGATATGAACACAGATAATCACGATGTAGTGTGATCAGTGCTAGAGAAGCATAAAGGCAGGGAGCATTGAGATGTTTGTGGGTGCAGAGAAAGGAAATGTCCTCTGGGGGAGTCAGTGAAAATTTCTCAGAGCTGATGACTCCTGAAGCAGATGTTGGAGAATGAAGAGGGGGCGGCGTAGAGACACCGTTGGAAGACTGTGGATCACTTTAATGCAGTGGTCAGGGCAAGCAGGTGAGGCCAGGTTCTGATGAGCCTTTTATGTCATTCTAATGAGTCCGGGCTTAGTTTGGGGGAAACACAGTGAAGGGGAATCATTCAAGGATTGAAAACTGTGAGATGGTATTGTCAGTTCCATTCTAGACAGACACCTAGTAGCAGGCGGCAGGACTGTGGCTAAGAGGTGATATTAGAGGAAACATTGGTTAGGGACCTGTTGATGTCATCCAGACTTGAGATGGTAAGAAACTGAGCCCAGAGAAGTCTAGGAGTTAACAAGTAAGACTGGGCATTCCTTAAATTTTAGGTAGAAAGAACATCTGGGATGATACCAAACGTTTGGCTTTGAAGCCAGGGCATGAGGAAGTAGCAGCCCTTGAAGTGAAGGTGCTTGGAGAAGAAGCAGGGGTGGGGCATGAAAATGAGCTTCTGTTTGGTACTATTGAGGTTGAGCTTCTGTGGGTCACCCAGGGGAAGATGTGCATATGAAGACATGTTGCAAATATTATCTCTTATCTGTACCAACTGACCTATTTATTCATGGAGTGTATATCAGTCATTGAGTGTCCCTGCTTTCTTTCCATTCCGTGGGTGATGATGTGGCATTAAGGTCTGATGCAGCTGATACAAGGTGAGGTGCCATTTTATGAGCTGCCACAGAGTCAGAGACTCTGGCATGGGTATGGGACTTTGTGGCACCCTAGGTTCCCTCATGGACTTGAATCTCATCTATGTTCTCCTTTTCTATCCTGGAACACCCCTGAGAGATATTTCACCAATGCCTTTTTCCCATAAACTATACTCTCTTTGATGTGTCTCCTTTCTCCCTCCCTCCCTGCTTCCTGCCTCCACCCCACCCTTCTCATTTTTCTTTTTTTTTTAGATCCTTTTCCTGTGGATATTTTTACCTGCTTGAAAGGTACACTTCTTTCCTGGGCATTCCCTGAGACCGCTTTTAACCTGGAACTTCCATCTGTTGCGTGACAGCCCTTACAAAACCAGCATTTGGAACTCAAGCAAAATTTAGGGAATATCTCAGACAAAGCCTTGAATTTGCTGATTTTGAGTTTTTAGAGAAGAAAGAACTTGTTCAAAGTCACATCACTGGACAGCGCCTTTCATGCACTTTTGATTATCTAAATCCTTGTAAGTTTAAATCTTTGAACGTGCTTTCTATTTATAGCATAAATATATATGTCATGGGTTTTTAAAACATGAAACATGGGTTATTGGTTACAAATGCATTTACATTATACATTAAGGAATACATTCTGAGAGTTGCTTTAAAATATTGCTTCTAGCTCAGTTGAACTTTATTATATTTGTTTATTCACTTAATGAAATATTTTTCAGTTTATTGCATAAATAGAATATCTTTTTATGTTAGGCCAGTCTATTTAATATGGTTTATAAGTGTTAAGTGGCTGAGTGATAAATGTGTTTTTTTCAATTTTTCCCTTTAAAACATTTTTACATTTTTCTGGTCTTTGAATTAATACATACCCATTATACAAAATTTGGAAACTATCAAAAATTAAGCAGAAGTTTCAAAAAGACATGCATGTCTCATTACAATTATGGAACACATTATTTTAGTGTGGGTTTACATTAATTATTCCTCTGGGTGTTAATGGGACTTTAATAGATATTTTATTCTTTTTGTAACCTTAGTGCATTTCCATGATATATATCTTTATTAACAATTTTAATGTCTTTGTTATATTTCATTATGCTTCTATACCAGATCTATTAACCTATCAATGCCCTTACTTTTGGATATTTAACTTATTTTCTATTTTTAATCATATGAATGGTGCTATAAAGAATATTGTTGGATGCGAAGTGATGCTAAATTTTGAAGACTATTCCTTTGTGATGGATGCCCCAGAACAGATGCTCTGAGTGAGAGGGGATGAGCGTCCGTGCACGAGGCTGAGGCTGTCGGCCTGGGGCCAGCACAGCACAGGGGCGACGGTGACTTCCGAATGGTCTCCGTGAATGTGGCCTGAGAACCCTCACTTTGGGGTTCCCCTGGGACCAGCGGAATATATTTTGAGGTTGATTGAGATCAAGGATGTCATTCTTAACGGAAGAAGCAGAGGCCTTGCCTTGATCATGCTAACTTGCCCCGATGGGCAATAAACTTTGACTGGCATAGCATTGCACTTACAAAAATGAAGCCAATGTGGTCAGTTGTCTATGCTGTCAGAATGTAGATTTTTAAAAAAATATGTATTACAGTTACATGGTGTACCTGGATGTGTCATAGAATCATAAAATTTTGGAGCTGAAAATTATCTTTAGAAATATTCTTTCTAACTCCTCTGTTCTGTACGAGGAAGGAACTTCCCGTTTGTTCATGCTCCAGCTGAAATCTAAACCTCATGGTTCCCAGATAAGAGGCCTTTGTCTGAACACTAGGGAAGAATGGACAGTTATTTCATGTGAGCTGGGTTGCACCTTAGTGGTCTTTACTCCATTAAAAATAGTGCCTGCCTCAAATTGCATTGACTCCCAGATACTGATTAACGTGGACGAAGACAGACCTTGATCAGAGATATCTGGAAAGTGAAGATCCTAGAAACAATTTATTCTATTGACACGTCTCTTCATTCAAATCCAGTATTTTGATATTTATAGACGAACAAATTACAGGAGAGACTGAGGTTGTCCATTACAAAACTATGTACTTATTTATATGTAATATTATATATATATATAATATATATATTGCGGCACTCTCACAGAGAAGGAGAACGTTGCAAATACAGCTGGGGAAGGCTCGCAGAGAACTGATTCTTAAGCAGGAGCTCGCGGAGGAGGAGTAGTCTGACTCAGGGACAAGGCAGAGAGGGCGCCCGAGGGAAGGAACAGTGTGGGTGGAAGTGCGGGAGCCTGGAACTCATTGCCTTCGTTGCCCTGTAAGAGCTACACGTGGCTGAGAGGAGGGCGGTGAAGGGGAGCGGAGCACAGCTGCAAAAGATCGGCAGGAAACTGGGTCACGGAGGCCTGTAGGCTCAAAAAAGGGACTTCATTTGATGGAGGCCGGTAAGTCAGTAAATACTTCTAACCAGGGGAGACAGCTCCTTTTGTATACAGAACGGTAAAATGTAGTTAAAAGTAAGTTAACTTGCCACTGAACTAATTGCATGTTTTGCCTCTCAGTACAGTATCCAGTGGGCATGCGCCAGGCCCCAATCGTCACGGGCCGTTTACTGAGATGGTATTCGGGCGTGCGTCATTCCCCCTTCCCTCCGTTCCTGTGGACGGTCAGAGTTTTCGAAAGGACACCTGATTGTTTCACGAGTGAAGTAGTCACAAGAGCTACTAAAAGTAGTGCTTCAGTGAAACCCTCCTCCAGATGATCTTATGTCTGACCTTCTGTACTTTATCTTCCAAGGATCAGCTTGTGGTGTTAATTATGGGGTAAGTAAGCAGTTACTTCCTACAGCAAATCAGCCAAAGTCCAGGTTTGCTCTGGAGGTCCCAGGGATCAGAGCTCTGTGTTTCTTCAGGTTTCAATTTACCAGCCTCAAACCACTTAAAAGCGGGAGGAGGAAAGACCGGGGAGTGATCAGTTTACAAGTGACCTGGGAGTTCACAGCTTTCATCCCTGGAAATCACAGCCCATATAATAGGCCTTGAGGAGATACAATTGGGACAAATTGACTCAGGCGTCCTGCTTTCAGAAACGCAAACCCTTTTTTCCCTTATCAGCGTCCCCATGCCTGAATTGTTAGAATCAAGCATTTGATGAAGGATGGTAGTTGTTCTAAGGTCAAATAGGGGATGTAGGTCCCAGTAAGAGTGTAGGCTGTTAAGTGGCACCCAACTGTGTTAATTGGTTAATAGGACTCTAGCCAGTTTGGGGACTTAAAAGTCCTGCCCAAGAACCATGCCTAGCAGGCTCTTCTGTTTCCAGGCAAGTGAGAGGTGTAACTCAAAACAATATACAGCCAGCACATCTTGAAATGAGGCTTCTGTTGTACCAAATATTTGTGGATTGTTTTAGATGTGCTTTTAAAATTTTTGAATGTTTTCAAGAGAGGCAATATGTCCAACTTGGCACCTGACGTTGACTTTTAGAGGCAGTTTGAGTCACCAGGAACTCAGGGGAGTGGGTATGGTGATCATTGTTGCCAAATAATCATACGTACCGAAAAGAGATGCAGCTTTTAAAAAGATTATCTTGAGTGATTTGCAGGCCAGTTCTCATGGCACTTTCCAAAGTAGAATAAACAGTGAATCTGAATGGGGATTGTTATCTATATTCCTTTGGACAGAGGAAGTCTGGCTATTAGGAATTCCATAGTCTTGCTCTAAAGCCACACATCAGGCAAACAGAGCAAAGCACGCAGGCACTCTGTGTGTTTGAAAAGCATTGTGGTCGCAGCGTGATCACGTTATGACACGTTACCGATGGACGGATGCCACAATGACTGTGCTGACGTCGCCCAGTGCAATGGTGCTGATGAAGGACATCGCTGTTAGTCCTTATCACTGATGGATTAATGGTCATTATTCTCCCATTTGCCGTTCATTCTGTGCCTAGGATATTTGTAAAATGTAATTCTAAACTTGACACCTGCACATTTAAAGCCTTGCAATGGCTCCCACATGCCCCACGGAACAAGGCCCAAAGGTCTCAGTCTGCCATTTTCAAAGGAGGCAGCGATCTGCCTTGAATTAGTCTATCCGACATCCTTCCAGGATGCTGTTCTCAAACCACAGCAGGCACCTCACCCGCTTCCCTACTGACCACACACACCCCGTGGTTTAGCTGTTAGCTCTGCCAGAAGTTTCTACTATTTTTTGTCCCAGTAGAAACTCCCTGCATTTTTCAAATACAACTTGGTTAGCGAAGCTTCCCTGCCTTTGTAAAATGCCCTTCCTTAGCAAGTTCTCCAACTGGTCCCTTCCTCAGCATCTCAGCAAAACTGTTCGCATTAAGGTTACCCTCAACCTCCTTGTTATTAAAGCCATTGAACACATTTTAGTGTTTGTCTTGATTTTCCAGCAACATTTGATACAGTTAAGTAACCCACTTCTTAAAATCCTTTTTCCTTGGCTTCCATGATGGAGTTTGTCATGATTTTTTCCTCTGGTTTTTCCTGTTCTTCTTTGTGGGAATCTCTTCCTCTGTCCATCCATTAACTTGTTGTGTTTCTCAGGTAATCACTTCTACTGTCAAATACTTACTTAATTACTTCCCATCCATTGATAATTCCTAAATTTACATTTTCAGTCTATCTCTGCGTTTTGTGCTTGAGATCCATATTTTCAACTGTCTAATGGGTAAAAAGCAATGGTCATCCCCCAAGCATCTTAAAGTCAATATGTCTCACTCGAAGTCATTATTTTTACTCTGGATTTTGCCCCATTCACGGCTGCTAAACTTAGACCACGGTGTATCGTATTCACTGTCTCACATTCAAAGCCTGTGGTCATCCTTGATCATTCTTCCCCATATCCAATCAGACATAAAAAATTAAATATAGCCCTGACTGATGTGGCTTAGAGCATTGAGTGCCAGCCCGCTAACCAAAGGGCCGCTGGTTCAATTCCCAGTCAGGGCACAAACCTGGGTTTTGGGTCAGGTCCCCAGTAGGGGGCGCATGAAAGGCAACCACACATTGATGTTTCTTTCCCTCTCGTTCTCCCTCCCTTCCCCTCTGTCTAAAATAAATATATAAAATCTTTTTTAAAAATTAAATATATACCTAAATTTTAAAACTGAATCTATCTATCATCTATTTATCTATCTAATCTATTTTTCTTGCTAGCTGTAATATCCTCTTCTGTTCACCCATATTCTCGTGGTTCTGATTAGGCTATTATAATGAGTCACATGGATTTTTACCAGTAGTCTCTTAACTAATTGTTTTTTATCCCCCTGTGTGGACCCCTCCAGCTGTTCTCCTCCCTGAACACAAGAGTGATTTTTGTGAAATACACGCTTACACATTGTCTTAGTATAAGAGCTTTTCAGGTGATCTTCCATTGGCTCCTGGATGAGACCCAGCTCCTTAATATAGTCCTTAAGTCCCTGCACTAGTCTCATCTCTTACTCTGTCTGTTCCCTGGGGCCCTGCTTCAGTCATAGTGAGGTAGTCTCTTTTGCCTATTGTTTTTTTTCTTAAATATTTTATTTATTTATTTTTTTTAGAGAGGGAAAGGAGGGAGATAGAGAGAGAGAGAGAGAGAGAGAGAGGGAGAGAAACATCAATGTGCGGTTGCTGGGGGTTATGGCCTGCAACCCAGGAATGTACCCTGGCTGGGAATCGAACCTGGGACACTTTGGTTCCCAGCCCGCGCTCAATCCACTGAGCTACGCCAGCCAGGGCTTCTTTTGCCTATTCTTAATTTATTAAAATATGTCTCAGTGCTCCTATGGAGGCCTTGCCTTGCTTAGAGCATTCTCCCCCCGTGCCTTTGCCTTACTCTGGGGAAGACTCGGAACCAGCTCTCCATGCCACAGTGCAATATATACCTGAATTTTAAAAGTAAATACATCTCTCTCTTTTTCTTTGGGTTCTCTCTGTTTCCTCAGTGTAGGGTGACTACATTACATTTTAGTGCTATTTTATCTATTCCCTACTAGTCTGTAAGTCTTTTATTTTCATCTTTAATCCCCAGAACCTAGGATACACCTTACCTAATAAAAATAAGTATTTGTGAATGCTCTTATCCTCCCAGCCCCATTGCTCACCTTAGAATAACCTCCTTATCCATCTGGAGGCTGATGGATCATTCCATCACAGCATGGGTTTCATCCTGTTGCTTATGACAACTTATTATCAATTACTTATTGTGCTTCCCTATGCTCCAGCCACTGTAGCAGTCATCTATATGAGTCTCACTTGCTTTTCCTGAAGTGTAAGGACCCCATTGTGTCCATTGACACAATGGCGTGTCCAGGTAACATTTGCTGAGGGGCTCCACAACTAAAGGGGTTCCACAATCTAATTTTGTAGAAAATAAAATACAGGTATTGGAGCTTCTGTAGATGGATGAAATCTCAGCGGTACAGCCAAGGATAGCTCACTAAGGGCTACTTCCCACAAAGTAGGTTTCCAATAAAATATATTTTGAATTACTCATAGATTAGATTGAATGCTTTGTTTTAGGAAACCTGCTCCTTAGACTGACAGTCTCCCAATTTCCACAGCTGTAGGAGCTGCTAAGTGCTCATTGAGTAGAGTTCCCGTCCCCCATCCTGTCCGGAAGACGTGGAGATTAGAAGAGACAGAGGGGTGTCCTCTCTGTCCTCAGGAAGCACCGCATCTTTTTAGGGAGGTAAAATATGCCTTTGTGAACTAGTGGACATAGGAGGCCGCTAAAATCACAGGGCTTGCTCACTGTAATCCTGGGTCTCCGTTCCCCAGCATGTGGGCCAGTGAGGGTGTCATAAAAGGTCCAAGAGTGAGGAGAAGCCCTTGCAAATGTTAGTTGGAAAAGCTTATTACCAGGAACCATAATAAGAGTAACGATTGTCACCATCCTGTATGTCGTTAGCAGCATGGAAGCTACATGTTCTTTTGTTTTGGCCAAGCCTGTAATGCCATAGTCATGATAAGTTATTGCTGTTTTAATGATTAAAAGTAAGTGGGGTACAGAGTGCTGCTTCTTCCTTATGGAAGAAATGTCTCTAGCCTGGTAACTATCCCCTGGTAACCTGAATTCATAAAAGTGAGGAAATGGCTAATCACATGCATTTTATTCTGAAATTATCATAGTAACATCTATCCTTTCAATAAGCAATACTGTCTCCGTGAAAGTACATAGCATGCTGCTCAGTACAGTGACTGACGCTTGGACTGTGGAGGCTGTTACGATTATTTGTGTGCTTGAAAGACAATCACTTTGTTACACACACAAACACCTCTTTCTATTTTGCGTCGACTACTAGCTCCGTGCTTTCCTTGCCCGGAGTGGATGGTGGGAGTGGATGGTGGCAGAGATCCTCACTAACATCAGAAGGTGGTGCTTCCTTCAGAGGCATCCACACTTCCACATCTGCGTACACACCATGGAAACCAAACACTGTGTTTATGGAGACTGCATTTGAGGAAATTCTCTGAGTTTGTCTGACTATATCCTTACTGAGAGGGTTAAAAGGAAAGATAGTTAAGGTTTTTTCTAGTGGTGAGAGTGCGAGGAATTTCCTTTCCCCACTCGCCCTTCACTACACACAGGGGTTAAGAACATAATCCCCCTTTATGCTACTCATCACTGTTTCGTTTTAACATCTACACAGAAACATATAAATTTTCTTTAAATAGCAGGGGTTTTTTTTTGGCTCAAGCCACGTTCCAAACTAAGGCCTTTGTTGTTCATTTCACCTATAATGATTAATTTAGAAAAGTTGTCTACAGTTGACGCAACAATCGTCAGTAGCTATCGAATGGGAAAATAAGTGTATGGTCCAAAGTATATTCTATGACAAAAAGAAAGCAAGCTTTTGGATAAAAAAGTTTTACTTTAGGTAAATACATCTTGTAACAATCTGAACCCACCAAAAATTATTGTGATTATTCACAATAGTTGGTTATCCTTCACTATACAAAACAATTCAGCATTTGGGGGGCGGGGGGTCAGTTTAACAATGCTGGTAATTTCATAAACACGGTCTGAGAGCTTCTCAGACACCATGGTTTAGGAGTGCACCTCCACCTACGGGACCAGACACGAAAACTCTAAACTTCTGAGTGATTGCGCTGTGAACAATCTCATCTGGTCCAATGGTATATTAGAATTAAGATTTTTGCCCATCACTTTCTCGAGATGTACCATTTTTCATTTTCAGGGAGCTCATCATATATCCCTGTTATTATTTCTACGTAGATTTATCATATGATGTGATTTAAGTAAACTGTCGACTTTATGCTATAGTTTAAATTCCTAACAATCACTACACATCACAACATCCTCTGAGTAACCTCTGCCAGAGGATTGTGGAGAAGCGAACCCGCTTGCAAGGGACTTGGCATTTCCCAGCATCCCTCTTTCCATCTTCCCTGCTTTACGTTTTCACTCTTTTTAGTCCCTTGACTGAAGCCCTTCTGTTAGACCCTAGTTTTATTCCACTTCACTTAGCATATGTCCATTTTGTGCTCTAAACTGTGGTACATGCTTTTTTTCCCTATGTCAGGTCCTAGCACACCCAGAGAAACTCTCTGAAACCCTAGCCCCTCGCGTGGCCCGGCCCTCCGCTGGGCAGTAATCAGATCATGATGGGCTACACGAACGGATGGAGCGTTTTCATTCCCACAGCGGCCGCCAGCCCCCACCTGTCAGCTGGGGAGAGGCCATCTCATAAACCTGCCAATACTGTGATTTAGCTGAATACATGTTCGTTAATAAATCTTTCATCATATTATAATCAAAGAGCACTTTCCATTTATGACCCACCTAATGAAGGATTTGGGGTGTCTGCTCATCGATTTGATGTTTGTAAAGACAAAGCTAACGGGTGTCATGAGCGAGTGTTTGGCCCCTCGGCTCGGGTGAAGAGTGGAGCCGGAGAGGTGCTAAAGGAAATGAGGGAAAACGTTAATTAAAAGTAAACGCCTGGTGTGAGCCCTGTGCCCGGTCCTTGAGGTAATAGACTGTGAGAAACAGAAGATGTTTTGACATCTTTTCAAGCCAGTAAGCTGCTAGGATCTACAGTAGTTCTTTATCCAACACCCTTTTCAAAGACTTAATGGCCACCATTATTAACCCAAGAATTTGATGTGGTTCTCTCCATGATGCAAGTGTAACTGCCAATAAAGTGCAAAGGAAGCTTCGGACTTGCTAGAGCTTGCCATCCATGCCAGCGTACAACAGTGAACACTTGTACTGTCTTTTTCACATTCGTGCTACACATTCGGGTTTCAACTTCATGGTTTATTTGTACTTTAAACTATAATCAGTTACAATAGTCCCTTGGTTATCTTTCTTAGTACATTGAGGGTAGGTACAATGACTGCAGTGCTGATATATTTAGATTTAATGATACACAATCCTCACTGAAATAAACCAAAGATCTTAATGAATGGAGAACAAACCTTTACAATTGTATCCACCTACAGCTTGGTTCGTTTCTCCTGCTGTTCTCTTCTCTGGCAAAGCTTCTCTCTGTCATCCGGCTCGCAGTCGCCATTGACTGAGATCCAGACAAATAAATCCGGGGAAAGAGACGGTACACTGACCTTGGTTTCCTATGTGCTTCCTTCCAGCTCTAGGCTAAGTTGTATTTCAGCCTCACGATCAGTGAATAGTTGCAAAAAACAAATAGGTCACACTGTTGGGAGTCAGAAAGAGTGAGGTCAAATAGAAGCCTCGAATGGCTGTAGACCAGTCTTCTCTTCTGCTTTGTGGAAATTTCCAGTCTTCACACTCATTCGTCAGGATATCCTCTTGGCACGCGTTGGTGCCATTGACATTGCCAGGCCGCTCCGGACTCCACCTGAGGATGACACAGCTTGTACCAGGCTGGGTGATCTTCAGTGTCACATCTGCATTCGTCGCTTTCTCTCTTTCCTTTCCTTTGTGATATTTTCAGCACCAGGAAGTCTCACTCACCTTGACCATTGTTTTCACGCAGTTGGGCTACACACACGTGGTGGTTGTTTAATTTGAATCCAAGAGGATGGACAGGAAGGGAAGCGGACGCCAGAGATATCATCCATTTCCTAAGTGAATCACAACTCTATTTTCACGACTTTGTCACACGGCAGAAAAATGCAGGGCGTTCAAACGAAGAAGTGTAAACAGTGGGACCAGGACATGTTCTCCTGAGCATGGCCACGCTAAATGTGAAGGCTGCACTTTATTTTGGAGGGCATTATTAGTTTTTCTGGTGACACATTCCCTAATAAAGTCCAGATTTGGCTCAAAATGTGTGTGCAGTGTCCTGCCTCTAAATTTTGAGTTCTTAAGTCAAGATTGTCATTCTTACTATTCTTATAGTGGGTCTATAGAAGTTAGGCTGCCTGACTGATTTTTCAATGTTGCTAGTGGAACTTGAACATGTGTGTATGTTGGATTATGCTTTTGCTTTGTTGTGAGCAGAAGCTTTGATGCCGGACACATCTGGTTGTAAATATTGGCTTGGCTACATACTGTCATGTAGCTTTGAGGAAGATAATGAACTTTCCTAAGCCATGGTTTTCCCGCTGCGAAGTTGGAGAGGAACCACTTGACCTGGTGTAGTGATGAAGTGAGAAAAATGTACGTTAGATGCTCAGCCCAATGCAAAGCATATAGTAAGTATTTATTTAAGATAACTGCTATTCTAATCAGTGTCATTGGTGCTGGAGGTTTTCCGACTTTACTTAGGATTCAAATCATTGTGATATACATGTAATAAAATCAGCGCCCTGGGCATCTATAGTCATTCTGTTGAATTACTATATCAATAATGATTTTCATTTTATAGTTCATACAACATTTTTTAAAGGACTATCCCAGAAACATCACATAAAACAATTTTATATCCATCTAGCATTTCTTAAAATGTCTTCTAGCTTATTATTTTCAAACATACTCATTTTCTAGTTTTGATTTATTATGGAATTATGTGTTTTGACAGTTTTCATGAGAATCTCTGATCTTCAGGCTTATTTTTGATAATACCTTTTTTTTAAGTGAATTAATAAAAGTAACACTCCCAAATAGATATTATCTGCCATATTGTGTTAAATGTAGAATTTATATGGTCAAAAATACCGTGAGGGGAGGGGGTAGGACACACCTGAGGACACTCGCACCTTTCTAAAGTGGTTGCATTTCCAGGTGAGGGTAATTAGCCAACTTAATGTCTTTGTGCATTCTGATCTGGACCAGGTATATACCATCTAATGAATAAACTCACCAGTTAAGTGAGAGCCGTAGTATCAGAAGTGACAATCTTCTGTACCATGTATTATTCCATGACAACCTTAATTGTTTGAGCTTTTTCAAAATAACAAGTGAATGGCTTTCCCCAATGTCAGAAAGCATTCTGCATGGTCATATCATGCAGAAAAGGGCTAATGTCAGTAACTGCATCTTGGTGCAGGTGGTCCCAGAGCCTCTTAGCATACCTCAGTGTACCACCCAACCTTGGCCCGAAGCTGAGATAGCACCCTGAGGTCTTGTCTCAGGCCTCCCAGGTCCTTCGCCCCTTGACCTCCTTGGTTCGCCCTGGTGAAAACCGCACCTTTGGGGATTTTCACATGCTGGTGACTATTGGCCTCTTTAAGTTCAGTTATAGATTCAGTTTGACCAAATAGGACAAGGAGAGAATTTTACGACCTCAGGACTACCCTGAGGTGTCCTGAAACAAGTATTAGGGAAAAAAAAAGAGAAAGCCACCCTGGTGGCTGGGTGAAGGAGCTCCCCTCAGAGGGCACGCTGAGGGCGTCGGGGACACCGCGGTGCTCCGGTGAGAGCCGCGCTCGCATCGGGAATGCACAGGAACAGGATGAGCACGAAGGCCGAGTCCACACTCGTCTACCTGCCCGGACACTCAGAACCGAAGGATGCGCATGCTGGGGTCTCATTGTTCAGTTCTCATCGATTTAAATGACAGTAATTTCCCCGTAAGTATCCCAGAAATTCCAAGTCCACTGCACATGCCAGTGTTGTATGCTCCACACGGGGAATCCGGTACACCGTCCGATGCATTCTTCCCATTCATGAGCCGCTCTGAAAGCAGCTGTGAAAGACCCCGGTCCAGGATGTGCCCTAGTTTGTTCAAGCAGCCTCCTGTGTGTGGGAGCATAGGCTAATGCCGATATTTTACAATTATGAGTAGTGTTTCTCTGAATAAACTGGTGCACATCTGTCTAGAGTATGATTACATCTATCTATAAGTTTCAAGGACAGTAGAAAGAACTGTTTCTTTTAACCATCCGAGAGTAAATCGCTGACCACTGACATGATGCACCATCTTCCCTAATCATGGTATTATAACTATGTTCGAGATTCTCCAATTAGTCAAGCGTGTTCCTTTCACAAACAGGATCCCGTCCAAAACCATGCATTGACCTTAATCTCCTGCAGTATGGGCTTGCTCTTCAATGTTCCCTTGACCGTCCTGACTTTGACACTTGTGAAGATTACAAGCCAGGGGTTTTGCAGAACACCTGTCAACTTGGGCTTGTTTGCCATTTATTCATGAGTAGGTTCAGACCATGTATCTTTGGCAGAAATTCCAGTTAATTGCTGTTACACTCTTCTATTTGTAACCTATCAAGTGACACATGATTAAAATGTGCACCATTTCAGATGGTGTTAGTTTCGATAACAGTTTACCTGCCAGGTTTCTTCTTCCTTTACTGTAGATTACCTGTGTCGCCTTGGCTAACAGGTCAAACCTAGATCACGGTTTAAGATTTCTACTGGAGGTTTCAGGAAAGCTCTGGTAATGGGAAAGTTTTGTAGTGAATTCTAAAGACACTGATACCATTTTAAAAATTTCTACTTTGAAAAAAATTAGAGAAATATACATACATTTGAAAGAGAGAATTTTTATCTCTATCTTAATGAGGGCTATATCTCCTGTAGCTTTCTTTTCTTATAATGCCTTTGTTTGGTGTTCGCAGTTAAAAATGCTGACACCACACAGTAAGTTGCAAAGCATCCTGTCTGCTCCTCTGTTGTGGGCGAAGCTGCGGAGCACGGGTGTTTTTCTCCTTCCTTAAATCTGTGATAGAGTTGGCCAGTGTGGCCCTCTATAATGCCTACGTTGAGGAATGTTCCATCTACTCTAGAAAAGAAAGTACATTCTACAGTTTTCTAAAGCTACTATTTTTGCTTTGGTTTCACTCCCCGCACCACATGCTTCTCATTCCTCTAGAGACGCTTTGTGCTGGGGCGGCGTGTGGTTCACCAGAGCAGCATCTGCACGACTCTGAGTTCTAGTTCCCCTGTTTGTTTGACCCCACAGAGGGTCTCTTGGCAAGATGCCGTTGCCCTTCTGCCCCTGTCTAGCAGTGTTCTCCTGTTACTTGTCACTCCAAACTTCTTCTATTTGTGGTGGTGGTGGCACAGTCTGATCTCTGTTCTCACTAAAGCTTGGTCTTGGGTACATACCCTGTCCCTGGACCTCAGCCCAGTGACCTTCTCTGTTCTCTGTGGCTCCCCTGGCTCTGGCTGTGGGTTCAGCTTGTCACTCTATTCTCCTCCCAGGACTAGGTTTTCCTCCCATTGTCCTTTCCCTAGCTGTAACGATATTCCCCTCTGCCCTGCGGCCAGCGGCATTGCCATTCCCCCTCACCCCTTCAGATAACTGCCCCGTTCCATGGTGGAGATGCAGGGATTAAGGAGAAGCTCTTGCCTCTGTCATAGGGCTACTCTTCCTCTCACTCAGATCTGCACTGAGAGGCACCTTCCTGATCTTTCACGTGGGGGGTCCACGGAGGGCAAGCCGGGAAGATACTGTGAACCCCTACAATTTCTGTGATCCCACCCTCCGGAGGCGTTCCACTCCGCCTTTCACAGTCTGTGGGGAATTCCAGCTGAACTCCTGTTGTCAGTGCCTGGTTCTGTCTATCCAAGTTGACAGTATGTTCACGTCTCCTCGCTGCCCTCAGGCAGGCACTGCGTTGTCTCAGATGTTTGAGCCAGCTCTCTGTAACCTCCATTCCCTGATGGGTTTTAAAAATTCCGTGAACTTGAAGTTAGCCTTGTTCTTTTCATTATGAGTTGGGAATGCCATTTTTTTTTCCAGCTCTTTCTATCCTGGAGCTGAAGTTGTGCGCAATCCACTGACACCATTGTGTTAAGATTAATTATTAACTATTGTTCATTTCTTTATTTGTCCATGTGCTTCTTCAAACATTTACTAAGCAACTTCCATTTGGATTCTGGGGATATAAAGGTAAATAGAAGAACATCCCTGTTCTCACGAATCTCACTGTCTGGTGGAAATAAGAAGTAATTAGACAAAAGAGTCATCAATTATCCCTATAATGAGATTCCAGGGCTGTGTGCTTTGGGGTCTAAGTGAACAGAGCCCAGGAATGCTTAAGTTTTATTCTTAAGAATTTGTGAAAAGGTACCAGGTAGGAAAGGTGGGGAAGTGCATTATGCATGAGGGGAACAGAATATGCAAAGCACAAAGCATGAAATAGGCACACATTTTTTTGGAACTATCTATAAGTAGGATAGTACTTTTTTTGTTACATATTTAAAGTTGTGTCTTTATTTACATTACTGCATTTTAAATAAAACTTTCAGAAGAAAAATGAAAAGTTAATATGTGTTCCAAAGTTACAGAGACAGCATTAAACCTGACAGGCATAAACACAAAATTTACACAGATTTATTTCCACATACATTTTAGAATAAGGTGCTCTATCTCTCCAAAAAAAGAAAAACTTGTGGATTTTTCTAGGAATTGCATCAAACCTATAAACCAGTTTAGGAAAAATTGATCTCTTTGTCGAGTCAGTCTTCTGATCCATGAACATAGTATGTCTCTCTGTGTATTCAGGTCTTCTTTGATTTCTTTCCTGAGCACTTAGTAATTTTAAGCATAGAGATCTGTACACATGTAAAACCTAATTATTCCATTGTCTTTGGAACAATTATAAATGGTACTTATGAGAGTTTCTTTTTTTTTACCTCCTTCAGCCATTCCTCTACCCCCCTCCCCAGGGAGTATCTCTAAATTATAGAGTGCACATCCCTTCAGAGGACAGCTTTCTCTGAAGCCAATCAAATACGGCTGTAACATATCAGATTATCCCCCCTTTTTTTCCTTGCACCACGTTCGAAATACTGTGTACATCTTACCATTATTTCATCCAGGCTCTTTATAATTGCCACATTCCTCAAGTGCATAAAACACATACATTTGCTCTTTCTCTGCCATTAACGAGCTGTGCAACTTTGTTTATTTTGCCGGTGCCCGGGTGTCCTCATCTGTCAGTAGAGGTAACGCTCCTTTTCCTGGCCCTCTCACGGGAATAGAGGGAGGATATTGAGAGATAAAGGGCAAGAACATGCTGTAAAAGAAGAAAAATTAAAAACACTTTTAAAATGCAATGTGAACAGATTTCATTCCTGCCAAGAAATACTTTAGGGATTTGTAGATTGGCTCAGTGTCCCCTCTCTTTGTTCTCCCAATACCTTCATTTGCATCCATTTTATCACTTAAAATATTTTATTGAGCCCTGGCTGGCGTAGCTCAGTGGATTGAGCGTGGGTTGCGAACCAAAGCACCGCAGGTTCGATTCCTAGTCAGGGCACATGCCTGGGTTGCGGGCCAGGTCCCCAGTGGGGGCCATATGAGAGGCAACCACACACTGATGTTTCTTTCTCTCTCTCTCTCCCTCCCTTCCCCTCTCTAAAAATAAATACATAAAAAAATCTTAAAAAAATATTTTATTGAAATTATATGTTCTTATGTGTATTCCCACTAGTAGGCAATGAGCTCCTAAATCCAGGAGGTGTGGAGTATTTATCTCCATAGCTTCTGCTCATAGGTTCACAGTCACATCTGGTTTTCCACACTCAAGTTCTTCAGTAGAACAGCTGTGTCTCTCCAGAAGCAGGCTCCGTTTCTTGGGCTTCTCCTTGGCCTGGACAACCTTGTGTTACAGACGAAGAGACCTTGTCAGGCTCCTTGGTCAGGCTCCATGATGCTATCACCGTAAGGAATGCCGAGGTGGGGAAACCCCTGCTTCTCCGCCCAAAGGGCCCGGCCCCAGCACCTCCGAAGCTCCTTCATGCCAAAGCTTCATCTCCTGGAGAGAAATTGGATGAAATTCAAATAGAATCATAAAATGTTAGGGTTTTAAGGGCCCTTAGAGACTGCTAGTAAATTCTGTCCTGAAAGCAGTTATTTCCAGGAGCAACAGGAAGGCTGTGGGAGAAGGAGAAATGACACTTTGATGGGAGCCTGGCAAGGTGGGGGGGGGGGGGGCAGAGTGTCCTCATCACTCACTTTGTCTCCATTTTACCAAATGCCAACCTTTGTCCCTTCTGTCCTTGAAGCTTAAGAACACCCTGTCCCCAGACAGGGAGTATCCGGGTCCTTCCAGGATGACTAGAGGTCGAAATAAGGAGGCGCTCCCTCCAGAGATGGCCCCGACGACTCCACAAGCCCACGCATTGGAAACTGAGTACGAGTTTGGGTGCTGATGACCCGCACTGAGTTCCATCAGCTCAAGGGTGCATTCGTGTTTGGTGAACCACAAAGGGCTGCTTCAGTGTGAGAGACACCATTAGCAATGGTGGCTCTAGGGCTGCTCCACTAGGCACTGGTACGTCAGGACATAGTTGGCTGGGACGCTGGAGACGTGGGTGTGGGGAACCCAGCCTTGGGCTGGGGGAACCTCTCCTGCCTCAGAGTTCCACCCCTAGCTCCAGCAGGGCCATGGTGGGCCTCCCCTCGTTCCCACAATCACGACACAGGAAGGAGGCAACCCCACGGGTCACGGCAGAATACTACAAGGCCCCAAGTGCTTGGCAGGATGCCCAGCGTGAATTTCTTTTAACCAGAGAGAGAAGACAGATCTTTGTGGGAACAAGATTCAGAGACTCGGGAATACACTGGAACTGAGCCAAATGCTGAACCCTGAAAGGAAAAGAGAAACTCCAGGCATTGGACCGATGTCCCTGGTTGGAACAATTGAGTTACACATATACATGCATGTCTATATATACTCACATGTGTTTACGTATATGTGCATATATTTATTTCATATTTCATAATTTGTACAGTTCAGACACATAACAGTCACACTGCAGGAGGTGGATTTAAACAAGGTCTTGAGGAATCTGAAGATTTTGCTCAATGAGCTTTATACTCTGCCCTTGGAAGTTTAAACTGGAAGAGACCTTAGAAATGGACACTGGCCTTTCTACTCTTGTTTTACAGATGAAGAAAGTAGGTCCTGGGGAAATGGTGCAATGGGCTCAGCATCACGTAAGGAGAACTACTGAGAGTCTTTCCTAAATTCAGGGCAGAGAAACCCAGACCCCCTTTGCATTTCAATGTGCGGGCGTCTCTGGATCACATGACCAAGTGCCCGCATAAGCCTAGGCTAGTACTATTCATAAGGGCTTTCTCATAGGGTGTCTCCATTTAAACCTCACTTCCACTTTTGTGGGGAGCTGGCTGTTATTTTCTGCATCATATTTCCTAGGGGGAAACTGAGGTCTGGAAAGGCTAAGTGACTTGTCCAAGGTCACATGTCTTAGACATGGAGGAGACTGACTGAGGCCAAAGACCATCTGCCTCTCAGTCATTACAGCCTCTCGAGGGGAAAGGCGAGCAGGAAGGAGGCTAGGAAGCCATGGCTGCTCTCGTCCAGGATGCTTTCAGGGCTCTCCCCACAGTCCCCTGTGACCCAGCCATGTGGGCCTGCAGCCTGGTGCAGATGGCACCCACACCCCCTCTGCTCTTGTTCTTCGTGGGATCTCCTTTCTTCCACCCACCTGTTCCACCTGGCAGCCTCCTGAGTGGGCTAATGCTTTCCACTCTCCTTGCCCTGCTCCTTGTCTTAGTTCAGGATGCTGTTCTGGAGGCTGGAACTTTAAGATCAGGGCACCAGCATGGCCAGGTTCTGGTAGGACCAGAGTTCTGGTAGGACCCTCTTCTGGGTTGCAGCCAGCAAACTTCTCGCTGTGCCGTCACTCAGTGGAAGGGGAGCGGGGTCTCTTTAGTAAGGTTTCTAATGCCACTCCAGAGAGCTCTGCTCACATGGCCTAATCACCTCCCAAAGACCCTGCCTCCCAGTACCATCACTTTAAGGGTTAGGATTTCGATGTATGAATTTGGAAGGACACAAGCATTCAGAACCTAGCACCCCTTCTCCCTTGGAAGAGCAATCACCTTTGTCTTTAAGGGTCTTCTAGTGGCTTGTTTGTATGTAAGCCAGGCTAGGCTGAGGTGACCTGCTCCCTTCGCCCAAGGCAGGGATAGTGGGAAAGGCTTCGTGCTCTACCCAAGTCCTGGCACGTGAAGGGTATTCAATTTGCACACGATGAGCGTGTAAGATGCATATGAGCCCAGGGATATTAGTTCCTTAGAGTCTGGGAGACACGAATACACAGTACCTTGCACAGAGTGAATGTTTCCAGAATGTTCTATCTCCCAAGGCCTTGACCCATGTCCTCTTTCTTAGGGCATCATCCTCCGCAAGTTAGATACGTCTTTCTGGAACACTGCTCTCCTGGTCCTCAGTCCCTCTGCTCCCCTCCGACTCTGCTGGCTGGGAATATCAGAGGGGAAAACACTTTGATAGAAAATATTTCCAATGGATAAAATAGAATGAAGGAGAAATCAAGACAGACAGGATTACTGATACCTTGAGAGCTCATATTAAGGTCCCCTTCATCGCTAAAACCCCCGAACTAGCCCTAGAGTGTGTGTGTGTGTGTGTGTGTGTGTGTGTGTGGCAAAGGGTGTGGACAGATAGGAAACCACGGCGTGGGGCTGGTTGTTGCTGTGTTTCGTGACCATGCTGACACGTGAAGCTACAAACGCGACGATGCGCAGGCCGCGCTGTGTGGTTAGCGGGAAAGCGGAGGGCTGGGCGTGGAGAGATCCTCCTTCCAGCCCCACTTCACCGCCCTTTGATGTCCGGGTGGAGATCGGCTTTCAGGGGAGAGCGTGCACAGGCGGCAAGACGTAAACCAAACAGCACCCCGGGCCTTTGTCAGGCCTTCCGAAAACAAAGTGGAAGCACGCTGGCTCCTGGGCTGCCCCGGTTTTAAAGGACGAGTCTGAGACGTGATGATGGGGCGGTTCCCACCCACTCTCGGGGTCCGCGGCCTCTGGACAGGGAGCCCTCTGCAGGCAGACGCGGAGTGATCCCCGGGGGCCTCAGCCTTCTGAAGGGTCCTCTGGGGTCCCCTTGCATGACCCTTCAGCGGGAGCACCACTCGGCCCGCACACAGACTTGGGTAGCCACAGAGAAAATGTTCGTCTCTGCCCTGGCTTTGCCGCTGCAACCTTCCCTTGCATTCTCCCATCCCAGTGAGTGCTGCGGGGCGGCTGGGGACCGGGGTTAAGAAGGCAGACGGGCCTGACTGGCGATCCCGCTCAGGAGGAGCCAAGCACCACGAGGCAGGAGGTGGGCTGGGGCGCTTTGGAAGTCTCCCTCCACGGTCTCACCGGGGAGGCCCCGAGGCTGGCACTGCTCACCGAGAACCTGTGCTGCCCAGGCTCCACACCCAGGGGCTTTCCTGGAGCCCGCCCCCGGGGCCTGGCGCCCGCGGACGGGCAGCTCTGTGCAGAGCACAAGCCGCTTTATTGCGCCTTGGTTCGGACGGGGCCAAGAGGACAGGGGCGGAGCCGGGGCCTGTCTCTTTCACTTGGGGACCAGGAGCGTGGCGCATACTTGGGTCCCGGCTCGGCTCCTCCCTCCTGGCCTCACCCCGTGTTCTCTCATGAATTCCTCCTGAGCACAGAAACGGCATTTGTGTATTTTGAAAAGTCAGACGCCGGTGTTAAATGTTCCTACCTCTGAGAGAAAGCACATTGCCTTCCCCACGGCCGTGCGGGGGAAGAAACTCCAGCCCCCGCTGCGTGCTCGCGACTCCAAAGGACCTGCCGGGTGCCAGGTTCTCGTCTCGGCGAAGCCCCTGAGAACCAGCGGCGGGCTCAGCTGCAGTTAATTTTCATTTTCTGTTTGTATATAAATGCTTTTAGTACTTAAACTAAATTCAGATCAATTAAACTAATGTTGTTTGACATAATATTCCTTGTTCCAAAATCAATATCCCTTCATTTGACAGACTTATTCTTGAATCCAGGATGTTTATTGTTCTTAAAGCTTACCTATAGACCTGGTTTTTGTCTCTAATGATATAAAACAGCTCTTCCTCGCGCACTGTGCGCCAGCGTGTAATGGGGCTCAGATTTCTCCGGTAAATATCTTTAATTGTACCGTCATGCCTTTTAATCTCCGCAGCACATAACCGCCCTTCCCTGTCTCCATTTGTCTCCTTCGTTTTAAATACATTCCTTGAACGGTGTCTGTTTGGAAGGAGCTGGGGTGAAGGTAGGAGCCAGGCCGGGGTTTCGGGACCAGCGATCCCTCTTTCCGAAGAGCTGGGCCAACTGAGGAGAAGCCCGGGGCCGTGCAGGCACCGCCGGCTGGCTCTGCAGCGGTGGCCACTCAGCCTCCGCCAGCCCCCACCTCCCCTGCCGCCCCCACCCCGCCACCCACCGTAGAGTAACGTGCAGCTCCTAAAAACGCGCCCCGTTTTCTCAGGCGCTCTTTCCCCCATGCCCTGCGGCTCTTCTTCACCCTGCCGTTAGCTCTTATAAATCTTGTTCTGTTTTCCCTGGCCTTTGTCCAGAGACAGGCCTCGCTCGGCTCTGGGGAGAGCGGGCCGGCGGTCATTTATCACTTGAACAGTGGGAACGGGGGACAGAACAGTAGTTTTTTTGCCACAGCCATGGCAAAGGTCTGTGCGCAGTCACCTAATTGGAAGAATCTGGCCCTCGTCCCTGTAATTGCTCCACCATGATAACGTCGCCCAGGTTGGACGGGCCGGCCCGGCTTCAGGACAAAGGAAAGGGCCGGCGGAGAGTAAGCACACCCCTTCCTTGGTGATAACACAGAAGCCGTTTGCCGTGTTTTCCTTCTTTGCCAGGCAAATATTTTCTTTAAATTCATGGTCACTGAAGTGATGTGAGCTGGCGTTTGTGAGAGCCGTAAGCAGCCTCTGCAGTGCACCCAGCTTCGCCCTCGTGGGCGACCAGCCTTCAGACAGGGCGAAGCCTCGTGGGGCCGGAGCCGGGCGGGCTGTCTCGGCCGCCCCACCGAGGGGGAGGGGCTCCTGCAGGGGATGCCCCCAGACAAGTTCCCGTGCGTGCACGCGCAGACGCACGCAGGCTTATTTTTCCCCTACGTTACTTTTCCAAGGAGCGTAGACGGAGACCGGAGAGATTTGGTTGAACTCAGAGTCCTTCACGTCAAGTGTGGCTGAGAAGGGGGCAAAGGGGAATTGGGGACTAAATGGCCCGTGCTCCCCTGTTTTGTTTTCTGCGAACTGTAAACACAGCTGAACTTGTGTTCTGGACAAAAAGGGTGACCTCACCCTCCCAGGGACGGGTCGCCCTCCCTATTCTCTCTTGTCTTATTTTTCTTCGCTCTCAAATTTGGTCTTTCTCCCCCTTTCCTTCTTGTCCTTCTCATCCCGCCCCTCTCCTCTGGGTGTCCGCAGTATCCCATCTGGAGCATTGTCCTGGAGGGGCTGAACCTGGCGATGCTAAACCTTTTGCAGTTGCCAGTCGCATGAAGCAGCGTTGGCTGATGTGGTTTGCAGGGGGATGTTTCCCCACGGCCTCCGTCTTCGGTGAGCCACACTTCCTCCCATGGGAAGCCTGTGATCATGGCCCGCACTGCACCTGGCTGCGCTTCGTTTCCATTCCTCCAGATTCCTGGGGCCTCTGGCCAATCATTCTGTCCCTCTGCTGAGTCCTGTCCTCATGAGGACACAGCGAGGCTGGGAGGGAGGTGAAGCACGTTGCTCCTTGGAGAGAAGTTTTGGAAGGGCCTTCAGCCTCTTGCTCAGCTCCACCCTGGCAGGGCTTTTAGGAGAGACCAGGGAGAGAGGCCCCGGGGTAGTTTAGAAAGGGGGAGAGGGCCCAGAGCTCTCAATGTAATGTCCTAGAAAAGGCCGGGAGGAGGAGAGCCTTGCAGAGTTTTCTCCAGTGCCATCCCTCCTCTGCCCCCAGGAAGGAGGGCAAAGGTGGCACCCCAGGGTGCCTCACAGATGGTCAGAGATGGTGTCCACGCCACACTCAACACATGCATGGGCTATTTTTCAGTGAGTTTTTTCATTCATGCTATTTAACCTCCCCCAATTCCATGTGAGGAGGGAAAGGCTGGCACTATGAGCCTTGTTTCACAGCTGAGGAAAATGAGGCCCAGAACAGTGACTTGCGTGGGGTCGCTTAGCCATACATGGGGGTGCTCTGATTTGGACCCAGGCTTCCAGTGCCTTCTCCGAAGCTTGCTGCACTATGGTATGCTGTACCCTTCTCCAAGGAGCCATCCCTGTCCTGGTCTCCGCCATCCCACACTTGAAATGGGCTTACATCTCAGAAGGCTTAACCATGTCCAGAGCCAGACCTTCCCAGAGTGCTGAGGACAGACACTCAAGTGGCCACTTGAGGAAGAGCCATGCTCCGGTGGACAGCTCCCCAGGCTGGTGCCAAGGCAGCGGGCAGGGCCTACCATGTGGCTCTTGCTTCCTAATCATTGTAATACTCAATCTACTTTTGGTTCTAAAACCAAGCAGGTCTGCACGGGCCCCTGAGAGAGCTGCGTTTAGGTTTGGGGCTGTGTGACTCAACTCCTACTCACTTAGGCTGGGTGGAGGTGAAGTTAAATGAGATAGTACATCCAAGGTGGCATATTCAGTGTGTGACACAAGAGACGCTTGATCAGTGAAAGACTGAGTCCCTTCTAGAAGGAAACTGGAGTCTGACTCCAAAGGACAAGTGACAGACTAGGAAATTGGGGGCTGAGGTGTCCAAGCCTGGGTTAGAGAATAATTTTACCGCAGCAACATTTTCTTCTCTTTCTCTCACATAACCACACACACACACACACACACACACACACAGACCCACAGAGGACAGAGACATGATGATAACCCTCGTAAGCCAACATTAAACCCTGTGGATTTTCAGTGAGACCGACATTAAGATCGATTACTAATGAGATTAGTTAAATATAATCCTGCCCTGGCTGGCGTAGCTCGGTGGATTGAGCTCGGGCTGCAAACCAAAGCATCGCAGGTTCGATTCCCAGTCAGGGCACATGCCTGGGTTGCAGACCATGACCCTCAGCAACTGCACATTGATGTTTCTCTCTCTCTCTCCCCCCCCCCTTCCCTCTCTAAAAATAAATAAATAAAATCTTTAAAAAAGATTTAATATAATCCCAGGACCAGGCTTTGGGCACATACTCAATAACTGAGCACCCACCTTCTCCTCATGGTCTAGAAGTTTCTAAACAACTGTAATGTATTAACTTTAATAAGAAGGAAGATCTTAGTAAAGGAGCCAGAAGTGGTAGGTAAGGGGTGGGGAGGCCAGGAGGAGGTAGGCAATGAGAGACTAAAATAAACCTGAGAAAGAATGCAAGTGGGACACTCTTTTAGCGATTTCTGTGAATTGCTTGGTATCTCCCCTGGTAGCTCAGGATTGCAAAATTCAAGGCCACGTGGGCCTTCGTAGACCATCCTCAATCCCATTCAACCTTCGCCTTTCTGTAGCTTCTCAAAGCATGCTTTGCTCGTAGCACTGTCCTGTCATTATAAGAGCCCAGCACAGTAAGAGAAATGCATGTCATGCATATGGTTCTGATTCACTTCGACTCAAACCCTCAGCCTGTTATTAGCTAAGAGGAAGGCAATTTTCAAGAACCCATCTTGGTAGCAAGAGCGCTATGAAGAAACAAGTTTTTCTGGGAAAAGCGAGAGCGAACGGACCCTGAGCAGTGCAGGGAGGATTCCCAGGGCTGCCGCGAGCTGCGAAGTGAGGGTGCATTTTGAGAAGCACGCCTTCCTGCATCCCGCCTGAGGATCAATCTTTGTCAGACTGGAGTTAGCTGGGTCTCCAGGGAGCGGAGGGAAGTAGTAATTTAGGAGAAAAAGAGCTGTTACCTAGGGCTGCTGTTTACCTTACAGTAAATACAGGGGAATAGTGGTTAATAAAATAGTTTTATATTTTTCCTTTAAGAATAGCTATAATGTATGAAATATATCAGCATTCAGGCTTTGAAGCAAAACAATAACCCTTGTGATTTAATTTTTTTTAGAAAAGCATGAAAGAAAAAGAAGAAATCCTGCTTCCCCTTTCATTGTTTGCAAACTTATGCCATTTAGTTATTAATCGGGTCTAATTTTTTTCAAGGGGAGTATTCATCTTTACTGTGAACTTTTCCCCCCTTGGGCTCATTATGTTAAACGTTGCATTTAACCCACACTTTAGAGGGGGGAAAGTAATATTTCTGTTGGTTTAAACTGTCAGGTTGACTCACACGGTGGAAAATGGGCTAGCTGGAATTGGGGGCAAATATGTCAGTGCAAACAAACGTCCCTGGGAAGGGACTAGCTCCAGCCCATTCCCAAACCTGGACTGCATTGCTGCCTCCTGGCTTTTCCCAGCGGAAGGGTCTGCGGAGGGGGCGCGTGGGAAAGAGGAGGTTGGCTTGCTAGACGCTACCAGCCTGAGGCTTGCCTTTCTGTCTTCTAACCCAGTGTTACCTCTTAATGGAGAAACCCTGGGCAACCACGCCCCCCCGCTTTTCTTCTGTTGCATTGTGCAGAATCACATCTACTGTTTTTCTGTAATTTTTTAAAAGTATGCTGTGTCACTGTGCATCTCTTCTCCTAAGTGGCCACGCAAATCTACGAGGGGGAACCCCCCAACAAACACCGGGACTTATTTGTAAAACATTGCGTGTTTATTCTTACACATTTACACTTCAGTCCCCTTCAAAGTACTCTCCATTGGATGCGATAGGCCTATGGAGACGTTTTTCCCACTGCTCAAAATGGTTTTTGAGCTTGCCAATGTTGATGTATTTCAACGCTTCTGCCGTTTTTTGTTTGACCTCTTCCACATTAGCAAAACGTTTCCCTTTGAGAACTTTTTTCATCTGGGGAAACCAAAAAAAAAAAAAAAAAAAAGTCTCTCAGGGTGAGATCAGGTTAATAGGGAGGGTGGGGCTCAGGAGTCATGCTGGTTTTGGTCAAAAACCGCTGAACACGTAGTGCAGTGTGGGCAGGCACACTTGCCAATCACCCATCAGGAAATAGGCAGATGAATTGAAAGAATCTTCAGGAAAATTCACAGAAGCCGAATGCCACCTCTCACAACAATGCCCGCTGGTACACTCCCCTGTGGGGGAGGCCTGTGCTACAAGGGGCCCGCCCTCCAGGAGATAATCTCATTTTCTTTGGTCCCCCCTCACATTTCTCCGTGTGGAATAGGCCTCCATTCCTTCTTTTAAGAATGTTAGGTGTTGTATGAAAGGACAGAAGGTTAGCACTGCCCTTGACAAGGATGGAAGAAGCCCTTGGCCTAACAACACGCACACGGTTAAGGCACTGCCACCTACTTCGTGGCATCGAACCGCTGCTTTTTTTACACAAAAGGAAAAAACTGAGACTTAGACAGCATTTGCAAACAACAGCTGTATTAATATCATTGTTTGTAAGTTAACATATTCAGAATAAGGAAAAGTGCTTCTGAAATTGGGCAGAAATGTGGAAATTGGATATATTTCTATAATAGCTTTATACTATTATAAAACAAATATATATATACACTTTAAAATATATACATTTATAGCACATAAAGTACAGCATAGAGAATATTATAAATAATATATTGACTATGTACCATGTGAGGCAGATACTAGAGTTATCGGGTGATCACTGTGTACGTTACATTAATGTCTAATCACTATATTATACAACTGACAGTACTATAATATGTAAACTATAGTTAAAAGTAAAACTAATATCTGTATGTGAAAAAGAGAATGTTAGACCTCACCAGTCCCCGGCATATGGTGAGAGCGCAGGAACAGCCACTGAACAGTGTTGAAAGGATGTTCAGGGGGCGGGGAAACTGGCGAGAAGCAGGCTGTGCAGCGGGTTGTGGTGCATATTTAAGAGTGAGGCAGTTGTGTCCAAACCCTGGTTTTGCCCGACTGGTCATTTCACGAGGTCTCAGGCCACGTGCAAAGTAGGCGTGAGAATGACTACCTCAAACCGTGTGAGAACAAATGAGTTTATCGCTGTTTGTTCATGGAGGCCAGCAGTTTCCAACCTTTTTCATCTCAGGGCACACAAGAACTGATTACTAAAATTCGACGGTACATCCAAAAATACATTTTTTGCTGATCTGGCAAAAACAGTAAGTATAATTTTGATTCTGTCACACCAGAACGCTATTACTGTGTTGGCCATTGTCATTTTTCTATTTGACAGTGTAAGAGAAAAGGGGTCAATGCCCCTGACTAAGTAGTCAGGTACTGCACGTCTTCAAAATTCTCGCAGTGTGCCGGCATGCCGTGGCACACCGGTGGTCATCGCTGGCTTGGGGCATCATGTAGCACCGTGCATAGCCCTGCAACTGCTTGGGTTAAAATCCCGTTTAACTACTAACTTAGGTAGACCATTTGACCTTCCTAAGCCTTAATTTCTCGTGGTAAAATAGAGATACAACACCCGCTCAAAGGGTTGTTGGAAGGATTAAGTAAAGGGTTTTTTTGTTTGTTTGTTTTTAAGTGAATGGATAAGCCACCAACCTCAAACTTGCTTCTGAAAATAATCTTAAAAACGTCTCTGATCAAATCCAAAAGTGTGCACTTATAAAGTGGCTTTGGTAACTGTGTTTTCAGGGAAGGTGAAGGGAAGATAGATATTTACTTCAGTCAGTTACAGTTTGAGAGGATTAAAATCTCAGTAACTTGGTAGCACCATGAGCATCGGAAGTACCTCCTGCTGGCAGAGCTGTGACCTTGCCCCGCTGCTGACCTTGGCTGCAAATAAACGTCTCTTTGGTGCTGCAATTGCACAGCATTGTTAATGCCAGAGTCACCAGCAGCTGATAGTGCTAAAAAAATGATTTTTTCACACTCTATCTGTCTCTTAAAATTCGAGTATAAAACATTGAAAATGAAGCAGCAATAATATTTACTTTTTGATAAAATGTCAGGTTTATTTTTGTGTCTCACAAGCGCAGTCTGTAAGAGTACGATACCCCGTTTCTGCCTTGGCTTGTAGCCAAGTATTGATTCTAATATTTCAGCTGGGTCAAAACTGGTGCGCCCTGACGAATGTGCGGGACCTAGTCAAGTCCCTGAAAATTACAAGCGCCCTGTGGATGGGTATTTTATTATTATTGGTTGCGAGGATGCGGGGGTTTCCCTGTCGGCCTGGACAGTGCAGTGTATGGGGGGCTGTTCTGACGTACCGTGCATCTCAGGCAAGTTCATCCCTCTTTCTGGCATGAGCTGCCCACATGTGAGACAAGGGGGTGGCTGGGCCTCCGCAGGCTCTGACGCTGGACCGGCTCCGTCCTCACCGAGCGCTCTCGGGGTTTCCCTCCCTCACCGCTGTGGGTGCGCTGCAGACCTAGGATGCAGCCCATCTGGGCCATTAGCCCTTCGTTCTTCATCCAGACTGCAAGAGCAAGGTCAGCAGGAATGCCGAAGCCGTGAGACAGACAGACAGACAGAGGAGTAATGAGCCCCTTCCTGATGATGAAACATGGCCATGGATACATGGGCCCCCAGAATAGCTCAAGTTAAAGACAGCAGCATGCTGGTGAAAATGTAAATGAAGGGAAACCCATTTCGGTGAAGAACCTGGATGGAAACATTTACGAGACCGTGCGCAGCGCCAAGAAGTGGCCGAGAGACCCAGTGCCGCTTCTATTTCCTATTCCTTTATCAAAGAAAATGACAGGGAAGAACCGGGCAGTGACTGGGCCCAATGTGCCAAGCCGTTGCTAAGTATCTGACATGCATTTTCTATCGACTGCTCATTACAACACTACCAGATGTGCAGTAAAACGTGCCTTTTATTGATGAGGGAGCCAAGCTCGGGAGAGATTAGCAGGCACGCTAAGGTCACGTAGCCGTGGAGCGCGGCGGTGGCTAACCGTGCCAACCCCGGAGTCAGGCTCCCCGAGCACGCATGCCGGATCCACCTTTCATCCATCCTGTGGTCCCAGGCAGTGTTCTCATCAGCGAAGTGCAGATGCTGAGCCTGCACATGCCGGGGAGTGTAAGTCACTCTTTCCTTGAGTGGTTTTTGGGAAAGTCCCTGCACAGGAGGCCAGTAAACCAAAATACAGGGCCAGGTCACAGGAGGTTTAGAGTTGTGAGTATGTGAAACACGGTTTATTCTCGGATCGTTGTTTGTTTATTAAGTATTGTGTTCAATGGTGGATACAACTGTAACATACTTCTGTCCTACACTGTGTTCTGAATAGCTATGAATGTGAGGGGCTGGTCTGGGATGCTTGTATCATGTGATCTCAGGAGTGGGGAGCATGGGCCAGGGGGCTTAGTTACTTTCCAGCCCTAGCTCATAGAATCCTTTGATGGCGTGGGGGCCCTTGAATCTTTGATGCAGTTGACAGATCTCAGAGGGGAGGAGAGTGTGGGGAACTGGACAAGATTAGCCAAAGAACATGTATGCATAAGTGCAAAGCCCATGGACACAGACTGCAGTGTGGAGAAGTAGCGGGGGGTGGGGGAAGGTTGGTGGAGGGAGAAAAGGGAGTAGGTGATGGCCATCTGTAATAGCGTCAACAATAAAAATTTAAAAAGAAATCACTCCTGATCCCCGTAAAATTCGCCTTGCGTCTCTCCCGGTGCTGCTAGGTTCTGGACGGAGGGAACTCCCCATGTCGCAAGTTCAATACCGGCAGTCTTTTCCTTTACAGAGCACCCCCTTCTTCTCGGTGGTCTTCAGCTGGCAAGGCAGGATGCAGGGGGCAGCTCGCTGGCAGTTTTCTGTTCATGCAGAGCTCTTGCTGGGTGGACCAGAGTTAGCACAAAAGGGTCTGCACGCTACAATCTGTCATGAGCAGAGAAGAAAGGGACCTGATTAGAAGAAACAAGAGGTGGCTTTTGTGTGTGCCTCCCTTCATCAGTACTCCTTCCGAATCGGGGAGGGAGGGCTGCAGCCAAAAAAAAAAAAAAGAGTAGTGTTGAATTTGCTACAAGTTTACCCGAGATTAAGGGCGAGTTGGATACAGCCAGTATCTTTTATTCCAATATTGACTTAGTCTTGTTGTCACAAATCAGCTATTGATTTTGGGGGTCCCCATTAGTCTCAGGGAAGAGAGCTAATCCTTCTTTCATGTTTGTTTATAGACCATATTTGGCCAGAGCTCAGGGTGCACTTTTCACCTTGATCCGCAAGGAGGAAGGCAACCACGTGACCTCAGGACGAGAAGCCACCCTGGCTGGTCACTCTCCACTGTTTGTTTAATTTCGCTCTGACTTCTGCCTGCCTCCTCGTCCCAGGTATTTGGACATGTTACAAAAAGAAAGGGACCCTGAGATCAAAGCGCTGGCCAGGGTTTTACTAGGGGGCACTGCTGAAAGAATTTGCAGGCCTGTGTGAATAGCCAGCGCTGTGACCTCGAGAAAGTACTCGGCTCTCCAAACTGGGGGCCAGCAGATTTATCACCCACTGCGCCCAGGCCTTCCAGGTCAGTCCAGGGTTATTCTGCGTAGTGTGTGCAAAGCCATGGCGGTTCCATTACAGAAGCCTGAAGAGCAAATATTTAGAGCACGCTTTCAGGATGAAAGCGGCTTCTGAAAGCACGTTGTTTTTTTTTTTTTAAATTTTAGAATTCCCTATAAAAATGTTAACTTCCTTGCTGTCTGCTAGGGATCATCAGTCCTGGACCAATTCCTCCCTTGGCCACCAGCAGCGTGGCAGTTCAAGATGGTGGGTGCTTCTGCCTTCTGCTGTGCGGTATTTCCGTTTTTAGTCTGTGAACGGCGAAGTCTGTGGACAAAGGAATTCGGAAGGGGAGTCCAGCTGTCTTTGTTTTAAGCTGGATAGGGGTATATTTCAGTAAAGGGGGAGTAGCAATACAGGTGATACAAAATAACTTTGTTCTATTCTGATTCTATTGGAAGGGCGGTGGTTTTAGTATGGTTTGGAACATTCTTATTCAAATCTGCAGAATAGGGAATTGACAGATTGGTAGATTTATGTTCAAATCCCTACTTACTATCTTTTTTTTTTTTGTATCTCAGGTAAGTGATTTTACCTCTTGAAGCCTTCATTTCATCATCTGTAATTGGGGGCACTGTTGGCATTGTCCTCAGAGGGTTATTTTGGGAAGGACAAAAATAACCGTATGTGTGCTACTTAGCATTACGCCTTCCACATCAATAAAGGGCAGCCGATGTTACTGCTGTTCACTCTCCGAGACCTCCCGTTCAACTCCCTACAGGGGACTGTGACTGTTACTTTACACAGGAGATTGAAGGCCTAATGTTTCTTTCACCTCCAAACATTTTTGTGAAACAACCACTTAATTCTAAAAAGTGTCCAAAATGTCCCGGCCGCTTCCTCTGGGCCGGCTTCTGCTCTGTCTCAGCCCTGCCTTCACACACCCAGCCCACTTACTCCCCACAGCCAGCATTTAACTCACATGAGAGCGGAGGCTCAGGGAGTTTCGTGATTAGCTCAGTGTCATGCTGCTTTGTGTACGAAGGAAATCGCCGGTCTTCGGGCCCTGTCTTCCACACCTCCGTGCTCTGTCGTCTGTCTCCCGTGCCTCGGGGTTTTCATTCTACATGGTCCTCTTGCAATTTTCTTTCTCCCTTTCTGCTAGCGCTTTGCCATCTTTCTCAAAGAATGCCTCAGTTCTTGTCCAATTAAATGCAGAAACGAAGCAATGAATGGATTAGAAATCTTCATCACTCGTTTACTTTAAAACCTGATCTGGTTGTTGTCCCCCTGCCCCCAAAATGTCCCTCCCCAAGGTCACATTTGAACAGAAAAATGACTGTCCATGAGCCAGAAAGGAGGGAATCACTTAGGAGGCTTTTGCAATAGTCTGAGACAGAGGGGTCGGTAACTGGGACTTGGGGTAGTAGTAGCGAAGATGGAGAAATTACATTATTTCAGGGTATTTGGGAAAGCAGGTCGTAAGGATGCACTGACTGCTGAGGGAAAGAGGAATACTGGGTGATGCCTCCCAAGTTTTTGGTTTGAATAATTGGTGGATGGGGTTGCTGTTTACAGAGAAGAACGGGCTTGGAGGGGGCACGGGAAAATGTATGGACATTAAGTGGGTATTTTTTTCTGGGTGAGTATTGTAGGGTGGAGATTACTAAGGGCTACGAGAGTCTGGAGCGTGGAGAGGAGTCACTGCCGTGAAAATGATACGTGCAGCCATAGGTGACCCCTCAGGGAGAACACGCAGCCAGAGGAGAAGCGGCTCCGGAGAGAGTGCTGTCATTCAGGAGCCGAGCAAAGGAGATGGCAACAAAGAGTAATACAAAGAAATGCACACGGATGTAAGAATCCGAGGAGGAATGTGGTGATAGTGGAAATAATGTATGCACTCCTAGAGAGGTGCTGGACCTGTGTTGCTGGTGAGCGTTTGTACAGTTTTACAGAACCTCCCTCCACCGCTGACGAGGTCTTCCTCAGCTTCTCTGCCTGCCAAACGGTGACTCTGTCTCAAGACGTAGTTCAGCTGCTCTGAAGCCCGCTCTGGTTCCTCACTTCTCGCTGCCTAGATGGGTATTCCCAACGTGCATTGTCCTTTCCTCTATCCCAGCCCCAGTAACAACGGAGCCCTCAGGATTGGGTTATCTCATTGTCTTCTGAACTCTCTGGCTCCAATGAGGTGCGCTCCTTGAAGGCAGACACTGAGTCTCATTTCCAAATCTGCAGCAACCAGCACAGTGATGGTGAAAAAAGAAATATCTGACTGCATTAGTTGAATAAAATGCATGAATGCCTGGCTGCCCTTCTGAGCTCCAACAGTCACTGTCAAATTGTTCCATCTCTACTAGAGAGCTCCACCGGCAGGTTCAACGTGGAGTGCTGCTACCTACCGTCCAAATTCTGAATCTCTCAAATCCCTGTAACTCACTTCCCTTGCACCTCCTTCTGTTGCTGTTTAGGGTGCAATGTTCTCAAATCCCTCAAACAAGAAAACAAGGAATGAAGCTTGGCCCTTCTGTGTGTGTGTGTGTGTGTGTGTGTGTGTGTGTGTGTCTCCAGTCAGCCACTTTCCCTGACTGTTTTCCCTCCGTATCTCTTGAATCTGTATCTTACTTCTCTTCTCCAGTTAGCAGCGTGCCCAAGGTCACTGAACCACTCAGACGCAGAGCCAGGACTGGACTCGGTTCTGTCTGACTCACTGAGTAATGTCGCCCTTCTGGCTTGTGCTTGAGTAACTGGGATCCTTTGAAAATATGGGATGCAATTCCAAAGAATGTAACTTGTAATTTTTTGGAAAACTTTGGGAAGGAAAATACTCCATGGACTTTTGTTTTGTCTTATTTCTGAGACTTAAACCAGCTATTTTACGAGGCATTGACAGAGAAATAGATGGATAGACTGGTTTATTTCCCATGATAGGGTGAAATCTGATGACTGTCTAAGGGTATGAAAGCTAATAAACTCAGTGAAGTCGTTGTATCTAGAACTTTCCTGGTAAAAATCACTGACTGCATACACTATGACATTGTACTTTCAGTCCCAAAGTTCTAGTCTCCTCAGTTTCGATGTCTTCTCCTAAGATTAATTTGCTCCCTAAGAGCTCTATACAAGCCAAAAGGAAAACTTTATAATTCTGAATTGTCGTACTTTTTTGGCCTTAACCCTGGATGATATCCAGAGAATGGTTGGTGATAGAATGAATATATCATTGAATATTCATATTGCTTATAAGTGAATATGGAAATATGTATGTACAGCAGTACCAATGAGCTCACTGATCTTTTTTCTACTTTCTTACCATTTGGTGATTAACTAAAGATGCAGAAGTTACCGGATCACACTGTGACGTTGTCTTCCCATGAGTAACTGCTCTACATCCAAAATCAGGAATTCCGTCATCCTTCTTTCTGGCGTTTGCTCTACCCAAAATTCGCACTACACCGTTCTTAAAGTCATTGGTTCCATCAGTTTATTTTTTAAAAATTAAAAAAAAAAACAAGTAGGCTTCTACATTCTACCTGATTAAATGTGAACTCTTTCTATAAGCACTACAAAAACTGAACGAATTATATTAACTGACTGTTCTCAGACAATGCACAACAGGATGTGCAGCGCTGTGATTCACCGACGATTGTCCAGTTTGCTACCAGGATGTGGTGTGGAGAGGGGAAACTCAAGCACAGCGTCTTCACCAAGAAGAGGGGAGACGAAAGACCTCTGAGAGACTGAGGCCGCTGGAATTTGTGGAGCAGGGCCCTAGAGCTGAGCAAGCTAAACAGACGGCTGTGGACTGAGTGATGCCCCCCACCCCCCACAATTCATATGCTGAATCCCTAACTCCCAACGTGGGGGGGTTCAGAGATGGAGTCTCAGGAAGGTCATTCGGTTTAGGAAATCTATGGGAAGAACCTGGAGCTCACATGATGTTTAATTATGAAACACTGAATACTCTCTCCCAAAATCAGGTACAAGGCCAGGGTGTTGTCCCTTCTGGCCACATCACCTCAGACTTTTCCTGGAGATCCTGGCTGGTGTAGTTAAGGCAAGAGAGAAAAACAAAAGGTACACTTAAGAGGAAGAAAAAGTAAAACTTTCTTTTATAGAAAATATGATCATGTGTTTATAAGACTTTAAAGAACCAAGAAAAAAAACTACTCACACAAATAAACAAGAACTCAGGATACAAAACTAACATATAAAACTAGTTTTATTTCTTTGTACTAGTAAATAAAAATCAGAAAGTGAAAATTTAAAAATTCCACTTATAGTAGTATCAAAAACATAAAATACTTAATACGTTTTTAAAAAAAATATGAGCAAGACCTCTACAGTGAAAACTACAAAACATTGCTGAAAAAAGACCTAAATAAATAACAAGATAAAACATTATAGTCAATTGGAAAATTTATTTGTACCAAGATATCAATTTTCCTAAAGACGACCTATATATCCAATGAAATCCCAACCGAAATCCCAGCCAGATTTTCTTCATTTGAAGACATTAAGAAGGTGACTCTAAAATTGATATGAATATGAAAAGGATCTAGATTATCAAAAATGGTTTTTAAAAATTAGAACCAGTTGAGGTCCTTACATCTGATATTGAGACTTACTGTAAAGCTGTAGCAATCAGAGCAGAGTAAGGAGAGACATAAAGAGCAGGGGAACCTGATCTCCCACTCAGGATTCTCCTTTGAGCTTCACCACATTTTTTTAAATAATAATTTTGCATCTCTTTCTGAACGTCACAAAGACATCATAAGCTCCCTGCATCTGAAACCCAACTGGTTATCTTTCCCCCTAAACCTGATCCCCCGAGACTCTGTTTTCCAGCCCCTTCGTTTAGATTCCCCTGCTGGTCGTACAAGCCAGAAACTCCAGAGTAATCCTCCGCCTCTCCCCCTCTTTGATCTTCCACGTTACTGACTCCTCACTAGGGGCTTTCTGTCTTGTCTCCTAGATACGTTTTGACTGCATCCATACTTCTCCACACCCTCTACCCTATTCTAATATCTGCTGCCTGGACTTCTGTAAAAGTTCCCTACACTTGTTAACCCGCATCAACTCTTGACTACCTCCATGGTCTATCTTCAAATGACATTTTTGTTAGACCTTGCTTAAAATGCTTTGTTTCCACATAGATATAAGGAGAAAGATACATTGTAATATGACTCTCCAGATTCTGCCTTGAATCTAGCCTAGACCCTCGTCACCTCCCTAGTATGGTTTTGCTTGTCTCTGGCTTTCTCACAGTGGCGCTCGTGTATTTTTTTTGTTTTTGTTTTTGCTTTTAATTCAGAGGAATACAGCACACATCATGCATTTGTCAACTGGGTGAACAAAGGCATTGCATACCCTAACATTACGACGGGCAAATATGTAATTATATTCCCATTTCCTCCTGAAATTTGACCATAAATTGACATTCCATGGGAAGCTCTATCTTTTCAGACAATCGCTATGGTCAAGTTACTGAAGCATGTGCATGCTCCAAAATGATAGGCATTTCAGAGATTCCTTCTAAAAGCCAGGGCATCATTTTTGTGTTCTTGACACATTGAGGTGCTTTCTTGTGAAACTGAGACCCGGAAGATGTACCTGAGCAGCATGTTCCTGCATGTGCATTTCCTGCAGATGCAGAGCTCCACAGAACGACAGGCAAACAGTGCACTACTTCACACTCAGTGTTCGAGAAGGGGGTTCCTGATTTCTTGGCCATCACACACGTAACGGGAAACAGAAGACAGGCATCACGCATTCCCATGGGATGCACCTGAAGTCACATGCAATCCCCTGGGTGCTGACTGAAATTCAGTTCTGTCTTCAAGAACGCCACTGTAAAGTTCAGTGCAAATGACATTATTTGAGGCACGATCTTGAATCTGATTCATAGTGTTCTAAAATTACATCATCCACAAACTTGAGACTTTACCTGCTATTACTAACACATTACTTGTGGTGCATCTCACCAGTAAACTGGGCAAAGGGATGCCCTATGACATGGAAGGATGTAACGTGCTGCTTTAGAAAGTAACATTTCAACAGTCGTGAACCATCATCACTGTGTTGTAGCGTCAGTGAATGTAACAACAGCCATGCTGAACGCTAGAGACTAAATCATGGACATATGTACACGCCAACATTAAAATACACCCTTGTATGAAAACATTTCTCTACTGAATGTGTCCATGCCCCAAATATTCATGTGTACAAAGTCTGTCCAGAGGGTATCCAGCCATGCAATATGAAAAATAGAGACATTTATTGGAGAAGATACAAGATACATTGTGCAGAGGACAATGACACCTCAGTCCCATTCCAAGTAGGCGCTGTGGGATCTCACACAGTTCTCCCAATCTCCATCAGCTGCCCCATCACACTTTCCTGAATCTCATTGAAGGTCTGAAATCTCTTCCCTTTCAAAGATGATTTTAGTTTTGGGTTAAAGCCAGAAGTTGCAGGGCGCCAAATCTGGGCTGTGGGAAGGCTGAATCACCTGGATGATTTGATGTTTCACCAAAAAACTCTGCATGAGATGTGATGCCTGAGCAGGCACTTTGTCGTGATGAAGCTGCCAGTCACCAGTTGCCCGTAGCTGTGGCCCTCTGAATCATCTGAATAGTTTCTGCCACTGAATGTTCAAGCTTAAGGCAAAGTTTGATGCAGATTCGTTGCTCTACTCGCTCGGCCATTGAGAATGTGCTGACTCATTCACTGAAAGTACAGTGAAGTGGTCATTGTTCACACCTGCGCGTTCTAGCCCACTCTCCTTGGCTGCTAATTTACATCGACGTTGCGCAAACTGTTCTCATTATATTAACAATGGCTGGGCTTTTTCCAGAAAAACCTCGTATTCCTCATAATGCTGCTTGTAAATTCCTTACCCACAAATATTGGAGAGTGGAAGATATGAAATTTCTTTTTTTTTATTTTAATCATTGTTCAAGAACAGTTTTCTCCCCCCTACTCCCATTCCAGCCCACCCACCCAACCCTCCCCCCTTCCCCCATTACCCCCCACCCCGAGTTTTTGTCCATGTGTCCTCCAAATTTGTTCCTGTAAACCCTACCCATTCCCCACTGAAATTCCCTCTTCTCTCCCCTCTGTTAATATACATTTCTTAAGCTGTTACGAGACTGGGGAATGTAATACCCTCTGGCCCGTGCAGGCAGTTGTGCTGTGGTTAATTTGATCAGCAACTCTACACAGGGGAGTTACTGGGAGTGTGTAAGTCCCAGTGGGTTGAGCTGGCTCCCTGTCTGCTGCACTGCCGTGCCGTTTCTCTGTGTCATCCCCGCGTGGCCGATGTCTGTGGGCAATCTATTCCACTGTGTCACCTAGCCTTCTCTGGAAACCGGGAGCCCAGGGTCTTCTACAGGGTGTTTGCTCTTGTGTGGCACAATAAATCTTTAACGTCAAAATCCACTTTACTAAAAACATGCTCAATCTGACTTGATACTCTTCCTACCCATAGGTCCTAGTTCTGACCTCTGGCCCACACTGAACAAACCTCCCAGTAATCTGCTTCTTCCCAATCTATTTCTTTACCCGTTTTCTTGGCTTTGGGTTTCACTTTGCCCTGCTTATTTTCCAGTTTCCTTTCAAACAAAGCCCCTCTGAAAACATCATCCCCAAGAGGGAGGGAGGGTGGTGTTCCAGGTGGATACCATTCACAGTTATTGGGTTTTTTTTTCAACATTCAGGGGGTTTCTGAGAAAGTGGCCTATCTGCTGAGGCAGGTGGTGAGGGGTAGGTACGCAGGTGGAGGAAGAGTTTGTGGAGCAGTGCAGGAACACGGAAGTTTGCGGCATCACAGAAAATGCTTTCAAAGTTTCCTAAATAGAGCCGTTGCATGGTACAACTGATGTTTTAGCAAAGCTCCTTTGGTATTAGTGTTACAACGTGTGTGCAGGGAATAAAGCGAGTGCAGAAAAACCCGTCAGGGGAGTCGTCCAAGTGAAAGGGATGGGATAGAAGCAGAGACGGGTCCTTGGCACATTTTTTAAAAATCCACTAAGGCAGGTAAATAAATAGAGGCTCTTTCTAAAACATAGGCTTTTAAGAACACACTTGGAGGTTAAGTTTCTACTGATTCTGGAGAAAACACACCCATTTTCCCCATAATGGTTCAGAAGCAGATTTGTTCCACTCATTGGGGCCACATTCAGTCAAGTTGCTCATTCGCCCAAGTCTACCTTGAGAGTATTACCCTGTTCTGAGCCCGGTCTTCACCCCATCTCTGCCTGCCCTCTGTCTGCAGCCCCCAGCTGTCCAGACACCCATCTGTCCTTGTCTTGCCTCATGGGAAAGGCAGGCAGCATGGCTAGCGGAGCAAGGACAAGCCCCGCAGACGGGCGACCCTGGACTAACAGCCCGGCTCTGCCGCCAGCTAGTCTCATAATGCTAGGCAACTGTACCTTCCTGACGTTCAATTTCCAGCTCTGCGCAAATACTCAGTGGTCCTTTGGAGTAACACACACATGCACACACAATGGCTAGGCATATGGTATGCAAATAGGCAAGATAAATAATATTCTCACCGTGGCATAGATTTAGAATTTGTAAAGGATTTAGAAGGACAGTGCTGGTATCCTTCAAGGTATGGGGAGCGGGGATCATTGTCCGAGGAGATCTGTCTCCAACCGCATCTTGCTTGAAAAAGGGAGGGGATGGGGCCGACACAGGGCACAGAACCAATGTTTCACAAGATTGTTTTCTGGCTTTTCGCCCAACGCCAGTGCCTGCTGACTTATGAGTGACACTTTCATCTTGAGGTGCAGGACTGAGTCTGGTGGGAAGATTGACTGAGCAATGTTTGGCCAGGGAACATTTTAAGCCTAAATAAGCTGGAGAGTCCCTTTTTTTTTGGACTTGGGGCTGGCTCCGCAGCTTGATTTCTGCCTCTTCTGCTGCCTGGTCCTTCCGTTCCTCTGCTGGGAGGATGTGGGGCAGGGAGGGAAGGCAGGGCTTTCTGAACCCTGCGCTGCATTATATTAGCAGGTTGTCAACGTCTCACCACCTTTGCAAAGCAGGTACAGTTACAGAATTGGCAGACCACACCACCATGCCAGGAGTGGCTGCTACCCTGGGCAAAGCCTGCTTGTCTTTCACGCTCTCCGAAGGGGCAGACTGGGGAAGCCCCCCCCCAGGGAAGGGGGCTACAGGTGGCGAGTATGGATGGCTGAAAGGACCGGCTCACGCCTCAGGGCCTCCCGCCTCTATGTCATTGTGACTCTATGTGCCAGGGCCAGGGGACACAGGAGACTTCACCTGCCTTCAGTGAGAGGAAGAGAGCACAGGAGGTGTCAGCACATGAATGAATGAATGGACGATGGCCCGATGGGTGAACCCCATGGTCTCCCCAGCCACCCAGGATCCTGCGCTGGCGCGTGTATATGAGGACCCCCCTTGGAAATGCACCTGCCTGGTGAGTCTTTCCAGGATTAACTTCAAGTGCTAGGGATTTCCTGCTACGCCCATGGGTTAATCCTGCATGAATATGAAGCTGTTCTTGAGGAAACAAAATCCATATTTGATAAACATATGAATTAGGGTCTGGTTTCATTTAACCTAAAAGATGCGGCCTTCAAATCTTAAAACGTGCCTCCTGATGGCTTATCGACAAGTATGTGCCCACTGCTGCTACATATTGTCGCTACACTGACTGATTCATTCAGGTAAACAATGATTTCTCAATGCCTTTTAGCACCCAGACCTGTATCATAGGAAATATGGTAAGGTGTTTATCTGTCTTACCTGTAGAATGTAAATGCCTTAAAATCAGTGGATTTTTTTTCTAACTTCTTTCTACATGACTAATGTATTCCCTTATATCTACTATGTAATACACACTGAGTGAATACTTTTTGAAGAAGCATAAGCAACTTCTCTGAAGGCCTACACATTCTGAATAGTCAAAGGATTTGTCAGTCCAGAACACAAGTCCCTTTCCTGCCTCATTCTCCAAAGAAGAGGTTTCAGAATATAAACAAAATAACTGTCTTGTGCTCCCGAAGTTGCCTATATGTTCAATAGTCATGGAAGTAACAGTCAGAAGGCCACTCAAATAAATGAGTCATGCATTGCACAAAATTATAGTACCGAACAAAGATGAAAAGTTTTCCTGTTTATTTGAACATGCAATGTTTTTAAGCTAACTATTAAATGAATAAATAATTGCAGATACGTTTAGATTATCCTGTATTGCTGTACCCAGAGATCTCTGGAACTGTCTAGTCACTGCAATAGGGACTTATGAAGCCACAGGAAAAAAATATATATATACTTTGTAAAATAATGTTCATTAACAATATAATAGAATAGTTGATGTAACTCCAACAAAAAAGAGAGTGTTTGAAAGTCGTGGAACAGACCGAGCATTTACTGAGCACCTACTATTTAACAGGCCCCATCTTTGGGCGTAAAAGAAGTGACAGGATCCTCAAACAGCCACACTGTTGCCTCTGGTGAGATGAGACCCAGGCAAAGTTACCCGATGCCGAAAGATGTCACAGGCAATATCATACCACCGTACCGGTTGTGGCCGTTACTTTCTAAAAGCGTGATAATTCTTATTTCTACTGTAATTTAAAGTTCTACTTTTTCTGACAGTAAAATGACATATTCCTAGATGGGAGAACATGAACCTGGATTTTTCAGACCTGGACGAAGTTTCATTTCCACACTTGAAACGACCAGCTGTTGCGCGTCCTCTGGGCGGGAGGCCAAGAAACACGAGCGGTCAGGCTCTTTACACGGAGGACGGTGGGGCCAGTGTTAGACTCTTCCTCGGGTCCTTTCGGCTTTACTTCCCAAAGACTCTTTACCCTTCATCCCTAGGGAAGAGGACGCTATATTGGACAGAGTTTCTAAATAAGCTCCTTATTTTCCGCCCTGCAACATTAGATTTAGAAGGATCTTAAGAGCCATGCCTGACAATCCTCTTTTCATTTTTTTTTTAAGATATGGAAAAGGAGGTCCAAAGGGAAATGACTTGCTCAGAATCATACATCAGTTGAATTCACAGTTGAACTTGAACTTAGTGTCTCCTGATGTTTTCCCACTGACTTTCCATTGTCTCAGGGAGGACAGCCTAGAGGAGTACTTCTGGGAGCAAGTGCTTATAATTTCCTACAAAATCTGGCACCCTCACATAGACCAAACATGGGGTTTTGATTTAAACACTGAGCTGTTGCAGAAGCCAGCGAGACTGGCCATTGACCCCTCAGTTTATACTGATCTACAGCCCCGTAAACAACCCCACCCAAGGTGTTCGTTTTTGTTCTGGCTTCCCAGTGACCACTTCGTCCTGCTGGGAAAACGTTCTGAAACCACCATGAAGGTGCAATGAACTTCTGAATCTATTGTTTTCCACGGGTGCCCTCTGACTGAAGCATCATATTCAGTATTTTTAACCTAAAAAACATTTTATTTCCTATTCTATTGCTAAGCTTTTCAGAATTTGGGAATAGGATCCAAAAGCTTTTAAAGAATGCTTAGGCAAGGCCTGACACTCTTGGGACAACAATGGTGGCTTTCACTAAGCAATGCTTCATATACAAGTTCTGTCCGGGAAAAGTCCACCCATTGTTAATATATCAAGAACAGTTTGCATGACATTGACATAACCTGGCAGCCAAGGAGAGTGGACTGGAATGTGCATGTGTGAACAATGATGACTTCACTGAATTAGTCAGTGGGAGGGCCGTAGGCACTGTTGAGTGAGCATAGGTACTGTGTGGTCATCACATTCAAGATGACTGAGTGAGTAGAGCAACAAATCTGCATCAAATTTTGCGTTAAGCTTGAGCATTCCTTGGCAGAAACTATTCACATGATTCAGAAGCCCACAGCAGTGGGAAAACAGTGATTGGCAGCTTCATCACAATGCACCTGCTCATCCATCGCTCCCCATACAGAGTTTGTTTGAGAAACATCAAATCGCCCAGGTGACTCAGCCCTCCTACAGCCCAGATTTGGCACCCTGTGAATTCTGGCTTTTCCCAAAACTAAAATCACCTTTGAAAGGGAAGAGATTTCAGACCTGTGATGAAATTCAGGAAAATGTGACAGGGCAGCTGATGGCCATCGGGAGCACTGTGTGAGGTCCCAAGGTGCCTGCTTTGAAGGGGACTGAGGCATCATTGTCCCATGTGCAATGTTTCTTGCATCTTGTATCTTCTTCAATAAATGCCTCTATTTTTCATACTACATGGCTGGATACCTTCCGGACAGACCCCATACATCAAAGAGTCTTCTTTAAACTCACTTTACTAGTCTCTCCTGCACTTACAAATGATCACAGTTCGCTTCCATTATTCTGAAAGTTTTAAGTAGTGTATTTCCTTTTTAAAAAAATTTATTGGAGTGGCATTGGTTGATGAAATTATACAGGTTTCAGGTGGAAAATTCCATAATATATCATCTATTGTGTATTTACCACCCCAAGTCAAGTTTCTCCTCTATCACCACTCATCCCCCCGACACCCTCTTCTACCTCCCCCACCCCTTTCCCGTCAGGTAACCACCACATTTCTTGATCATTCTAAAAATTTTTGAAGAAAAGGAAACTTGGAATATTTCAAGACATGTTCATTTTCCTTGAATCATAAAAGCTGTAGCCACAGTCATCTTTGCAGCCCTATTCTTTCCTCCCCAACTACCAGCTTAGACTTAAAAACCTGGAAAAAGTACAATTTCACCAGCCACCACTAGTACCCAGTGTCAGCAGCTCATATAAAAGCTGGGAAAATATAGTCGGGATTAAAGAAATCTGTAAAACTATGAAGTAAGGCCATAGCATGTAGAATACAATTCCTTTGACCAAGTACATAATTTATTAGGAAAGCTCTTTATTTATAGGAAATGTATTTGACACCTTATCCCTGGCAACTGCTTACATATTTTTAGAAGGGTAAAATGTTCCCCAGTATGGGAATTCATTAATTTCTCAATAAATATCTCTTTGTCTGCACTTCATACCCATTCTTCTAACCCCAGGTACAATTTTCCTTGTCTACCTTTCTTCCTCAGTAAGTCACCTCCCTATAATCAGTCTGGGGGACTAGAACTAACGGGTTTGTGTCTGCTCCTACCCATGTCCCCGTGGTCTCCTGCTTTCCCCCGGGCACCGGCATCCGCAGGATGAAATTCACTGCCGTCAGTAACAAGTGTGTGGCTTTTGGACTCCCATTGCTATGCAGTCTCCATCCTCTCCTAGTTCTGTGAGCCATGTTCAACTGTGTAGCGAGGCTGGGCTTGGTCTTTTTCCAAGTTATTTTCTCAGGAAAACATCAATTATCCACAATTTTTGGACAGCTTTGCCAATAGAAGGAACACTTCATTTTCAGACCCTTTCCTTGAAACAGAGAAGGACGTCACTGTCACAAGCACTTCATCTTGGCTCGAGTCCCCTCTCTTTCCAGACATATATTTCTTGTGTATCTGAGCTTCCCGACACCCTCGGGTTACACATGCCTTCAGCTGCATGTGGAGGGGGACTGTGTGAGTACCAGGACTTGGGTGCAGAGATTAGCCTTAGCTCTTCTAAGACTGTGTGGTCCTTTGCACTTTCCAAAGCTCCATTTCATTTCTGGAAAGTGCCTGCCCTGATTTATTTGCTCAAAATGGAACTCTGAGATATTATACCAGATTGTCATGTGTCAGAATTTTTTTTTTTTGCTTTTCTGGGGAAAGGGTAGGAAAATCTTCACTCATTCATTCAGAGACAGAACCACCATTGGGTGGGGGGACAGGAGAGTGGGAGGGAGGCAGCACGGTGTGTGGCAGGCTTTGACTAATGAAGGGCCATGTTGAAAGGAAGTAGAGGGAAGGCCCCGCCCCAAGTTCTGCACAGGCAGACTCTGAGGCAGCTGGCACCATGATGCTGCCCTGGGCGTTCCAACTCTCTTCACACCTGCAGCTCCGTTGGTAGCCAGGGGGCTGCCTCGGGCCCGCAGTCAGCTTATCCTGCGGTCACCGAGAGCAGTGTATGTGCAGGGCATGGGTGCTGGGCTGTCAGTGTTGGTTAACAAAGTTCATGATCTCACAAATTTCTCATTTGAAACTTTGCATCCAAGCAAGGTGTCTCAGGGCAAAACCTACGTTACCTCTTCCTAATTTATTCACGGAGACTTCGTGCTGGGAAAAAAAGAAGGTCAATCAAAGTTCAAGTTTTTAAAACCATATTTCAGTAAAATATCAAGTTAAAAAACTTATTTTAGGATTTGAATTTTCATTCATTGTCCCAAATACTAATAGCAGGTCAACCAGGCAAATCCTTTGTTAGAGCCCAAGTGGACTTATACCCTGGGTAGAGCGCGAAGAAAAAACGTATTTAAAGTTAAAAGGGGAGATGAGTTAGAAAGAGCTGTTCATCTTCCTTGGTACGTCTTTACATTTGAACAAAAGCCAAATTGACTCAGTGTTTTAATTTGGTGATTTATTTATTTACCCTGAAAAAATATATTATTTATCTCCTAAGATACCACAATATTGAATTTAAAAAAATCTTATAGAGCATAGGCTGCTCACAGTCTTAATTATTACTATCATCATGATTACTATTGGCCATCATATAGAAAATACTTACTGTGCTAAACACAATACTAAGTATTTTATAGAGTGTTTAATCCCAATAACAACACTTTGAACTGTTTCCTCCAGTCTCAGTGAAACTCAACATTGTACAGCTTATAAGTGATTGCACCTCCATCCAAAGGTTCATGTTACCCACCTGCACGAGATCTGTTTACTGATGAATTCATATCCTGAGATGTATGTCTTTCTAACAACATGGACCAAAATGAAAATTATAATTTTGGTTCAGTCTGTGTCAGATTCAGGAGCTCTAGACCACCAGTGCCTTTTTGGAACTCGCAGAAATTTCTGTGTATCCATTTTTTTTTCATACAAGTAGCAGAGTAAATGAGGCCATAGGGCAGGAATGAGGAGGTAATTTATCACCCTCCAGCTGAAGGAGTAATTATTATTCATTTAAAACTAACTTCAAAGAGCTTCATTTTTTTTTTAAAAAAAACCGTAACTTCTCGAATGAAGAAATTCTACAGGTATTCATTCTGAATTTATGATTTTTTTGGTTGTTGGTATTTGTTTTCTTTTTCTCAATAGAAACCACCTGCTTCCTCCCCAAATTGTTCTTTTTGCTGTGAAAGATTGAACAGATCAGGGAAGATAGAGACTAGTACAGAAGCCTCGTTGTCCCTTCTTCTTGCTGTTCTGTCCTGCCGCAGAGACAGCTGCTGTCATAAAGTCAGCATCCATTGCTCCCACGAATGGTTTTATACTTGAGTGTGTGCAGGCATTCAAACACGGCAAATTATTGTTTCTCAGGTTTACACACTTGACGTGGAGAATTTCACATTTTCTGCATCCCACTTGAAGAGGTTTCTTCTATGTTTCTGAGAATAATCCCTGTCGATTCTGAGATCCATTCATTGAAACTCTGGTGTAGTAGCCTGCAATATAAATAGACCACAACTGATACGCATTTATGTTGTATCTAACTTTCATTGTTAGTATCAGAATCAGTGCTGCGACGAGCAGGTGTATATGTACTAGTGTATAAAAGCCTATCAAATTTATCTTGAGTTGTTAGCAAAAAGTCGAATCGCTGTCTGGGATCACAGACCATGCCACTCATGCTCCAGCTTTGTAGTCTGGTGCCAGAATTCCCCTGACCGGAGAGTTCCAAACTCCCGCTCGGGACTCTAGCAGCCAGAAAGGGGACTTGAGGAAGTGCGTTAGCTCCATGGGTGAGCTCAGAGGACCACACAATGCTCCTTCCTCTCCATAAGCCTACTGTAATAACGTTGAGTTCCTTGCACTTGTCAAAATGTTGGTACATTATAATCCAAGACCAAGATTTCTGTTTATATTTTTTCTGTTTTAATTTTTTCCCACTCATTCTCTTGTGGGGGAAAAAAAAGGTTCTTTCTAAACGTGAGCTTTCTGTGGAAATAAATGCTTTCAAATTAGATCCAGTACTGATACAGAGTATTGACCATTTGACAGCTGAAAAAGCCAAAGTTTAGGATACAGCAGTGCCCAGGCAGTGAGGTGCATAGAAACTGCCTGGGCACCTCATGAATGCCCAGATTTCTATGTAGTAGGTCTGGGGCTGGCCAGAGAGTCTCTGGTTCTAGCAAGCCTCCAGGAGAGGCCGGTGCTCACCTGGAGACCACAGTTTGAGTAGGGAGGGGCTAGCCTCACTTGCGAATATTTCACCCTTTGTGGGAGTTAATGCAAATTATTTTTAAATTCCTTATTTTTAATTTTTCTTTAAGTACCAACAGATTATGCGATCATCAGAATACTGTAGGAGCAACTTCTTTCAAATATGTTTATTAGATTCTTGATAGACTGGTAAGGGATTTGGTTTGTTACAATAAATCAAAGTTGTATCTGTTGATCTCACTTTTGGTGAAATAATGGAGTGCATATTTATGTCAAGCATGATAATATGTTAGTGTTGCAATAGCTCTTTTTTTCCAGGTTTATTGAGACATAATTGATGTGTAACATGGTGTATGTTTAAGGTGTACAGTGTGATGATTTGATATACTCACGTATTGGGAAATGGCTACCGAGACAAGGTTAGTTAACACATCCATCGCCCCACAGTTACCAGCTGTGTGTGTGTGAGGTAGCATTTGCATGCGCTCCACCCTCCTGGCAACTCGCAAGTACTTAACGACACAGCACTGTCAATGACGGCCGCTGTGCTACACATTCGCACCCAGAACTTGCACAGCTCATAACTCAGAGTCTGAGCTGTTTGAACCAGAACTCCTCATCCCCACCCAACCTCTTGCCCCTCGTACTGCCCCCCAGTCCAGCCCCTCTCAGCTACCATTCCGCTCCTTCCTTCCACCAGTTTGGCTTTTTTAGATGCCACACATAAGTGATATCACACAGTATTTGTATTTCTCTGCCCGACTTTTTTCACTTAACAAAATATCCTCACGTTTCATTCACATTGTTAAAAATGGCAGGACTCCCTTCATTTGTATGGCTGAATAATATTCCATTGCGTGTATCACATTTTCCTTTTTATCCATTCCTTCATCTGTGGACACTTAGGTGGTTTCCACCTCGCGACTACTGTGAATGATGCTGTAATAAACACGAGGGTGCAGATACCTCTCCGAGATAGTGAGTTCACTTTCCTTGGATATACACCCAGAAGTGGGATTCCTGGGTCACAGGAGAGCTCCATTTTCCATTCTTCTGGAGAACTCCATACCGTTCCAGAGTGGCTGTACCAATGTGCGTTCGCACCAGCAGTACAGGCGGGCTCCCCTTTCCCCTCCCCTCACCAACACTTGTTGTCTGCTGCGTTTTTAATAACAGCAATAATGTGGTTTCTTTTCATGTTCATCCTACCACATGTAAGTGATATCTCATGCTGTTCACTTGAATACGCTCAGTGATTAGTGAGGTGGACTACCTTTTTATGCACCTGTTAGCCACATGGTTGGCATTACATACATGTTATTTATATTATTTTAAGATTATTGATAGGTGAACTTTGTTTTTTAAATTATATTTTGTTGATTATGCTATTACAGTTGTCCCAATTTTCCCCCTTTTCCCCCCTCCCCCCACTCCCTTCAAGCAAGCATAGCAACTAGAAAAAATAGAGCAATAAGACTAAAATATAGGATGCATGAAAACTGATTTAATCTTGCTTTGCTACTTTCTTTGTTTAATATTTTATTTATTTTTAGAGAGAGAGGAAGGGAAGGAGAAAAAAAGGGAAAGAAATAAAAATGTGTGGTTGCCTTTCACCCACCCCCTCACTGGGGATCTGGCCCACAACCTAGGCATGTGCCCTAGACTGGGAATTGAACCTGAAACGCTTTGCTTCACAGACCAGTGCTCAATCCCCTGAGCCACATCAGCTAGGACCCTTTGCTCCTTTCTAATTGTGTGATTTGAGGAAATCCCTAAACTCTTTGTCTAAATTTCACTATTTAAAGCTGAGCAAAATACCAGTAACTATCCCACGGGGTTGTGTGAAGATTAAATGCGATCACGTATGAAGGTAGTTCACAAAGAGCCCCAGCCAGTAAACATCCCACAAACATTAGGCCACCACTCTTCAAATACACGCAGCGTGAGATCAAGCCAGGGGTAACTGTGCCTGCAGGTTGGATGGGCCTCCCCCTCCCCAGGCTCACTGGATGCCGACATGCGCTTTAGGGATTCTCTGGGCCGCGGCCTCCTGTACAGAAGTGGGAGCTAAAGCTCAGGGGGCCCTGCCGCCTGGCCCCGGCCACACAGGGAGCTAATGGCCGAGCCTACTGGAGTGCTGGCTGTTTCCACAGTTCCCCAGAGTCTGACCTCGCTGCCACCTCTCATTTCTGTGCCTTTTGACCTACAGGAGTGCACAGCAAGGCCTTTGACAAATAAACAGTGGCCTGGAGATTAGACTGCACCTGAAGCTGGTTATGCAGGTTCACTTAGCATTTGAACCAAGGGCGGAAACTTAGCTATTCCCGGACTGCAAAGGGGATTAACCCATTCTCGGACTCAGCCGGTGAATTATTGCCCACTTAGTCAAACACAAAGAGGGAGGGCAGAACTCAGTCTAGTCGGAAAGAAACACAAGCCTATGTAAATATCTCAAACAGGCAAAGAAATAAAACAACAAATAAAACAATTGGAGAGAAACTAAGTATATTTGGATGTACAGTAAAAAATTCCACATAGCCCTTCTTCTGGCCATTCCGTGCATCCCGCACAAGAAGGGAATGGAGTGGGGTACCGTGAAAAGGGGGCCACTTTCTGGGAGAAATCTGGGGGCTTTCCTAAAATTCTGCTGACTGGCATCACATTTCAAACATTTTCTTCCTCTTTCTAATCACTCCAATCCAGCTGCCTTGGGCTGCTCTGTGTGCCCAGACAAACTAGCTTCACTCCTCCCTCAGTGCCTTTGCATCTGCTGCTCATTCTGCTGGGCGAAAAGTTTTGCTTAGAAGCCACATCCCCACACAGGCCGTTCTAACCGTTGTAGTTAGAGAGCCTCTTCTCTAACTCTCTGCCACCCCATCGAGGTTTCCTCTTTACTCTAGCTTCCTAAAACTTTTGTTAAGATTTCATTTATTTATTTTTAGAGAGGGAAGGGAGGGAGAAAGAGAGAGAAACATCAATGTGCGGTTGCTGCGGGGTCATGGCCTGCAACCCAGGCATGTGCCCTGACTGGGAATCGAACCTGTGGTGCTTTGGTTTGCAGCCCGCGCTCAATCCACTGAGCTACGCCAGCCAGGGCTAGCTTCCTAAAACTTATAGCCACCTAAATTTATTTATTCACTTATCAGTTTGTGTTTTATTGTCTTTCGCTGCACACCTCCCCCCATACAAGCTCCTTGGGACAAAGGAGTTGCTCCGTTCATTGCGGTAGCCCCAAGACCTGGGTCAGTGGGGGCCCCCTGCCAGCATGCAGTGAGTACCAAGCACACACGCTCCCACGCACACTCACAGGCACAGGAGGGCATGTCTGCGGACAGTGGCGGGACAGAAGGGCTGTGGGAGTGAGCTGTGAGCGGGAGGCTGTGTGTAGCTAGCGCTGAAAGTCTGGAATGACTGGCTGAGGGTTGAACACCATCTGAAAGCAGCATGCCGCCCCTGGGGAGACAGTGAAGGTGCAAGGGAATGTTCACAAGAGAGTCCCAGGTCCCAGGGATCCTGTAACAGCCCCCTGAACCCCCACCAAACACACGCTGTGTTTGGAGAATCGGAGCTCCGGGCACAGCACTTCGGAGGGGGGCGGGGTAACTCAATGCACCTCGTACCACCTCCTCCATTCCGATTCTCTCATTCCCTTGCGGTCGTAGGACGAACCTGGCTTCCCACTGCACCTTGTCCAAAGGAACGATGGGTGAAAGGATAATCTTAGATGTGTGAGATGCAGGCTCAAAGGAGGGAAGCATGTACTTTCCATAACAATCATTTAATGTTCATTTCCAGACACCGCTGAGGGGCCAGCGGAGCGAGCGCGCAGCCCCCAGAACCGCCTCCCTTCCAGCGAGACTCGGGAGGGCTTCCTCCCGCATCTCCAGCTCCACGCCAGCGGGTGCGCATGTAAGTGCCCCGATCTGCAGTTCATTAAGCCCTTATTTTGGGATGATTTTGTTTTTAAAATTTCCTGATGGTTTGTTGTAAAGCAGAAGAATTCCCCTATGTATCACATATTGGGTACATGTGTGTAATAAATGCGGGGGTTTTAGCATCCCTCGACGATGACATTTCTTGCTATATCAGCTGTTTTAACACATTTTCTTCTTAGTTACTTGGGTTCTCATTGCATTTATTTCCAGACACTACCTAGCATATGGCATAGGGTTCCAAATTTTACTTTATTTAATTTAATTTAATTTATTTTTTTTAGAGCAGGAAGGTGGGGAGAAAGAGAGAGAGAAACATCAATGGGCAGTTGCTGGGGGTCATGGCCTGCAACCCAGGCACGTGCCCTGACTGGGAATCGAACCTGTGACACTTTGGTTCGCAGCCCGCGCTCAATCCACTGAGCTATGCCAGCCAGGGGGGGTTCCAAATTTTAAATAAAACTTGTTTGTGTCACTTATAGTAAGATGCTGTTATTCAATTCTTATTACCTTTTCTAGTAATTTTATTGATGGAGGAGGCACATCAAGATACTTTTAGCATTATTAACCCGGGTTCCTCGCTTTAGGCAATTATCACACTCTGGCAGCTGGCATAGCTTTGCATGTGCATGTACTATAGCGTGTGTATTGTGTATAAATCAGCGAGGTCTTTTATCTAAGTACAATAGATAAATAACCTCAGCTGTAAGTATTTTTATTGATAGATGTCCTCTGTGATACCAGAGGGATGTGGTCTTGTGGCGAACTTTGAGCTGACTAAGCCCAGATCAAAGGCCATGACGGAAAGTGGTATCTGTTTAGGAGTTCTAAGTGTCACCCGGGAATTTCCTCTTTAGTTACTTCCCAGTAAGCTGAGATTTTGCTGATTCGAAATGACAAGAATTGCAGGGGTTGGTCCACTTGACCAGACTTTGCCAGGAGAATCTATGTCCCCTGGGCTCGAGACCAAAGTGCATAATTAGTTTTTGCCCAGGCCCAGGGGAGTGCACATGTCTGTCTTGTCATAAAACAGGCTACTGGCATTCTTACACTTTGAGGGTATGAGTTTCACTGGAAGGACTGAGGAAGAAGCTTTTAGTAAAACCTTGTTGATCTTCTTGCAGAGGAGGGAAAACTGAGCCACAGGGTGAAAAGGAGAAGGTTCAGAGGGAATGGCTGATGTGCCTGTGATAATTCTGTTTACATGGGTAAGAGGTGTCAGAGTGACATTACTCATGAGACTGATTTGAGCGGAATGTTGCAAATCACTTTCAAGATTTTTTTTGGACTTCCCCATATTTTTGGAGGTTGGAGTCAGGATTGCTGGCTTTGGTAATTAATCCTTCGCAGCCTGCATTCTTTGCTACTGAGCGTAGCAGTGATTCAGGGGCCCGACCTGCTAAATCAAGATAATGCTGGACTCTGGAAACAGAAGCCTTTTCCTCACTTCGTCCGAGAAACTCAACCCAGGAGCACAGTTGGTAAAGTCAACAGAGTTCATATTTGAAGAGCTCTGCAGGGAACTTAGAATATCTACTTTGGGCATTCGGAGGGTACTTTAAGAATATAATGTAAAAAGTTATTAACTCAGAAGACAAAGTTAGTTGGGTTTTGTGTGTGAGTAAAGACACGGGGCTCTCAGAGAGCTGTGCTATCTGCAGGAGCCATGGATTTCAACATAAGCTTATGAAAGTAGACCTTTCATTGTGTTTGCATGTTTATTTGCCTGGTGTTTGTTTCACAAGAGCCCTGTGTTAGTGTCACAGCTATGCATAAAGGAATTCTCCTGGTGTGCTTGACCAGAGCTAAGACACATTAGATTATCTCGCCCACTTGGCTACCATTATCTTTGTGTTGCTCTGCAATTAGTTACAATGCCTTTGGACAACCTCAGACTCTAGTGAGATCGTGTTGATAAAATGATCACTTTGCTTTTTGTCAAGAAAGGAACATAGGATCATTTTTCAACCGTGAGACCAATTACATTTTCTAAGCAGTTAAGACCAGAGTGGTTCCCTTTTGAAAGAGTTAAGACAAAGAAGCCACATGCTCCCTAGCATAGGCACCAGTGCCTGGCACAGAACAGATACTTTAAAAAATATTTGAGTGAGAAAATAATATTAAATAATGATTTTCTATTGTTTTAAAAATAATTTTGTTAATCATTGAAACAGCCTAAACTTGAGACTTTTGAGACTGGAGCAGGGAAACGTTTTGAGCAAGTTCACCATTGCATTTCTCCAACCTCATGCACAAATATTAAAACCTTACCATTTCTTTGAGTTTAAGGATGAGTCCGAGGCTGGTGCAAGCATGGTGGAAGCATCTTTTGTTTGGTAAAACAAATGACAGATAAATGTTCAGATCACGACCACTCTGCTTCTGGCCGCACAGAGCAATCAGAACTTGCTTTCATTGTGTCTCTTATCACTCTGTCCTAGAATCATTGGGTTACTCTGTCTCTCCCAGTGTATTGCACACTCCTTGAGAGCAAGCCCTAAATATGTCACCTGACTTTACATTCCTAGGGTCTACTTGATGCCTGTAATATACTAGGACCAAATGACTGATTAAATGACAGAATTATGAGAGCTTTTTAGAAAAATACGGCAACCCTTCCATTCTTGTGTCTCGGCGTATGTCTGTGTGCGTGTGTCTTACCCAAGATATTACCGCGTTTATCTAATTGTGCGTCTCCACACTGTTTGGTGTAAGTTTAATTTTATACTGACACCCACATACCACCTCAGACCTCATACCCACCAGAAACACACCCATCACAGCAGCTACACACACCACATCTAGTCTCTAGTTTTTAGACTTTGAAAGCTGAAAGAACAATCTCCATACATTTATTTCCTTCCCAACGGCTAAGCCTCTAATGTCGGACACCTGACCCCTCTGTCAGGTAAGCTGGAGCCAGTGGGTCATCCTCTGTATTCTGGTTTTTTTGGATTCATCCTGAGCGGCAGTCATAAACACAGAAAGATGTTGGCCCTCTCTGCTCAATTAAAATTCTTTGCTCAATGAAGCCTCCTTTGCATGGCAATCTCCTCCTAGGTGACTCCCAGAATCCTGACCTTTATTTCTAGCCTCACGTTGGCGGGGACTCAGAGAAGGTGGGGGACAGTCACGAGTCCAGACCGAAATGAGTCCAGACCGAAAGCCCCAGATTCGGACGGGGGAGAGTATGAGATGTGTGTCTGTCCTTCCATGCTGTAGCATGCCGTGGACTTTAGAGGGAGGATTTGCAAGTTGTTTAAGGTCTAAAATATTTGCTCCCTGCTTTTTGGGCACACGCGTTTGAGGCTGAGAATCTTATCAGTAGATAAGAGCAGAGAGGCTGCCATCCCACATTCCACAAACTCACTTCCAGATGGGTTAGAGACCGATGGAGGGGTGAAAAACTCAGGCTCTTCAATCAAGTCCCACGGCCCCACACCTTTATTGCCCCATTTGTTTAGCAGCCTGTCAAGAGCCTCCCAACATCTCAGGATCAGCCATGGGGGCAGCTGTTTCGTTAACCCCTCGAGGCTGCATTTTGGTGGGGGCAATTCATTTATTATGAAAAACAAATCGAAAGCCCCAGGGTTTTTTTTTTTGTTCTTTCACTTCTTCAGTGGTTACAGTTCTCTGGAGCTTCTGGCTCCGTCCAGCTAGCAAAGGGGATGGTTTTTTTTCAAAGGAGTCACTTGATCTTTTGTGCTGTTATTTTTTTTCTTTCCTTTTTATTTTCCTAAATCAGGCTGGCTATCTGACTTGAATGCGGAGAGATTTCTTTTCCTTGGTGCCAGGAAACAATGGCATTTTTCTGGACTCTCTCTCTGTGTGAATGTGTGTTAGTTGTAGAAATACTACAATTGAGATATTAACTTCTTGCAACAATGGCAAGGTTGCATGTTGTCCTGTCCCAGTTTAATATTTGGTTGTGCATAATTTTTGGCCAACTTAATTCTAATAAGAATTTGGTGGCTGACTGCAAGACACCTTTATGCTAGGCCTTACAGAACAGACAGGAAGAGAACGGAAGACCCCTGGCCCTGAGAAATGTACAGTCCCACAATACTTATCTTTGTATTATTCTTAAGTTTTTAATTTGGAAACAATGTTTAATTTCAATAAGATTTGCAAAGATACTACAGAGTGTTCCCAGATACCCTTCACCCATCTTCCTCCACACTAACATCTTATAAAGCCGTGCTATCCAAAAAAAAAATTGACAACATAATACTACCAAGAAAACTACAGGCTTACAGATTTTAACCAGTTTTTCTACCCATTCCTCGTCTCTGTTCCAAGATCCAATTAGGATCCCACACATCTCATTTAGATGTCATGTCTCCTTGCTCTTCTCCAGTCTGTGACGTCCTGGTCCCTTCTTGCCTTCCATGACCTTGACACATTGGAAGGGGAGAGGTCAGGTTGGTGGGAATGCCCCTCTGTACCCATCCTTCCGGGGCCTGCAGAGACGCAGCCTCTTTCATAGCGCTCTGCGGAGACCATGTGTCAGATTTGGAATCCCTTTACAATAGCTAGGTGCTGGAAGCAACCTAGATGCCCATCAGTAAATGAGTGGATCAAAAAACTATGGTACATTTACACAATGGAATTCTATGCAGCAGAAAGAAAGAAGAAGCTCCTGTCCTCTGTGACAGCATGGATGGAGCTGAAAAGCATTATGCTAAGCAAAACAAGCCAGGCAGTGAAAGACAAATACCACATGATATCACCTTTAACAGGAATCTAAACAACAAAACAAAAACTAGCAAAATATAACCAAAGACACTGAAATAGGGGATAGTCTGACAGTGACCAGAGGGGAGAGAAGAGGGAATTTCAGGGGGGAATGGGTAGGGTTTACAGGAACAAATTTGGAGGACACATGGACAAAAACTAGGGGTGGGGGGTAATGGGGGGGAAGGGGGGAGGGTTGGGTGGGTGGGCTGGAATGGGAGTAGGGGGGAGAAAACTGTACTTGAACAATGATTAAAATAAAAAAAACTTTCAAAAAAAAAGGTTTGGAATCCTATGGACTTAGAGCAAAAGCCAAAAGGACCCCTCATTTTTAAAATGTAGAAAATAAGGTCTAGAGAAGAAAGAATGAACTCACCCTAACTGAGATAGCTGACAGAGGCAGGACTAGAAGCAACCCAGCCCCCCCCACCCCCCGACTTCCCAGCAACGTTCGAGTGACCCTTTTCTCCTACGCAGAAACCTGGGGAACTTACTTCCTGGGGCAGTGTGACCTCCAGGTGCCCACCGAAGCCCAGGGACTGGGCTCCACACGCTCCCCAGAGCCCCTAGCACAGAGCCTGGTAGCAAATGCCGTGCAGTTTAATTACATTGTGCTCCAGGGAATGAAAATGTTGGGAATGGATAAAGAGTCTCCAAGATAAGAGCTAAAGTTGCACAAAGGAGTAGATACTGGGAAAGTGTGGGTGAGGTCAGGAAAAAGCACAGAAGGCCAGATGCCCTGCAGCAACCCTGGCTTACAGCAGAGCTGCAGCCGTTGGGCGATAGGCCCACGGGAGCTCCTCCCACAGCGGGTGGTGTTTCCCCTCCTGTGGCAAGCACTTTCCTTGACTCACGGCCCTGCAGGAAAGGACCTATCCGCCCCTTGACCTCAGAGCACTCTCTGCCCATCTTGATTCCTGAGGCCGAGGGCACGGGGCATGGCCCCCGGGAGTCCTTGCCCCCTTTATCTCAGCTCAGCCTCCCCAGTGTTATACATGTCTGCTAAGGGCCAGGCAGGGCTGAGCAAGGCACCATTATCCCCCAACCTCAGGGGTTTAATAGGCGGAGTTAACACTTGAGTCTGATAGTGCCATCCTTACCCATCTAGAGTGCTGGGTAACTGCATCACAGAATGTTCCAGAAAGCAAGTTCATGCTTTACGATTATTGATCAGAAATTGACACTTGGTTCCCAATGTTCTGTGCATTCCCTTGGACATAAAAGGGCTTTCTCCTGGTGCCCCCGGCTGGCATTATTCCAGTGTGTACCAACCAGGCGCAGCAGAGGGAATTCACCTTCTGCTTTGGAGTCAACACAGAGCAAGCAGGAGAATGGCCTGGGAATTAACAGCCCTGGGTTCTAGTCCCAGCTGCCCCGCCCAGTGACCCTGGCACTTCGGAGAAATGGCTGCACCTCTGTGTTTCCGAGTTTCTTCCAGCTGTGCTCTTACAGAGTTCAGCCTGATTGGCAGTTCTTAACCCAGGGAATAAGAAGGAACTTTAGAGGTTGCCCTGGTGGTGATAGCGTTATTGAAGAGCGTCAGTGAAATCTTCTGTTGCACAATATTAAAACCAAAAAAATTGGAATGGTGATCCAAGTGCCCTATTGCATGGCATTAAAAATGGGGATTCTGTCATCCGTCGGACAAATACGCTTTCATATAGCAGGGCGGCTCCTTACTCGCTGTGTTCCTGGGGCAGTTTGATTAACCTTCCCAAGTTTTAGTTTCTTCATCTTTAAAGCAGAAATAATAAGCGTGACTGCCTCTGAAGTGCGGATCAAATGGGCTGTGGCATGGAACGTGTCTGCACAGGCACTGGGCGCATTTGAAGGTGCTATTACTCATAAAAGCCCTGCCACCTGTAGCAGTCAGCGCTTCTGGGAGCTGGGCCTGGTCGCAATCTCTTGAAAGGGTCAGGTGCTTCCTAAACATGAGTCGTCGGTCTGTGGTAGGACAGGACGTCGACCCCAGCCGGGACACAGGAGGGAGTTTATGAACGTGGCTCCTGTAGAGTCATCATAGCTTGAGAGTCAGCGAGAAAGTGATGGAACTTTCCTCTGACTTTCACAGAGGGTGGGGAGGAGCGACTTGGAATGCTTCTGTTCTTGGCCCCCTTTTCCTTTTCTTACCCTGGCTGTGCAGCGCTATTCTGGGCCTCTGTATTTTGGGAGCCATAATGAGGTGCTTCTCATCACACCTTGCCATTTTCAGGCAGCTTTCACTGGCCGCCTGGACACAGGGACAACCTAGTAATTTAAGAGCTATAGTGGACGAGGCTGGAAATAGAGGCCAGAGCTGCAGCAGGGCGAGGTGGGAGAGGGGGTTCTGTGTTCTCCCCTCCGTAAAAGAGGGAGCCTAAAACGGCTCACAGTCACGCACGGAAATGTGCACGGAGGTGAGCGAGCGAATTTCCTTATTTTTGTACCACACCGTGCCTGGAGAGCACAAAAGCACGGATGAGCTCTTCAGCAGCAAAGAACCAGTTTCAGTGGATGCTGGAACCGTGGGCTTTCCTCATTAGTCCGGAGCAGGGGCTGTCCAAGCTGTCTGGTGGTCTTCATGTTGAGCTCCAGTTCTCCTGACGTGGGAACGAATTCGCAGAAAGCCAGGCTGTCACATTAGTCCCTGAGACAAAGGACTACCTTTAGACACGCCTGCAGGTTCCAAATGACTGACCATCCCGGTTTTCCCTGCAGCACACAGCACGATGGAATTTCAAAGCTCGTCTCCCTAGATGTGATTTTCCAAAGCTCAGTCATTTTCCTTTTTTACCTTTGAAGCTATGAAATAATGTTATATTGCGAGTATACCTGGACCTACAGTCTTGCACCCAGGAAGTACCTATTTTCTGACGCGATAATGCAGACACTTTGCAAAAGCCTAGTGCAGATTGATATCTATTTCACATAACCTCACATGTTCACTTCTCCTATGGCTGGGGCGGGGGGGGGGGAGGAGAAAAACGCTCACACTAACATTTTGCTCAAGTTTTCAGCCAACTATGTTGTCCTGACTTCAAACCCTGGATAAAGGAAATGCTTGTCTCCAGGAGCTGACACTTCCCGGGTCATATTTCAGATGCAATTAGCCTCCATTGAGGGTGGTGGTTGATCTATCAAATGAGCAGCTAATCTTATCTGCGGTTCACAAATGGCTCGGATGGTAGCTTGTGACTTTGATTACTGGGAGACTGGACCCCATCAGACAGCTTTGCTCCAAACAGTGGTCCTTTCAGCCTCCTGCCCCTGGAGATCAAAGCACTCTCCCCTCTCCCTATCTGCAGGGAAGCTCATTAGAAGGAGGCTGTCAGGGTTATAATCACGCAACAGTTTTACTTCTGGGCTATAACGCTTTCCCCTTCTTAGCAGTCTGTGAGGTCCAAAGTGAGAGGGATAAAGGAGGTACCGATGACATCTGATACATTTAATAGGCTCGCTGGTGACTGCTTGGGCCCCAGCTTCTGCCACCGCTGCCTCACTGACTACTGAAGGGTCCCCCTCCCCCCCAGACCTACAGGGATTGTACCTTATTCCTGGGGGGCTGGGGGTGTGGGGCTGGGGGAGAACGTTCTATTGTCCCCTAACACTTGCATTACTATGAGAACAGAATCAACTAAAATAGGAGTTTCTAAGTCCGAAGTTCTGCCTTCATATTTCTTCTCTTCCACTCAATAGCTGAGTGAACTTAAGACATTTTGTTGTGCTCTTCAGTTTCCCTTGTAATATATGTGAGTGAATACTTTTTCATTAGGCTTAAGATGCAGATATCAAAATTCCCCTCTCCTAGAGGCCTTCTGCTATACCCCGAGTTCTCTCCCTCCCCCTCCCCCTTCCCCCTCCCCCTCCCCCTTCCCCCTCCCTACCCGAGTTAAGGCACCTTCGTTCTGAGTCACTGCCCCCTTCTCTGCACTCCCAGAGCTCTGGAGATTCCCACTAACATCTAGCTTTTCACGCCTGATTTTTCTATTCACTTGCCTTTTCCTTCCCAATGGATAGTTACATCCTCAAAGCACAGGGGGCAGAAGCTCTTATGTATCAAAGGATGCCTCCACCTGATACACAGCTGATACTCGATACTAAGTAAGTGTTTCTTGTCCACAGTGAATCAAGCGCTGTCTCCTACATGACTTGCCAAGTTCAGTGGGAGGGACTGGCATTTCTTCTTGGACATGGAGCCTTCAGAGCTTCATGGGGACCCACGCACGTGACCCACCATCGTGTTCTGGGGCGGGGCCCAAGAATTTACATTCCCACCTTGAGAAGCACTGACATAACCCAATCTTCCTGCGATAGATGCGGAAACCGAGGTTCCAGCTGGGGACGTGGCTTGTGCAAGTTCATGTAATTAGTCAGAGACACTCAGTATGCTCTTCTTTCAAAGAGTTTATCAGAGTAGACTCTGCCTCCTATGGGTGGGTGTGTGTGTGTGTGTATGTGTGTGTGTGTGTTGAAATGTAGAGGGAAACAGCCTTTCTGTTTGTTGTTAATCTACGACTGGCTTCTTAAGGCTTCAAACTCGGGTCTTTGAATTCTGACTCTCACGGCCGTTTCACAACAGGGCCGTTTCACAACCCGCGGCTTTCATGTGAAGAGGCACCAGCCCTGCTGCCAAGACGCTGGCTCAGTCACTATCTGTACTTGTCTCTCATATCCCTTAGATTTATTGATGCTTTTAGCCATATCTGGGGAGAAATGCTTAGGGGAGCCCGGCTCCCAGGCAAACAGAGAGGGACTCGGCGCACCGCAGGGCAGGCTGGGTCCGCCCAGCGCTTAACCCGAAGGGTCTGGGTCGGGCCCTTCCCCAACCGCGCTTGCAGGCGAGCATGCGCAGCTCTTGGCAGGAGCTGTCCTTACCCAGATGACCGAGAAACAGCCACCGCTGACTGTGGGGGTGGGGGCTCGGACTGGCCTCCGGTCACTTTTCCCTGTCTCACGTCCCTGGGGGAGTCAAACTGCTCCAGGGATTTAACCTCAGGGAGACTCAGTTTGCTGCTCGGGGAAGGAGGGGACATATCCATTTCACAGGGTTATTGCAGAAATGTGAAAAGTCATGTTTAAGCCTCTTGCACTGTGTCTAGAACCTTCCAAGGGCTTGGTCTTCTCATCTTCCCTCTGTCCCTCTCTTCACCCCCTCTCCGCCCCTCCCACTGTCACCTAAACACCGGCTCTGGCACAACACCAGTGAGAAATGTAACCCAGCCGGAAAAATAAGCAAAATACACGGTCTTAAAACAACAACAACAGCGACAACGTATGTCCCTCTGATATACTTACTGTTATTTCCTCAACATTAATTTAACAATGTATAATTTTTTTCATGGAAATCCATTTAAGACTTTTAAGAATGAAATTTTTGTAGTTAAAATAATTACCTTTTCATTAAATCGAATTTGGGAGGCATTAGCACTAATTGTAATTACAGTGGAATTTGCGTCTGACACATTATAGTTCATGTGATGAAAGAAAGCCCAGCACGCCCCAGAGCTCAGTGACAAGCTTATCAGAATATTAATCTCCTTCAGTTGCTCCTTAAAAGAATAAATAACTAATCAGTCACTGACTGTTAATGTAATATATAATCCTTTTGCTAAGATGTATTATAATTTAGGCTTTGGCAAGAATATATTTATTTAACTGACAGAAATCATGACTCAATTTCATTTGTTTTAAATGACAACACGGTAAAAGCCAGACTAGCTAGGAGGCTTGGAAAATTGAAAATTTTGACTAATTGTATTTTTAAAAAATTCATCTTTGTGAGAAATAATGAATTCCATCAACTCCATCTTAAGCACTGAACATATATCTGAAATGTTTGCTAATTACCTAGTTTTAATAAGTGGTCTCCAAGAAGCATTCTTAAATCTGAGTTAGGCTTCTTATTAGAGCACAATTATTTCGACCATAAAGTCTCATGGCCTCTAATGTCAGCTGCAGAAGGTCTGAGAATATGGGCGGATCTCTGCTGACCTGGGCCAGAACTCGCTGTTCTGATTCTGAACAAACTTCAGGCACTCCTCAGCTTTGTGGCAATTCCTGTCCTCCCCTGCTGTGGACTGAGGGGAGCAAGACCCAGCTGAGAGAGAAGAGCATTCCCCGGAATCCTGGGTAGCGTGGTTTTTATGCGTGGACTGCAAGGCAAGTGTAATCCCTGCCAAGTTCTGTGTCATCGGGATTATGCTCCATTCCAGTGGACAGAATACGGAGAACTGGCAGATCTCTTGCCCGGGGAGCAGAGGGCCACTCTCAGCACAAGCTGCCGTGTGTGAGCATTAGCAACCCCCTCAGGCGAGGCTGCCTGCCTCCATACGGAGGGACTTTCGGCCAGTGTGACACTCCAGCCCTCTCTACCCTTCATTCCTTTGGAGGAGGAGGGAGTTACCCAGTTGGTGAGTTGGGGAAAGAAACTGAATCAGCCTCCACTGTCCCCTTATAACCAGGCTGCATGCAGACAGAGTGCCATCTCGGTGGCTCTCAATTGTTTGGAGAGCGAGTTTGGATTGGACCCCTTCAGGGACTTGAAGACTTGTTAAGAACTACCGATTCCTGAGTGTTACATTCTCTAAGTTCGTTTTCTTTAAGTATCTGGGGTAAAATATTCACACACCTCCTCATTTGTGAATCTAAAGTTACACTCCGTAAGTAACTTGTGAATTAGTTCAGGATGCAAGGGGCATTCCATTACCCACTGGGCCCCCTGTCTAACCCCAGAGGAGCACGTGGGAATCCCGCTTCTCAGAGTCTGATGTGGCAGCTCCAGGCTCCTGCATGGACCCCTGAACCACCCAGGGCTCAGCAAGGATGTGACTGGTGAGAAACTGAACAGAGGTCGGAAGACGTCTTCTGATTGTTGTCTGGTGGTTATTTGTTTAGCAAGGCAAAATAGGTTCTGTGATTCCGTGTCCTGTTCTCACCCCTGCCCCCGCACTTCCACCCATACCTCCACTCTGGGTCTGTGTCTTCCCAGCCTCCTGTTTCCTGCCAATCAGGGCTCCCCTCAGACAGGGTGAGCAAGAGAACAGGACATCCTAGCCTGTTCCTGGGTTGTCCTGAGACCAGAAAGAAAGTGATACGGGGGCCTCTGTAGAGTCACCAGGCACAGTCGTCATTTGGGTACATGCCTTTAGCTGCCTCCAAATAGAGATGGGCCTTGATGTTTACTCTGAAAAATTATCTTCTTGGGAATATTGTACAACAAGTACAAGAGTGGCTCTGAATCATGCTTTGCTCAGAACTAGAAGTGGCCCGTGGAAGTCCCGACGGAACGATGCTATAAACATTGAGAGGAGGAGGGAGGACACTCCCGCTGGTGAGCAAGCTCTAGCTGCAGAACTCTTTCCCACTGCCCACCCTCCAGGCAGCGGGCTCCCCTCCGAGGCCCACGGTGACTCACACGGCTGCGTGATTCTGTGGAGTAGACGTTCACCCAGAGAGAGGGAGCTCACAGACTGTCATTTCTGGGAGACGTGGTTCACGGAGGGCCTCCCCATTTGGGTTCCCAGGGTTAGCGATGGGACCAGGGAAGCCTGCCCATGCCTGAGAAGTCTGTTGGAACTCCCAGCTGGGAGATCAGGTTATTCACCTGATCTTCATCATCTGACCCTTCATTCATTCGTTCATCAGACAGATTTGGATGTTTCTCTCTGTGTCGATGCACAGCGGCCACGGGGTGGGGGACCCAGAGGTAAATGAAACGAGAGTCCCAGGAGTTCACAGGCTGGTGGAGGAAACAGAAACAGACCCACGAAATCATAATGAAGTGCACGTTCTGTGGGGACAGGAACGTGGAAGAGCCTCTCAGAGCCTCCAGCCCCGGAGAGCCAGGGAGGCTGCTCAGAGGAATGGTGTAGGAGGCTAGACCGGGAGAGCCAAACCGAGCTAGCCAGATCCTCCCAAGGCCAGTGGAGCTGTTGAGGGTGAGGGAAACGGAGGGTGGCGAACGGAGTCCCGATCGCCAAGGGTCTGGTGGGGCTTCCTCTCACGTGTTTCCTAGAGGATTATTCCCGTGGGGGCCCTTGTCTATCTTAAGAGAGCTGCCCACTTGTTGACAACCCAGTTTTTATATTAGACACCATGCCTGGCAATTTCATGTAAGTTATTTTGATTGCTTACAGCAACCCTGTAAACTCAAGACCCTGTTCAAATGTTCATAAAAGAATTGAAGGTTGGGGTGGATAAATAATTCACCCCAATGTGCACGCTGGGCCAGAATGTCCAACTGGGGCTTCCCAATGGGAATGCGTAGGCCCTGTCCATTACCCATGCCACCTCTCTAAGGAGAAGGAAGAGAACTCACGAGCATCCAGCCCTGCCCATGGCGCCTGACTGGGCCCGGGTGCCTCCCACTCTCTAGCCAGCAGCCCTTGATGGTGAACCAGCCTCTTATCTCCAGAACTCTAATGGGCACCTGCTTATCTATGAATTTGCTAGCTCCCACCTCGGCCTCACCCCTGCCGATCTCACTTTTGATTTAGCTATTTGTTCCACTCCGACTGTAGCACCTTGCCAAAAGCTGTGGGTCCAGGAAACGAAGCTCCTAGGCCAAGAGGAGGCTTCTGCCTCCAACGTGCCAAACAGCCTGATCTCTCTCCCCGATGAAGTACTTTTCAAAATATTTGGGAAAGCGTAGCTCCCCTCTGCCGTCCCACCTCTTTCCATCTTCTGCACTCACCATCTTCGAGAGACGGGGTAGCAGGCCAGTGGGGCTAGGCAGAGACAGCCAGCAAGAAGGACGGGGAGTGCTCGCTTGTTTCTTTGAGTTCCAAGTGAAACTACGTTTAATTGGCCTCCCGGTTCTCAAAGGCCGAGTGCGTATTGTTCGTGGCTCATTTTCTCCATGCAGCTTTCACAAAGTGAGCCTTCAAAGATATCACGTAACCGAAAGACAGAATTAGGCAAGGATGGCAGGATTCTGGCAGCAAGGAGCCCTCTGCTCGTGTTTTTCATTGAAAAGCATATAGAATTACCTTATTGTTCCAGCTATTAGCTTTCTGTACCCAGCATATACATATTTAAGCAGCATAACAAATGGGCTGTGTTACAGAGCACCTATATGTCACCGAGGCCCAGAGAGCCCACGCTGTGCCAAGGCCTAGAGACATCCTTCCAAATCCCCTTCCCAGATTGTCTCAGGGCTCGGGGTGGGCCAGGCTGCCTGGGTTTAATAGCAAACATTCTCGGGGTTTATTCAGACCCCCGTGTAAAACAACTTTCAGTTGACTGTGACATCTGCCTGCCAAGGACCAAACCCCTGGCACCACCGGCACGTCTCCTCGTGCCAAAACCCAGAGGGGCCGTGCTGAGGGTGTTCCACCAGCGCCAGAGCGCGGGCTCCAGACCTGGCCTCGCTTGCTCTGGAGGACATTATCAACCCCCTGGTTCAGGGTTCAGGGTTGGGGTTGGGGTATTGTTAGGGTTTTCATCACTAGCGGAAATGTACAGTCTGACAGTCACCATGCCCGAGGATCAAAAGGCAAAGCGAGGTGTTATCTTGCTGCCGGCTGTGCTGTGAGTCTAAGCACCGTTGTGGTGGGCTGACCCCAAGGTGAGCTGGGGTGGGAAAGAGTCCTCCAAGGACAGCTGCCTGGCTGTGGGCTCATGGGCGATAGTGTTCCAAGAGCAAAGCTTCTGTCCCTTCCTTTCGTCTGGCCTCCGTGTGCCTAACCTTAAAAAGCTTGGAGTGCTTTGAAACTCGTGTTTGATTGACAGGGAGGGAAGTGTGTCCATCTGTAGAAAGAGTTGCCTGGTGGGAGCGAGGTGGTCTGTGTTACCACCCTACATCTGCCGCTGGTCTGCTTTCTTACGTGGGCTGAGACCCAGGCTCCAGTTGTCCTGACCCCTCAACCAAGCTTTGCACAAATCACAGCCCCTCATGATGGGGATCATTTGCTCTGTCTTCCCTGCAGGAGAACCAGAGCCTTTACCGCCAAGGCTCCGCCTAACTGTGCCTCCTCTCTGATGCAGTGCGTATCCCCGTACTCCCTCAAAAGAGTCATCTGCCCCTTCCTCTGCGATTCCCTTGTTGACATTTTACGGCAGTGTTTACCACCAGCCATTGTTTATGTGTGTGTCCCTGTTGCATGTCAGCACCTCGAGGGTGACCTGTTCGCTCTGGTCTCCAGATGCCTATGCTAGCACCTGGCAGGCGGAGCTGAGTAGACACTAGGTAAATGAGTGCGCGCATGAGAGAACAGGTAGGTGAAAGGGACAGGGCGTTGTCTGCCTCCTCGGAGGGAAAGCACTTCCCTTGGCACAGGCATGTTTCTGCAGGAGGTGGTATCCCCCGGTCTTCTGGTTGCCCCCATTTTCCACGTGTCTGCAGTTGCTGCGGGTGTTGGGGGAGGGGGCATCTGTGCTCTCCAGTTACGGGCTTCCCGCCTTCTCAGATTCGTATGCTCTGCATTCAGTGTTTACGGTTCAAGGCCTGTGAGCCTCAACCTGTTAAAACGTGGAGTTTCTTATGAGAAAACCCTCTGTCCCCTCTCAAGTCATAATGTCCAGCATCTTCTGACAATCTCCAGTAGGCCATTTCTTTCCTCTCTGTACAAGATGTGGTTCTCATAGCACCCCTCGTGTCTGCAGCTCTTCCAGCCTTTCCTCTGGGTTTTAGCTGTCTACTAGATTGAAAGGTCTGAGCAAGGGCTGGAGCTGGCCCCACAGTTATGACGCCGTGCTGTCCCCACTACGGTGTGAGGGCCCTTGGGCACTAGGCCTGCTGACAAAGAGAGGTGGACACAACCCCTGGGTGCAGTGGCCCAGGGGAGCCAGAAGACACAACCCAGGAGCTAGCCGATGTTTACCAGTGGTAGACAATGGACAGGAGAAAGCCATTGGAAAAACTATTCTTTCTTCCCTACCCCGAGTATTATTTTGAGACAAGGCAGCTCATATTACGTGTTTCTCTCCAAATGATGTGAGAGAAAGAGCAACCGCCCGTGTTGTCATGAAGCTATGCCTGAATGGGCACTGCACACCCTCGTCTTTGCATTGGCTGCCCCCAACCCCTCCTTTGCTGTCCCAGTTCCCTGGGGTGCCCTCCACGTGTTAGTGACAAGCTTTGGCCTTGGTGTCTGTCTTTGAGGGAACCTGGGCTACAACCCCCTGCTGGCCTGGGTCACAACCAGATGCGCCTGACAGGCGCAGGTTGGATTGGCCTTTTCTGTACCGATAACGTCATGTGCTCATCCCCCTCTCCTTCCGCACAGCACCGCAAGTGTCTGTCTACGGGTCTCTTTCTCCTCCTGGATTTCGTGTCTCTTGAAGGCTGAGATCACACTGTGTATTTTGAATCTCTGGCACCTAGCATAGCACCTGGCATAAATTAGGACTCGGAAAATAGTAAATATTTGCCAGATGACTGGCTGTAAAAGAGAGCTAGGTTCTCTCTGATCAGAGAGAGATTCCAGCAGAGCTAAGGAATACTTGAGATGGCTTGCTCTTTCCATGTGTGGTCTCTTTTGGCTTCACCTCTCGAGTCAGGGATGATGCTAGAAATTGCATCATGGTACCAGAGTATAATTATATCCAATAATTTTTATAAAAAATAACTACAATAAGCTTGGCACCTATGTGCTACCCTGCTATTAGATATGCTACATGCATAATCTCATTGAGGTAAATGTGTCATTATATCCTTGGGACTTTTTGAACATATATAACTGGGCAACTGGTCTTGACTGAAGGCTTTCTTGAGAGTATATGGAAGGTGGTTTTAACTATAGTTTTTAAAATGGGATTTCTCCTTGCGGTTAATAGTGTCTGCAAACATCTACCCACTGGCACACAGACGCCCAGGGGCAGAACTGCCTCCTTCGTTGACAAAGGTGACTTTGTCTCTAACACTGGGACTCACTCTTGCCCACATGAACATGCAGATACATTGTGCCGGGGACTCAGGCCCGCGGAACAAGCCCGCGGAACTGGTCCCCTGTGTCCCTCGCATCTCCATGGTTCCACGGAGGTTGAGGAACTCAGCGAGATGTAGCAGATGGATTTGCCACCAGGGCACAGTGGACAATGACAAGATTCAAAGTTGGGTTTACCCTGGTCATAAATCTTCTGAAATCATGGAAACATTTTTTATTTCAGAGGCACAGTTTCTAGGGTAAGTCTTATATCAAACCCTCCAATGGTTTCAGAATCCCTGATTCTGATTCTACCTGAATTACCATCTTGGGGTGGACTGTGAAGAGTGAGGTCGGATGTCTCTGCTTCCAAGGCCCCCTGGCTGGTCCATCAAGCCCTGAAGGACCAGGGGCCCAGGGGCTCTCGCTCTAGGCGCCAGAGTTGGAGCTGAGGCAGGACGGAGCTCCCGGTGTTTGCTTTTCTCGCTCAGAAACCGTGAGGGGCTGTGGGGCTGAACCTTCACTCCGGGCTTGTCCTCCGCTGTGGCTCTGTGGTCAGGACTTCGTGTCATGATGTAATCCAGCACAGCTTGTCCAAAACAATATTAGATTTATTCCATTTGTTAAAAGGAAGATATCACTAGTATGTGGCCCTTTTGGCATAATCTCAACTCCTAGTTCTAGGCATGGTTTCAATCACCTGTTGCTAAGATACTGCAAAAAATATTATCTGTTTTTAAATGTTTCTTTTTAATTGAATAAACGGTTGCTTTGAAATATCAGTGCAAAGGTTAAATAGGGCTTTGAAATCATATACATATATATATTTTTTCCACTGACAAGAGAGAGATTTCTGAGCATTGTAAGTGGAGCGGCTGCTGCCTCAGTGGAGTTCCTACGTGGGGTTTAAAATCACCCAGGAAGGAGCACTCACAGCGCAACTGGAGCATGGAAACAGCAGAGAGAGACTCAACCAGCTCGGTCAGCTCTGTGCATGCCAGATGCTGGTTGCAGCCAGCGATGCCTCAGCGAGGGCACGCGAGAAAGCCCACGTGGGTCCGCTCTCCCAGTGAGCACCGCTGTCAGCCAGATTCACAGTCTTTGGGATTTCCAAGGGGGGATCCAGGGCACACATCCCCAGAAGGGTCCGGGCCAGCGCCTCATAATCAAAATCACTAATGTTCGTGTGACAACGTTCTAGTGCTCATGCTAAGTTCTCACACTCAGCTCTGATCAAGTGAGTTCGCCAAAACTGAGGACGGCACTTGGGCTTGAAGAGCATTGCTGACTTTTTGTGTTACAAATGAGTGATTGTGAGCCATTAACGTTGAGAGGAGCTTGAGGGTGTATACAATACGGAATAAGTTAAGGACCCACTTAGACCCCGAATGACCCAGGCTGTGGCAAGGTGGGGAGCCAGGAGTCCAAGTAAATGGAGAAGACTGGAAGGCGGGGACTGAACATGCATGCGTGTGAAGTCCAAACCAGGCAAAGTCGGCGGTGGCCAGCAGGGAGGGACAGAGGTCTGGGAATGCAGATGACACTCGGAAGTAAGGTAAGAATGTAAACACATCATAAATGCTAGCACTTCTCTCATTCCACAGGTTTTGCATTCGTCCCGGCCATCACTCTAGATCCCCACAGCAGTCTCTTGACTGATCTTCCTTCTCCATTCTAGTCTTTTCATCCAATCAGTCGTACACAGCTGCCCCCATTGCGACCATTCCATGGGGCAGCTCTGACGTTGCTGCTTCCCCCGTGAAGCGTTCCGGTGGTTTCCCATGACTGACAGGGCAATTTGCTAAATGACAGGGCCCTCTCCTGTCTCCATCTTATCTCTAAGCCCTCCCTTCTCGTCTCAGGCTGTAACAACGCAGCTGTCTTTACATCACTAAGCCCGATGTCTCTGCCTTCGGAATGCTCTTTGCACTGCTTGCTTCCTCCCGTGGCCAGTTCCTACCTGTTCTGCAAGACCAATGTCAGTGACCTCTGGCCCAGGCCCCGGGCTCACCTGAGTGCCTCCACAGTCTTCCCGTATCCCTGTGTCAGTGTAGTTAGCCCTGTTCATAAAAAGCGTCTGTGTACTCTCATCTTATGTCAGACAAGGAACTTCCTGAGGGCAGGATCCATTTCTCTTCCATCCCATTACCTCTCAGAATTTAGAACAGGGCTTGGGGCATGGTTTGTGTCCAGAAAACACAGTTGTTGAACTGTGGATGGAATGGCAAGGTAGACAGAAGTGCGGAATCCAGGCAGCCCCAGAACAGGAAGAAGCGATGCGTATGAACAAAAATTTCCCAAGTGACATGAACAAGGGTGAGTTTCTATCCTAGAGGTGTGAGAAGTGTTATGAGATAAGAAATGCAGAGCTCTTAAGTCATTCTGACACAAATAGTGTGAGCTGTCATTTCCTTTGCCTCTAAGGGTAGGGCACAAGGGAGCAGAGTTACTTTAACCGAGCAGTAGGGATTTCCTGGTCATGAGCACATGTGGGAGTGGGATGGCTACGAGAGAGCACTTTTGACAACAGGGCCCCGGGCATCTCTGAGAGCAAAGGAGTGACCAGGAAAGATATGGAGAATTGACTTGTCACGGTCCCTAAAACACAATGCTTTTGGTAGGAGTTTTTGCTACACTCCCCCTCCATGGAGTTAGCTGGATTATGTCACATTGAAGTCGCATTGTCATGATGACCTGGGGATATTAAGCAGAACCCAGAGAAGTCGACTGTGATGGAGTAGATACAGCACTGGTCCAAAAAACAGAAGTCCATCCAAACCCTAGGCCTGAGATTTGCTGTGCCCTTAGGAAATTAGTTACCCCCTTCATCTTTCATTCTTCTTCTGTAAAGTGGAGATAATACCAACCTTAAAGGGCTATTGTAAGTATTACATGGAAAAGATGTGCATTTATCTGTCAAATAATATGCACTCAGATTTCTGTGCATGCATTAGGGATTTTGCTCCCTGGAGAATCGGTATGAAAAGAGATAAAACAGCATTCTATTCCAGGCTGGATTTTTAATTTTATGGTAGGGAAAGGTGTTACTTCCACCATTGCAGAGTCATTCAATAAAAAATGGCTTGACCTACCCATTTGGAATATAGTACTAAAAAATTCTAAAAACTGCACTTATATTAGTATGCATCTATTAATAAATATTTTCACTACATTTTTGTCTGTTTTATGCATTTGTACAAAGTGAAGTGTCATTTCGACCTTCTGTGACTAGGAACAACTTGAAATTAAATCCATTCAAAGTAACTCCTCACAGAGCAAAACCATCTAAATATAAGCCCTGCAAGGAATCACAGAGAGGCTGAAAATTAAGACGCTAATTAAGTCAGTAAGTACAACCCTCAGGTTAAAGTTTAACAAGGGAGGAGGGATGGAAAGGGAGGTGTAGGAGAGTGAAAATTCTCATCCGTGACAGGAAGATGAGAGAGAATGTCTGAGACAGTGACTCCAGCGACTAATTATATGTGTATTGTTAAACATAGGAGGTAAATGGCTGAGTAAACAGTTCTCAGATTTGGAAGCAGCTGTCCCTGGAAGGCACTGGGCATGGACTGAGGAAGGGGACAGAGAAGACTGTACATGTGGGTCTAGATTTCCATACATAGCTAGACGTAAGCATAGATATATGCATATACCACACATACTCACATTTTGTACTTTCTGACATCGTCAACTTCGTATGTGCATATCTATGGTGTGCATATAATATATTATGTAAAGTGAACTTGATATTTAAGAATTCTAACCAGCAAGTTTTAAAAATAATTCCAGCACACACACATACATGTCCAATAGCAAACGAGAGACCATATGTCCTTTTGAATTAGGAAGAGTCTTCCATTAGAGAATGTTTAAAATCACTCAAAGAGGGCATATTTCTTCTGATTAGATTTCATAATCTAAACCTGTGTGTTCTCCACAAGGGAAGTGTTTAAGTACGCATGAACACTTAGAGCTCAGTGGCCTTCTGACAGAGGTCCTGTTTAAGACCATTAAATACCTTCTGTGCCCCAGACATGGTCTATGTGATGTTTCATTTAATTCTTTCATCTTTATCTCTGTTTTTTAGTTTATCAAGGTATAATTGATATACCAAAAAGCAGCACACATTCAATGTATACACCTGGATGAGCAGGACATACCCATATACCTGTGATACCATCTCTACAGCCAGGGCGCTACCTGCAACACTGTCCTTATATTCTCCTGTGATTTTTTATTTTTGGTTGGTTGTTTGGTTTTCTGTTGTTGTTTCATTTTGTTGGTAAGAACACTTAGCATGGGATCTATCCTCTTAATATGTTGTAAAGTGCACCGTATCCTCTTGTTAACTACAGGTGCAGGGTTTTCCAGTGCATGTCTAGAGCTTTTTGATCTTGCTTGACATAGATGTTACACCCATGGAAAACATTCCCCATTTCCCCTTCCCCAGCCCATGGCGATTGCCCTGTATTCTCTGCTTCTGTGAGTTTTACCAAGTTGAGCTATCTCAACTTTGTGAATGGAATCACAAATTACCAGTCCTTCAGTGACTGGCTGATTGCGCTCCGCATAACGTCATCTGGTTTTATCCATGTTGTCATAAATGACAGGACCTGCTTCTTTATGAAGTCTGAGTAATATTCCATTCTATGTACACACCACTCCTTCTTTACCCATTTATCTGTTTGTGGGTATTTGGGTTGTTTTTCTATCTTGGCTCTTGTGGATAGGTTTTAAAGTATATCTTGAAGAATGGATAGAGTCCACATCTGGTTAAGTTTTATATAGCACCCATGGCACTTACGACAGTATTTTCAATGATGAGCTTTTTACATATTTGCTGAACTGGATTAAATTTGAATAGAAGGGGATGCAAGGACGGACACTTTGCAAGTGAAGCCCATAGGTAGAAATGCACACAGGCATTCCTCCTTCTTTCTCTCACCTCTCTGTTCCTTCTCTTTGATTTACCCATCGCTTCTCACCTTCAAGTCTAAGGTCATGAGTGTTATCTGATCTTTAGCCGTCAGGTGCTCTGAGGCTTTCAGCCTTAGTGAAACATATTGTTGACTCTTTGGGCTGAAAGCAGGGCTGTGTTCCACCTGCATCTACTCAGAGATCTGGTACGCATCCAGTATTAACTTGAGGCATGCAGATGACAGAGCTGGCAAATATAAGAGCAGTTACTTTTGGACACACTGAGTTGAACTATAGCCCTTTGCTGAGAATGCCTGTTAGCCAGAGGTTGAACGGATCTCTGGTCCTAATGTCTTTGAGGAGACTCTTCACTCCCAGCATGAGATGCCATGTCAGCCTCTGCTGTGTCTTATGAGGTCATGTCAGCCAAGTAAAATTTACTGGGGCATTCAGTTGGAGCTGTAGACCACATGGGCAGACATATTATTAGTAGTTACCTATTGATTTAGAAGCAAATAGCAATGGAGATCTTACTGAGTATGCTTCGTGTGAACATCAGTCCATAAACATCAAGGTTCTGTGATTTTACAAAGCAAAAAGGAAAAAGAGAAAACCACCCAAAACACAATGCCATTGAATTGATCTGTTTCCAGCGTGTTTCAGCAGCACTGAACTTGCTGATGTATCTCCATCGTGGAGATGTCCCTTCCTCTAGAACAGGGATGGAGTAGGTAGAGAACTAAAGAACACTGAAATGAAAGGGAAGCTGAGAGTTCAGGTGTCTTGGTCCTGTCCAAGCAAGGTGTCCTCACAGCGGTCGTCGGCCAGGACTCAGTAGTTCTTAAACGGGGCCCTGCTCACATACTAGACTAATCATTTGGAGATCTTTTTCTGTAAAATATAGCCGCTCCAGTTATTCGACATGGTTTTCTAAAAATGTGTTTCATGTGCCAAGCCCTGAATTCCATATGCTTTTGAAGCTTAGAGCTTTTAATAATTATTACATCAACGTGGCCTGGAAAAAGAAGTCTGTCACTTCCCATGATAGCATATTTTATAATAGAGAAGACTGTACGAGTTAAAAAGTGCATCCGACTGTTGATAAGAATGATGTGCAATAATAGTGTCTTAAACCAGTTGGGAGATTACCTTTCTCTTGAGTAAAAGAAATCAAGAGGGAGACAGTCCAGAGAGAGTGTGATAGATGCATGCTATCATCAGTGCTCTGGGTACCTTTTATCTTCTGCTGCACTACCCTTAACACATGGCATCCATCCTCAGGATCACAAGATGTCAGCTGGAAGTCTTGCTGTCACATCTATGTTGCAGGGAGAAAAAAGAATGAGAGGGGAGTGAACAAAACAGTATACCTCCCAGCTGAGTCAGACCCCTCAAAGAGCTTTTCTGCGCCCCACCCAGTAACGCATTATTACTCGCTGACTGCATTCTAGATGCAAGAAACCCTGGGAAGTGTCCCATAGCTGGCCGCATTGTACACCCAGTGATATAGGAATGTTGGCTAGTAAGAAAGGTGGAAGAAGATGGATATTGGGAGTGTAGCTAGCAGTCTCTGCCACAAGGCATGTGGGATACAGGGGAAAACATAAACTGGGTTGTCAGATAAATGCCAGCATTTAATAAATTGACCTGTGGAATCGTTTGACCAATCTTGGATGATTCATTTAGTAGTTGGGTGTCTCAGGTTTTTTCACCTATAAAATTGAAGTTTGCAGTGAAAATTTTGCAGAGGTATCTTTGAAATTAAATAAGATGCTTCAGAGTTTAATGTGTTGTTTGCTGAGCAACTTCTGTTGCTCCCCCCACCCCCATCCTCCCGACTTCCTATCAAAATCCCTCGAAGATATGTACAATGATAAAGAATAAAGACACTGACAAGCATGTCAAAATCTGAAAAGAATGTCCACTGATTGTAAGGAATAGATAATGATAAGGAAAGGAAAAAATAAAAACTAAAAAGCCTTCACCAGGAATGTGAAAAAGGAGTACATGGAAAAAGACAAGAAGATACTCAGTCCCACAATTCTGTGCTCCTGATGCAGAACCCCAAGGCAAGGATGTTGTCTGTTTTATTTACTTTTTTCCCAGCACCTGTAACAGAGCCTGGCTATATATGGCAAATGCTCAATATATATTTGTTGCTCTGACGGTCCCACCAACTAGATCTATCCGGAAACAGCAGCTCACTGAAGACACTGGGTGAGGAAGTGTGGGTGAGAACATCCCTGATGCATCGTTGCATCTGAGGGGATCGCCCTTGCATGGGCCTGTGGGACAGGAGCAAGAAGGACACTGCTGAGGAGCTTGCTGGGACTGGCAGTTCCCCCACATTCCATAGGTTGTGAGCATCAAAAACCAAAACCCAGAATGACACCACCATAGTAGAAAGAATAAATACCCGTATGAGTAATAAAACGATGTAAATTCTCAAGAACTATAGAATCAATGTGACCATTGCAGGTATTCAGTAAATGTGTATTACTGTTTACATTTCTTAACACCCAGCATCCCCTTGAAACAAACAGCAAATCCTTATGGACGGGGATTTTATCACATCCTTTGTTTTGACTTATGCAGATGTGTAACTCCTGAAATACTGCTCATTGGGCATCTGCTAAAAGTCTTACTGGTTGACGGCTACAGACTTGCTAGAAGTCCACTAAGAGCCAAAAGAGAGATTTTGACATCTGAACAGCACAGTATTTTAACCCAATTAAAAACAAACAAACAAACAGGAAAGGGAAGGGGATGTTCTGACCAGTGTCGAATCAAAGAGACCTCACGGTGAGTTCTGCTTTGTTGGTGTCACAGCGAGGACAGAACCTGATGGCTAATCCTCAATGACCAGTCTTGAACTTGAGGGGAGGTTTGTGGGCTGGTAGGGCACAGCGGCAGCCACTCTCCGGCCCAGACGGATGTCAGGATCCACGGAGAGCTGCCTCAGCCCAGTGTACAGTAGAAGAAACAATGAGGTCCTCAGTTTCACCTGGCCAGAAATGGGGAAAAATGGCATTGAATCAGCTCTTCCTTGTTCCTGCCCCATGAACCGGGAGGTTGGGGATGGATGGAGAGGAGGAAGTCTCCGAGCTGCAGGGTCTGGGGCACGTGAAAGAAGTCTGTGGGTTCCAGGCAGTGGCCTGTGTTCCGTCCGGAGACTCTGGTGGCTTTGCATGAAGTTTGCCTCCGGTGTCCCCATTTGTTAAATTCACCTTTCTGATTTCATGCAACTTACTTTTATCTCAGCCTCGTCCTCCTTAACCCAGCCTTCCTTTTGAAATGTCCATCTTCCTTGAAGCATTGCTTTGTAAACTCTTAATCATATTTGTTTGTTTTAATTGAACAAATATGCTCCGCGTCTTGGGTACAAGCGATGGCTCCTAATTGGTTACATGCTCGCTTGGCTCGCAGTCTCCGAGGATGGAGTTTCTCTGGTTCTGGTTGGGTGTGTGCAGGGGGAGGTAACTTTAAAGCTTGATTAAAGCAAGTTTCCCTAATGTCAGGGTTCCCTCGAAAGAAACAGACGTACTCCTGGAGGAACAATGGAGGCTTGCTTGCGTTTAGAAAGTTAGAACAGAAGTTTAAAAAAACAACCCTTGGTCCAATTTTCAACAGGATTGTATAATGTCCAAAAAATGAAAAAAATCCCCCCCACTTGTAACCACAGGAAGCCAAGCATTACAGTCAGAAAAGAAAAAAAAAAACCGCCCAGTCCCACCCCCAGAATGAACTGCTCCATATTGTTTTCCTTCGTGCCTGCCGATCTCAGATTTTCATTTTCTGTGCATTAAAAAGGAGACTTAAGAAAATATTCGTTAGCGGTTTCTGTCTAAATCTCATCATCTAATTACTTTCACAGTGAACATTTGAAATGGCACAAGCAATTCTGCCAAGAGCCTTCTCTCTCTGGATTCCAGGAGATGTTTCACAATAATTAGAAACCCCAATGGGTCTCTTAAGGACCTTTAAAGGGTTCCATATGCAGACTTCCATATGAAGTGGTACAATGTGTAGTTCTTCATTTTCCACAATAGGGCCTGACAGCTCTTAATGTATATTATTACATTAAATGAGATGCACATTAGTTGGTCAGACTGCTGGGTAGCTGGCCCCAATTCACTGAGAAACACAAACCAACCTGGCAACCCCATTCTTTGCTCCCACCCCGCCCCACCCCCACCGACAGAGTACTGTTAGCCATTGTTGAAGTACTCAAGTACTAATGGGCTTCTTGGACGGTGTCCTTGAGCGTGAGCAGGGTTTTCATTGATTTTACTGGAATTGCAAGACGCATTAACGTATCTCGGTCAGAAATCACTGGACCAAGCTGGGGGTCTCTTTTCCATTGCATGGCTAGCAGACTTTTATTTGTTCTTTGGGAGGTGTTCTGTGGGAGGTAGTTACAAAAGGCCCAAGGATCAGGGGGTCCTCTATTTTGCATACGTGACTTGACTGGATCTTAGCATTCCTTCATGCATTGTTGCTGTGACATTCTGTGCTAAGATAGCAGAAAATAATTACATGCCGACAGTATTGGATATCTTTTCAGAAGTGTTTATTTACCGTGTTTTGCTAAGAAAGGAGCGCAGCTCACCAACCTTATCATCACTGAGTGAAGTCAAATTGGTATTCTTTTTTTGTTGACAGTAAAATGTTTTTTTTTACTTAAAGGTTATGCATGGTTTATTGGGTGGGTAATGAGTCTAAACTCCTTGGTCCCTGGTTGGTGACAGTTTAGGTGACTGCTTCCTGGTGCTTTGTGCATCCTAATGAGGTCAGGCTGTGTAACCCAACGAGACCTCCGGGGAGCAGGGTGACTGATAGCATAGGGGGGAAAAAGAGCTTCCTTCCCTGAGCATTTTATGTTCTCAGTAGACTAGAGGGCTCTGCTCTAACTTTAAAAAAAACCTGTGAGTTTTTCAAAAAAATCAAAAAAGTCTTACCGGTATTTTTTATTTGGACAAATTACAAACATATCTCCCTCCCTCCCCATGATGCAATGCCCTCTCTCCACCATTGGCCATTGCTATTTTAGTGCAATGACCAATGTGTGGCCATTTGCATCTGGCTGGAGGGTGGAGGTGTGAAGCAAGAACAAAGACCAGCAGGCTGTTTCCCATTGTTATGTAGGAGAAATGCAGCTCAACCCAGCATTCCATGCCTGCTTATTTGTTCCTGTCTCTTCTCCCTGCAAATAAGTAGACAAGTCAGGAATGCTAAGTTTGGGTAGATGCTGTATATGAATATTCTTTTGAAAATGGTAACATGGCACCCTGTTACGGAAGAAGAGCTGTGAGATGAGGACTGATTTTCCAAGAATGCCGAGATTCCCTTCAATATCTGATAGTGATTCCAAAATAGGAAATCCAAGTAAAAAGAGAAACGAATAATTTTGTATTACATTTAGGAATTGTAGTATCAAGATTTTCTGTGCAGATAGAAGTTTCTCAAAAAAACAGATGATTTTTTTTTTGCCAGTAATAGGAGCTACTCAAAAGATCAAAAGCAAGTGGGTATAAGCAATTGCCTCTTCATAGCTCTGAAACCCTTTTCTTCTTTGACTTAAACTATCATCTAGTGACATATAAAGTGTACAGTTTCTCCACCAAAAGCTGTTATTGAACCACCCTTAGCAGGTCTGTTGCCTTCTCCCATCCCTCAAGCACAGAAGTTGAGAAAAGCCACTGAAGAGCATTTGAATGCAGAGTAAATATACAGAAGGCCGAGTATGAATGCAGGGCAGCAGGAGTCAAGTGAAGAATCACACTCTCATTCAATCAGGAGAACAAATAAAACATGGGAACAGCTCTTCTATGAAATACAGCAGTGCATAGGCATCTGGAGAGAAAGGGGATGGGCCCTGGCTGTCTGAATGCGAGGCAGGGAGGAGTCCATAGGCTGGTACAGAGGGGACCCCGAGAGAAAGGTAGAGAGGAAGAGTTTAAGGAAATGAGGTTACAGGGCTACACAGTGGCCCAAAAGAGACACTCATAAGCACTCATTTACACACACAGGCACAAATATACCCCCTGCACACATGCACACATATAACGCAGTAACAGATTTTTTGGAAAAAAATCTGATTGCAATTTTGGACTTCAGCTGTTCACATTTAGCATCGAGTTATTTTCAGGGTGGCCAAATCATGTAACCAGGCCTGACTCCCACGTGGGTGTGTGGAGACCTGGAAATCAACGGTGACAAGATAATGTGCTGCAGTGTCCAGGAAGGGAACCGTGTGACTGGGACAGCAAAGAAGAAAAAGTCTGCCTCGAACTCAGAGGTTTTTGCAAGTCTTCGTGGTGCTCTGTGTGTGGGGGGGATGACAGGGAGTGGGAAGGAAAAGCATTGTGTGACAGCCTCCTGAGGTCACTGTTGGTTCCAACTTTTGGGTAAAAATATGTCACAGCACGAAGACTTTGCCCTGGTCCTCATGAACTCATCAATGAGCAGGGTGACTTGAGGGGGTCCATTTCCCCTAAACTCAGAGGAGCAGCTTCCAGAGTGGATACCGCTGACAGGCAGACACCCTAGTGCAGGGAGGCTCCCAGTGTGAACCAGGGCCAGCCAGCAAATGCTGGGTTACTGGTTTGCAAAGGCAGAAGTCCAGAAATGGAGAGTTTGGGAGTGGTTTAACCAAGTAATTTTCTATCTGTTGAATCTGATAAGAAAAAAAAATGTGTCATCGTTTAGTCTCTGTTGTCTAGTTTCTTGTTTTCTGAGAAGTATGTGTTTATTGCATTTTATAAGTTTGAAGTAAGAGGAATTAGACAAACAGACAAAACGCGTCCTCTGTCCCAGATCATTTGGAAAGCACTGGCCTGATGGAAATGTCCCAGCAATCCACGGAATGGACGGAGACGTCCCCTCACGTTCGAGCTCATTGTCCGCATTTTAATCTCACATCTCTAGCTTCCCTGATAGCTGAATGTTTAATGCAGTAAAACATAACGTGTCTTCGTTGGAATACGAGTCCATAAAAACTGTTCTGCCAAAATATTCAGGGCCAAGTCCAACAGAAAACAACGGCATACGCTATGCTCACCGAAGAGAGTCACAATGCCAATCATCGTGCTAAAGATTCTGAGAACTTTTGCAATGAACGGAAAGTATCTGTTGGACACAAAACTTCCCTGACTTATTTGGTCACAGAGCTCCTTGTATCCCGTAGCACCTTAAGAGACATTAACTTCCTGTGCAACTCGTGTTCCATGAAACGTCAATTGGAAAACACTTCTGTTTATTCATGACTGGAGACCGCAGTCAGAGCTGAGAAGAAAAAGAACCAGGTGGCAGGAGATAGCGTTGCAGGGAAGAAATGGGCAGTGCACACACTGTTTAATCAATCACGACCCAAGCCATGTGCTGACTCCGTTCAAAATGGCTTTCAGGTATGAAACCGGTGACTTCTGGCTCTTTTGTCCCCCGACGTGCCTTGCAAAACGGGCCTACCTTCTCAGCAGGCTCTTCCTTCCACACTTAGAGAAAGACTTCTGCTGCCCCTGAGTCTTCTTCTGAGCCTTCCTCTTCCCAATCTGCTGAGCCAGATGATGTGAAATTCAAGGTTTTGCTAGTTTCCTGACTTTTTGACATTGGTCCTTTCTACATATTTCCAGCATGGAGTGAACCCCCTCTGATTTGGACTAAGAAGGGAAGAGGTCAGTCTAACTTGGCGAGAAGCCTGCTTTATAGGATATCTAAAAGTGGTGCAGTTTCAGTTTTACTGTTTTCAGAAGCTCGTGGTGGCAGAAGCTGACGGTGGACGTATGTAGAGTTTCTGTTGTGCAGACAGACATCGCACACTCCTATTAACTGAACTTAAAATAAGGTTTTGTGTTAAGTTTCGGTGCCCCCTTCCCCCCCCCCCCCCATTTACAGTGATTACAGAACCATGATTATAGGACCACTTTAGTTTGCTTTAAAAAATCATTTCTACATAAAGATATAGTGCTTTTTGCAAGCCCTATCTCAAAAAACAACTCTTTAAATGAGTGGACCTTGAAAAATGACGCCTGTTTGCACTTGGTCTCCTCGGTCACTGGGGCAGGACCTATATGGGACATGGACAAAAGCAAAGATTTCAGAATTTCCCTGCTCTTCCTTTCCAAGCATTTACTCTGAAAAATGATCGTCATTTTTGAGGCAAAAAGTAAGGTACCTCTCACTGTCTCTCCTCATCATCATCCCCGTATTTTATCCCATAGTGATAATCACTGCGTGGCATTATAGTGTGTATTGATTTGTTTCCTACGTATTTTTCTGCCTCTCCTCACTAGCATGGAAAGCCACTGAAAGAGGTAAATCCAGTCTGTGTGGTAGAATAGGGAAGAGGGGGGTCCACTCAGAACTATCAGATATAAAATGGAGGCCCAAAGCCCTAGAAGCGAGTAGAAGTGTCTAGAACAGTATCCCTGTCGGTTCTCCTTTTCCCCACCACCCTTCCACAGAGCACCGGGCCCCCCAGCCAACACAACAGGCACACACACTCCCTCTGATAGAACTTACCTCCTGAGAAAGACTGTCTGGTAAACGTCCTATCAATATGGCACCTGGGCCACCCCCAGCCTAATGAGCTACCCCACACTGTGTGCAGACTTTCAAGTAAAACCTTCTTGTTCACAGTTTTGACACCAGACATCATTTCCAATGAGTAATAAGCTCATCAAGAGGAAAGGCATATGAGAAGCACCCTGTTTCCACTACCTAAAAAACACCAACAGTGTTCTTCCTGTCTGCATATAATGGACAACCAAGATTTTACCAGAAATATGAGGAAAATTAATAGCACTAGTAAAGAAAAAAGTTTAAGGCCAGATCAATGAAACCTAACACAAACAATAGATAATTCATAGGACATAAGTGAACTGTTAGAAATTCAAAATAATAGAAAGATTCAGAAGGATATTGTTACCTCTAGAAAATAAGAGTTGGCCCTGGCTGGCATAGCTCAATGGATTGAGCACAGACTGTGAACCAAAGTGTCGCAGGTTCAATTCCCAGTCAGGGCACATGCCTGGGTTGCAGGCCATGACCCCCAGCAACTGCACATTGATGTTTCTCTCTCTCTCTTTCTCCCTCCCTTCCCTCTCTAAAAGTGAATAAATAAAAAATCTTAAAAAAGAAGAAAATAAGAGTTGACGGTGATAATAAAAGAAAAATGAAAAAACTATAAATGACCTCTTGGAAATTAAGAATTGTTTGCCCAATTCTGGTGTTTAATAGAATGGCTAGACACCAACACGGATGACCTCTTCTAGAAGGGACTAAGAAAAGGTAAGTATGGCAGAAGAAGTAAACTATATAGAACACTAAAAACATTGACATTCAGTAAAATCCTAAAAAGAGAGAACACAAAAAAATGGAGAGGAATTTAAAATAAATAAATGATAGAAAACAGTTTACTAGAGCTGTAAAACGATACGGTCTTTAAAATCAAAAGGAACACTTAAGTGGTCTCAAGGTACGAATTTATCAGAGTTGTAGAAAAATAAGAGTTTTCAGTTCAAAACTAATATCCAAATGACCTCAAGGTAACACATAAACACACACACAGGCAGATTCTTTTACTCTTTTCCCAATATTTCAGAACACAAAAGATACAGAGAAAACCCTTAAAAGGCAAAATTGCAGAACTTCAGAGGACTGAAATCAAACTGGCATCAGGATTTTTATGGCCAACAGTGGATGCTGAGGACAGGGGAGGGATTCCTTCCAGGCCCTACGAATAATTGCTTTGAATCTGGAATTCTATGTACAACTAAAAAACTGGAAACATCTATTTCAAAAATTTCAAAAATCTGAGTGCGATAAAGAAAACGTGAGGCACAAGAGATATTGGAACTGGCTGGGAGGTGCAAGGGAAATAAATCCCACAGTGACATCTGGGCTAGTCCAGGAAGTTGGTGATCCACAAACAACATTTTTTAAAAACAAAAGAATAGATTCTTTTAAATTGATATATGGGATAAGCAAGAAGGTTTTACTTGTGTGGCAAAAAAATAGTCATATATATTTCATCAACAAGAATAAAAGAAAGATAATTAGCAATGTCTTATATTGGCATAAATATATGGTTTTCTTATTTGCATATAAAAATCATGGTGAAAATATGAAGCAAATGAAATGTGTCATTTAAAAAACATTTTATGGAATGTAAGAAATACTCCATGATTTCATTTATGGTTTCTGGTTTCCTGTTTGGCTGAAAAGGCATTCCCTACCCTGAGGTTATATCAATATTCTTCTAAATGATTTTGTTTAAATAATTGTGTTTTTGTGTTCATTACACTTAGATTTCTAATCCATATGAAATTTATTTTTACATGGAGTGTAATAGGGATTTCACTTTGCTTTTCTCCTGCTGGGTAGATAATTATGCCAATATCATTTATTAAACACATCATTCTTTCTTGACTGGATTTAAATACTCCTTTTATTATTTTATTCCAGATACTATAGGAAATAGCTTGTGCTTTAGGCCAAAGAAACCTGAAAGCAGGTAAAAGACTCCCCTTTTTCAAGGAGAGGAAATAGATATTAATAAGGTGAAACAATGAAAAGTCATAATCAAACATAAGTAGGTGTCATAATTTAAGTCCAAAATCATAGAAATAGAAGTAGAACATAGGATTTTATTCAGAGATGACAATCTGAATGATTTACAGGATACAGAAAAGAAGAAAAGGGTGGATACAGAAATGTAGAACTATAAAATAGTGTGAAAAATAATTACCAAGAGAGTGGAATGCACACTGATTGTCAATTGGTTAATCTCACTAAATAAAATACAGAGCTGTTCAAAATGGATTAAAAATATACATACCCATATACATACACATACACATACAGACTCTCTCACAACAAGGAGCTTGTTTACTGAATGAAGAGGTACATTCATGAAGAACATAGGTAAAGCTTTAGACAAAATGCAACATCCTTTTCTGATTAAAACAAAATTAAAACAACTCTTAGCAAACAGTGATAAAATGGAACTTCTTCACCCCGTTAAAAACCTCTGAGAAAAACATACACCTACCTCTGTTCTTAATGATGATTGTCTCAACCCACACTCTTCTACTAATACCAAGAACAAAATAAGAATATTCTCATTCTTTTTAAAAAGTAAATTTATTGGGTAACATTGCTTAGTAACATTATGTAGGTTTCAAGTGTACACTTTTATGATACACCATCTGTATATTGGGTCGTGTGCTCACCACCCAAAGTCCAATCTTCTTCCATCACCATGCATTTGACCCCCTTTTCCCTCCTCCTCCTCCTCCCACTCCCTTCCCCTCTGGTAACCACCATACTGTCATCTGTGTCTATGAGTTTTATTTGTTTTCCTTGTTGGTTTGCTGCATTCTGTTCTATATCTCAGATATATGTGAAATCCTGTGGTTCTAGCCCTTTTACATCTGACTTATTTAGCTTGGTATGTTACTCCTAACACCCATCCATAGTCTCATTCTTGCTGTTTTCCTGGTGGTTCTAGCTAGTACAATAGAGTAAGAAAAAAGAAGGCATACAGACAAGGAAGGAAGAAGTAAAATCATCTTTATTCAGAGACAAGTGATTATTTTTGTAGAAAGTCCTATAGGATCTACAAGAAAAACTATAGAACTAAAACCTGAGTTCAACAACGTTGAAAGCCACAAAATAACATACAAATATTAATGTATTTCTACACACTAGTAACTGACAATAAAAATTGAAATAAAAAATAATGCCTTTACAAAAGTATCAGAAGTGGGAAATGCTGAGACGAACCTTACAAAAGATATACAAATCACAGACACTAAGCACTACAAACCCTGCTCACTGAAACTAAGGCCTAAAGAAATGGTGTGATGTCAACGGATGGGTCAGAAGACGCAGACTTGTAAGACATTAGCCTTCCCCAAATTATTCAAAAATTTCAAGACGAACTCACTAAAATCTCAGTGAGAGTTTTTGTAGAACTGACGAGATGATTCTGACATGTAAATTCAAAGGACCTAAAGTAGTGAACATCTTTGAAAAGGACCCTAATTGGAAGTATAATACCTAATTTCAAGGCATATTAACGTTTTGTTAATCAGAGCGCAGTGGTGTTAACATAAAGACAGACAAGTGGGCCAACTGAGCAGAACAGACTCCGGAAATAAAATCACACATGTGTGAACAGCTTATTTCTCACAAAACCAGTGTTGTTCTTCATCTGCCTTCTGTTTGTATTGTCCCGTTTCTCATTTTTGAATGGAAAAATGTGTTCCAGAGGTTTGCTATTATTTTATTACCATGAAGAGTAGTAGTAATGTTCTTAATTTGTGATTATCTTTGAATGGAGGGAATTCTTGTAAAGGGCGTTTACGAACAGATTTTGTGGACAAGGGAGCTGTGGAGAGAGGAAGCTGTGATTGGAAGCAGTTCAAGTTGCAGGCCAGCAGGGAGGTGGAGTGTCTGTCTACCGAACCTTGCTCCTCAACACTTTGCCCTGCAGGTAAAAATAGGATCCAGGAGAAGAGAAAAGCTCTTCTGCTTGTTGTAAAACTAAATGACGCTCCATGAGGCCAGTGCATGAGTGTGTCTATATGAGTGTGTCAGCTGGGGGAGGAGGGTCATGTGATCTTATTTTAAGTTTCAGAGATTAGATTCCCATTCTTTCTTTTGTTGCCATCTGCTTATTCAAAAATGGTGCTTCTTTGCTGTATGCACTCTGAGTTTGCCTGCCATTCTTTAGTTTCCAAGTGGAGTAGAGAGGTGCATACGGGGAGTCTACACACAGTTCTTTCTTGCATCATCTCAAACAAGGAGTCTCCGTACTCATCATCTGGCTCTGGCTCAAGATCCTTGAAGGCAGGTGCCTCTTCTTGGTTTTCTCTCTTACCATCATTCCCATTTTATTTCTCTCAACAGCCCTTATTTATTCATCGTGGTTCGAAATCATAAGTGTTCCACAGAGTGGTCAAAGACAGCATGGCTCTTTCGGTTTCACGTTCTACTTGCTGACTTTAGTTCACTTTAAAGAGAAAGAAAGAAAGTTCATTTTACTTTCCATCTAAAAATTTAAATACTCTAAGAAATCTTTTAAATGATAATGCCAAGTCCTATGGCTGGGGTAGCTCACTTAAGAGCAATGCCAACCTCAGGACCCTGGCTCAAGGTCATGTCTTCCAAGTGCTAAGGCACCTTAAATGCAGATACATTTTGCAGTAAAGAGCTCTTTGAACTGTGCTCCCCATTTAGCACAATTGTTATTCATGTACTTTGTATCCATGAACCACATATATAAACCGACTGCAAATTATGAAGGTGTGTTCATCTGAAAATGTTAGTTTACCTGCATTTCCTCTGAAGACGATGGGCCGAGTCAGAAGGTGACCTTGAGCACTAGTTTCATGCGCCGGCCTTCTCCTGTGCTTAGGCAGACCTACTGTTCTGGTATGATCTGCACCGCTTATTTAGAGTAGCTAGGATCACCATACCTCCAAATATTCCGGAACACGTGGCTCCCCTATGGACGGTTGTTCCATATGCATTGACTAAGGACTAGCTAGGAGCTGGGGTTGAGGAGCAAGGTGATTAAAGAAACTCAGACCCTTCCGTCAAAGAGATTCTCACATGAAGACAGTTCCATTAGACACGTAATTAAAATACAAAGCTCGTTTCTAATCACCGCCTCATAGGATTACGGTTGAAATAAGAATATGAAATGGCATGCAGTAAACCTTCAATTACTATTAGCTCTATTATGGCTATTGTTGCAATCATCGTTATCAGTGCAAAGAGGTAATGACAAAATTCTGAAGGGAAGAGTTGGAAGAGTCTTTTCTGTACCTAGACTGGCCCCATGGGTATTGACAGGGACCACACTGTGGTCTTTGGATAAAGGGTGGTCTGTCTGGAGAAGCAGAAGCGGACAGACGGGCCGGGGTGACAGGAGAGGGGCTGTGTGGGCGCTGCTGCCTCAGGGTGCGTGGGGACCAACCTTGCTTCCGTCCGGGGTCCCGTGCGTTGACCTTTTGGTTCTGTTTCATCCTCTCTCATTCTCTCACTTCCACTTGGCCTGTTTTCTTTAGCAGGGCATTTGGCATCGGCCTGGTTCCTGTATAACAATTTTGAGAGGATGAGAGACGTGGATCGAAATAACCCATCTAAAGTTACGATGACCTTCTCCCATAATGTATTGTAATGTGGTGGTAATGATAGATGCACTAGCTTCTGTATTTGAAGTTGAAAGAAAATTCAGTTGTGTTTTCTTTTCACCATCCACAAACTGTTATTTTGTAATAACAGAGGGAAGAGTTTTCTATAGCAGCCTCGTCAGTGGTTCCAAACTGGAAATAACATCCAACCACTAACTGCTGTTTAATTTTTTTTTGTTTTCACTTTATTTCATGCGTAACTATGTTTGCACAGCAGGGCAGCAAACATCTGAGGAAATATCACTTGGAATAGCAAACAAGCTACCCTTTCTGCCTGGGGTTTTGCCTATGGTGGGTCTACGCAGTCCCAATTCACCAGGAAGGTTTTATGTAAGAGAAATGAAATCGGTGGGAGGATAAAAGATGGCAAAGGGTACTACTTGCCAAAATAGGAATGCTGTGTTTGTGGTCCTTTATTTCTCTAGAGCGGACAGAGCTCCTGAAGAGATGGCTCGTAAAGAGCATTCCTGGCCACTGAGCGTGGCTTGGGAGGCCGAAGGAGGGGAGGCCTGGTGAGAATTCATCACGGGGGCAAACCCAGCAGAAGCCCAGATGCTCAGCGTATAATCTTTACATGTAACTAAAACCCCAGACAGACGTCTTGTGTTTCTGAGGGATGCTCCTGGTTTTTCTCAGGGGTTTCTATTTTGGGCCGTTGGCACAGAGAGACGTCAGCGGATGTTGGCAGAACCCTAGTCTGTCCGCAGCTGCACCGTGGACACCATCACATTACTATGACTCATCTCTTTCCTTTGCCAGCGGGGTTTTGCCCACCATCTTCTCCGGTCAAAGCCATGCCTAATGACCAGGAAGGAGCAAGAGGCATCTTGGGAGCCTGAGGAGTTTGTGACTTTGAGTTTGAGGAGCCCACACTTGAAGGAAACGCTGTGGGAGCTAAATTTTGAGAGGTTAAAAGGGGACCATACTACACCCCTCTCGGAACAAAGCATTTCTCTTGCATCGGGTACAAGGCAGTGGGCTAGGTAATGGTTTGGAGTTTTGTTTCTGGCACCTTCAATGATATAATTTTCCCTCTTGCTTTTCAGCTTCCTTCTTGTAGCAGAAAGAAAAGCCTAGCATTTAAATTTATGAGTTCTGATAGAGTCCCAAGTCAGCATTTAACTACTTGAAGTTTCAGTTTACAGATCTGTAACATGTGAGTAGTAACCACTTCCTCGGGGTTGTTGAGAAGATGAAATTAGATAATTGAGTTTAGTGCATGTAAAATTTTCCCACCAAAGTTCTCCTGGAGGTAAGCCTTCGATGTTAGTTTTCAATCGAAGGATTTCCTCCGGGAGAACTTTGCTGGGAAAATTTGAGATGTACCAAACTCTACTGCTGTATACATGAGAGTGATAATTTTTCTCTAATACAATATCTTGCTGCAAAGATAGATCTGTCTATCTAATGAAAACTTGACCTAGAGCTATTTCTTTACTCATCTTTCATTATACAATCACGTGATAACTTCCCCTGATGTACCAGGCCCAGAGGTTATGATGTTTCAGAACTGTGTTGCAGGCACCATGATGCCTAGAAGGCTGGGTGGTGGAGCAATTAATCAGGCAAAGTCCTTAAGCAGCTCAAGTCTGATAATACAATATAATAAAACCACATGTAGTTGCTTATAAACTAGCCTCGAGTGGGGTGGGGGAAAGAGGCGAGGCAGGATAAAGCAGGCCTTGGATTATGTTTGGGGCGACACCTTTGAAGACATGGATCGGGAAGGAGCATGGCATATTCAGGAAACGTACTTGTCGGGACACACAGACTGTTTGTCATGCTGGTCTCTCCTTGGAATTTCAGTGGCCCTTCTAGAACCACGCCGGGAACCATGAATTGTGCCTCGGCCAGGATTCTGAGATGGAAGGGAACAGTGGAAGTGCCAGATCTCCACGGCTGTCCTGAGATGCTTCTCCAAGCCCCAGAGCTTGGACCTGCACAGAGGACACAGTTTAGCTAATGTCCCAGATAAGAAGGTTTTGTTCATCTTGTGCAGGGGTATTAGATGTCATCTAAGTGGGTAAATTTGGAGGATCAAGAAATCCACATTAAAAAGAATGGGACTGATTTCAGAACATGGTTTAGACAACTCTGAAAGAAATCTCCAAGGAAACCAGCCCAACCCTCTGTATCCTAGATGTATTCGGAAACCTAAGAAAAAAGCGAATAAGACACTTCTTTTCTGAAAAATGTAGAAGGGGGCCACACATTCTTTGGTGATGTGCTCCAGAAAAATGTTAACAAAAGATGGTTTTTACTATTAAACCTTCAACTGACTTTGGCCTGCAAAACACCAGCTGGCTTACATTACTTATAATGCACTTTGGTGTGTCTCTGATGATAAATATGAAAGGTCCTTTAAGACATACAGAAATATTAAGCAACTAAACATGCTTGTCCCCCCTCCCTTTGGAAATTTAAGATGTCAAAAGGAACATGGAGGCCTTTTAAACATAGGGAAAATTATGTATAGATAAATCACCTGTGTTCCCACTAAGAACCAATGAGCTCTCCTTAAAGGGATACAATGATTGAATTTGAGCTCCAAAGTTCAGGACCTTGGCCCCGCGTAACCGAACCAACGAATGATTTAAGAGACCCACCTTTCATAACTCAGCTTCAGTCTGTGTCCCAAGCAGTATGTCACAGGTTTATTCTTGTTTTTGTTTTTATTTTCCCCACCAGAACTCTGCAAGTAGGGCAAGATAGGTCTTTATATGCCGGTACGAGCCTGGCATATTCCTATTGCCGCCTCTTTGCTTATTCTTTCTGGGAACAATGCCTTACCTGGCCATTCTAGTTAACATCTATCTGCATTCCTGCTGGCCTCCTAACTGAAGAACTGCAAGTCTTGTTTTGTTTTGTTTTGTTTTTTTCCTTGCCTGTCCTCTGGGACCTAGTGCACTGCTTCTGAGGTTAGTGGTCTTTAGGCACAATCCATCCTCATAACCAAGGATGTACAGGCTCAGGAAAGCAGGAAAGCTCATGTCAACTCTGCCTCCCTGTCACAGGGAGTAAAGCTAATGGGTTGGAGCAAGGCACCTGGAAGTCTGGCCAATGCAGCTGCGAGAAAGTTCTGTACCTGAGCAGTATAGGCAGTCGTGAAAACTAAAGGTTGGGAAGGTCAAGTCCCCAAAACAGTGCCTGGCATGGAGCAGATGTTCAAAACCTGTCTCTTACCTACAGAGTTGGCATGGCGGCCACTATGTAAAATGATGGACATTTGTAAACGGCTGTAGAGTTTCCCACCCTTCGCCCACATGATCTCAAGTGAATCATGGCCATGTGTGGTGACCGAGGCCCCTCCCAGGTCCGATTTCCCCTCAGTGGGTAGTTTGGAATGAGAAGCTCAGAAACTTGACTTGATGTCCCAAGCTCCCACCCTCATGAGATAAAGCTCAGAGTTGAACAGAATGTCTGGTGCAAGTGAAATATTCTTAACGTAATGGATGATTCTACATGGTTGACAAGAAAAAAATCATTGAAAGGAGCTTTAAACAAGGTAAATATTTCTGAGGCACTCCAGATTTGCTGAATGTAACATCTCTGAGGCTGGGAGCAGCAATCTGTATTTAAAGTTTTACCTCCAGTAGTTCCAAGCTAACAGCCCTGCAGCGGGAGACAAGTCCTTGGGGTGCAATCGCTTTACCCCACACAGGCCCCTCCACAGCAAGACTGTGTTGTCGGCCCCGACTGCTCGTCCTGGGGGAGCGGAGCTGGGGCCGTAAGCGCTCTGAGCTCCCTGTTTGATAGGCTAAGAAAGTGGTTCTGTGTTCACTCCCGTCTTCTCCAACAGTTTCTCATTTAGTTATTATCCAGAATTTGCTTCTAACAACTTAAAACATCCTTCTTTTAAAAAGAATTAAGAAATAGATCATTGTCTAGCCAATGGTGTTATATAGATTCTGGAAACCTGAAAAATAAATTCGAATCTCTATTTTCATTTCTCAATTAAAACAGCATGTGAATGGAAAAATGCTCTTGAATACTATAGCAAAAAGAGGCAAATGGCAAAATAGTTTCATACATGATATGAAACTCATCAGAGGAATTAACAAGTGCGTTAAATGCATGAGAAACTTTGAGAATCTGGAAGACACACACACACACACACACACACACACACACATTCTAACTACAGTAATGCAGCAAAGCTTCTGTCTTGCAGTCATGGGACTGTGTGATCCAGGTGAGGTAACCCCCTTCTTCAACCTTTTCTTTCTTCATATATTAAATGTAAAACATCGTATCTGCCCCCTAGTATCCTAGGCGGCATTAAAAAGTTTGTATACATGGACTGTAATTCTGCAGCTGACTCAGGTATGTGAGAGGTCCTCGACACAGCTAAGTGATGTCTGGCCTACTCTTTAGAAATATTTTCAGTGAAGTGGTTCTTCAGTTACTCTTTGTGTTTCTTCCTTTTCTGATCTATAAATGGATGTGGACTGAGGTAATATGATCTCCACGACCTCTTACAAAGCTGAGGTTCCGTACTTTCATTATTCTAGAAAGGTTTCCTGTGTGACCTCTGGTCAGTAGAACTGTTCTGAGAAGTTATATTGGCCACTGAGAAGTGGATGAAAATCCCTAGATAATCAGTAATATTACATTAAAAGATTTATTAGCTGTAGTACATAGGATTTCCTTGTCTTTAGAAAAGTCTAATGTTAATAAAAATACATTAAACTAAACTATAGCGAATGCCATTCCTTCTTTGATATAAAAGGAATGTCAAGATCTTATATGACCTTTTGTTTATTCTCATGTGGCAAGAATCATTGTGCAATTGGCATTTTGATGTACCAGTTACTGGAAATTTTCAGGAAAAAAAAATATGCAAACTGGAGTTCTCTATCTATTCAGTGTTAGATGGATTCTGGGCTCATTACCATAAAAGTTTAATTTTGTCCCCATCCCACTATCTGGTATGTAGGTATAGACTGGGTCAGCAAAAACTCATCAGAGGAATTAACAAGTTCATTCTCCTGCTGAGTTTCATTCATTGGTGTGATTTAGTGGGGAAAAAAAGCATTATTTAAAGTTCTCCTTTTTAAGATTTTATTTATTTATTTTTTAGAGAGGGAAGGGAGGGAGAAAGAGAGAGAGAGAGAGAGAAACATCAATGTGCAGTTGCTGGGGGTTATAGCCTGCAACCCAGGCATGTACCCTGGCTGGGAATCAAACCTGCGACACTTTGGTTCACAGCCTGCGCTCCTTTGAAGTTCTTCTGCTCCAATTCTTTTCTTCTCTTTCATTTCCTCTCTCTTCCTTTTCCTCCTGTTCTCTCCCACTTCTTTCTCCTCCTCCCCTTGCCGTGTCACCAGCTGGTCGAACTCTGGACTACCACCTCCCATGTTGTGGGAGCCACCCGCAGTGGCCTCGGGAAGCAGTGGAGTGAAAGTCAATGGCAGGGGAGGACGGGGAGGGCAGCAGGGCCCTGGAATCATATTTGCACCATTGACAGCGGAACATAACGTATGCCGATGTACATAATGTACATCCCTGGCTTAGACCTTCAGTAAAAGGAAATTCTGCGTGAAGAGTCTTCTGCAAATGATATTCCTACAGCGAGTTAAATCACCGAGCAAACGTGGCTTATAAATATTTCCATCCCATTGTTTTTGCAAGAATGTAAGCCACACCTAAAAGCACATTCCTTACTTTGCAGGGAAATATATGGTGATGCACACTGCATCCCACTATGCCAAGACCTATCCTTGAATTTAATTTTAACCTTGTTTCCCCCTTGCGATATGGCATGATTGCGCAGCGCACCCTCCCATCTGCTGAAACGGAGAAGGGCTTGCATTTTCGGCTCAGATGACTAATATTCATGAGGAACACATCCAAATACAAACTAAATGCACATTTTTTGCATTTGTCCAAACCCAGCCATGAATTATCTCAGGCTATCAATAGAAGAAGAGGAAAGTTGCTATCTGTAAATCCTATTTGTTTTCCCAAATTGCACCCTTGGCAATGGGTGTGACAGAAAAATGTTCAGTATTCCTAGTAGCCTAACCTGCCAAGAGAGATAAAGCCACTTTGATGTCCTGGGGCCAGAGCCTGCACAGATTTTTACCCCAAATGGGCCTCAAGCTCCTCTTAGGGAGCAGTGGGCTAAGCTCACCCGCCCACTTCCCAGCCCCTGAGTCCAGGAGAAGACCGCTGGCCCTGCTGGCTCCGGCCTGTGGTGGACCTGAAGTATATACAGGTAACTTCTCTTTTAACTGCGGCGGCCAGTAACGAAGATAGTGATGATGACAATGGAAACCGTGATAGGAAAAGCCAGTGCAGTAGTGGTCAATATTATCAGTGCTTCCATTCATTATGGGATCACTCTGTTCCAGCACCGTGCCTGTGGACTCGCATACATTCTCCCATGAATTCTTACCATAGCCCTGCAATGGAGCAAGTGGAGCTCAGGGTGGTGACACCGTGCCCAAGGTCACAGAGGTAGTAGCAGGACTGAGACTCACACCTGCCTTGCCTCCTCCCTTTACCTTTCCCGTGCGGTCTATGCACCCTTTGCCTGTGCTGCTGCCTTTCTCAGGTGAGGCCCAGCACGGTCCTCATTCCGGGACAGCTGCTCCTGCAATGCCATTCGCAGCGGCAGCCCCGCCACCTACCACACGCCTCTTCTGGAGGCCAGGCGGCAACAGTGCCCCAGAGAAGCTCTGACGACGGGGTTGCCAAATGAACTGCCTTCGCCGAGGGCCTGGGCTCCAGTGTACTTCCGGACGCCCCTCCTCTCTCTGGGGTTTCTGTGGCTGCCTCCTGGGTTCTCGGGCAGCCGGTCCCCAGGAGTGACAACATCAGAGCCACCTCCTCACTGCATCTCCGTCATTCTCCTTCCTGGCCAAGAACTGGTCCTCTCAGCCTAATTTTCTGAGCATATACTTTGAACCAGCACTAGGCTAGACACTACACTTAATATGACCATGAATCCTCCCCAAAATATTGAAAAAAAAAACCAGTCTTGGTGTTTGTTTTTGCTTTGCTTTGTTTTGTTTTGGCCAATGAAGACAATTACATTAGAGGCATTGAATTTGCCCGAGGTGCAAAGTGCTGGTACACCAGTGGTTTTCAAGCAGATTTCCACTCCTTACTTCCAAAGGGAATTTGGCCATGTTTGAAGGCACTTTCAGCTGCCACATCTGTGGGGGCGGTGGCGGGGGACCAGGCTGCTGCTGATATCTAGTGAGGGGAGCCGAGGGTGCTGTGGAAGATCCCACAATACGCAGGACACCCTGCCCAGGGTATCCGCAGTGCTGAAGGTGAGAACCCCGGGATTAAACAGAAAGGCTTTTGACTGGGTTGTGCCATGGGGCTGCTCTGGCTGATGACTTAGATGCTCCTAGATGGATGCGGCCTTGACTCAGAGCCTCTGGCTACTTTGCCAGAAAAGTGTCTACTCTCCGGTCACGTGCAGCAGCCTGGGAGCCAGGGTCCTCCGAGCGCAGCCATCTGGCGCTCCAGAATGTCCGTGGCTTAAAGCCTCGACGCAGCTACAACCGATGAACCCCTCTAGACAGGCTAGATGCCCAGAATGTGCAGCGACGGTGAGTCAGGAGGCACCCGTGGCCCAGGAATCTCAGAGCTCTGAGTGCCCTTCAGATGCAGGGAGCCCTCTGTCCAGAGTAGCTCTGCTCTGAGGAACGGTCATGAAGCTGGCTCTTTTACAGTGGTTCTTGGCCCAAGGAAAAGAGGAAAAGGGGGCTACCCGTTTCTTTTCCAGAATATAGTCCAACTTCAGTGAGGCAGAGAAGGATGCAGGATTTGGGGCAGTTGCTCTGTCTGGGAAGGAAGATGGAAAGTTTGACTGTGTTTATGCACCATCGGGTGCCCTAACAATTTAAAACAGAGGGGTAGTATTCACAACTATTCGACATAAGTGGATGTTTGTTGGGGCAAAACATAAACTGATAGTGTAAAGACCTGAGCTTGAAGCCTTTGGTGTGGCTTAATTCCCTAAAAAGACACGCTACTGAGCACCTACTACATGCGTGCCAGGTACCGAGTAAGGCCTCAGCTGTGTAGATGCCAGTCTCATCAGAGGGAATCCCGGGGAAAGAGACGTGAAAAGGAGACAGGGCGATAAGCAGAGTGGGCAGCAGAGCAGAGGCCCTGGGGAGGGCAGGCAAGGTCACATCTGAGAGTCTGGGTTTGTGCTGAAGGCAGAGCCCGGCCACTGAAGGGCTCCGGGTCAGAACTGATGGTCAGAAATCAGGGGAGAGCACTGGGAGACCAGGGAGGACGTGACTGTGAAGGCGTGGACAAGGGTAGATGACATCTGACTAGAGCAGTGGCAGAGGGTGCAGGGAGAGGGGGCGGATCTGACACGTACTTGCGGGAAGGGCAGGCCAGGAGCTGGTGATGGAGCTGGGACAAGTGAGGGAGCTGAAGACGAAGGGTTCCATTGGGCCTTCCTTTCCAGGCACGTGGGTGGGTGCCACTTACCATGACTGGACTTCCTTCTTTCCTCCTCTGCAAAGTGGAAATAAAACTTTGCCTTTTCTACAAAGCTGTTTTGATGACCAAGTGACAAAATAAATAAGAAAGGATTGTGTAGATTCTAATGCATTATACATATCTGGATATGCGGTGCATGTTCATGATTATTATTATAACGTGTTCATTTCCATGGCTTTGTTATCGATCCCTTTGTGCTATAAAACATGGACCCAGCTCTATGGTAATATCGTTTGGGTGCCTTACAGCTTGCTGATTTCACGGTTGCAGAAAGAATTTACAGAACATACTCATATAAAATGACAAGGGAAAAGGTGTGGCTCCTTGTTCTCTAGCATGAACTTGGCTCTTCACTCTTGAAATGGACTCTGATTGCCATGAGAAAACCCGAACCACCCCAGCTTCGTTGCTGACATGACTGGGGAATTGGGAGTACACAATGGAAACTCTTTCTCCCGTCTTGTTCCACCAAGTTGCCAAAGAGCGCCTGGTCTCACCAGTCTCCGCCTGGTAATTATCCAAACGGCTCTGGGCCCTCCAAACCACAGGAAAGATCCTACTGGCTTGCTGCTCCTCCATGTCCCAGCTGTGACCTTTTTTTTTTTTTTTCCAAATCCCTCTGCAGCCTCAGAGAATAGACTGTGATTAGATGAGCCTAGCCAATGTTGCAAGGAAAATATCTTGGGACCAGTAAACGTGGGCTCAGCCCCAGCTTTGCCACTGAATCAACTACGTCACCTTGAAGCATTCACCTTGAGAAGTATCAGTTTCCTTGAGCATAATTTGGGGGACATAGATAATTGATCCATTTCAGGGTTGTGAGAGGCAGAGGAGATCATGAATACACTTTATAAATTGCAAGATGCTGAGAAAAATCAAATGAATGGATGGATTGGCTGAATGATATTAGTATAGTTCTAGTAGGAGAAAGGCTAACGTACATATAATATTATATATAATACATATATTCTTCCTTTGGGACAGGGGATACTATTTGTTGGGAAAATGATATTAAACTGGAAAATTAGTGACCCAAATGTATCCATCCATTAGTACAAGTTTTAAAGCCATATTCCTCTTTGTGGAAGTAGCAGTAATATAGCCTGCCTGTGTCTTAGAATGCCCCAGGACTGGAGGTCCCTCCAGGGGGGTCTCTACTCCCACACGCTTTTTAGGAGGCTGCTTTCTGCCTAAGTCCTGGCTTGTTTGTGATGATCTGTCCAGGCAGCGGTGGTTTGGGGCTGAAGCCCAGGTCTCTGACTTCTCGCTCAGTACTCTTTCTACTCCACCACATGCCCTCTCAGGAGCCTTTCTACTTTCTGCCAAACATCACAGCGCCCCCCTCGAGCGGGCCAGTGAGGACCAGGGTCCCAGGCTGCTGGTGGTGGTGAAGGCTGTAGGTCTGATGGGAACAATGCTTCACATTTATTGCTTCACGTTGATTTGCTGCTCAGGCCAGGCAACATTACAGACTCAGTTCACATCATTGGAATTTTTTTCCCCTTAAAACTATGACCTCAGTGTTTGAGGTCATCACTGTATACTATTCACAGTTACTCGGCTTTATTTTTTAAAGTCAAGGCAACCAGCTCTATTCCTGTGTGGCAGAGCAAGGGAGCTAGTGGGTGTTAAAACAAGAACTGTGGATCACTCCACTGGAGGGTGAAAGCCCTCCCTTGGACAGCAGGGCCCTCTTCACCCTGGGCACCCCGACTCTGCTTTCTTCTTCGTGGATAGAAGTGACTTCAGGAGACGGGGGAGAATATAGTGGCATCCTCTGTTTCTCAAAACATCTTGAACAATTTTTTTCCCCCAAACATTGTGAGTTTGTTAAAATCCAGACTGCATAGTGCCAAGCCGTTTTGCTTAATTTCTAACCCCCTGAGTATTTAAAGGGAAATTTAATCGGTATTTTTTTGAATCGTTTCATTGAACTCATCAGTGTGCTGTTTCATAAGAGCCGTTGGATGCCAAAGAAGCCCTTCTGCGCCAATGTGGACATCCCACTCTGGAAGGCTCTGAAGGACTGGGAACAGGAGAAAGAGCAGGGACGTGCGGGTTCTAGAATCTCGCACACGGAGATCCAGAAAGGGCTGTGGAAAGGTCTTGCTCAAGGTCATTCAAGAAACCAGCAGTGCCTGTCCCAGGCACTGCTCTCCTTCCGTTCAGAACGACTGCGGTTCTGTGGCAGAGGACTGTGAACTCGTGCTCAGCAGAGACTGGCCTGGTGGTGAGCAGGAGACGGTTTCCTGATGATGCCACCCAGTGACCAACATTTCCAAGACGCTCGGCAGTCAACGGCATGGCTATGGGCCTTTTTGGCTGTGAGAAAGCTTTTGCTCCCTCGGGGTCCAGGCCCAAGGCCCTCGGGAGACAAGAGCATCCCAAAGATAAGAGTTTGCTGAAGTGTTTTTCTCCTTCTGGACCTACTCATCTCCATCAGTTCAGTGGAAGCCCTCGGAGCCAGTTTCTGTTTCTGTGCATGAAAAGTTCAATAGTTTAACACGCGCGTACACACACACACACACATTGCAATGCTTTGAACAGGAGTGTTTGGAGCTAGGTTTTGGGAACTGACCGATGCCCAGTAATAGGAGGCACATCAAGCAAACAATGGCGTGGCCACATAAACACAGGGGCTGCTGATGCAAAGGCTCACTTAGTGCCTCTTCTGGCCCAGGCCCAGTGTCCATCAGTTTACACATCTTCAGGCATTTTATTAGCATTAAGCTGACTTTATAGTGATATCTGTATTTCCTGAGGTTATGTACTGTGTCCAAGATCGCCCAGCCAGTAAGTGGCAGAGCAGGACCTGAGCAAAGACCCGCGGCCTTCAAAGCGAATGCTCTTGCCGTCCGCCAGCCTGTGTGCTGCAGACAGTACCTGGTAACTGGTCATACGTTTACAAAAGCAGTACGTCCGTGTGAGTGACATTCGGACCTGATTAAAGGGAGATTAATTAGACACAGTTTTTAGCTGGAGAATTTTCAGTACTATTTGCTATTTACATATTATATATCTTACATTTGTATCCAGAGTTTCCACTATAATAAAAAGGTAATCCTGAAATTCCAGAATGCCAGATAATCTAGTGTCTCGTGTCACATAGAATGAATGAAGGAGCATAATTAGGGGTAAATCCTAGTGGATTTAGGAGGCTGTGCTCCCTTGCGTGAGTGAGTGTACATGCTCGCGGGAAACACGAACACTTCCTCAACCCGGCAGAAGCTGATGAGTGCCTTCTTGTGACAGCTGCGTGTCAGTGGGGCTACAGCATGCCCAGAGAGCTGGTGAGGCGTGCTCTCTGGGTGTGTCTGTGAACATGCGTGTGGAGGGGATAAGCACTCGCATCAGCAGACTGAGGTGAGATGACAGCCTTCCGCAGGGCCACTGGGCGTCACCCAACCCCGTCTGTTGAGGCCTTGAGTAGGACACAAGGCACAGGAAGAACCCATTGGCTTCCTCTGTTTGAGCTCAGGCATCCGCCTTCTCCTCTCCTCAGACACCTGGGCTCCGGGTTCTGGGGCTTTCAGATTCAGACCGGGACCTACAGCTTCTGCTCCCCTGGCGTCCGGGCCATAGGCCCCTGGGCTGAATTACACCACTGGTTTCCCTCGTCCTCCGGCTTGTGGACAGCAGACTATGTATGGGACTTCTGGGCCTCCCTAGCCATGTGAGCCAACGCCTATAATGAAGCTCCTCTTTGATCTATCTATCTATCTATCCATCCATCTGTCTAATTGGTTCTGTTTCTTTGGAGAATCCTGACTAATAAGACTACTTCATTTTCCCTCTTACTCATTTGTTCAAACATTTACTCACTTGCTCATTCACTAATTAAATCACTCATAAATTCATTAATTCACTCATTAAAAATGATCCACACCAGCTTCCCAATACGGATAACACTGAACTATGCTAGGCTCATAATATGTGAGGTGTGGTGACTATTTTGAGAGGGAACGTTTACTCATAAATTTGGCATTAAATGCCTGTGTTGTCCCAGGCTGCGTTGGCCAGGCCCGAAGGATACAGCCATGAACAAGGCAGACACGGACACCAGCTTCACAAGGAGAATCCAAATGGAGAGGCGGGTTCTTGCCCACAAAGTGCCAACAGTAGCAGCCATGAAGACACACAGGCTGTGGCATGGACGGGTGTCTGTGATGGCGAGCACTACGTGTGGAAACGAAATTGGGCTTTGAAGGACCTCGGTTCTAGAACTTAGGGCATGAGCTGTGTCCACTTCACTCCTCCCATAGCGGTAACCAGAGATTCTGGGGAGAGGCTCCTGGGTGTCTCAGGAGGGAGGTGGTTTTAGGCCCCCTCATACTGGAAAAGGGAAAGCAGGTTTTGAAGTCAAGTGGCTGGATTTCAGCAACGTCATCTGAACCTGGTGACCTTATCCTCTGTGCCTCAGTCTCCCCACCTTGTCCATGAAAATAAAAATAACACCCACCTGCAGAACCGCTATCAGGATCATAGAACTTGAGAAACCCAGATACCTGCCTTACACAGCACAACTTCGGTTAAGTCTAAAATATGGTTTAAGTCTCTAATGGCCTTCCATAACCTCTGGAATGCTATACTCTAGGATTTTATTATAATCCAGTGAGAAGTCATTAGCGATGCATTTTCTCACAGAAACAACATAAAAATGATGGGCCTCACTGATAACCCATACAAGCTCATAAAACTCAAATAACCACAGAGGAGGGAAGAGCTCCAGAATCGGGAGCTGGGCCAGCGGCCGGCCGCTCGTCGGGGCAGCCCCGTGGGAGGAGCTGGGGCGCAGGAAGTGGGGCCACGGACAGTGCGTGTGTGACAGCGGTGACCATGTATCACGGCTGCTCGGCTGTGGGCAGGGGGGCCCTTCAGCCAGAAGTACAGCCAAGTCACGGAGCCCCGGCCTTTCTATCGCTTTGGTCTGTGATGACAAAGTTCAGGAGTGGCATCTGTTGTTCATCAGGGCTTCGGGAGACTGAGAATTTGTTCTCTCTTCCTGTGAGACGCGGGATCTGAAAAGCATCACCTCTCTGGACAGATTCGCAAGTCTCGCTCACAGCAGTGTTTCACATGGACACTTCCATCCCTCCGCTTCCATCCCGCGAGCACCAAAACGGCAGAGGCTTCGAGTGCCTTGTCCGCCACTGCGGCTTTGATGACCAGCATCTATCTGACAGAGCATAGGCCCTCAGCGTACATTCACCGAGTGAATCAACATTCAGTGCATTCCCCATTCACCTGCCATCAGCCCGGTGATTACCAGGAGATTCCATCAGCCAGGCTATAGAGGAAGAAAGTTGCCATGTTTGGGGCACAGTAGGGATGCGGGTGCCTGGAATGCCCTCCTCTTTACCTACTGGATGCCTGCTAGTCCCTTAGGAACCACACTCAGGCCTCTCCTCTGGAAAACCTTCCACTCTGCCACCAGCCTCATACAGAGGCCGAGATGGGTACTCTGACATTAATAATCATTAGCCTATGATTATGTCCCCGTTATTTTATCATTTTTTACCCTCTCCTGAACTGGGTAGCCCTTGAGAGTTATTTCTCTTATAACATCTAACCCAGTGATTGACACAAAGTAAGTGCTTAACTGGTACAGACAAAAAAAAAAAATCTGTCCCCATGGCCCTAAAAATGGCCATGTCCTCATCCCTGGAACTGATTATACAATGCAAGGGAATTAAGATTGTTCGTCAGCTGAACTTAAAATTTCAGGGTTGTCCTGGAGTATCTTGGAGGGCCCAAGTGGCCCCAAGGGACTTCAGAGTGGAAGAGGGGACGTAGGGAGAGGTTGCAGTGATGCAGTGTGAGAGGGACTCGACCCTCCCCCGCTGGCTCTGGAGATGCGGGAAAGGGGCCGTGGCTGAGGGATGCAGGCAGTCCGCGGAAACCAGAAAGGGCGAGGGAGTGGGCTCTCCTCTCGAGCCTCCAGAAGGGCACATGGCACTGCTGGCATCTCGAGTGTAGCCCAGTGAGGCCCCTGTCAGACTTCTGAGCCACAGCATTTGAGATAACTTTGTGTAAATGTAAGGCAGTCATCTGTGGTAATGTGTTACAGTAGCAAAAAGAAACAATGATAATAATACAGGTGGCACCTCCGAAGCGGCCATTTAGGATGTGACCAACGGCCCCATGCCATGGTGTCCCAGAGAGCGATCGTCAGGGTCCTACCTGCCCAGGTGAGCACGAAGTTCGGTCTCTCGCTTCCTTGTCGAGGAATTCACAAGCGAAGACCCGTGCCTGGAGGACGGACCCTGTTTGTTTCACTGTCCGTTAAGGGCAGACTTCAAGGGCATGCATGTTTGCACGAAACAATCTGACTGCCATGGGCAAGTGTATCGGTGCCACCAGGAACGGTGCCGCAGGTCTCTGCGCATGCCCCTTCATGAGGGACCGCAATGAAGAAATGTTCCGTGGAACAAAGAATCCAGGGCCGATCCACTGTGTCTGCAAGGAAGAGCCCAAGCTAACATTCTGCTCCTGCTACTGCCACACGTGCCCAGGCCACTGTGATTCTTTTAGACAAGTTAACCTTTCCTCTCGGGTGTCACGCCTAGCCGAAGTCTAGAACTCCCAAGCAAGCATGCCCTCCCTCCTTCAAACAGGTGCTGTCGGGTCCCAGTGCATTAGCACGGGTCCCACCTGCTGCCCTGCGGCCTGAGCTTCTGGGGGCTGGTAAACTTCTGCAGGTCTCTGCCCCCACGGGAGACGTTGTCTCAAAGAAGGGTCATCCCACAACCCTGGAGTTCAGTGAGTCAGACCGCATAACTGAACCCTGCTCTGGCCTGCTTTGGAGGATCCAGCCACACACAGCCATTCCTCCTGGACACCAGCAGACACCCAACGGCTGTTCCAAGACAAGTTCCAATTCAGACTGAATTCAGGTCCTTCCAGACTGAAGGACCCAGGTCCAGCCTTCAGCATTCTCCCTTCCTCCTCCAGCATCTGTGTGGGAGCCAGTCTGACATAATAAGTCAGAATAACTTTATTTTCTAAGGAGCTCACTGTTTTTTCTTCATCGGGGCCCCAAACTGTCTCCCTAACTTTGATCCTGAAAGTAGGCGCTAGGGTCTCCAGATCTTCCTTTCAGGGCGGTCCAGAGCTCCTCACGCAGTACCCTCCCAGCCTGTGTGCTCTCATGCGCCTCGGGGGAAGCGGCTTTCATGAGGTCCCCCAGCCTCCACCCCTCCCACCCTTCACCTCACCCGTGTCTTGTACAGCTCTTCCTAACATACCTTAAAGCCATTTCATACTAAGATGCGTTTCTAATATGTGTAAATAAGTGGACTTTTCAAATAGCAGATTATCTTTTTTATATTAAAAAGAAAAGCCCTCCTCATCCAATAGCCTCTTGCATACTTGCTAGACCGACTGGTGAGTGCATGGATGGAAAGGGGAAACCCCGAAGGATTTTTAGGGTAATTGGAAGAAGGCAGAGCTCTTGTAAGGGGGACCTATTGGAGGAAGGTGGATGGGGTTGCGAAGGGTTTTGATGAGCTGGTGTCCATCTGTCCTGATAAGCAGCATGTCAGGAATGAAGGGACCTGGGATGAATGTGCTACCCAGGAAAGGGAACAGTTGATTGGGGCAGAGATCCGGAGAACGGTGACAGAACTGATTCCCGAGTAGTGCTGGAAGCACGCGGTCCTAGAAGGGTTAATAACTTGCCAACTGGCTCCCTTCTTCGGCACTCTCCCCTCCCCCAAGTTGGAAGGTATAAATCATAGACTATCAGGATAATGAGAAGCAGATTTGCCGCTGCTAATTTCGGGGATATGGAGGTCTTTAGGAAAAGGCTCATAAGACATTGCGGAGTGTTATGAGCCGCACTGCCTTGATGGAAGGCACATGTGGGGTGCAGGCAAGCAAGCCTGGCCTCCGACGTGGCGGATGCTTCCTCACAGGTAACACCAGCAACCCGCTCGTGTGTTCTGGTAGACGAGGAGCCTCCTGCCTTTATTTTGGATTCCAGAGCCAGGGATGAGGAAAATACAGTCCCGGAGTCTCTCTACATCATGTCTCCTTGTGCTCTGAACAGAGTCAGGAGAGGCTGGGCAGGACCAAAGACTCCCCAAGTCAAAATTGCAGGGCATGCGCAGGAAAAAAAGTGAATGCAGGAGTGTACTTCATGAGAAAGCAAGTTCGTATAAAGCAGAAGGAAAGAGCCGAGCTTTCCCCTGCAGAGAGACCTGTCTGCAGGTCCCGAAGCAGGAAGGCTTCACTGAGCAAGACGGGAGCAGCAGCAGAAGCCGGGCGTCTGGACCCGGAGCCTCTCACTGGTCCTCAGAGGCTCCCCTGGAGAGACGGCGTCGGCCTGTCCCCCTGGTGCAGACCCTCTGCAGGGGCTGGCCTCCCCCGTGCTGGCTGGTCCTCTGGGTGCAGAGCTGGGCAAGGGCAGTGTAGGGAGGGCTTCTGTTGCACAAGCCTGCAGCACCTAGTGACCGTGATGGATATAGGGACCTGCTGCCTTCGTTAGGGACCTCCGACATGTGAGGCATTGCATTTCAATGTGATCTTCCCATGCAGTGGCAAAGCTTGCATGAAAAATGGATGTTGTCTAGTGGGTGTCCTACACCATACAAGGGAATGGACTATAGAGTACCACAGAATATCAGGATTGGAAGGGAACTTAGACCGTGCCTTCCAAGTCTTTCATTGGAGAAACAGAATCAAAGGGCAGGTCACCTAGGCTACCTCTTTCACTGAAGGTGTTGGAATATGTTAGACTTCCTAGACAGTGTTTGCCAGTGTCTTTATGTAGGATTCCCCTCAACATATATCTTTGAGATACATTTTATCCCTGAGAAATGTATTTTTGTTGTAATGCAACAGGTAAACAAGGGGCCAAGGAAAGGAAAAGAAGCTAAGATATACTTTTCAGATGTAAGATGTTACTATAAATACTTTAAGAAATTATACGCTGGAAAAAGAAACAAAATAATTTAAACAAATTTAACTTACATTACTATAATAAAAGAAACTTCATGATGAAAATTTTAAAAATGTATATGAATATTATCAGGTTGATATATTGTTACTTTTCTTTGAGTAGAAAAACTTATAGTACCAACATTAATCATATGGGATATTAGTGTTACCCTCTATGAATTTTGCCTGCCAGAGAACATTTTGGAAGTGATGATATTAATATTAGGAGGGTAATTTGCAATTGGTTAATTATTCAGTAGCTTAAGTCCACAAATATATGGATATTATTATAGCCTGGTGCGTGTGTGTGTGTGTGCGTGTGTGTGTGTGTGTGTGTGAGTGTGTGTGTGTTGGTGTGGGACCGAGTGAAGGGCAGGGTGAGGTTAGCCAGGATCAGAATAGCAAGACCCAGAGTGCTGGTGAATACAGTATCACGAGGAAACCTCCGTGACTCCAACTGTCCTCTGTGAGCGCTACCCAGCGTAACTGATGACCAAGGCCACCGCAAGTTCTCAGGATGACAGGGAGTGATGCGTTATGCCAGGCCCTCCCACCTTTGAGCCACCTGGCTTTGCTCTGCCAGGGGCTATCTGAAGTGATCCCGGCATGTTGGGGGAAAGCCTCCATCCTCATCCTTAAAATCTACCCCTTTGCTCTTGTGTGCAGCCAAGTCTTTGACCCCACCTTGTCTGCTGGCCTGACCCCCATCGAGAGGGGAATAATAGGATGAGGAAACAAGTTATTAGCTTCTAACACGGGCCTCGTTGTTGCTGAGATGAGACTGTGCCTGGATGAGGCTAAGGGAGCGCTGTTAACGTTAGTAGGAGGATAAGACATGGAAATTGTAGTTTCACGCTGCCTGGGAAGGCGAGGGATGGTAGACCACTCGTACACACTCTTGTCGGGGCCCTTACAAGCTCCTGAAAGCTTATTCCAATGGAAACAGGGAGAGGATGGAGATAGATGTACTTTTTAAACTTCTTTAGAGTTGCTTCCCCCAAACAAAGTCAGAGAGTAAGGGTGATTTCATGTTCAGTTCCCTCCCATCGGATTCAATCATTCATTCTTAAATCATGGGGTTGCAGAAGACTGATGGAGACCTCCATTGTGCCAGCCCCACGTGACTGCCACTCATGTGGTTTGTGTTCAGCACAGCTCTGGGGACGGCTGCCAGTTTTTAATCTAACACAATATGACATGAGTTGATATGTATTATTAAATTTTTACTCTATTTTGTAAATATATATATGCATATATATATATATATATATGCATCATCATTCTATAATATTTCACAAGGGCACTCATTGTCAGATACTCTGCTAGCTAACCAAGTGTGAGAACCACTGGACTAATTGAATCTTTGTCGAATAGTTCTCTCTCCAGTTGCCTCCTCACGCTCCGGCCCATCCTAGCCAAAGACACGGGGGAAATGGGCCATATTTGCTGCCTGCCCGACACTTTCTCTCACCCAGCCACGGTGACCAACAGCAGCTCTCTTTCCGCACGTGCATGACCCGTGTCCTTTTTACAGTAGTCTAAAAGGGAAGAAGAGATTCTGCTTTGAACTATCTTCAAGTATGGCCAGTATAGACTGAGTTTTTTGGTGGTTGATTGATTCATGAAGTTGAAATGCCTGTGTGCTGATTTGGGACCTAAAGCTATTGGAGAAAGTAGGGTCTTAGAGCCAGAATGGACTTCCAGAAATACCCCGACTTGGGAGATTACTGGAGAAACTTCACAACCCCTTAGGACAGCAATAGCAGGGCATACAGCTGCTGCCTCTGCTCAGCTGTGAGTCACCTCCATCCTGACTGGTGTCCCGGTCCCCCTGGCAATTCCACTAGCCTCTTGGCAAATTTTTTATTGAATCCTTCATTGTTATGTATACCCTTGCCCTGATATTGACTGTGACCATCAGATTCCTACAGCAGAATCCCCAGGACAATGTCAAAGGCTTTTTATACTCTTTAGAACTGTCCTGGTCATTGTTTTTCCTTTTCATCAGAACAGGTTAGGTTTGAGGGTTACTCTTCAGTTAGATATCAACTGCATGTAAGAGTGATTAATGTGTTCACATCCCTCTTTGAGGCTCCCTAAATAGATCGGGGACACATGTGTCCCTTTGCAACTCTCGGAGAGTGAAAGTGTGCAGTGGAAGGGTTCCCATTGAAATTTCTCACGGAGAGGTTACAATGAAACTGCAGCCCTCGGGATGGTGATAAAACAGAGGTTCCTTGTTGACAGGATTGTGGCCTCTACATTTTCCATCGGAATCTGGCTCCAGGCCAGGAACACACACCCCTGAATTAGCCCCCAGGCACGAAGTGACAATTGCCATCTTGATGACCCAGGGCTACTTGGATTACTCCAGGCTGAGACTGAAAGTAACAGAGGGAACATCTGTAAATTGTTAGGATATTACATTTCAAATGAAGTTAAGGACATACAGAGCTGATCAGCCGATCTGTTCCTTGGTGTTTTGAAGTTTTCTCTCCTTGGTATTAATTAAGGTAGGAAGCAGCCCAAAGGGTGGAAGCAGCCGTCATTTTGACAAATACAGCAGGCAGTGGTTTACCAACCTGACGGAGCAAATGCCTCAGTTTTCCCAGGGAGTTTTTAGAATTCTCAGACATAGTCAAGGTAAAATTTCTTAACATTAGTTTAAATTTGTAAAAATAAATTTCTACAAAATTTGTAAAAGCTGGCCTTGGAATGAAGGAACACGTGGACTCCTCAGGAAGTAGTCTGCCTAACTCACGGAAATCTCGGGAGTGGGAAACACGGGCTCGAACAGACTATCCTGACACCCCACGGGGCAGGAAAGAAGCGTGAGTTGTGAGGGTCACTGAGGCCCTTCACCCCAGGGCCTGGAAAGGGTCTCAAACATCACCATTTGGGTTCTCTCTTCTCTACTCTCTGCTCAGACAGGTTTTTTTTTTTTTACCCCTGTTCTAGAAATGTTAGGTCATCCTGACCTAAACTCTGTCTCCCTATCACCTTGCTGCTTGCTTCTCCTCCTCTAATGCCCCTGAGGTGTCTTCTATTTAACAGTCTCTTAGAGACCTTCAGACACCACCTTCTCCCTCCTCCCCTCCAGGACTCGGGCCTTCTGTGGGCCAGGCACACCCAGTCTTCACACCCGTCCCATGTAAGATCTTCTTCGCTCTCCCGGCCTCCCTTCTTTAGACACTTACACTTTGCTGGAGATAGGTGTTCTTCCAACAGAAACACCATGATACTCCAGGTAAGATAAACATGTCCTTTATTCTAAACACTCGATATTCAGCAAGTAGTAAGTCTAAACATTGAATGTTTCAAAAGTCCAAAAGAGTAGGATTTCACTGATCATTAGGCAACTTTAGAATTTTTTTCAAGACCTTAAGATACAATACCCAATAAGTAAGAGTGATATATTGTAAATGTGTATGTACAGATGTAGGCATGTGTGTGCACTCAGGGTGGTCCACTTGATGGAGGGTCCTTATAAACCGCATTAGGTTCAGAAGCTTCCAGAATGCCTTGAGTTCAATTTATGAGGTAGGCTTTCTTTGGGGGTCTAGCACACATAAATAACTATTGATTAGCTTCCTAGAGACAGGTTTTTAGTAGGACTCTGAACAAGGGCATTAGAGAAATGCCCCCAATGGGGTCATATTTGTTGACCTGGGGCTACATAAAAATAGGAGTATTGAATGCTTAATGTCACATTTTATTGCTTGGTTCAGCTAATTTGTCTTGTGGGAAGCAAATGTTTTTGAAAGCATTCCAGAGCCTTTGTAGTGTTAAAGCTCATTACCTTGGATTTCATATGAGCCAAAAAATATACAACCAGCTAAGTGCCCTGAGCCTCAGCAAAACTTCATGACTAGACAGAAGCAAAGCTGTGAGTACGGTGTCACGGAAAACTAAGAAATATTTAGCCAATGCCTTCTGATAAAATGCAATATAAAGAATTTGCTGGATTCCTTTGTTCCTATTTTCTTTAAAATGCTAAAGGTGATTTAAGAAACAGGTCAAGGAACAAGATAGGATATATCTTCTTTAGGAAAATATATGGCGTCTCTCAATCCAGCCGTATGAACTTGGAAAAAGACTGGATGTTTTACGCAGACACAGTGCGTTTATAGAACATTTCTCACTTCTCTTCAACAGAGCCCACCCTATGACAGGTTCTTTCACACGAAATTCAGTTCTAACTCTTGAGGAATTGTTTATCACCATTTTACAGATAAGGAAACTGAGGCTCCAAGTCCCTTCTATGATTTTTTTTAATTATTCACAAGAGCCAGAAGAATGTCGTTGCTCCACGTGGTTCTCGGGATACCCACCATCCAATCCTGATTTACCTCGTTAGACCTGGTTTCCCACTCCCATCTTTAAGGCCCGCTAAAACGAACTTAACGGTCAGATAACCGTCATCACACAATCTGTGTATTCGAACTTTGCTGCCTCTGGAAGACTCTGTCCTTTCTCTTCTACCTGTTGACAGCATTCAACTTCCGATTACCTGGATGCCTCGTCCTGCAGGAAGCACTGTCCCGACAGGACAATGCCCATGGTGCCCTCCTAACTCCTCGTCCATAGATGCTGAGGAGATAGTAAAATATTTCACTACCAATGGGGAGGGAAAATTTAATATGTAGCGCCAAAAGTTAAAGTGTTCTTTTTATTCTCAAGGTACACTAACCTATGTATTACAGGACTCTTTACCAGGTGATATAAATTATGGTACAAAATATACATACAATTATGCATGCAATTTTTGAGTCATATTGATATTAAGACACTGCGGGCATGAGCAGTCTTCTGATGCAGGTGTTACTAGCTAAATAATGAGCCTACTTGCAACTGTAGTTTGACAGGGAGATGCAATCCCATTTTTAACTTTCTTTAATACATAGTCCTGATATGACTCAGCTCAGTAAATAAAGAATTTGTCTTAATATCAGTTTTATCATTCAGCACTAAAGCTTTATCATATTCAGCCAAACTATGTAATTAAATTATATTACTTTTAGTCCATATATGTTTGTCTGAGATATTAACGTAATGTATATGTCTATTATGGACTAAGTCATGAAAATCATTGCTTAGAATGTTATATTTATGAACTTGATTTTATTATGTTACATTCACCTTTACTCCACAGAGGCTTACAAACTTTCTTTGGTCAAGTTTCAGGATACACATAAATTTGATATATTATTTTACTTTTTGTCATCAAATCATGGTCACATTTTCACATATTAAACAATTTAATACCCATTTCTCTTGGAATAACATATTTTTTCAAATATTTTATTTTTATTTCTATATACTTTCTTCTCTTATACAGTTACCTTGTAAGTTTCTTTAAATAATAACTAAAAAATTCATATTCTGTAAACCTAAAAAGGTATTGAAATTAGGGTTCAATTTATTAAATTATCATTTTCAAATTATACAGTTTTTCTAATTTCTGAATTTTTTAAAAAATTTTATTTATTTATTTTTAGAGAGGGAAGGGAGGGAGAAAGAGAAAGAGAGAGAAACACCAATGTGCGGTTGCTGGGGGCCATGGCCTGCAACCCAGGCATGTGCCCTGACTGGGAATCGAACCTGTGACACTTTGGTTCGCAGCCCGCACTCAATCCATTGAGCTACACCAGCCAGGGCTTTAATTTCTGAATTTTTGTTAGAGTCCTAGTCAAAGCTGGGTTCATTTCAAAGGTGTTTGAACCTCCAGCTCTCTGCTCTGACTCCGAGACCCCAACATGCCTTCAGTGGTCATGATGTCAACTCTGCCTCTATCAGTCTCTTCCCTCCGATGCTTGTTTTATGGATAATAAGATTTAGAGACTTGTACATTGTATTTCATCTTCATCCAGAAAAATGGCATAGGTAGTAACAGACTAAGACGTCTAGAAGTATTCTTCAAACTGTGGATGAGCTTCTGGCTCTTCTGCCTCGCCACGCCACATCTATACAGCCTAATCCTTTGGCCTGTAGTTTCTTCATCAATTCATAGAAGGTCGTACCTTTTCATGTATTTGTTTGAAAGACTATCTGAAATGCAGTTGTAGACAAAAAACCTGGCACACACTGGCCTTGTCCCAAGTTGCACTATAATCATTATTATCTGTGTTGCACAGTTGTTTCTATGTGCCCAGCGTCTTTGCTTCCTTATGTTCATAGTAGAGGCCCTGTGTTTGAGGACCTGCTCCTCCTGTACCCAAACCATGGGTCTCTGCAGGGAATACCATGGCTGCCATCTTCAAGACACAGCATGAGCACGTGGCATGAGCAAATCAAGATAGCAGTAGTGCCCCATCCCTCTGGCAACACTGCTTGATCTGGGAATGGGAATATGACCAAGGTCAAGACATCAGTTTTCCCCATGATTCTCTTAAGTAGAGCAAATAGACAAAATTTTTTTTTCTTTCTGATAAAAGAACATCACATACATGAAGACTGCAGACCGAGGGGTGACCTTGTCCCTACACTGCTGGGACACTGGCAAGACCCAGGCTGACGACACCAGAGAGAAGCAGTAGAGACAGCATCCTGGGAAGGGTGAGTCCCGCCCCCAAAGTTTCCCATGACTGCAACTCTTCCAATTAATGCCATGAGCCTTTATCTATTCCTACAAACGTCTGAATCCAGTTTTCGTCATTTGAACCCAAGAGCTTGGCTCATGAGTACCGCCATTTGTGTGAAGAAAAGGAGCACTATTATTAAAAACAGCTGAGAAGACCTGCTTCCGGGCACTGTGGTGGTGCTGGGGAGTTCTGGGTGTGGAAATCTCTGCAACAGGAAGCAGAGCTACAGAGCCCAGGTTTTCAAAAACAAAGCAGTGCAGGTGAAAAGGAAGGAGCAAAGGCAGACCCGAGGGGCAGATTCTTGAAAGAGAAAAACACCCCCACGTGCTTCCATCCCGGCATTCTGAAGAAGGCTGTACAAGGTGAACTATTTGGGGCTTGAAGATACTGCCTGGCGGAAAGCACAGAGTGGAAAGGTAGCTGTTGGATAGGGGCTTTATAAGCAGGACATCACACCCCAACTGTCCTTGACCTCAAGTGTCACTTGTCTGAAGTCGATCTCTGAAGGGACTCGCGATTAACATCAGTCAATGTTATTTTCCTCTCAGTTATTTGGTTCTCTACAAGGCATTTAAATTCTCTAGGACTGTCACCCATATCTGCTCAATCCCAAGGACCAAGGACTCTCTAGCATTTTGCTGTATGGAGTTGGCCTTGTTGGTTGTCATGGGGGGTTGTGCATCTGGGCATTTCTCCATCATTTTGGCTGTAGGTAGGCCAGATTTCCTAGTCTGGAGTCATTGGGAGTGAAGCTACCCAGAAAAGGTCTGGCATGACTCTTTAGACTTGGCTTGTCTGCTTTTGGTTGACTACAGAAGAGCCTGACAATTCTTACATTCTCCTGCTGATTGTTCTTCTTACAGAAATTGGCCCCTCAGGCATTTGTAGGTATGGGGGGGGTGGTGCTATTCCTTGAATTCCCATGAGCTGAAATAGTCTTTGTGCATTAAGTCATTCAGAGCTCGGGGTGAAATGCTTTGGGTTTTTTACATTGTTGTTGGTTTGGTGTTTTGTTTTGTTTTGTTTTGTTTTGTTTTGTTTTCATACTACTATCCATCTCCAAGAAACAGGGAGCCTTCTGCTCCCTGATATAGTGTGTTGTATTGACCACAGAACCATTGGATATTACAGGAAGATGAGACTAAAGACACTGTATTCCACACTATTTCATCTTTCTGCTCTTGGGCAGCAAGGGGAATGTGTCCCACACATGGTTAGTGACAGAGCTGGGCTGGTAACCCGAGAGTCCTCGTGATAGCCTCTCTCCCCCCACCACACACCACACACCACACACCACACACCACACTGCCTAAGGACACGACGTCTGTACCTGATGGAGCTTTGTTCTGCACTGAAGCCCACTTTTTGGCTGGGTCAAGGTCCTGGTCGTGGAGTGACTTCTAGAGGGTCAGTTTCCTGGGACCACAATGTGCTAGACCGGAGTCCTAGTGGAGGTTAAGGCTGCAGGTGCACTGACTGATGGGGCACCATTCAGGGAAGCCCAGGGCAGCATGCACTGCGCTGGCGTCATTCTAGACCATTGGAGGGATGGAAGACCCAGAGCTCCTTCCAGTGTTGAGTTTCTCACCTCATCTCAGTCTAGCCTTGGCTCACTGAACACATCTGCATTGAACACTTGCTATACATCAATATACTTCTATACTTCTAGATACCTTTTTCCAGCAAAGGCTAAAAAAGGCCTCTGTCCTCAGGAAGCTCATAGTCTAGTGGCAAAAGAGTCAGTGCCAGGTGAAATGGAAATGCTTCTGTGCTGTGAAAACAGAGGCCAAGTGTGTATCCTAGTTGTGGGGTTTTATAGATTTTCATGCTCCTCTTTGCTAGAGAAATTTTAAAAAAAAAGACCATCCACTTTTACAAGTACTGATAATGGCTGCCAGCCATTTTGTTACATTTTTACCACATTAAATGACTGGGGAGCAGGAAATCTGGGTAACAGGCTTTCTCTGGGTGCCAGTGCCCCTCCGCCACCCCCCACAGCACCTGGAGCTCATCCTGTGTGAAGTTCTGTTCACACTGAGCTGCACCTGCCCGTTCACCTAGCTGCCTCCTCTCCTCAACCCTCAGTCAGGAGGACATGGGTTTGTACTTATTCTTTTTATCTCCTGGATCAAACACGGTCCACACAAGAAAAAAAGGCTTAGAATATCTGCTCAATGAACAGACACAGTTGCCTTCATGTCTGGGGGGTTAAGTCCTATGATGTCTAAATTTTGCCTGAAGTTCTGAATGGTTTACTGATATAACAGAGGTCAGCATGGACAGGCGCAAGTGTGCCTGTGTGTGTGCCTGTGTGTGGACCTGTGTGTGTGTGTCAGTGAGGGGTGCTCAAGGGATTGGCAGATGCCTATCAAAGTGCAGGTTGGAAAGGTTTCAAGTTTAAGGTGGAACTTCTAGATCACACAGAAGAAAGCACCTTGGCACAGAAACGTACCTGAAACAGTGATCGTGGAAGTCTCAAACACTTCAGAGGAGAATGACAGAAAGGCACTGCAGCCTAGAAAACAATCACACTACCATCACAAAAGTCATTTGTTCAATCCTCAGTGTTTGCATTGTGAGAAAGGAAGATAGGTGATAACTGGATATTCCTTGAGGAAAAATATCTGGATTTGAGTCTTGATTTTGACATGTATATGGGGAAAATAATTCAATTTTCTTTCATGCAAAATAGGGTGATAATACCTCTTTCGTAGAATGGTGGGGAGGAATCGTTAAGGGAATATCAGTAAACCACCATGCATGTCACATAGTGAGAACTCAGAAATACTGTTATTGCTATTGTTAGTCTTTTCATTGTGGACATTTCTTCCAGAGAATAGTGCTTAAACCAAGACATGCTCTTGGGAGCAGGACCCAGCCATGGTGAGTTTGCCTGGTCTTCTCTCTAGATCTGGGCACTGGGGGGCAGCAGTGAGACCTGAGGTCTGCTGCATCAGCCCACCCAGATATGGACAGGGAGCTGGTGTCCTTCCGCACAAACACACGAGCGAGGCCAGCTCGCTCCATGCCCCTGCCTTGCTGGACATTTGCTGGTGACTTGTGTTTTCTTGATGAGAGAGGACTCATTGCCAACAGGCTATTGAAACCCTTCACCCTTCGGAAAGCCACACTCCAGCCTCATTGGCCTCTCATGTAGCTGTCTGGCTGTGGGAGTCTCTTATGCTGTGCCTTCTAAACATGTGCTCCATTGTGGAGCAGCCTTTTCCTGATAGCTCCGACTTGACATCTTCAGCAAACCCTGATAAATGGCATTATTTACAAAACGTTGCATGCGTATGCGTTATGCACATGTGTGTTTCTGTGTATGGATGCATGTGTGTAAAACTCTCTGATCTGCCTGGGAAGGTTCCAGAGGTTTTGCTGGGGCAGGTCGGTGGCTGATTCTGAAAACTTCCATGTGTTTCTGGTCTGTGGGGTAGGACACAGGCCCTTGTTAGTGGCCCGCATCTCTGGACTCAGCATCAGTCATGGTGCCCTCTGGAGAAGCAAATTGGGTGGAAAGTTAAATCACTTCCACACATGCAGAAGCACCATTGCACCAAACACTAATATGAATAAAATAAATGCATAAAGATTTGAGGCATATTATCCTGTTTAGACCAAACTGTAGCTATTACCAGGCATATAGGCCAGAGGTTTTGAAAGTTGTTATTCTTGAAAAACATGATTGATTTTAGACTTTTTTCTTTAACTTCAATGTCATGAACCAGACATCCATAATTATATTATTTGTCTTATACAAATGAAAAAGAATAAATTAAAACTGGACATGTTGCAACAGGACTGTTGACATTATATACAAAGCCTGCTTATTGTCATAAGATACTCTTAACCTTCAAGCCAAAATCTTTCAAAACTATTAGTGTTAAATCTAGCAGCTGTTGTCAAAGTTCTCCTGTTCTCTGTTTTATGCATTGTGCTTTATTTGAAATGTTTGTTATATTTGTGTATATAACTTGCTGTGAGCTGTTCCTTGAAAGCTCCAAGGATTAAACATGAAGGTCGAGCCAGTTCAAAAGGAACAAAGTTAAGAAAATTAAAGAAAACTTGCGAAAATGAATGTTTAAACCATTAAAATATTTAGCAAGGTTTGCCTGGAGCTGTTTCCTTTATATAAAACATGATGCGTTTCTTTTCTCTTTCATTCTTTCTTTTTTAAAACAAATGAGGTTAAGGAAAACATATTCCTGCCCTGAAGTTTTTGTTCTTTAAAGCATTAGAAATTTAATATCTAAATATTTTATGCTAATAGATATGCTTGATTGAGACAGAAATATCTCAGGCATCCCATGTATTTGGGCTAGTGGCTTATAGATATCTTTGATAGGTGGAAGGGATGCAGAACCCAAGGGACCATCCTCTTTGAATTTGGATCAGCTTAAGACTTTACTAAGTCATCAGGAATTAAATATATGGCAACAGATGATATGTTCTCATATAGCTTCAAAGTGCAAAAGAAAGGATGAACTTTGCAAAACTCAATGTAAATTTACCACGCATTCTGTTTATTTATTCAGTACCTAAAAGAGTGTTTAATTGATATTCCATCCAGCTTTCTCTACCTTCCTGTGGAATTTGAAATTTCCTCCCTATCTACCCTGCTCTGAAATGCCAGGTCTTTGACTAGCATGGATGGATGGATGGTCCAGGTATCCACCCATCCATCCCTCCATCCATCCATTTGGGGGAAGTGTGGTGTGATGAAAAGAGCATGAGCTCCAAATCCAACCATCCTGTGTCCAAATCACATCACCTAACTGTGTGACTTGCTAACTTACTTAATCTCTCTGTGCCTTGGTTTCCTCTTCTGCAAAATATGAATGATATAATAATTCCCACTTCATTGAGGCATTGTCAGAATTATAGGAGAAAATTTACTTCAAGAGCATTTTTTACTCTTGCCAACATGGAACCATAGGTAGATATGCTTCACTTCCTCACATAATCAAAAGAAGGATGATAACCAATTTAAAAGCAAAACAACCAGAACTGCCAGAAAATCAAACTGTATGGAAGTCCAACAATCAAGGAGTTAAAGAAGAAATATTTGAATCTGATAAGAGGCAGAGATGGGCAGCTGGGATGAAGATGACACATGGCAAGGTGGCAGCTATTGGACCAATCAATCCCACATTCATGTGCAGATAAACTGGGAGGAACAACTGGGGAGTGAGACAGACCACACAACCCAGGGTTCCAGTGCCAGGAAGGAAAAACCTCAAAACTTGAGGTGCTGGCTGTAAAAACTTGTGGGGGTTGTAGCGGTGGGAGAAACTTCCAGTCTCACAGGAGAGTCCATTGGAGGAGCCTACAGGGCCATAGAATGTACACAAGCCCACCCACTCAGGAATCAGCCCCATGGCAGCACCTCCAAGGGTACAATTCAGTTGTAGATAGTGGAGGAAGTGACTGAAAGTGGGGCAAGAACCAATCAAGCAGCATTGTTCCCTCTCAGACCCCTCCTCCACATTTGGCTCCACAACACAGAGAAGTAGGCTGCTCCCCACTCTGGCAAATACCTAAGGCTTCACCCCTTACAATGTAACAGGTGCACAGAGACAAAGAAATGTAGCCCAAATGAAATAACAGATCAAAATGCCAGAAAAAGAACTAAGCTCTGAGGAGATAGCCAGCATACCAGATACAGCGTTCAAAACACTGGTAATCAGGGTGATCAGAGAAATGACCTAATATGAACACAAAACAAAGGAAGAAGTGAAGGCTATACAAAGTGAAATGAAGAAAAACATATAGGGAACCAACAGTGAAGGGGAGAAAACCAAAATTCAAAGCAACAATTTGGAACAAAAGGAAGAAATAAACATTCAGCTGGAACAGATTGAAGAAACAGGAATTCAAAAAAAATGAGGAGAAGCTTAGGAACCTCTAGGACAACTTTAAACATTCTAACATCCAAATCATAGGGGCACAAGAAGAAGAAGAGGAAGAGAAAGAAATTTAAAACTTATTGAAAAAATAACAGAAGAAAACATCCCCAATTTGGTGAAGGAAATAGACATACAAGTCCAGAAAGATCAGAGTCCCAAACAAGTTGGACACAAAGAGGACCACACCAAGACACATCATAATTAAATTACCCAAGATTAAAGGTAAGGAGAGAATCTTAAAAGCAGCAAGTGAAAAAGAGAGTTACCTACAAAGGAGTTACCATAAGACTACCACCTGATTTCTCAAAAAAAACCTTGCAGGTAAGAAGGAGCTGGAAAGAAGTATTCAAAGTCTGAAAAGGCAAGAACCTACATCCAAGATTACTCTATTCAGCAAAACTATCCTTTAGAATGGAAGGGCAGATAAAGTGCTTCTAAGATAAGGTACAGTTAAAGGAGTTCATCATCCATGTCCTTATTATATGAAATGTTAAAGGGACTTATCTAGGAAAAAGAAGAAGATCAAAAATACAAACTGTGAAATGAAACAAACTCACAATTATCAACAACTGAACAAAAAAAAACAGAGAAAAAAGACAAACTAAGCAAACAAGAACAGGAACAGAATCACAGAAATGGAGATCACATGAAAAGTTAACAACAGGGCAGGGTATGAGAATAAGGGAAAATGTACATGGTATAAGAAGCATAAGTGGTAGGTACAAAATAGACACAGGGAGGTTAAGAATAGTATGGGAAATGGAAAAGCCAAAGAACTTATACGTATGACCCATGGACATGAACTAAGTATGGGGGGAATGCTGGAGGGAATGGGGGTATCAGACAGAGGAAGGTAAAGGGGAGAAAAAAAGATGGGACAACTATAATAGCATAGTCAATAAAATATACTTTATAAAAAAGAGCTTTTTAAGTGCCTGACTCAAGAAATGTTAGGAGAAAATATTAACAAAAATGAAGTAGGTGCTGACTGAAGCTGGTTACTTCCTCAATCTCCCCAGGTTTATAAAGCCATAACTAAAGTAGCAATCTTGTGAGTTATGCTTTTGTAGTCTCACCAACCAGCTTTGTCTGGGGCTGAGCACCACAGACTTTTTTGAAACACAGTGGCCTTAGTGACTAAGTAATTTTTTTCCAGGATATCCCTAGACTAAAAGTGAGGTCAGTCTAGAAAGCAACCAGCCATATATGATGAATATGTATATTCATATTCATATACGATGAATATGCAACCTTCAAAGTAGGCACCTTGGGACCTCACACAGTTCCCCCAACATCTCTTCCACTGTTCAAAACACTCTGCAAAATCCTTTTTTGGAATCTCCATCAGCTGCCCCATCGTATTTTCCTGAATCTCGTAGATGGTCTGAAGTCTTTTCCCTTTCTAAGGATAGTTTACTTTTGGTAAAAGCCAGAAGTCACAGGGTGCCAAATCTGGTCTGTAGCAGGTCTGAGTCACCTGGGTGACTTGATGTTTTACCAAAAACTCTACATAAGACATGATGCATGAGTGGGCACATTGTTGTGGTGAAGCCACCAATCACTAGTTGCCCACAGCTGCGGCCTTCTGCATCATCCAAACAGTTTCTGTGGAGGAATGTTCAAACTTAACACAAAATTTGATGCAGGTTCATTGCTATACTCACTCAGTCATTTTGAATGTGATGGCCACACAGGACACACGCTCACTCAATGGCATCTACTGCCCCCTCAACTTAGTGCAGTGAAGTCGTCATTGTTCAAAGATGTGCATTCCAGTCCACTCTCCTTGACTGGCAGGTTATATCAATGTTGTGCAAACCATTGTCATTATATTAATAATGGCTGGACTTTTTTCCAAATAGGCCTTGCATATACTGCTCATAACTTAAGAGAAAGAAAAATATGTTTATCTCATTCTTTAAAAAACAAAGCCCTGGCTGGCGTAACTCAGTGGATTGAGCATGGGCTGTGAACCAAAGTGTCTCAGGTTTGATTCCCAGTCAGGGTACCTACCTGGGTTGCAGGCCATGACCCCCAGCAAGCTCACAGTGATGTTTCTCTCTCTCTCTCTCTCTCTCTCTCTCTCTCTCTCTCCCTCCCTTCCTTCTCTAAAAATAAATAAATAAAATCTTAAAAAAAAGAAGTGAAAATATGTTAAAAAAAACACAGTTACCCACTAGCAGTATATCTGTGCCTGTGGAGCCCTGTACATCTTCTCAAAACTTGGGATCTGATTGGATGCCTCTGCATTCCTTTCCTGTTCCATGTTGAATTCCATGCAATGCTTGCTTTTTATTCACAACCACCAAATGCCTAGCTTTGCAAAAATGTGGCATCTTTGAAAGGAATATCATACCATGCCCCACCTTAAGCCAACAGGTCTTACGATGTGTGACAGGTGTCCACTATCACCTAAAACTTATTTAATTAAATCAATTCTTTAATTAAAAACCTGTAGAGCCTGTGGTACCCTGTGCTTTTGCTACAGCCTCCTGGAGCACCTCTGCACACAGTTCAGTAACTGTGGGACTAGAATACCCTTGGAGGAGTGTTGCCTTACTTCTGCTAAGAAATGGCATTGTTTATAGCCCCAAATGTGGATTGCACAAGGAGGAGAGAGAGAGGTACCTGTGAAGGCACTGAAATACTGTGAGTAAAGGCCAGAGTTTCAGTACGTTTGCATCCTCCCAGCCGTTCAGGATACAGGTGCCAGCCTCCTCTCTGTGCAGCATGGGTTCTCTGACCAAAGTGCTCAAAACAGGGGTCAAATGGAGCCTAAGGACATACAGCTCCCTACCAACAGTCCTAAATGCCTGATTGTGTTCCCGCCTCTGTCATCCTACAGAATGGCCAATCATTCTACTTCCCCTTCAGAATGGTCGTGTCATTTATTGCTATTTGTATGTAGAGTTACAGAGTGCCATCTGCAGTCACCAACCAAATGGCTACCTGCTTGGAGCTTGGCATGGCGTTAGCAGTCTGTGTCTGAGCTGCCTGTTTCTAGACTCTACTGGGCACATAACTGAGATCATATCTTCTCCCCGGGCACTCCGGCTTGCCCGTCAGAGGCCCACCCCGTAGGCTGGGACTCCGTGTCTTCACACAATGTCATTTCAATTAGCAACTTTCAGAGGTGCCACGGAGGCAGGCCCCGGGCTGTAGTCTGTTTCTTCTCACACAATGGAACATACATTTTTGTGCTTCAACTTAGAAACTTCCAGATGCCTGGAACTCTGTTATGTTCTTTGGGTGTGAAAAGGAAAGTCTCTGACATTCTCTCCTGCCCTTACAGGAAAAAAAAATAAGTTTGTGTTTAGCTGCTTTGGGGCTAGAGTCTTACCTTCTTTCACAAATACAAAATCTCTGTGCTTTATTTTGAGGCTTTCGGCATTTTAAGGCATGAAGCTGGTCTGTGGTAGGGTGAGAGAGAGGAGTTGGGGAGGAAAGTTTACAGGGAAGCTCGCTTCTTCGCCACTTTTGACCTTGGAAATGACACAGCAGCAGCCAGAAGACACAACATCAGGAGCTACGTGCACCCCTACCTGCTGAACTGGGCGTGATTGGACTTGCCCAGAAGAAATGAGCTCCTGGCTTCTCAAGGCCTGGACTTGGCCCCTGAGTCCCCAAGAAGACAGGTCCAAAATTCCTTCTCCTGCTGGAGAATAGCTGAAAAGCCCTCCCCTGGCGCAAATGTGCCAGAATAAATTTCTCCCAGCATCAAAGTCAAAAGTGTGTGTTTTACACTAATTTAGAGAATTCATCTGAAATATTGGAAAGAAAAGAAACTATTCAAGTTTGAAAAAGAAATTAGAAATCCTACCAAGAATCTCGTTGAGATATTACCTTTCCTTCCTTTTGTTGTTGCTGTTATTTTTGTTGTTGTTTAAGGTAAAATCTGAAAGAAGGAGATGAACCCTCTGAATGTGTGGCATCCTAGCTCCCGGGTCTGCTTTGACTCCAATTTAGATTCCTGCACTTCCAGGGCCTCCGGGTCCAAGGATGACATGATCCAGCCCTAATCTTGCTCTGTGCCCCGTTCTGTCCCCACAGCCCCCTCCACTCACACGCTGCAGGTGAGAACATGCAGGGGGAACGCCCCCTGGATGTGTGAGGGATGTTGCAGTCTCCTGATGGCTCCAGAGAGGAAGGCCTAACAGACAGGGTGGAGGAGAGGTAAGAAGAGTCCATTGGATGCAAAAAGCAGGAGCCACTGTGGAAGAGGGACTGTGTTCATGTTTTCCAGAACTTTCAACCCTGAACCAAGCTGTGAATACCAGTGAAGGGACAAAAGGCCATTCTACCATTTTCATGCTGGCAACCTCGCTCTGGTTCCATAAGCACAACAGGAGTACATCTCACGTTGTCTTTCTTAGTGCCGTTTTGTAAGATTTCCCCAGAAGTCCTCTCTTACCCGTGGTCCCCAGTAGATGTCTGAAACTATGGATAGTGCCAAACTCTACATATACTATGTTTTTTTCCTACACATCCATATCTCTGATAATAAAGTTTGATGTATAAATCAGTCATAGTAGGAGATTAATAACAATGATGAATAGTAAAACAAAACGATGATAATAATGTACTGTAATAAATGTTATAGGATGTGGCCTCTCACCTTCTCTCAACATACCTTATGACACTTGGCCACCTTTTCACTTAAAGAAAGTACTTCACAGCTTCTCTTTGGCATCTCTGAATTACCAGCATCACTACTCCCCTGCTTTGGGGCCATTCTTAATTAAAATAAGACTTACTTGGACACAAGAACTTTGATACCAAGACAGTCGATCTGACAACCCAGATGGCAACTAAGTGACTAACAGGCAGGCAGCTTAACAGCAGGGGTGCATCGGACAAACAGATAATTCATGTCCAGGAGGGGCAGCCAGGAAGGCTTAAGATTTCATTATGCTACTCAGAATAGTACATAATTAAAACTTATAAATTGCTTGTTTGTGGAATATTTTATTTAATACTTTTGTACTGCAGCGAACTGTGACTAACAAGCTGAAGAAAGTGAAACTGTGGATAAGGGGTTGGGACTACTCTAGTGAGTGAAAATTCCTCCTAGATTTTGGTAGTAGGATGAGCATATCAGTTTTGGTTCCTGAAGTTGATCTGGGGGTTAAAGCTAGTGGGGATGGCACATCAAACTTATGGTCGGGAGACGATGAGAATTAAATGAGATTCGGGGACTGTTAACCAGATGCCATTTAAAAACTGAATTTCGTGTAATTCTTCAGTAAGAGTTCATCTGTTTTAAAGTAGATAATGGGATCTATTCCAAGAAATTTGATTCATATACTGTAAGGGTCCAACAATTACTGGGAATGGCACCTGAAGCTAACAAATGGGAGAGAGTTGGATTTTGTGACCTACCTGAAGGATTCAGCTTGCTATTAAACCCTTCACTTATTCATCCATTGGTTATGTACTTTAACACTTTCCCATACATATCATCTTGATATTATGCTTACAGGAAGGTAGAATGTGATATATTTTTTACAGATAAAATTATTGTAAAAGGAACCCTGGCTGGTGTGGCTCAGTGGATTGAGTGCTGAGCTGCAAACCAAAGGGTCACTGGTTTGATTCCCACTCAGGGCACATGCCTGGGTTGTGGGCCAGGTCCCCCTGTGGGGGTGCACTCAAGAGACAACCACACATTGATGTTTCTCTCCCTCTCTTTCTCCCTTGTTTCCCCTCTCTCTAAAATAAATAAATAACATCTTTCAAAAGATTATTGTGAAATGACTAGAGAGATTAAGTGGATTCTGGCCATACCAATTACCAGTTCATTATCTAGATCACTCATTCATAGATACATTCATTCAACTTTTTGGTAAAGACTATGTTTCAGAGCCTTTGCCAGGTTTTGAGGATGCAAGCAGTGGCTTCCTAGAAAATGTCTAACAAAAAGGCCTTAGAGGTTGAGGGCTGGTGTGCAGCACATGCCAATGTCTGTGGTGTAAATGAGCTTAGCCTGGCTGACTTCTTACTAGCAATGCGCCATGACCGAACTCAGGGGTGGAAAACATAAGCTGAGGGTTGCATAGCTGGCTCTAGCGCACCACTAGACAACTGTTTTAGTCTATTCAGGCTGCTATAAAAATTACTATAGATTGGGTGACTTATAAACAACAGAAGCTTATTTCTTATTGTTCTGGAGGCTGGGAAGTCCAAGATCAAGGTGCTGGGAGAGTCAGTGTCTGGTAAGGGCCCACTTCTAGTTCACAGATGGCCATCTTTTTACTATCTCTTCACACAGTGGAAAGGGGAGGGGGAGAGCTCTCAGCTCTCTTATGTGGGGACTAATCCCACTCATGAGGACTCTACCCTCATGACCTAATCATCTCCCAAAGGCCACACTTCCTAATACCATCACATTGGACACTGGGCATCAGGATTTCACATACGATTTTGGGGGGTGAGGTGGCTAACAGTGAGTTGATAGCAACAAGGTGTAGAAGACAGTTCCGGTGTTTGATTTACTAGTAGTAGGCAAGAAACGGAATTGTAAATAAATTTATAATATAACATTTTATGAATGGTGGGATAAAGAGATATAATGAAAGCACGAATTGCCCCGGAAAAACGATCAAGTCGAGTTCACAGAGACGGTGTCAAGGTGTCGTCTGAATTGAGCCTTAGAGAGTGAGTGTCATTTCCCTACGCAGTCATGTGAAGGAAGGGCTTCGCCAGCCGGGAAAAAGGCATGGCCAAGGTCATGCGCATGTCTGTGAGCAGGGCCTGTTCCAGCAGCTGTAAGACCTTGTTCACACATGTGTGTTAAGATGTTAAGTAGGTTTGTCTCAGATTAAGAGAGTCCCGGGAGAGAAGAAGTAAGATCACCACGGAAATTTTAAATTGTGTTAAGAAACCAGGACTTGCTTGGTCTTGAGGAAACTGAAAGCGGGGGTTTCAGAACTTTTTTCAACTTTGTCGGAGTATAATTGACGAATAGGAATTTATGTTGAAGGTGTACAACTTGATGTTTTGATATATGTATATATTGTGAAATGCTCGCCATAAATAAGCTAATGAATATATCCATCACTTCACATAGTTACCATTTGTGTTCTCTCTCTCTCTCTCTCTCTGTGGTGAGGACACCTAAGATCTGCCCTTTTAGCAAATGTCAAGTATACAGCACAGTATTGTGAACTATAGGCTTCATGTTGTATATTAGATCTTCAGAACTTACTCATCTTACAAAACTGACACTAGATTTTTTTAATTATGTGTAGCACTTTGCCTGCAAAGTGGTGAATTGATTTCAAGGTGACCAAACTCATGGTGATAAGACAACCAGAAGGATGCCATAGGAATTGGGCTGAGAACACAGAGGACTGACTAGGTATGGAGAGAAGGGAAGGGGTGGACCATCAGGATGTAGAATCACCTGGGTAGACCAACATAACGGAGACTCGAACCTATCCCTCTGGGTCATCTCATTTAACCCCTCCTCTCACTCCCTGGACTGCCTCCACTAACCCCTTCTGGGGGGACTGGCCACTAGACGACCCTGGCTGGCCTCAGATCACCCCAGGCTGTGGACCATGAAGGCAGCCCCCCCCACCCCCCGCAGACCCTATCTGTGTTACTCAGCGCTGCGGAGACGGTTTGCTCCCTGCTTTGAAAGGCCACGCAGAGCCAGGGCCACACTCCAGAGCACATGTGGTTGCTATTTCATTCCTGCTTTATCATTTTTCATTCTGACATTAAAGCTCCTCTGCAGCAGGGTGAGAGCGCTGTACATTGTAAGGCGTAATGTGAACCGAGGGCTCCTGCTTCGTGCCAGAGGAAACGTGATTCAGAAACAATTTGAGGGCAACTGCAAGGTGATGTGGCCCAGAGAACCAGAAGCTATTGAAACTTTAAACATCATTTCTGGACAGTATAATATGTTCTGCGGGGCAGCTTGAAAAAACAGGAAAACCCTCCCTGGCCAGTCCTTGGAGAGTTGCAATCTTTAAATATCATCTGGATCAAATGCCTCTTAAAGAGCCCATGCAAGACCATCGAGTTGAGCTGGACGCACCCTCACCCCACGCCTGCCCCGGAAACCTGGGAGGAGGCGGACTGGCCTAGGGTCTCACGCACCCTGGACGGCAAGGGCGCTCTGCTCTGCCCGTCCCGCCCCGCTGCAGGCTTGCCCTGCCGATGGCCAGCTCAGCCCAGGCCAGTCTCTTCTTTCTACTCAGGAGCCACTGAAAGGTGAATTTCAAGGGGACGACAATTCTTTCAGACCTTTCAGAAAGAGAAAAGCAGCTGCCTGTTTACCCTTGCACAGTCAATTCAGTTTCGTGACGTTTGCATGTATTTCTCCCACTAGGTGGTGTGTTTCTTGAAGGTGCCTAAGCCTGGTGCCTGGAACAGAGCTGGTGCTCAGTACATGTTGGAAGACGAAGGGGAAGGGGAGAGGGAGACCAGGAGGGGAGGGTTGGGAGGGTAAGAGAAGCATGGGGGGGAGAAATTTTCAGCTTTGAGTTTTTCATAAAGGAAAAGAGAGTGATTAGACATTCTGCACATTGATGCGATCAGAGATAAAAAATATAAAGGTCATTTTTATTTATTGAATGACTATTTAACATCTCAAATTTTGTTCATCCATTTACCACGGAGGAACTATGTTTTATCTATACACCGTTAACAATGAATAGCAAAATAGATCAAGGTTATTGGTAAATTCAGGCCTCAAATATCAATGACTTTAACCAAATGCAATTGCCATTCTTTGGTGGAATCCAGAACACCTCCTCCTTATTTCTTCTGCTTTTCAATCATAACATCAAGTTCGTCTGTGATGGAACGGGCACATGACCCATTGTGGTATGTGGAATGAACTTTATAAAAAATACCCCATTCTGTTTTTTTAACTTAACGTTTAACCATTTAAAACAGTTTTAGATTTACTAAAAGTTTGAAAGCTAGTACCGTGAGTTTGCATATACCCTTACCCAGTTTTTTTCTGTTGTTAACAACTTACACAGGTATAGTGCATTGGCTACAATGAATGGACAATGTGGACACATTATTATTAACTAATGTCCTAGGGAGGGGCCTAAAGAAGTTGTCCCATTTTATGTCCCCACAGCACCCTGGCCTTCCTCTGTAGTGAGACCCAACGCACCTAAAAACTGTTTGAACAGCTTCACTGAAAGGTAATTGACATAAATCACCTGGACATAAGTAGTATAATGTGATGTTTTTGACAAGCATGTATACTCACAAAGCTATCACCATAATCAAGGGACTGAACGAAGGTATCCACACATCCATCACCCACAGAAATGATTCCACCTTCATAATCTGTCTCTCCTGGCCTTCCTCATTCCTGCTGCCCGAATCATACAGTATGTACTCTTCTGGGTCTGTCTTTTCACATTTAGAATGACTATTTTGACAGTGGTTCTAAACCAGGGGCGATTTGCTCTCCACGCCCCCCCCCAAATTAATTTGGTAATGTCTGGGGACATTGGTGGTTGTCAGAGTTGGGGACAGAGTGGTACTGACATCTAATGGGTAGGAGTCAGGGATAAATATATAGAGAGAGGTTTATATATGTTAAGTGCATCTGTCATCTTTTTATTTGTGAGTAGTACTTCTTTGCATAGATACACCACGACCTGTTTATGCGTTCCCCTGTTGGTGGACATTTGGGTTGTTTTCTGCATTTGGCCACTACAAACGAGGTTTCTGTGAATACTTGTGTACTAGTCTTTTCGTGGACATATGGTTTCGCTCTCATTCAGTACATACATAAGAGTAGAATAGTCTAATTATGTAGTAGCTGCATACTTAACTAAGAAACTGTCCAACTCTTGAAAAATGGTCGCCCTGTTTTATAATCACACCAGCATTGCAGGACACTTCAAGTTCCTCCTTTCCAACGCTTGCTATGATCAGTCTTTTTCAACTTAGCCATTCCAATAGGTACCTAATTGTGGCTTTAATTTGCATTTCCCTAATGGCTATTGATAATTGAGCAACTTTTCATGGACTTACTTACCATTCATACATCTTCTTTGGCAAATTGTTCAATTGTTTTGCCCAAATATTTTATTAAGTTGTCTGTTTTCTTATTGAATTTTGATAGGCCTTTATATATCTTGGATATAAGCCTTTTATCAGACATGTGATTTGACAATATTTTCTACTAGTCTGTAGGTTTTTAAAATTCTTTTAGCAATGTCTCAAAAAGAGGAACATTTAATTTTTGTGAAGTTCAGCTTATATTTTTTTCTTTTAGGAATTATTATTGTGGTGTAATAGTAAGTATTTAATGAACTTATGAACGTAAAGACGTTCTTCTACCTTAGTCTAAAAGTTTTATAGTTTAGTTTTTAACTAAAATTCATTTTTAGTTCATTTTTTGTTGTACATGGTGAGATTTATTTATTGAAGCTTAGTTTTGTGTTTGTTTGTTTTGCCCATGGTCCAATTTCTTGAAAAAAATCTTTCTCCACTGTATTGTTCTTGTACCTTTGTGGAAAAAATAAGTTACTCATATATATATATATGGGTCTATTTCTGGACCCGCTCTTCTGTTCTACTAATCAATTCGTATGTCTTTACTTCAATATTATACTGTCTTAATAACAGCAATAAACAGTAACAAAAGTACTGTCTGTAATTCTACAGTAAGTTTTAAAGTCAAGATAGTATTAGTCCTACTTTAAAAAAATTTTTAAAGCTGTTTTGGCTCTTTAGGTCCTTTGCATTTCTATTGAATTTTAGGATCATCTCCATTTTTAGAACACACACAAAAAAATCTGCCAGATTTTAATCAGGGTCACATTATCACATTGAATCTATAGATCCATTTGTGGGAAATGACCATTTTAATAGTATTCAGTTTTCCAGTTACAATTTCAATATACCTCTGAATTTGGGGGGTCTTTTAAGTTTTCTCTCAGCAATATTTTCAGGTTTCAGCATACAGACCTTGCAAAGCTTTAGTCAGATTTATCCCTAAGGACTTCATATTTGTTAATATTATATACATATATTTCACTTTCTGATTGTTCATTGTGCATAAAAACACAATACATTTTTGTATGCTAACTTGTATTCTGCAACTTTATTAGCTCACTCATTCTAGTAGCTTTTTAAGTATATCTCATCAAATGCTCTATGTAGATAGTTATAATCTCTATAAATAAAGACAGCTTTGCTTCTTTTCTGATCTGGGTGCCTTTTATTGATTTTCCTGCCCTGATTTCACTGGGTAGACTTTTTAGCACAAAGTTAGGTACCCTTTATGAACATCCCTGAGGGTTCTCCCGTGATCCCATCGCTTCCTTTCCACAGAGCCTGTGGTTCCTGCTTTCTAGAGATTCACTCTTGGGTCCAGGTTCTGCATTTGCATAATTAAACTGCTTCTGTGTCAGGTATTCTCTTGGGCAACCTATGCATATTATGCCTTTTCCTCTTCCAAACAGCTGCATAGGGAAACAATTGGCACAATTCCTACCATTTAGCATGGTGCCTGAGGCCTATCAGGTACACTAAGAATAGATGTGAGAGGCTGGCATCTGTGGCACTACACCTAATTCAATCAATGCGACATATCTGCATTATATACTGAAATATTACTGCAGATCTTACTTTGCAGGTGGTGGTTGGATGGACAGATTATAGATAGGTAGATAGATGGGTGACTGCAACAATTAAACATTTATCAAATTCCTGCCTTAAATATAGCTCCAGATTTATTATTTTTGGAATGCTTCAAAATCACAAGTAAATATATGGAATGAAGTCATTCTACAACGGACTCAGTAAGAATAAAACCAGCATTGCGAGCAGTTAATTATTAATTGAAGGCTTCTTTTTAAACTATTTGTAACAAACCCTACCCAACCACTCAGCCTGCCCTGTCCCAGTCTACAAGGTCACTTGTCTTTACAACATGAAAGCAAGAGAGAAACTTCCCTGAGAAAACAATCCCTGCCCTTCCTCCAGGGCTTGGCTACCTTAAATAAATCGCCACATGCTTGACACACACCATGTTTCAAGCTTCTGAAGGACTGTCAGAAAATGCATGAGTTGAAGTCAGGCTTATACCTCCACTGTCAACAGTCAGCCAGTGGTTGAAACTGAATCATTCTCATTGCTGGTTATTAAATCATTAAGCGCCGGAGTTATTCACCCTGACAGTGCTCGGTGCTGTTCAGTTCTGTTTTGCAACTGATGAATAAAATGTCTTGAAACCACAAGGTCTTAATAAAGCTAACAAATTATCACTCTCCTAAGAGGAACTCACCAAGGAGCCATAATTTACAACTTTAAGAATAATTGTTTGTTTACAGATACCAAAATTCTTCGCTCGCTCAGCGGGGAAAGGACCATCTTTTCAACAACTGAAGCTAGGGAAACTGGATACCCACATGCCAAAAAATGAAGTTGTACCCTTACTATACATTGTAGGCTAAAGTCAATCAAAAATGGATCGAGATCTAAACATACTTAAAACCCTTAAAATAAGACACTGACATACATTCTTAGTGACATTGCGTTAACTCGCTCAAGTCCGTCCGTGAGGAAACAGAGGGTGCGTGAAGGCCACCGGGCCTTACTGTGAGGTTAAATTGCTTTCAGCTGCAAGTTTCTGCAAACACCCACCTCTATTTACCTTAAATAATAAGGAAATGTGTTGTTTCTCAGGAGAAGAAGTCCAGAAAAACACAGTGGATACATTATCTTACTCATCACGGAGTCTTTCTCAACAGAATCTCCAGGGGATTTACCCTCGATGCCCCTAGTCATCTGCTGAATGTGATAAGTCAACTTTTCTGCTGTGTATGCATCTAGAACAGTCTAATTCCACCGCCCTTGAGAAAATTAAGAAAATGGCCGCGTATATCATTTTCTTCATTCAGCAGTTCCAAAGAAGAGCCCCACTTGAGGAGGGCTGGATAGTTTGTGTCCCCTCACACCCAAATGACTTCCTTTGTGACCGCAAGGCACACCAGCAGCTTCTGTCATCACATTCAAACATGGCAACTTTCAGGGGGTGGGGGGAGACCTTTTCCTTTGATCATTTTTTAGAGGTAAGAAAACAAGAAGCCCCCAACACACTCCTCCACATCATATTGGTCCAAAATGGTAAATTCACTGAATTCAAAATAGGTTTGCGTAATGAGCTCCCGCAGAGAATCAAACATCTCTTGCAGTTCATCAATCCCTGGGCGCCAATATTTTTTCTGAGAATGGTACAGGCTGTAAGTCAGTGCTATGACATGAAAAATGTCCCTCAACTATTATTGCCAATTATATAAGCAATAAACACACATCTGAATCCAGAGTCTACAGTGTATTATGAGATAATGCAAATTTGGGGTATTTTACTTTTTCTAACATGCAGTTGTTTTGAGGCTGCATATGACATAAACCACAGGACTTCAACATATTGAAAGGTTTAAGTGCAACTAAAAAAATAATCCAGAACTTGCAATTAGAATTCATCTTTGAAAGTTGGCAGCTGTGACTCAATTCTTTGTACCTTATGAGGCCATTAGACTATGCTACTAGAGATTTATATTTGCTGATTTCCTTTTATGTAAGATATTACACACACACACACACACACACATGACCTGTCCAAAAAGTATCCGGGCATGTCATATGAAAAATAGAGACATCTATTGAAGAAGATACAATATATACAAGAAACACTATACATAGGACAATGATGCCCCAGTCCCCTTCAAAGTAGGTAGGTGCCTCGGGACCTCACACATTTCTCCCAATCTCCATCAACTTTTACATCATATTTTCCTAAATCTCATCAATGGTCTGAAATCTCTTCCTGGTGATTTTAGTTTGGGGAAAAGCCAGAAGTCACTGGTGCCAAATCTGGACCATAGGAGGACTAAGTCCCCTGGATGACTCAATGTTTTACCAAAAAACTCTGCATAAGATGTGATGCATGAGTGGGCACATTGTTGTGATGAAGCTAACCCATCACCAGTTGCCCATAGCTGCAGCTTTCTGAATCATCCAAACAATTTCCACAGGAAAACTTTGTTCAAACTTAATGCAAAATTTGATGCAGATTTGTTTCTCTATTCACTCAGTCGTTTTGAATGAGAAGGCCAAGCAGGACACATGCTCACTCAATGGTGTCTACCACCCCTGCCGACTGGTGCAGTGAAGTCGTCATTGTTCATGCATGCTCATTCCAGTCCACTCTCCTTGGCTGCCAGGTTACATCCATGTCGCACAAAACATTCCTGTTGTTAACAATGGCTGGACTTTTCCAGACAGACCTTGTATATCCATCACTCCACTTTTCTAGAATTAAGGTGTGGATAAGAGACACTACTTAACCTCATATATACAGAAGAGAATTCATTACAGAACATCATTTGAATTACCAGATTCTTTGAAGGATTAAAGAGGAAGACGTGGGCTAGAGTGGAATCAGAATAATTCAGAGACTCTTTTATTATCAGAGAGCCACTTATTGATGGGAAATCACTATTGCTACAGTCAGATCCAGAATAGGCAAAATGGAATATATATATATATATGGTCTTTCTTAATGTTACATTGTTTTGTCTGCCTTAATGTCTAGAGATTAACACACAACCCTATCCCCCTATTCCTAAACTGTTACTCTTGTAACTCAAAGGGCAATCTAGTCCCTGTTTTTTCTTTTAACTTCCTTTAAATCAGTAGCTCCTAATATACCCCATTCTAGAATCAGATTCAAAATGAATTCTCTCCTTGAAGTCCAGTTTGAACTTAAACATCCTCTGGTTTTTCTCAACCCTGAGTGGCTTTCTCTTAAGAACATGAGATTTCTTGCTCTCTTAGTGTATATTTTTCCATAATCCTTATCACCTTCCCCTCCACCCACCCTGCTTAACAGGAAAGATTGCAGAGGCACAGTGAGGGGTGAAGGGAGAAAATGACAATGTTTTCTCTGCATGTTCTTTGCAGTTCTTTATTTTCTTGTCTTTCTAGAAATGTGGCAAAAGGGAGGTTAATAAAGGATTTTTCTCTCACCAAAAGCTTGGCATTTTCATTGAGCCTCTTTCCATTTAGAAGGTCCAAATTTTTAGCCTCTTCAAGAAAAGAATATCTCTAACTTCCAAAGCTAGTTCCAAATGCTTATGATGGCCTATGGCTTATAAGACATCTTAAAACATAACACTTTATTCAACAACCAAGGTTGTTCCTTGCAATACAAATATGTTGTTGCCTGTCTCCTGAAAACCTGGTGCAACAACATGTACCACTAAGAAGTTTTTTAAAGAGATATGAAAGGATTCTATCCAAGCTAAGAAATCTGCTACTGCTGATTGTGGGCAAACCTTATTCTAGAGATGCTCTGAGTATTAAAGTATTATGTTGACAAACCCTTGGAGACTCACACAGTTTAGGGTCAGCTAACTTCAGAAGACAGAGGATTAGGAGATATTCTAAGATTTAGCCTGTATCACTACCACTCTAATGTTTAAGTTTGTTTTACAGCAGTAGGAATGTAGGAAGTCAACTGGATTTACAGACTAGATAAAAAAATAACTTGCTTTATCATTTCTGGGCAACTGAACACTTTTGGTATGCCTTGAAATGTGTGGTTTTAAATACCCAACCCAGCTATGTGCTATGTTTGTATTAAATTTGTACTCATATATATGGATAAGGGGGTTCGAGGAAAAAATTAAGCTTTTGCTCATGTCATAGATGAACACAAATGACAGAGGTTCTCTCTCTTTTGAAACATCAGGGTCTAGAAAACATGTTTCTTGCATATCCTTCTTAATGACTCAATATTGGAGATAGTACAGTATCAATAGTATAGTATAGTATTAAGTGTCCAAAGCAGGAGTGCACACAGCCTAAATAATAGTAAACTTGGTACCAACAGAACAAGTAGCAAAATGTACTAGTGAGACTACATACCCCCCCACTCATAGTCATTTAACAACAATAATCTGGGTTTTACAGGGGCAAATACATTAACAAAACTTCAAGAGTTAGTCAACTAAAATGTTCTTATGTTTAATGATAACTTAAAATTAAGGTAATATAATAACATAAAAAATAAAAGTCAGTAGTTTTCTCATGTAAATATACAAATCCATTTGAAGATGATTTAGGAAATAATCTGTGCATATTAATAATAAAACTATCCATCAAATATCCCAACAAAAATGTTCAAGCACACATAAAAACATAATAAAGCTTTCAAAGAAATTTTAAAATGAAAACAGGAGAACTGTATTCTGTCTCTAGATGAAAAAATTGGGTTTAATATATGTCCATTCTTCTTAAATTAAATTTTACTCACCAGAAATATTAAACAGAATGCCTAATTAAATGCATATAGTTAACATCCTAACTCATTTTATGTCACAATGAATTCTAAATTAATATAAAATTAAATATAAAAAGAGAAATACTGAAAGAACCAGAAAAAATAGGTAAATTGGTACGTAACCTTGAGTCTTGAGGTACAGGAGGCACTCAAGACCTTTTATGCCAAAAAAAAGGCAACCAGAAGTAAATAAATCACAACAAAATCAAAGAGGATTTATAACAAAATTACAATATTTTCTCACAAAAATTATATTCAAAATCTATAAGGCAAAATATGGGAAAATATTTTGTACTAACATTAAGCTTAATATTTTCATATTTTATATATCCTTAAAAATGTATTTTAAAAGTTTCTTAGTCAAAAGTGGGGAAAAAACAGAAGTGAAGAACAAACTTTAAAATATCCAAAGCATAGGAACTTCCGGCCAAAATGGAGGCATAGGTAGACACCCTGTGCCTCTTTGCATGACCAAAATAAGGACAACAAAAATTTAGACAACAAAATAACAACCAGTACTGACAGAAAATTGAATTGCATGGAAGCCCGACAACCAAGGAATTAAAGTAGACACATTCATCCAGACTGGTAGGAGGGGCAGGGTTGGGTGGTTGGGCAGAGAGGGGTCCTGGCAAAGTGGTGGCTGGCAGACCCCGTGTGCACAAGGCACTAATGGGCAGACCCAGCAAGGCGGCAGATTATGGAGGGGCACATTGTACAGGGCGGCTGGTGAAACCGTGTTGTCCCACATTTGCATGCAGATAAACCAGGTGAGACTAGGAAGCAAGACAGACTGTGCAACCCAGGGTGCCAGTGTGGGGAAATAAAGCCTCAAAACACCAATTGAAAACACCTGTGGGGGTTGAAGTGGCAGTGTCAGAAACTCCCAGCCTCACAGGAGAGTTCACTGGAGAGACCCACAGGGTCCTAGAACGTACACAAGCCCACCCACCCGGGAATCAGCATCAGAAGGGCCCAGTTTGCTTGTGGGAAGTGGTGGAAGTGACTGAAATCCAGCTGAGAGCAGCAAGCACCATTGTTCCCTCTTGGACCCCTTCCCCACAAACAGCATCACAACCCAGCGACTGGAGTGTCCCACTCAGGTGAACACCTAAGGCTCCACCCCTTACTAAGCAACAGGCATGTCAAGACAAAAAAAAAATATGGCCCAAACGAAAGAACAGATCAAAGCTCCAGAAAAAATACAACTAAGCGATGAAGAGATAGCCAACCTATCAGATGCACAGTTCAAAACACTGGTGATAAGGATGCTCACAGAATTGATTGAATCTGGTCACAAATTAGCCTTCATAGATGAAGGCTATGCTAAGTGAAATGAAGGAAAATGAACAGGGAACCAGTAGCGATGGGAAGGAAACTGGGACTCAAATCAATGGAGTGGACCAGAAGGAAGAAAGAAATAACTAAACAGAAAAGAAGGAAGAAACAAGAATTCAAAAAAATGAGAAGTGGCTTAGGAACCTCCAGGACATCTTTCAACATTCCAGCATCTGACTTACAGGGGTACCAGAAGGAGAACAGGAAGAGCAACAAGTGGAGAAGTTATTTGAACAAATAATAAAGGAGAGCTTCCCCAATCTGGCAAAGGAAATAGACTTCTGGGATGTCCAGGAAGCTCAGAGAGTCCCAAAGAAGTTGGACCCAAGGAGGAACACACCAAGGCACATCATAATTACATTACCCGAGACTAAAATGAAGGAGAGGATCCTAGAAGCAGCAAAAGAAAAAGAAACAGCTACCTACAAAGGAGTTCCCATCAGACTGTCAGCTGATTTCTCAAAAGAGACCTCTCAGGCAAGAAGAGGCTGGAAAGAAGCATTCCAAGTCATGAAAGGCAAGGACTTATATCCAAGATTACTCTATCCAGCAAAGTTATCATTTAGAATGGAAGGGCAGATAAAGTGCTTCTCAGATAAGGTAAAGTTAAAGGAGTTTATCATCACCAAGCCCTTATTATATGAAATGTTAAAGGGATTTATCTAAGAAAAAGAAGATAAAAAACATGTACAGTAAAATGACAGCAAATGCACAATTATTAACAACCACACCTAAAACAAAAACAAACTAAGCAACTAGAACAGGAACAGAACCACAGAAATGGAGATCACATGGAGGGTTAGCAACAGGGGAGTGGGAGGAGGAGAGAAGGGGAAAAGGTACAGAGAATAAGTAGCATAGATGGTAGGTAGAAAATAGACAGGGGGAGGGTAAGAATAGTATGGGAAATGTAGAAGCTAAAGAACTTGTAAATATGACACATGGACATGAACTAAAGGGGGGAATGTGGGTGGGAGAGAGTGTGCAGGGTAGAGGGGACTGAAAGGGGAAAAATGGGACAACTGTAATAGCATAATCAATAAAATATATTTTTAAAAGACAAAAAATATCTAAAGCATATATAAAAACAAATTTAACCCCACACAAAATTAATAAAAATTTAAAAGTTACCAGTCTTTGCCTGTCATATCAGTAGAGATAAAAAAACACCCAGTGTGGCAAATGTATGAGCAAATAAAGACTCTTGCACACCACTTAAATATGTGGAAATGGTTTATTTGAGGGATAAACTGGCAATGTCCCCATAAGGCCTAAAACTTGTTTACACTTATTGCCCTAGGGATTTTACTGGAGAATAAACAATGTATGCTGACAAATAATCAGAAATCCAAGGTCTGTCCAAAAAAAGTCCAGCCATTGTTGCTATAATGAGAACAGTTTGCACAACATCGATGTAACCTGGCAGCCAAGGAGAGTGGACTGGAGTGCACATGTGTGAACAATGCTGGCTTCACTGTACTACTCAGTGGGGGCAGTAGACGCCATTGAGTGAGCATGTGTACTGTGTGGCCATCGCATTCATAATGACTGACCAAGTAGAACAAAGAATCTGCATCAAATTTTACATTAAGCTTTAACATTCCTCCGCAGAAACTATTCAGATGATTCAGAGGGCCAGAGCTGTGGGAAACAGGTGATTGGCAGCTTCCCCATGACAACACACCCACTCATGCATCACGTCTCGTGCAGAATTTTTTGGTGAAGCATCAAATCACCCAGGTGACTTAGCCCACTATGGCCCAGATTTGGCACCCTGTGACTTCTGGCTTTTCCCAAAACTAAAATCATTTTTGAAAGGGAAGAGATTTCAGAACTTTGATGAGATTCAGGAAAATATGACAGGGCAGCTGATGGCAACTGAGAGAACTGTGTGAGGTCCCAAGGTGCCTACTTTGAAGGGGACTGAAGCGTCATTGTCCCATGTACAATGTTTCTTGTATCTTGTATCTTCTTCAATAAATGTCTCTGTTTCCTATTACATGGCTGGAGACCTTATGGACAGATCATGTATATATGTGTAATGCGTAATGCCCGGGAAGAAAACAGTAGTGAAATAAATCATGTAACATCACAAAATGCAATAGACTCCTGGATTTAAGAATTCTGATTCCAAAAACACTGAGAGTGTGACTAAGGAAGAGACAGGAACAACAGGGCTGAAGCACTGCATCATGGGGGATGTCTGCGTGAGTCCAGACAGCACGGAGAAAAACCACAGCAGCTTTTATTGCCTGGAGATGCGACTATGAGGGATTTTAATGTTGATACTATTTATTTGTTCTTAATATTTGCCTCGTTGTATTTTTTTAAAAAATGAGAAGTAACAGCTTAAAATATAACTTATCTTTGCATTTTGGAATTTGATTAGATTTTTGTATCTTTATATAGTGGAATCACAGGGTCCCTGTTTGTCAGAAATGATCTCGTGATTATTTTGAAATAATTTCCAGTAACTTGGAGGGTCTGTATTTTGCTGCAAGAAGTAAATATATCTCACATGTTAGTCAGTTGCACACACAAAAAAGGGAAATTCACTTTAGGTTGCTGTTCCATGGGTATAAAATTTCAGTTGTGCTAGATGAGTAAGTTCTAGAGACCTGCTGTACAACAAGGTATCTATCACTAACAACGTACTATCCTACAGTATTGGGAACTTCAAGGTCAGGTCCTGCCTAAGGGCGAACCCCCATTGCTTAAAGAGGAGGATTTCACGGCGCCCTTGAATGCTGTGTTCAAATGAGAAATCTACCTAAGAGAAGATAAGAAAGAAACTCAGGGCGAGAGTAGGCGCTGTCTTTAAGATGGAGTGTATCTGGAAACAGCCTCCAGTCAAGGTCAGGGTCAAGAGTAATAGAATCCTGGCAAAACGCGCTAGTTTATCTTCCCCCAATGAACGGCTGCCAAACGATATACACAGTGTCGCACAGCGCCGGACAGTGTCTGATGCATCTCCAGAGTATTTACGAGGACTTCTGTTTTGAAGATAGTTTCTTAGGTAACAGAGTAAAAACATGTATGGATGAGCTCTCATTTATCAGCGCCGTGGCTCTCTGTAAAAATTAAACAGCAAGAATTTTGATATTTTCTCCTGAGCAAAGCAAGTTCTTCAAAGGGACGACCGGGCTGGGGGCCCTTTGAAGATGGTGTGTGCCTGACCCACTCAGCAAAAGGCCTGGCATCTGTGTAAAGCACTCAGAAGTCCTGGCCCCCCGCGTCTAGTTCCAGCTCTAATAGCGAAGAGACGACAGCAGCTACAGCCCTCGGTGAAGCTGCTTGTTTTGGTGCCCAGAGCCCCATGGCAGGGGGGTGGGGAACCCTGTTTTGTACTTTGCTTATTGCAGTCACCCTCAGATGTCCCTGTGTTTCTCAAACTTCATTCAGCGGCTCTCATGGTAGGAAGCTGTTGGACTAGAAATTCTTCACTTTTTAAAACAATCTCTTTAGTTCTGTAACATGAACTGGTCCTATGTTTCCACAAAATAATTTTTGTCAGCTGGGAATGGCCAGACGATTGCTTAGGAACCCAGGAAAATTCTAAAGGGGAGCAGCCCAGAACCTCGGGACCCCGAGGGGGCACTCAAAAGGCAGAGCCACGAGGTGCCAATGGAAGCGCTCTAAGTGGCTTGAAGTAATTTTTTAATAGGATGAAATATTCTCTCCTCTACTAAGGCACCCCCAATAACCCCTCATTTTACTCTCTAATAGCTCATATATATTTTTTTAATAACACATCTTTGTTATTGATAACATAGACCTAAAGTCGAAAGCTTTCATTTTATCAACGTATAAAAATCCAATCCAAATCAAAATTTGAGATAAGTTACATTGTAGACTGTTACTTTTCAGACGTTTATTTATTCTTTCAAGAAATATGTGTTCTAGACAAAGAAATTGAGAACATATAAATAATATTTATAAATCGCTCCTAATTCCAGCACCCAGAAATGAAAGTTGTTCTGCTTTCCTAGATGTCATTTTGGTCAAACCAGACAGCCCTGGGGATCTAGCGCTTTCATAAAACTGTGCATAATTCTTCGCGTACTGCCTTTTCCATCAGTCACGTCCTTCAACGTTTGGAAAACATCCTTCTTAAATCTGGCATCACATTGCATTGTTGTTAATATTCTACAATATTGTGAGTCCCCATGAAACAAGTAAATAAATCAACAGCTTCGAGGCTCCTGACCTAGTAGTTAGTCAAAGTGGTAACTCCCAGACATTCAGTGGCCGTTCTGAAAAGGTAGAATGTGAGTCTTAGTACAGGTCAGGGGTTTTTCTCTAGGCAGAAGACCCAAAGGCCAGGGGAGCTAATCAGCTCACCTGCTTCCAGACACCCCTGTGCCCACAGGCCAGGGTGTGTTTAGAAACATTTGTAAATGGTCAGCCAGGCCAACGGCTGCGCACACAACTCATGTAGGGCCACTCTCGGCACAGTGAACCAGCAGGCCAGGTAAAAATCACCTTTGTACGGAGAAAAGAGGGGAGGTGGCCCGCGGTGTTTTGGGGTGAACAGTCCCAGACTGAGCTGCATGATGCCGTCACTGTGCTGTGGGCTTTAGTATGTCTACCTGCTCCCGTGTTCCGAGTCAGGCTCCGAGGGACATGCTCCCTGGACGCTCACATTTGGAAGCCATTTGCTTTTACAAAATGTTTACTGCTCCAGCCCCTGACAGTTGTCGTTACTGGAGTCATTACTGATGGCGTACAGGGAGGGAGGGCTGCAGGGAGCCAGCACGTGGAGATGTCTGCGTACGAAGGGCCGGAGGCAGAAGACCAACGCATTTCCCGCACGAGCGATACTCTGCGTCCTCTGAAATACTGGCTGTCGGATCCCGTCCCATAATATGAGAGTTTTCAAAAGGAGCAGCCAAAGGCAGTGTTTTGTTTCCCCAATAAAAACAACAATTAATTTTTTTTTTCCTTTTGCGGGGAATTCTCCAACTATAACACGTTCACATTTGCCAGAAATAATCCCAAGCTGATTATGGCTTTGCAGATTGTGCATGATGTGTGTATCTTGAGAACTTATCTGGTGAGAGGGGAGGTGTGAGTAATAAGAACTAAACTAACCTTCAGGAAGGTCCAAGTCCCATGAATCACCTCATCGCACCTTATTCATGGAAGTAGACCCTTCGCATGTGCAGAATCGGGACAGGCAAGCCCTACTTGGTTAAATCTCTGTTATTGATTTTTTTAAGTACTGTATTTATGCTACTTTATTTATAAAAGGAATGCCCACTCATTGTAAAAAAAAACAACATGAAAAATATGTATATTCCACAACCTAATGTAACCGAACAAAGAAGCAGGACTTTGGCTGCCTGATGCCACAAAAGCCAAATGCGTGAGGCAGAAGCTGGTGCACAAGGAGAGAGGTTTTATTCAGGTGCCGCGAGATCTGGGAGAATCACGACTTTGGTCTCAAAGCCCCTCTCCTCAGGCAGTCCAAGTCAACAGCCAGGCTCCAGAGTTCCCTCTCCAATGTAAGGCACAGTTACCTGGAGGCCGCTGGCAGCTGCTTAGCGGTCACTGTCCCCATCCAGGTAGGTAGGCTTGTTTCCAGCTGCTGTTCATTTCAGGCTCCCTGCTGGAGCCTTTGTGTGGAGCCTGCACAGCTGAGGGCCACATGGCTGCCAGGGCGGTGTGGTCGTGTGCTCCCAGGCAAGTCATGGCACAAATGCACGGGCTAGTGCATCACCAGGTGGGGGAGAGAGAGAGAAAAAGATTCCCTATTGGAGAGAAACGGCGAGTTCATGGTGTGAGCGCAGGTCACGAGCCAGTGAGCCATGAGAGAGGGGAGCGTTGTCCCCCTGGGATTGTATCAGCTCGGGTGTGGGACAAGCTATGTGCTCTCCCAAAAGGCCAATCAACTACCCAGACATTTCTGTGCTTCGGGTGAGCCACCTCCCAACCAATCCCTTCTTTTCCCAGGCTAGACTGGCAGGTCTCTTTGGTCTAGCACCTCTCCCTGTACCATTTTGACTTCCATGGCCCATGTACCTGCCTTCGCTGGTCCCACCCCTTGTCTGTAAGGAGCGGGGAGGGCCTTTTCCCATGAGCATGCTAGCTTTTCATGCTCGGGCCCTCTCCATTGATATTTCTATCTTTCCACCGGCTCAGTGGAAAAGCCTTCCCCTGCCACCACCCTGGCCGATGGGGGAAACTCCCTGGCACTCTGGACAGAGTGTCTACTGGTAATGCTAAGGCAACCACCATTAACACTTATAATTTCTGGGCATTTAAAAATATAATTTATGTAGACTGTGTCTAATTACCATAAGGTGTTTTGATTAAGAGACACCACTGGTTTATATACCATCCAGAAAATCTATGATGTGGGCATTTTTTTAAAAATTTATTTTTATTGGTGTTACATAAGTAGACTTCCATACATATATAATTTAAGTGTTTTAAATTAACATAAAAATAATCTTTTTTAGTACACAGCTTTTTAGTTTTGCCACATGTATAGATCTGTGTAGCTATCACCATAATCAGAATAGAGAACACACCCATCACCCCAAGAATCTTTTGGCGCCACCCCTTTTGAGCCATACCCTCTGCCACACCCTATTTCTGGCAACCACAGACTTGTTCTTAGTCACTACAGTTTTGCCTCTTCTAGAATGTCACACAGATGGAATCATGTAGGAAGGGTATCACCTTTGAGGCTGATTTCCTTCATTCACCATGGTATGTTTAAACAAAATCACCCACATTTTTGTGTGTGTCAATAATTTATTCCCTTTTTCCATGAGCAACAGGCCATTGTATGGATATACTATAGTTTGTCCTCCACTCATTATCAAAGACATCTGGCTGTCACCAGCTGTCTGAGATTGTGAAGACAGCTGCTGTAAACATTTATATGAAGGTTTTTGTGTGAGTGTAAATTTTCTGTTCTGTCATGTTAATGCCCTGGATTGAGATTGGTAGGCTCATGCAGTAAGTACATATTCATTAGAAACTGCAAGATGGTTCTCCAGGTACATTGTACAATTTTGTATTCCCACTAGCGAGGTATAAAATTCTAGTTGCTTCCAATACTTGCCAGCACTTGTTATTGTCAGTTTTTTAAAAAAATAATTATTACTTCAGACACTTTCATAGGTAATGTATCTCAGCTTAGTTTTAATTTGCATTTCTCTACTGGCTAATGATGTTAAGTAGCTTCTCACATGTTTATTTGTCATCAACGTACTTATTTCCTGAAGCATTTTGCTCATTGTTTAGTTGGGTTATCTGTTTTCCTTTTTTCATATTAACTAATTTACTCCCCTGATACCTCTTTTGGTTTGGTATTATTTTAATTGAATTTATTTGTGTAACATTGGTTCATAAAAGTAAATAGGTTTCAGGTGCACAATTCTATAGTACATCATCTGTATATTGTATTGTGTGTTCACCACCCCAAGTCAAGTCTCCTTCCGTCACCATTTATCCTACCTTATACCCTCTTCTACTTCCCTCCACCCCCTTTCCCTCTAATAATCACTGTACTATTGTCGGTCTAGGAGATTTTTTGTTTTTGTTTTTTTGCTTAATCTTTTCACCCAGCCTCACAATGCCACTCCTCTCTGACAGCTGTCAGTCTGTTCGTTATCTGCGAATCTACTTCTATTTTGTTAGTTTATTTAGTTCATTGGATTCCAATATGAATGAAATCATATGGAACTTGTCTTTCTCTGACTGGCTTATTTCACTTAGCATAATGCTTACCAGATCCATTCATGCTGTTGCAAAGGGTAAGATTTCCTTCTTTTTCATGGCTGCTTAGTATTCCTTTGTGTAAATGTACCACAACCTTTTTTATCCACTCCTTTACTGATGGCCACTCAGGCTGCTTCCAAATCTTGGCTATTATAAATAATGCTGCAAAAACATAGGGGTGCATATATTTTTTTGAATTAGTATTTTAGGTTTCTTCAGACATATTCTCAAATGTGGAATCGCTGGGTCATAAGGCAGTTTCATTTTTAATTTTCTGAGGAAATTCCATGCTGTCTTCCACTCTGACTGCACCAGTCTGCATTCCCACCAAAAGTGTACGAGGGTCCCCTTTTCTCCACAGCCTTGCCAGCACTTGTTGTTTGTTGATTTATTGATGGTGGCCATTCTGATAGGTGTGAAGTGATACATGTCATTGTAGTTTTAATTTGCATCTCTCTGATGGTTAGTGATGTTGAGCATCTTTTTTATGTCTGTTGGCCAATTGTATGTCCTCTTTGGAAAAGTATCTATTCAGGTCCTTTGCCCATTTTTAATTGGATTATTATTATTTTTGATGTTGAGTTGTATAAGTTCTTTATAAATTTTGGATATTAACCCCTTATCAGATGTATCATTAGCAAATATGTTCTTGGTTATCTTTTCATTTTGTTGATGAATTCCTTGGTTTCCCTTGTAGCACAAAAACTTTTAGTTTGATGTAGGCCCATTTGTTTATTTTTTCTCCTTTGTTTCCCTTGCCCAAGAAGATATAGCAGAAAAAAATATTGCTATGAGAAATGTCTGAGATTTTACTGCCTATGATTTCCTCAAGGATTTTTATGGTTTTGAGTCTAACATTTAAGTCAGGGGTGCCCTCATTTTCACTGGGAACCACAGCAGCCTCGTGGTTGCCTTCAAAGGACTGAATGTAATCCTAGGACTGTATAAATGTAACTACTCTTTAACAGTTAAGTGAGAGCCTAGCACTGCCGTTGGGTAGAAACAAGGTGCCGGGCTGGATAAAACAAGGTAGAAGGCCGGATTCAGCCCACGGGCATTATGTTTGCTACCTGTGATTTAAGTCTTTAATTCATTTTGAGTTTATTCTTGTCTATGGGGTAAGAAAGTGGTCTAGTTTCATATTTTGCATGTGTCTTTATAATTTCTTTATATTTTTCTTAATGTTGACTTGTGGGAATTCTTTATATATTATGGATGCCATTGGTTGAGTGTATAATCTCCAAATATTTTCTCCCAATCTGTGACTTCACTTTTCACTCTCCTAGCAGTCTTGCTCAGAACAAAATTTTAAGTTTGATGAAGTCCAACTTGACTAATTGTGTCTTTTATTGACTGTGCGCTATGTAACGTGTCTAAGAGGTCTCCACCCAAGCCAAGTCTCCAGGATTCTTGCTTGCAGTCCCATCTAAAAGTGTGATAGTTGTACATTTTATATTTATTGGTGGTTCTTTTGAGTTAGTTTTTGTGCAAAAGATATGTTGAGGTTTTTTTTTTCATATGAATATTCATTGTTACAACGCCATTTGTTGAAGAGATTACTCTTTCTCCAAGATATTTTATTTCTTGGTCAAAAACCATCTTGATGTGGGTCTATTTCTAGATTCTTTATTCTATTCCATTGAATTATATGTTTATACTTTGACCAGTTAAAATCATTACAGCATTAGACTAAATCTTATAATTGGGTAACATAAATATCCCAACTTTCTTCTTCTATTTCAATTTTTTTTTATTTTGGCTATTGTAATTCTTGTGCCTTACTATAAAACTTTTTAAATCAACTTGCCTATGAAAGAAAAAACAAGTCTTTCTCAGTTTGCTTGGAATAGCTTCAAAACTATTGCTAAATTTAAAGAGGATTGACAACTGTACCAGGTCTTTCAATCCATGATCACATATGTCTTTCAATTATTTAGATCTTTGGTTTCTTTCATCAGTGTTTTGCATTTTTCAGTATGCACATCTTACACAAGTTTTGTTAAAGTATATCTATTTTTAGGGGGAGCTATTACCAATGGTATTGTATTTTTAATGTTGGATTCCAATTATTCATTGCTTGTATATAAAAATGAGATTGATTTCTGTGTTGTCTTTGTGCTCTGTGATTGTGTTATATTTAACTATCAGTTCTAGCAACCAGTTATTTTTTTTGTACATTCCTTGGGATTTTCTATGTGGTCAATCTAGTCTTCTGCAAATACAGAGAGTATGATATTTTTATTTCCTATCTGTAGGATTTTTGTTGCGGGTTTCTTACCTTAACGCTCTGGCTAGTTCTGTATGCAATACAGATAGTGAAAGTAAGCATCCTTGCCTTGCTTACTTCCAAATTTAGTGGAAAAATCATTCAGTTTTGCACCACAAGTGAGTTTTGTAGCTAGCACATTTTTGCTCTAAGGAGTTTATATGAGATGTTCGGGAAACACCCAGGACTTGTATTCCCTCTAAAAGTTGTCTTTAACTGGTGTCATGAGTCATACAACGAGGAGTGGCCGATTGTCCAACTATTCCAGCAGCGACAGCAGCCAAGGTCCCCCATGTGCCAGCAGCAGCAACGCGTCACTGCTACCTGGCCCGCGACAGTAACACACAGTGAATTTTAAGATGCATTCTGAATTCTAAATGTTAAAGTAAAAATGTGCATCTAAGAGCTGACAGCATGGTATTTTTTATAATATACTTTTAGAAACTTAACCTATTTCAAAATGAGCGATTTTTTTCCTCAGGTCATTAAAAAAAAAACTTTATAGGCCTCTTATTTTAATGGTCCTTAATATTTTTCCATAAGGATCTATCAAAACTTTTAGAATCAGTCTCATTTATTAAAATTTTATTTTGTTTTTAATTTTTAATATTGTTTATAAAACACTGATAAGCATTCTTTGTATTGGAATTTACATTTATAGTTATATGCCTGTAGAATCATGCAGAAGAGGATTTGATCAGAAGATAATTTGAGTAACTTTTAAGCTAATTGTTTTTCCCAGGGTATGGGAAAGTAAAATAATCTCTGAGAAAATGTGTCAGTGTTGATAAGACAAACTTGTATTCTAAGGAGAGATTTGGTTGCCGCCTCATGAGACATGAAATAAAATTTAAATGATCAGATTTTTCTTGTCCATCTGCATAAGAGCAGAGCACAGGCCAGGGATTAGTCTTTATTTTCCCATAAAATTTGATGGTAAGATGAGGAAAAAAATCAATTTCATAACATTCTTCTTGTTAATATATTTCCACTGAGGGGCTATTACAATAAATTGTAGGCTAAAATGGAATGTTTGCTGGATGAAGCCTAAGGATTTTTATAATCTGACACAAAGCAAAGTCGTAGGAAAGAAAACACAAGTTTTTGAGTTGTAAAAAATTGTAAAATTTTTACTTCTACACAAACTTGTAAACCAAAATATTCCATTAACTCCATTCCATCGCTCCACGGGTAACTACAGGAAATTTTGTTAGCATGTCTTGGATAAGAATATCAGTCGTATTGGAGTTAAAACAAATATGTGTTGCAATACAATTTGCTTAAATGTTTAGCTTAGCTTAGAAACACAAAATGTTAACACAGTCATTTCAAACTGTTGATACTAGTTTGTATTTTAGGAGCCAGCACTGAAAGTGATATAAACAGAAAGTATGCACACTGGATTTTTAATTCATTCTCTTTTGTGGTTCGAGCTGCTGGCTGTTTAAATGAGGAAGTAAGAGAGAAGAGATTGGGAATAAGTGGTCCCCACTTTTATGCATTTCTCAGTAAGTGCAATTATAAATTACATGGAAATTGAATAAAGGGATGTGCATATTATTAGAAAAAGGCACAGGACACAGACACAATGTGGTGTTGTCAAGAAAGCCCTGGGTTGAATTAGGAATTTAACACTTACAAACTGTGTGATCCAACATGTTTTCACCTGTGAAGCAGGGATGTCTGGCTAAGTTACGAATTTGTGAAAATCAGCAGGTAACCAATGGGAACGTTTCTCCTTGAAAGCTTTTTATAACATTATAGACAAGTGAGGTATCAATGAAGGGCAAAAATGCTCGTCTTGACTACTTACTATGTGACATTGAACAAATGATATAACATTTATAAGCCTTGTTCTTTTTTTCTGGAACATTAGTATTAACCCCATAGATTTTTAAAGGTCACACGAAATGATTTTGATAAAGTGTAAAAGGTGCTGTATGAGGACCCAAACACAGGACACTTTCAGACACAGTTTCACAAGAAGTGCCCTTTATCTGACCAGGACTTGCCAATGTTAGCCAAGCTCCTCCCCCAGCAGTGCCGGAAAGATATTTAGCAGCTAAGACTTTACAAAGGTCACCAAAAGATGATCCGAGAAGATCCAGAACACTGTCATGGGATGTGTTCCAAGAATCACGGGAGCCATCTGTGTAGGTAAAATAGATGTATTGAGGGTAACGAGGGCTGTCCAGAAAGTATCCCGCCACATACTATGAAATATAGCGCTATTTATCAAAGAAGATATAAGATACAAGAAATATTGTACACAGGACAATGATGCCTCAGTCCCCTTCAAAGTAGGCACCTTGGGACCTCACACAGTTCTCCCAGTATCCATCAGTTGTCCCATCGTATTTTCCTGAATCTTATCAGTGGTCTGAAATCTCTTCCCTTTTAGAGGTGATTTTAGTTTTGGGAAAAGCCAGAAGCCACAGGGCACCAAATCTGGACTGTAGGGGGGGGGGCTGAGTCACCTGGGTGATTTGATGTTTCACCCAAAAAACTCTGCACGAGACGTGATGCATGAGTGGGCGTGTTGTCAGGAGGAAGCTGCCAATCACTGGTTTCCCACAGCTGTGGCCCTCTGAATCATCTGAATAGTGTCTGCGGAGGAATGTTCAAGCTTAATGCAAAATTTGATACAGATTCATTGCTCTACTCACTCATTTTGAATGCAATGGCCACGCACACATGCTCACTCAACAGGGTCTACCACCCCCACCGACTAGTACAGTGAAGTCGTCATTGTTCACACATATGCATTCCAGTCCACTCTCCTTGGCTACCAGGTTACATCAATATCCCACAAGCCATTATTTTTATATTAACAATAGTTGGACTCTTTCTGGACAAACCTTGTATACAGCACCTCCTTCCATCAGCTATTTTCAGGCCATGGGGCAATGTTAACAACCAATCTGTCATACCAGGCAGAAATGAAGTTTTTAGGAAAAAAGTTTCAAGTGCATTATGTCCTCATCTTCCTGTGGATTTTCATTCCTCATTACTGAGCACTTGTTTAACACCTAGGGACATTCACAGTTTTCCATACCGTGAATATTGTTATCAGTCTAGCTGATTTCATTTGAACTGACTGATTGATCAGTCTTCCATAATTCTGTTCATAATTATCCTGCATTGATTCTTTCAAGGACAGCCTTACTACCTAGATCTCTAAAACATTCTTTGCTCCCTTTCTGGTACAATCCTCTCGCAGAACCTACGAACTCAGGTGCAACAATGCCCGCACTCACGCTGCCGTGAGGCCAAGGGGGCCTGGGTTGCACTGGCCTCCATGCATTTCGGTTAGAAGAAAAGGAGAGGTCTCAGGACCACTGAGACCCACTCAATGTCAAAGTCTTCTACTTCAGTGTTACATCTATTGTCACAGACTCAGACAAATGCTCTTTAAGTTCTCTGTCTTTGCTGCCTCATTTAACCTTTTTTTTAAAGCTTGATTTCTTTTTTTTTAAAGATTTTATTTATTTATTTGTAGGGAGGGAAGGAAGGAAGAGAGAGAGAGAGAAAGAGAGAGAGAGAGAAACATCAATGTGCGGTTGCTGGGGGTTATGGCCTGCAACCCCAGGAATGTACCCTGGCTGGGAATCGAACCTGGGACACTTTGGTTCCCAGCCCGCGCTCAATCCACTGAGCTATGCCAGCCAGGGCTCTAATTTAACCTTTTAATCCCCAAGCACAAATGGCTTTCAAAAGCACTTTTTAAATTGAAAATCAGTAGACACCATGAATTGGATTGTTACTGTAGTTTTATAATTAAACCCTGTCTGCGTTTCACCCAAGACCTTAAGACAGAAAGTCCCACCTCCGTGCTGAAGAAAGAAGACTATATGAGAGAGGATTTGCCTGGGCTTGTGCAAGTCCCACCGTGTCGCCACCTGGAGAGGTAGGGGACTCTGCAGACAGAGGCTGCAGGTTTTCTCACAGATGGCCTCAGGGTCAAGGGGAATGCCTAGTGAATGGCGAGAGAGAAATGCCAGGAGAGATCACCAGTGATGGGGGAGGGGTCTCCAAAGAACCCACAGAAGTATCTAGGAGAGAAAGAAGCCAGAAGGAAGAGCCAGTGCATCCAAGGGCACCGGCCCTACCAGGCCTTTCCTGCCATTCACCCCGCATCTCCCTACTCCCATTCTGCAGGAATCAAATCCTGGGAGCTCAAGCTGCGGAAGGGAAGGCACCAACACAAAAGAGGGAAATAGAGAAGAGGCCACCTCTCCCTTCTTTTCCCTGCAAACCCCTGCCTGGAACAGGCCCACGCTGGGGAGAGACTGAATCTTAAGTGAAATTCAGAGTTCTGACTGCTGTCTATGATTGGATGTTTTACTTCATGAAATAGTACAGTTCTGTGGCTAGCTGAAAACTGGGGAACTTACATCAATAGCAAGCAGCCAGAAGAGCAAGCGGCTGTCTCCGAGTTCATGGAAGGTACGGGGCCGAACTCGCCCTCAGGGCAGGTGTGACCAGGCAGATCAGGCAGGAACAAGATGTTCTCCCATTGCTCACTTGTGTCCCACTAATTCAAAGCATTGTTCGAAGCATCAAAGGCTGTAAATGGTGCTCAGGGCCAAGGTCATGGACGCCATTGCTCCGTCTTCTCTCTCCCCCGGGGCCCAAGCTCTCACGGCCCTGAGCACAGTGGCTCAGCAGCCAGAAGACGGGCCAGGAGAACTCAGAAGGAGGTGTCTGCTGGTGGCACTTCAGTAAATGGGTGACAAGCACAAACCTACTGCCCTCGCCCTCAGAAATGCCCCCTTAACAGGGCCACTCTCCTTTGATTTTTAAAAGGACAATTTGTTGGTCTCAGAGAGATGATTTCTTTTGAAATGATTTCACAAATACCAAGGGCAAGACCTCATTTAGACACAGGAAAAACTTACCCAACCCCACGGGCACATTCCTCCCGGGACCGTGATTTCTGCTGAAGAAAGGGAGGTGTCTGAGATAAGCGGAGCAGACTGCGCTGGAAGAAAACAAACATGTTTGTGGTTCCCTTGGTGCATATATTTCCTAATATAGTCCTGGGCCTCGAGCTCTCTGGCGGCCCCTGCCCTGGCAGAGGAGCTCGGAGCTCTGTCCCGCTGAACCCTAGGCCCGTGCCAGGGAGAATCCCCAAGCTGCCACGAGCCTTCCCTGAGAAGGATGGTCCCGGGTGGACCGGCTGAGGGCAGGGCGCCTCGGGTTCAGATGGGTGAGGGACCGAACCCGCTCACATCCCCGTGGGGGTCAGATTGAAGACGTGGCCACTTCTCTTCTGACCCCTGGCCCCGGCCTCTGAACAGAAGAAGCTCGCTGCCTAGAGATGCGTTTCTGAAGACCGCTCTGCACTTGAATTAACTCTAGGCAGCGGGACGTGTTCAACAGTCATGGACCACCTGCCAAATGCTGGCTCTGCTGGGCCCTGGGAATAACAGATTGAATAACAGATGATGAGAACAGCCAGTGGTACAGTAGGAGTGGGGGCAGTGGCAGCAACGACATTGGGCACTGTCCATGAAGAATGTAGATACAATAATAAAACAGCTGCAATACCGGTCCGCTTTTATTTTTTTAAGATTTTATTTTACTTTTAGAGAGAGAGTACAGGAGAGAGAAAGGGGGAGGAGAGAAACATCAGTGTGTGGTTGCCTCTTGGAGACCCCTCACCAGGGACCTGGCCTGCAACCCAGGCACATGCCCTGACTGGGAATCGGGTCCACTTTTAACTAGCACAGTGCACCAGCAATTCCGAATAGCTTCGCTGATAAAATACCCCTCCCTGAAAAAACATTTTTAGTGCTCTAAGTTCTAAACAGCTGTTGCCATGACTATAGAATTTCAATGTTTTATACACACACATGCATATATGGTGCTCATATAATTATATATTCACAATTTATTATTCATAGCATGTATTAGTTATACATTATATAATATATTTACATACATATATATGTTTATCTAAATGTTTTATCTAATTGTAATATGAATGTATACTAAGTATATTATATATATGATAGAAATTAATATGTAACTTTTAAAAATAAATATGTATTAAATAACATATGTAATTTAAAGTCCCACATATATATAAACTGCAAATGTGCGCATTTTATTGCATTTTCTTTTTTTTAAGAGTTTATTTATTTATTTTTAGAGAGGGAAGGGAGGGAGAAAGAGAGAGAGAGAAACAACAATGTGTGGTTGCTGGGGGCTGTGGCCTGCAACCCCGGCATGTGCCCTGACTGGGAATCGAACCTGCGACGCTTTGGTTCACAGCCCACGCTCAATCCACTGGGCTACGCCAGCCAGGGCTATTGCATTTTCTTCAGCAAACAGCCTCCATATGTTAATTCAAAGAGCTCCCTGTTGCAGGTCGGTCCCGACACACGTGCACTCAGCTGCATGTGCTTGTTTTGCGAACGCACGCTTGGTGATTCAGAGTTGTTGGAACTCGTTTTAGGTACAGTGTGTGCCCGGCCTCTGGGGTACTAGAGACTCTTGTGTTGAAAATAGTACATTTGAGTAAACAATGATGAGGTCATGATTTTTGAAGACAGGAACAGCAGTTGAGTGACTTCTGTGACTGCACGGAGGAGGTTGTATTTATTTTTGAAATTTAAGTCAGTATGTCAGAGTGCAGGCTACATGGCGAGATGTGATGTGTCCAGTCGATAAGTGCACGTTTTAGTGCACATGTGGGGATTTTACTGAATCCTAATAACATCTTCAGGATCAAAATTTATGTTTTTTAAATCGTTCATTGTTGCAAAACTAAAGACTCAATCAATGCAGCAAGACATTACATCAGTGGTATGACTTAGTTTTGGGGACTTTTTACATCTTTTGTTGTTAAAATTCACTTACTGGTTACTGAACAATTATTTACACAAAATATTTTTATATCAGGTTGTAAGCAAAGAATCAAAGTTCAAACAGTTAGGTGTATTTAATGACTATTAAGTAAATAGCTGTGTGGAGCTTTTTTTCTTTCTTGAATCATACGATTACATTTACTTTTATAAATATAATTACATGCATCAATACAATAACTTTACCATTGCTAGTTTTGGCCCTTATTATCTGTTTTATTGCATGACTATAAATGATATAATTTTTCCTGTAAAGGAAATGGGGGTAGAAAATGATCTCTCTGTCTCAAATATACTAGGTATGCCACTGACCACAATATCGTTGGCAATGACAAATATTTACTAAGCAGCTACTATGTGCCTGACACTGTGTTAATGCTATGAATACAGCAGTGAGTAAAACAGACATTTTCTGTCTTTGTTGAGCTTGTATCCTAGCAAGACAAAAACAAACAATAAATAAAATAGAGGGTACATTTTATAATTTGTTAGGAAGTGATTGATGAGTGAGTGCTCTGGAAAACAAGGCAGGGAAAAGGGACTAATGTCTGCTTTGGGAGGGGCTACAGAGGGAGGTCAGATTAGAGCTCGGTGAGCAGCTGCCACGGGAGTGAAGACCGAAGGAGGCGACAGAGTGATTCACACTCTTGTCCTCCAGGATCTCATGGGGCGCTGTCTTAGATGTCATCTCGTTCACCACTTGCCACCGTTTGCTGTGAAGACAAGGTAATTGAGGTCCATAGACATGACTTAGCTGGATAAAATCTAGTCCTGTTTAGTGTGACTTCACTTTTTTAAACTGGAAAATAAAGACATTTATGTTTAGAAACACTTCAATAATCTCCATCTGTAGTGATGAATAACTACATATTACATTGGAAAAATATTCAACACCTCCTATATACAGCACATTTTGATAAGTATCATTTGCATCTAATACAAACAAAATTTAGTCCCTGTTTTCAAATATATAACGGCAGAGAGGGAGTGCTATACACTATACACATGCAGAAGGTACTGTTTGGGGCTGAGGAAAAGCAAGGTTACCGTTTCAAAAGGTACTATTTGGGGCTGGCAGCGTGACATGGGAGAAGGCTTAGAAAGCAATGGCATTTCAGCTGATTTTGAAACGTATCTAGGATTGCATAGAACTCTCCTGTTGGCGAGTCCATATGAACTGAAGCACAGGCGTTGCAAACTATAGGAATTTGGAATAATTGTCTGTGGGTTCCCATTTAAGATGGAGACATGCAAGAGATGAAGGAGATCTGAAAGAAATCAAGGACTCTAGATCGCTGGTGTGAGGACTGGCAAAGTGGATGACATGAAAGGAGAGGGAGGTTCGGTAGTATGGCCTTTTACACAGAGACACTTATTTGCCTCATGATGAATGCCGGAGGCTGCCCATGCTGGAGGCTGGCTTCAGTAGGCTGTGGTTGAGGCCAGAAGATTTAAGGAGGCCAGGAACCAACTGGCTGGTTGGTGGGTGCTGGAATCATCAACGTGGACTTAGGTCTTTGAAGAGAAGCACAGAGGACAAGCAGGAAGGAAAGATTGTGCCTGACACACATGACCATGAGGAAAGTGGGGAAGCGTCCCCATCCTAGGAGGGCAGTGAGGGTGGGGAAATCTGTAACCGATGGGTTCTTACAGGGTGTGATTGGAACCCAGCCTCCCTTCTCCACTTGTTCCATTGCGTTGATTGGGGTCGGAAGAGAGCTGGGGGAGGGGCGGAGGGGCGGCAGCAGACGTCATTCATGGTGCTAGATGTAATAAATGGAAAATTCAGTTGGGTGGTGCCTGCCCTTAAATGCAAATCGACTTAATGCAAAACCACCAAGATGCTGTGTGTATTCTTTCAGGTCCCCATGATGCACATAGGATTCAAAGCCAATTGACAAAGGATATGTTTCATAAAGCAAAAATAGAAACCTAAACAGTCTCAATAAATAGCACCCTCTAGAGAAACCCCAGGGGACCTCCAAATAGGGCAATGTTTACATAAAAGACCTAGAGGCCCTGCTCTGCATCTTCTGGAAGGAAGATGTGCAAGGAGGAACTATTTCTGAATACTCCAGTACATTCCTTTGCCTGCACACGCTAAAAGCTTTTCCCCAAAACCTTGTTCTTCTTCCAGGACCTCTTAAATATTATAATTCCCCCCTCCAGCTGAATACTATCATTTAAGGAGGAAAGAGTGGGAGCTTTTGAGCTGAGAACAGATGTACTACCAGCCATACTCCAGGCCAGCTCTTTGTAAATTAATAAAGGAAGAACCATCTTCTTCGCAAGAAGACCATTTATTTAGAAGTGCATAATCTGATGAAATGCTCAATTGAGTCAATGTTTCCTCAATGCCTCATGAATACTTCTAGGCTCTATCAACATACCACTTTAAAAGCAATCCATGTCCAGGCTAGAAGTTGTCATAGTATGAGAAAATAAAACACAAGAACCGCACAGCAATGACATTGAAAACTGAAATATCAGTGGGCATGAGCAGAGACCTCAGAGTACGTGGCTGAAGGAGAATTCTCTTCAGAGTCCCAGCTCCTCCTGACCCCCACCCCCTACCACACGCCCACACTGATCTGTTTTTCCTCCTCCAGTATTAGGGCACGCCATGTAAATGCATTTTTCTCAAGACAGGAGAAATGACTTTTGGAATCTAATAGGGTACCTCAAAACCTTTTTGACATTTTTTTTTTCACTTTGATGTTGGAGCTCCCACTGCAAGTACTAGAGATGTAACATTTTCACTAATGCTAGCACAGAACTCAGAACGAACAGTAAAAGCAAGTTCGCTAAGGAAGTCCTAAAGATCCATTTTTGGAAGAGAATGTCTGTGTTTAGATTTGCAGTTTATAAAACATGGTCTCAGAACGTGTTTACAGAGGAGAAAAACACCCACCACACAAATAAACCGCTGCTTGCACAGTTTAGACGGACAATCTTTGGCTCTCTCCTTTCGGGCACTATTTTTCCCGGACTGATAGAGCGATTTGCTCTCCCAGTCACGGGGTTTCTGTGGAGCATCTGTTCATACAGCCAAAGTTTAGTCCCCATTCCCTCCTGTGTGACATGGTAGCAACTGGTTGAAATCAGACCAAGAAGGCTCCTACTGCGTGGAACCCCTCGCTAACCAGCAGACCCAATGACTGGAGCAGCCTGGGCAGTGTGGGCAGGGTCCTGAGTCCACACAGCCGAGGAAGGGATGGCTCCAGCTCTCGGCAGGGGCCTCTGTCCAGATTAGCAGAGACTCAAACAGGCAGTTCCCACTTTGATGCAATTACTCCAGAGCAGCTCAGCCTCTGGGAACCAATGTACCTGTTCCGTCAGTAAACTCAAGCCTGACTTGGGGACACATTAGCTGGTTCCTCTCAGCAGTCAGTTGGCTGAAAATGAAACAGAACTGAAGTTGTGGATATCATTATGACTTCTGGTGAGAAAGATCAGGAGCTGACGACACTGATGTGTGAACACAGGAGAAGGAGGCTGGAGGGAAGAGGCGTGAGGACGAACCACGGAGGGAGCAGGGTCGTACACAGGAAAACACAAGGAAGCCTGCGCCCCCGGTGGCTCCTGTGTCTTTCATGTTAGACCCAGCGGCTCTGACGTTTTCATTAACAAGTTAGATTTTTGAGCTCCTACAATGCAGCAATCAGCAGCTCCCCAAATGAAACGCAAGGAGTCATGCTCTCTGAAAACCTGTCACTTCCACGCATCATTAGGAAAATGGTGTGCACAGTCCGTGCCAGCTACCGGTATACGGTTTCACGTGAACCCACGGTTCCGCAACATTTGATAGCAAATCTCTTCTCTAGCTATTGCTGCTGGGCATGTGGTTAATGCTGAGTAAGTCTGTTTAGGACCATCAAAGATCAAACCCAGTGACTCATATATAGTGGAGACTCAAGAAGTATTTATTGAATGAATGTATCGATTAAAATAATTTCCCGGTGCTAGAGGAGGAGTCACGTGTGAATGATGTACGGTGGTAACCAATGTCCTTGTGTATTTTCTTCCCAGTCTGTGTAGATACGTAATATATGCATATTTCCCGAGTGTCAGCTGGCTGCTCCATTCAGGTGTCTGTGAATTTATTGTTATTTATCGCCCACAGGAACACATTCTGCAAAGCTCTTCCTTTCTATCTCCATGAATGAATGCCATCAGTCTAACTCAGAGGGAGAGACCTGGGCTTCTCCAGGGCTCTCCTCCCATCAGAATGCATGCCTTCTGAAGGCAACAGTTACGTCTGTCTTTTTCACGGCTCTGCCCTAGACTAATCCTGTGCTGTGAACCTAATAGGTGCTTGAACTTTTTATAATTTATCAGCAGTTAACATATAACATTTAATATTATTTGTTGAATTAATAAGGGAATAAATACGTCAACCAACACCCCTTACAAACACTTCTTAATTGAATCTTTGAGACTGCCTCCCCGTACACAAGGAATGCCATCCTGAATCCTGTTTATTTCCTTGCTATATTTTTATTACGTCTCTATCTATTCTTCAAAAAATTTTATTTAGTTTTTAACGTTACAGAAATTTATTATGATATGTTTTAGGGCTATCTAGTGACTTCTTTCCTTTTTACTTAATATTATACAACTAAGGTGAATCCCTGTTGTTGTATAGTGTCGTAGTTTGCCTGTTTGGACTGTAGTATAAAAGAGGTTGGTTCACACTCTGTCAGTTCTTCTGTTGCTGGGGATTCGGGCTTTCACTATGAAAAGTAAGGCTGCTGTGAACATTCATGTGCACATTTCCTCTTGTATGTGTGCACGAGTGTTTTGGGTGCATATCCAAGACGATACTTGTTGTGTCATAGGACATATGACCGAACAATTTTAGAAGGTAATGCAAAGCTACTTTCCAAAATTGTTGCACCAGTTTAAACTCTCATCAGGAAACTTAGAGAAATTCTACTGATCACTCTTTCAAGCACTTGAAAATGCCAGTTAGTTTTTAAATGTACCAGTTGTACAATGTATCTCTTTGTTAACTAATACCTCAGGTGGTCTTGATCAGCAAGGCCATCACTATGGACGTTGATCACCTCTTCATATGTTCATTGATCTGGGGATCCATTTCTGTGTTAACCCCACCTCTCAGAGTTCTTATAAGTTGCAGGTCGGGGTTCTTTTTAGCGATTCTTTTTGGGAAGTTGTACAAGTCAAGTTGGTCAGAATGACCAGAGACAGTGAACAGATGCATTTGAGCTCCCCTATTATATGCAACAGATCTTTCAGGCTCTGATTCCTAGTCCCAGTCCTGCAGTGCCCGTGAGAGGCACGCCGGTACGATCACGGAGTACGTGGGATGGCATTTCCATAAACACCTCATCTGCTTTGCAATTTGCCTCTCCCTCAGTGCCCCCACTTGTCTGTAACGTGGCCTGTGTCAACTTTCTGCTGGCTTGCTATTTCACATTTTTGACTGGTAGAAATAATTATGATATTATGATAATAATAATAATGATATTTAACAATCACTGGACAATTTATATGTGCTAAAGACTGCTCAAAACAGAAGAGATGTTAGCTCACTAAATTATCAAAACCACTCTAAGAAGTAGATATCATTCTTATTATTATACGTCTTCTAGAACTGTGATAAGCAAACTTGATCTCTAAAGAACCAAACAGGAAGTATTTTAGGCCTTGGGGGTCATTGATTTCTGCAATTACTCAACTGTGCCATTATAGTGTGAAAGCAGACATAGACCGTATGAAAATGAATTTTTCAATAAAGCTGTTTACAAAAACAGGTTGTGGCAGAGATTCAGTGTGTGGTCTGTGGTTTTCCTACCCTAGAACATTCCCTGGACTCAAGAGTGAGAACTACATTGCAAAATTGCCATCATGCCTGTAGGCTTACCTTCGGAATTGACATAACTTTGCAGAATCTCTTAGAGCAGCAAGTACTCTGCATTTAAACTTCGCAAATCTTTATCCAACACTTGGTATTTACACTAAGCATTTTGCCAGGTTCCAAGGATACAGAAATAAATTGTCATATCTTCTGCCCACTGGGCTCAAAAGTAACCATAGGAAGATCAGGTCAATAAACATGCAATTCAGCAAGTGCCGTGGCAGACACCGCACAGCCAGGAGACACAGAGAGGTGACTGTCAGTCCACAGATGCCACAGGGCACCTACTCTATCCCAGGAGGTGGGCTAGACCCTGAGGATGGATACATATTTCTCAGAACAAACACCCTCCCCCCATGTACTGACAGTCTAGTAGGGAAAAATATTTAAACAAATAATGTATTAAATATTTACAAGTGTGTAAAATGCTGAGAAGTACCAAGTACGAGGAGAACATATGGACATGTGGAATCTGGGAACGGGGAATTTGTCTGGTATGACTGGATTATGAGGTGGTGGGACGTGAACTGAAAGGTGAATTAGGGCCAGACCAGAAGGGTTTGAACACCAAGTTGAGGAATTTGGACTTTATTCCGGAGACACCTGGTAGGCATCAAAGATTATTGAACAGGTGAATGACAAGACTAGTCCTTTTGAAAGAAAACTCTGGCAACCATATGTAGGATAAATTGAAAGTAGGGAGAACCGAGGCCAACAGCCTGGGACCCATCATGGCCCTTGCGAGGAAGCCGTTTAATGAGCGCACAAAGACAGCAGGAAGGAAGACCCGGCAGCTGCAAAGCTGTTGAATAAACCCCAAGTGAGAGCTGAGAACTCCCTTCACAGGCTTTTGGTATTTTTAATTAATTGCATATCAATTTTCCATATATTTTTCATATGGCGATGGGTCGTCAGTCATCTCTAAATAGCATCATCATTTGCTGAAACAGGCTGGATTAAATCTTTACATTTTAAGTATTTAAACAAAAGAACTGCTATGGATTGGCCTGTTGATTTTCTTAGAATCTGCTTTCTGCACGTATAGTTCAAAAGCAAAATGTGTGTAAGTCAACGGGATTGTAGACTGCAAGGTAGTGGCACCCACATATTTGAGATTTCTCCCACAATTTGACAATGTGTTGCTCTGTTTACAAAAAGAATGTCAACTCTGTATTTTTCCCTCTCTTTGAGAATGTATAATCCAAGACATTTCTAAACACGGTTTTCTCATGCAGTGGCTTCACCATGGATTGGACCATCCAAACGCCACCCTTGGGGTGACGTTGAGCCTTCTCTTTCTGCATCGAGTTACCAAATCCAGTTGAGGCTTTGTTCAAACTCTGTCTCTGTTTTAGTCTCCCTTTCCCATTGTACTTCCACCATCCCAAAAAGATTAATGTGTTTTGCATGTCAGCAAAACGAGACAGTGAGAGATACTGTGACTCTTGACAAGGGCAGTGGCTTCTGGGTAACAGGTCTTGGCCCACGCCACACCAAGGCTGTCATCTGCCTGGTGGCACCGAGTCTTCACTGCTGGGCTGTAGCAAAGTGGGAATCCCCTTGGGGAGTCAAAAATATCGCACCTGCAGGAAAGCAGATGCAAGAGTTGTGAATACCAGAAGGTCTTGCAGGACGGAATCCAGGAAAGAGATGAAGCCTGCGAGTGAGGAAAGGGTTACGGGTCCCCTGGGGCTCTCGTCCTGCACACAGCCACGAACCGGGTATCCACAGAAACACCCCCCTAAGCGAAGGGCAGCTGATCACTTCTGCAGCAGACATTGGTTTTAATATCTGTGCCCTAATTTATTTGACATCTGCAGCGCATCCAAAGAAAATATTCAAGTACAGGATGGGCAATCCGGCTGCTTTCTGAGTTCATCGAATATCTCACACTCCTTCCTCAAATGTTTTCAGTTTTGCAAAACTCAAGATGCATTTTGCCAAACATGTTCTCCGTCCGTGTTTATTTAGAAGGGAATTTAATCCGTATGCTGCTGATGCATTTACACTTAACTCATCAAAATGTTTTACTAGAGTCATTTGATGTCCAAGAAACCTTTTGAGTCTTTTTTATAAGCCTCTTCAAGCCCATTTTGCTTCGAAACAGGAAGTCGCCTGTTACTAACCATAAACCAGTGCAATCCCCGCAGGATTTGGTTTCATTTAGGACGTTGAGAGACCGCAAGCTCCAAGCCTACCCTGAACTCTACACGGAAGTTTTCCTCCTGGACCCGCTGAGACTGTGCCGTGCACAGATGAGGTGCTGTTATTATTTTCCAAAACAAAGTCCTTTATGAAGAGGCATCTTTCATACAGCTCCTGGGAAAGACAGTTACCAAAGCAGAGCGCTAAATCACCGGCTTTGCAGGCTGCACCTGGTGAATGTCACTGTCTCCTGTGATCCACTGGCCGTTCAGAGCTCATTTGCTAGTATTAATAGAACAAATAAAATGGAACGGGAGGTAGAGATACCGGCACAGTGATTTCTTGCTTCAGGAAAAGCGGCCTGGGTTACAGACCAATACAATGTTCCCAACCGCGAGCCAGGGAACCGAAGCTGATATAAACACCGCATCCAAGCCACAGAACATGACTTGTTTAAGGCTTAATTCTGTGAAGGAAGGCAGGAAACAAGATTTATCCTTCTGGGAAACTTTTGGCATTTGCCTCGAGCTGGGCCTGATTACTCTGCCGTCCTCGCCATCCATTACAGCTATCTGAGGGAAATCAAAAAAAAAAATTTTTTTTTGCCCAAACGAAGGCAAGAGAGAAATGTCTCCATCTGAGCCCCGTAGAAATCCTTCTGTTTGACGTGGCATTAAACAAGGCGAGGGCGCAGCCCTGTCGCTGTGAGGACCGCCGTTGCTATCTTCGGCCTGCTGGCTGTGAAGGGGAGTGAAGTTAGTTTGGGCAACAGCCATTTTGCAAACACAGTAAAAAATAAATTACTATGCTTAATAACTGAATCTTAAACTTGTCACTATGGCAAACTCTAAGCTATTCCCAGAGCCTTCCCTGGGACTTGGCAAAAGTCGTGGGTGCCGGAGGTCAGTTTTTATGCACGAGAGCCAGCTTTAGGTTATAACTGTGCGGGCTGCAGAGAGCATGTCAAAGGATGAATGGGCCATTGAGAAGCAGAGCCGACTCCTCGCATCTCTTAAAGGAGCCTGGAAGGGCTCGGGCCGTCCGTTGGGTGGGCTCCCCATACAGCTGAGTTGTTAATACAAAAGAATGCGGGGTTATTAATCCCAGTCTTATCTGTGTCCCCCGTGTGTGTCTGTGTGTTGTATGGAAGGATTTGTTTTTCACGTGTCTTTTATTGTGTGTTCCTTTTGTTGTTTCTACGGGTGCTGTGATGGGGCAGCGAAAGCTGGGTGACTTGGCCGGCACTCGGACTCCCGGACACAGGGCTGGAGTGTTTACACTGGATTGGGAATATTCGGGCTCTGACCCAACCGGGAGACGTTTCAGTTCACATCTGGCTTTGCTTACTTGTCCCAAATAGTAAGTTATTAATGGGTTATTAATATTAGACCCTTCCACCGGTTCCCTCTTGTTCTCCTCCAAGTCACATTGCAGGTCGCTTTCTTTAGAATACATTTTCCAGCTCGCTCTCAGTGCCACTGTCTTTGCATTTGGCGTAAGTAAAAACCATGAGGGCACCCAAGCAAAAGAATTAGCAAAGCAGCAAAGACACCAAGCTAACAGGGTTTTTGTTTTTTTTAAGTGAGGTTGGGAGAAAGAAATTTGTTCCCTATTCAAATTGAAGTGGTGAAAACTTCGTGACCAAACGCTAGCATTACCGTAAATCGCTCCAAAAGCCCCAAGCACTTGCCTAATCTGGTAGCATATGTACCTGAATATGCTGTCCTGAAATATTTTATGTTTTTATCCATTTTGGCTTCATAAATTATTTTTGGACCCAGGTCTGGATGGTCACCATTGCCTGGTTAATTTTGGTCAGATTGCTTGTGCCTCAGAGCGAGGCATGCATGCATTCCCTGATCCAAGCCAGTCCTCTCTCGCCAGAGTAAGTCACAGAAACATCGGGCCTGATGACAGAAATGGCCTCAGCTGGGAAACCGTTTTCCTGAGTGTCCCGGGGTCATCAGCACGCACATGCTCACGACATCTAAGCGGAATTGTCACAGAAAGTACATGTGTGCCTCCATTGTGACCTACGGGATAGAGTCAGGTGAAGTCCCTGTTTGACTATGAGTTATTAGGAAATGACCCCCTTATTTTTGAAGTGCCCCCATTTTTCTAGAGGAATTCCCAGTCCCCTGTGGGGGCCAGTAGCAAATCAAACTTGAACGTGTCACGTTCTCCCCACAACTGTGGTTCCTACTGGGTTCTCACTCTTTGTTAATTGGACAAAGATACTGCTAACCTCCAAGTCTCCCAATTTGAAGGTGAACAGAATAAATACTCCCTGTTACATAGACCAGTGAACCCAAAGGTACTTGGGTTCTTTGAAAGGGTCCTCATTGAGAGGTGGCCCCATTCGATAACCCCTTTCCCTAGTGGCTGGAACAGCTCAGGATGAGTGCCTCTCACTGTCATTATCAGCCAAGCAGTGCATGTGCAGGGACTTTAATATATATTAGGGTTGTGTGTGTGCATTTAGAGATACATGTGTGTACAATTGTACACTTGAACAATTGTGCATATGAAGACACTCAAAAAGGTAAACCAAGGTACTCAACAAAAACAAAAAGAACCACTAAGGTTTATTTAGAGTTTTGTAGGTCACACATATGATTCCAGTCTTCATAAAAACCTTACATTTTTCTCCTTTTCCTTCCCTTCTCCCTCTATTTTTTTCTTCTCCTCTTTCTTCTCATTTTTACTACTTTTCAGCATTGCCAAATAATATTCAGTGGTTAAAATTACTCAGGTGATGAAGAGTGAAGTTAGGCCTCGATGCCAGGTAGACCTGATTCAGTCGATCTCTGTTCAGTGAAGCCCTGGTTCTCATAAGGATGGGCACAGCCCTGCTGTGCTTGCCACCACTGTAGGGAAGCTGGTCTGGTGGAATTAACTCCTTCACATGCGTGCACACATGTAGGTCCTGTTTATGCACAGCTGTGAGGGGAACAAAGTCACTACTTTTAACGTATAAAGGCAGATTTTGCAAAAAACACTTCACACAATCACCTCATTGGGGCTGCTTTTAGGGTGAGGCAAGGGAAAAATCTAGGGCATAAAGTTTAAGGAGGCACTCACTCTCAGGGTCGTACAAGTGCAAGGTCCACAACTGAGTGTAAGTACCACCTTAAATCTTGCCCCCCACCCGCAGGCTCCTCACTGGGCACCTCACTCTAACCTCCTCCTAGTCCTGGCCCTGCATGCAACAATAACCGTATGCTTACCACCTTGCTCTAGTTCCTCAGAAATTAAAACTAACCAATGAGAGATTTATTAAACATCTACTCTGTGTTATATGTAATGGAAAAAGTGAAAACTTTTTTTCACGTGTATTACCTGTGCCCACACTGGAGAGAATGTTATCCAGCTAAAAACATAACACATAATGCATGGGAAGCAATCAAAACAGATATATTGTCAATCTCTACAAGGTCATGGTCGCAGGGGTTCACAGACGGTGGACTCAGTAAGGTTGGGGGGGTGGGGGGCATCACTAAAGATGTCCGAGAAGAGAAGCCCCTGTGCTGTAACTGGTACATGCGTGGGTGAGGCGGGGCCCTGCAGGGAAGACGAAGGGACTCCAAGTAAGGCCGAGTGATGCTGTCCACACTGTCCGCAGGAAGCCAATTATGTGCTTGAGCAGGGGAACAATGTGCAGAAAGCTTTGTGATGGATCGTGCATCATTTTGTTGGAGTGGATCAGGGTGATGGATGGACGGGTAGGTCCATCCAAAATAAGGATGTTGTTTTAAAGTGGGGGCATATTCGTTTAAAACTCGTTTTAAGGCGATTGCTGCCACAAAGTGGTTTTGATCTGGTACAGGAAAATTGCAGTTGGAAGAAAGGAAACAGTAGAGGTTGAAATGTCCAACAGGCATCTTATTTATACCCTTTTGTCACATTCCCATTCTTCCCGAAGCTGGCTGCACGATGCACTCAGCAGTTGCTGTTGGCTCCGGCCTCCCTATTGTCTGACCCACATGGCTGGCTACGCTGCCACGTGCTGCCGACTTCACTGAGCCGTTTGTGTGGGTGACTCCGGTCTGCCAGACTAGAGCGCGAGCCCCGCAAGGTCAGGGTTCAGAGCTCATGCTGGGATGGCCCATCGCTATAGACTCTGGAAGCAACTGGGTACTTGGAAAACAGTTACTAAGGGTTTCACAGCTGTCTGCTCCGGAGCACAGACGTGGAGAGAAATTGAACTTGATTACCTAATGTGGAAAGGCCTGCGTTTCTTGTACTCTGCAATGTTTGGACTGATCTGAATGAAATTTTCAATGGCTAATTTCATTCCTAATTCCTCCATGAGCCAGAAAACTCCACCTGCAAGGGAATGGTTTTTCATTGCCTTTCTTTTGAAAGGGTGAGCACCCCATTTCCTGTCATCAGGCGCAGGAATTGGTTTCTTCTCTAACAGTGGTAGTTGCTTAGGAAGGAAGTCCAGGACTCAGGCTTCTGTAAAAGGTCTTGGCTTGGTGTCAAACCAGTATGAGCAATGCAAGACCCACATGTCTACTGATAGACAGATATCTGAGCTGGGGACCCTGAGGCCCAAGATAGTTTACAAAGAAGGTAGAATTATGTAACCCTGTCACTCAACAGGGTTTCCTTCCAGCTCAGTGTGTCCTGGGACTAAACAGTGCACATAGCAACAAAACAAACTGACCATGGACACTCTTTGCATTGTCAAATGGAACACACTCCATGTCTTGATGCATAAATCAGTATAAATGCAGTGGAGTGATGCCTCATTTATTTACCATCACCAGGGAATGGACTATTTATTATAGATAATATTCCAAATAACTAAAGCCTGCGACTCTAAGTGCCAAAACTTTAAAAAATGTTAGCCGCGTGGGATGAAAATCCTTCTAAACATTTTCTACTGCCTTAAACACCATGCTCAGAATATAACTGGACTTTCGATATGTTTGGAGGAAAAGAGTGGAACAAGGAATGGCCAGGCCCAGGGCTAGATCTGATGTTTTAATGCTAGTGACTAACCAGGATAAACAAAGTGCTTCTACACTTAGTCAACTACTTTATTTGTTAATTGTTTTTTTACAGAGAGAGAGGAAGGGGGAGAGAGAGAGAGAGACAGAGAGAGAGAGAGAGAGAGAGAGAGAGAGAGAGAACATTGATTTGTTGTTCCCCTTATTTGTGCACTCGTTGGTTGCTTCTTATATGTGCCCTGGCCGGAGATTGAACCCACAAGCTTGGTGTATCAGGAGGACGCTCTAACCAACTGAGCTACCTGGTCAGGGTAGTCAACTTTTTTTTCTTGTATTTAATATTGAGAGGAATTTTTGGTGGACTGAAGGGGTAATGTGGACATTGCTGGGGAGAAACTGAAGCCTTATGCTGGAGGAGGCAGCCGGAGAACGTACATAAACATATACAACTGGCCTTTGAGCAATGCAGAGTTTGGGGCGCCAGCCCCCTACACAGCTGAAACTCCGTGTGTAAGTTTCGGCTCCCCCAACCTTAACTACTAATAGCCGTCACTTGACTGGGGGCCTTAATACTAACAGAAACAGCTGATTTACACATATTTTATGCATGCCGTAGGTACTGTATTCTTATAGTAAAGTAAGCTAGGTAAAACTGTTATTAAGAAAATCAAAAGGCAAACCTATGATTAAGGAAGATGGTTTGACTTGGGGTGGTGGGCGCACAACACAACGTACAGATCACGGCTCATAGAAATGTACACTGGAAACCTGTAAGAATTTCTTAAGCAATGTCACCTCAATAAATTTAATAATAATAAAAAATAAAATCAAAAGGGAGAGAAAGTACATTCATAATACTGGGCTGTATTCATCGATGTCAAATGTTGACGTTGTCTATGAGATGAATCATCTGTCAGTACCTACATCAATATCGCCATATCTGACACAAAACACGGCAGATGTTATACATTTTACTAAGAGCAGATGTAAAAACCAGAAAAGATAATGTGTGAAAGAAATTCATATTTACTAACATGACAATTCCTGCGCTGATATCAAAGAAGCAGCAATATGATCGCTTTATGATAGCCTAATCTAATCTATACAATTGTTTCACAGTTACAAAAATGTTTCCGTGACATATTATTGAAAAAAAATTCCTGAAAATTCTTATTTGAAAGTTGCAGCCCTTCAGTCATACACCTACATGTCATGTCTCGTGGAATGTCTTCCTCTCCGGTCTTTGAACAGGCACCAATGGCCGGTCCCAGGGAGCCCAGTGCCCCTGCTGTGCTCCTCCACCCACGGCCCCCCTCCTCTCTGACCCTCACAGCCACTCAGACGTCCGACTTTCGGGGTCTCCCAGTTCCCCGGTTCTGATCGGCAGAGGGAAAATGGATCTCTTTCTTGTTCCTGTTCTCTTCAGGAAAGTGGGTGGGTGAGCCCAGGAGCTCACCCTTGACATATAAATGCAACTTTCAAAGGTGTTTTCTAAAATATCGTTTCCTATTGGAATCATCCAGTTTTCGTATGTACGCATAAAAGAGCCTTCTCTCTGCGCCTCCCTGTGAACAGCTTTTAGCTCTGAAGGACTTCCCAAGCCTTCTTTACTGATGCCCTCAGGTCTCTCAGGGATTACGATCATTGGCTTTAGAGGCAGATCGGACTGGACTTTTGTATCCAGCAACTGGGTACTCGGCTTTGCCACTAATTGGTTGTATGGCCTTGTGCAAATGACTACCCACTCGATGGTTCCGTTTCCTCATCTGTGAATTAAAAAAGAAATCCAGTGCCTATTTCATAAGCTTTTTGAGAAGATGAAGTAGGCAATTGAATGTAAATTGTTTTAAATGGTGATTAAAATATGGTAATTGTCCAGAAAATGCAGCTGTTGTTTTTTTACATAGGACAAATCGAAGAGCAGTCAGGAAATGATATATTATCACCTCAATAAATGAGAAATGATTTTGAATAAAATTAACTTTTTTATTTTTAATTTAAGAAAATCTTAATAGTAAGTACATAAAAACATGGTAAATAATATTTTCCTAACCTGGCAGCCACCACTAACCCTAATAGTGATAGCCCAATTGTTTGTCTGTTATATTTAGGGCAAAAATACTCATACCTCTCTCCTCCTTTATTAATCTAATGGTCCTAGAACTTGTGGCTACTACCACAAGAAGTGGAACAGAAGTAGAAATAGATTATTGTTATTTTCAGAGACATATTTTCACAACTAGAAAACCCAAGAAAATTAAATGACCCCTCTTAATATTAGTAAGATTTTACTCAAGTGTTTACATACTAGAAATAAGAAAATGTGAGAAAAATGTTAAAGCCATTCAAAATCATCACAATCCCCCAAAATATTAAGAATAAAGCTTAAACATGTCTTAGAAACATAAGTACCATTTTAATAAGTCCCCAGAAGAGAAAACGAGTTTTACAAAGATTCTGAGGCAGCTTAGTGACCTTTAGGGGATGTGGGCTGGAGGTCACAGCATAGCTCCCCCAGCTTTCTGCCAAGTGATCCTGGGCAAGTTCTGTAACTTTCCATGCCTCAGTGGGATTCTCCATAAAACGACCATAATACCAGCACCATCCCATAAGGTTGTCGTGCGCATTAAATAATGTGGTCTGGCAATACATGCAAGACCTGCCGGACAGCAAGCACTCAAAGAATTGTAGCCACAGTTTCATTTGTCACTGTGCTCACCCTTGTTACAACAATCATTCCAAACTTCATGTGTAGACTTTTCACCAAAAATATTATATAATTTTTCATACAAATCTGTAGTAATTTGTGTAGTCCTATGCAAAACTCGAGCAGGGTTTCTCAAGGAATGGTACTGAAAATTTTAGTAAAACATTATTTTTAAATTTTTGAGGAATCACAATACTGCTTCTCATAGCAATTGTCATTCTACAATACACAAGAGTTCCAATTACTCCACGTCTTTGCCAACACTTGTTATTTTCTGGGGGGGTGGTTAATGTCAGCCACCCTAATAATTGTGAGGTGGTATCTCACTGTGGTGGTTTTGATTTGCATTTTTCTAACTTTTAATATTGTGTATCTTTTCATATGTGTGGTGGCTTCTTTATGTACTTTTGAACTTGTCAAAATGTTTATAATTAATATGTATTATTTTATATCAAATACTAGGAACATAATTAGGATCAGTTTGGTCTCCAGTTTTGTGACAGTAGCAAGAACAAAGAAGCTTTTTCTCCCCTTAGGTCCTCACATCTCCATTTGTGAAATAAGGAAGCTAGACTAGCCAATCCCATCTAAGATACTTTTAAATATAGAAAATAATCTTTCCTCATTCCCTTCAATGTTATAAAAGGTAGTTACATTTCCAGATCTCCTAAATGTTAAATTATTCTAAGAAGAACAAGTGTGTGGGTAAATAGATGATTTCATGGTAGTCTTTTCAGCATTTTTTTTCTTCATTAGCATTTTTAGAGGTCCAACTCAGTAATAAGCATTGGCCCAGGGTCCAAGAATGCAAAGAAAATGTAGTCTGGACCCCATGTTATTAACTTACCAGTCTATTTCATTAGGTGAGCTTATAAGTAAATCGCAATAATGCAACTTGAAGTTGATATAATATGTGTATGGATACAGTTCATTGGTGTTATAAAGGAGCAGACATTCTGTTTCAATGTGAAGACTCCTGTAACAGTGGGGAACGGATCCTGATGGTTGTTCCCAGACCTTGGTGTTTACAAAACCCATGGCATTCAAATTTAGTGAGAAGAAATTTAATATTGACTAGCAAAGACAAAGCAGAATTTCCATGGGCATTGAAGCAGTACATTAAACAACAAAAACTAACAAATGGCTAAAATGTTTTCCATTCAATCAAAAAGTATTTTAGAATCCTATTGTGGTCTACACAAAGGATGTCTCTTGCTGGGCAGAGTAATATAATACATTCTGTGTGGAGCAGGAAACTTGAATGATATATGCAGTTTTGTTATTAAAACTGAGTTATATATTTTTCTCTGCTCTGGAAGATTGTGACCCAGTATAACATATCTTCACATTGTTTATAACTGGAGGAAAATCAACATTTTGGATTCCCAGTTCACACAGTAGGAATTACATTTGTTTTGGCCAAACATAATTTATATAACTGCAAGGAACAATAAAACATGAACTCTATGGTGTTTTCTTACCTAAAAATAATATAGACCTTGTAAAATTGAAGGGATTGTTATTATAAAGGAAAAGACAGTAACTTAAAAGGCTGAAGCTCATTTTACAACACTCTTTAATGTCTGTGCAAATAGGCAGACACCTGTGTCCCCATTTTCTCTGACCCTAGCCGCAGGAGTGAGATTCCGCGCAGTAATAAATAACCTCGCAAATAAAACTTTGAAATATAATTTGCTTGAACAAGCCCAGTTCTTCTGTGTTCAAAAGTTACTTTCAAAGTGACTTCTTAAAATGATTCAGTATCTTTATGCATGAGCCTACAAAGATCTTCCATACATGATAAAAGTATCTGGTTCATCTTATTAATAAGGTTCCTGTTAGTAAAGGGGACATTCTGGATTTAAGAGTTGGGAATTATGTGGATGAATGAATGAATGATTCACTCATATATTCAGTCAATCAATCAGTCATTGCTTGGGTATGTATCTTTAAAGTCAATTAACCTGTGCAGGAATTCATTCTACTATTTCAATACCATAATATAAAACATGATCTCATCCCCAAAGATGTGGGAATGATAAGATGATGGAAAATTGAAACTTCCATTGAGGAGATTTGTACAAGAGTCATACTGAATGCATATTATAGAGTCGCTGATTCTCAAAGAGTCAGACAACTGGAAAAATGTTGATATTTTGGAGTCAAGGACTATGTTCAAGGAACTAGTCCATTGTATCTTATTTAATCCTTTAAAGTCTAAACAATTCCATGAAGTTGGCAGGGCTATCACTGTTTTACATGTGAAGAAACTAAGGCTCATAAATCTGACGCCATGTGTTCCAAATCACATAGCCAAGTTCGTGGTGGTGTCGACCCTAGATCATGAGACTTCTGGATCTGTGGGCTGCATTTTCGCTACAACACGTGAGAATCCTCTGGGTGAGGACTGCAGGCCAGTACCAGTCCCAGCGGAACCAGATGTCAGGTACTGGATGCGTCTGCCACTCCTACTAGATGACCCCTATGCACTCTTGCAACACTTACCTTGCCTCGGGCTCAAAACTTGTTCAGTTACAGAGCAGATTTCCCTGCCCTGAGAATCTACATAGATTTCAAATTCTTCCAGTTCCTGGTATAATTTGTGACTTGGTCTTTGAAGTCCTTGTATCTATTTCAGGGTGGGATTTGAATTGTATTTCATAGTATCAGGGTTTCTAATTGTATTGAGTTTTCCTAAAGCAATCCATTCTTAACACATATTTAGAGAGAGCCCTAAGGAATCCTAAATAATGTGACTTGTTTCCCAGGAGCCAACAAGAGAGTCCGTTTTCCTTTAAAAAGCCGGCAGCCTCTCCAGGCATTGAATCACCTGGCTTGTGGCCAGGCACTAGAGGGTGCTTTAGAAATATTATTTGATGATGAACTCGGATGTTGTCCACTTGCTTTTCAGAAACCATTCCTGTAAATCATGGCTTTGAAAACTTGTCAGCATTTTTCTCTTTCTTCTGTGGATGTCTTCAAAGGGAGAAGGAATGCCTGAAAAGTAAACATTCAATAGCCATAACTGCAGCCCGAGGAGGAGGGTGGAACAAAAAAAAATATTATAGATACTTATAGATATATAAATATTTCTGGGAGATAAAAAGAGAACCCTGTGGATAACTCACAAAGAGCCTACTGGAACTTTATCAGTCGGCTGGGCTTTGTCAGAATGATGCGGGTTTGTGAGGGGGCCAGGGCAACATGTGTTTCTGCCTATTCCACACCCTGCTTTTCTGGAAGCTTGCAGGAAGCATAATCCCTCGCATTTGTATGAGACTTCTTTCTCTCTCTTTTTTTAAGAGGCCCTTTTACATATATCACCCCTCGAGTGATGTTCACTACACCCTGTGTGGTATTGCTACTCCTACGCTTTAGATAAAAATCCTCTGAGGTTGAGAGAGGATAATTAACTAACTCAGACCCATCAGGCTAAGTGGCAAAATCAGACTTGAGTAATAGGATTTTCTCCAAAATATAGAAGGCAGCAACCATTCTTCTTCCTTCATGCTGTTAACAGAACCATATTTGCATATCATAAGTAAAAATAAAATAAAACACACAAGCAACAAAAACCAGAAATCATGAAATGGAAGACGAGAACCCACGCCCTCTCTTTCTCTCTGCCCTCCTGGTAGCGGAGCGGCGCGCTTGCGTGCCGTGGAGACTTCCGCGTGCAGCTCGGTGCAGTGAGCTGCCTGGGAGGCACGGGGTCTGGGGTTTCCGCAGAAGTAGAGGTCTTATTGGAGACATCAGAAGGGGCTAAAGCCCTGGAGGAAGGAAAATAAAATTCCTCCCTCTAGATCTTGAAGCACGGTTCCAAAAGAGCCCTCCAAGCTCTGGAAAGAGCAAAGGCACCCTGGGCACAGCTCAGGGTATTTGCAGGGGACAGTGCACATTGAGATTATTGGACGATCGCTTGGGGACCTCCCGGAGAAGAGGCCGACAAGTGAGCTTTGAACCAGCTTCTCAGGCAGCTCTGCCCAGCAGAACTTTCTGAGATGTTGGGAAGTGTTTGAGCATCTGCCTTGTCCCACACAGTAGCCTTTGGCCACATGAGACTGAGGAACACTGGAAAGTGGCTGGTGTGACCTAGAAACTGAAAATGGAGTTTAATTTCATTCTAATTAAATTTTGTTTTCACTTAAAAGCCACATGTGACTAGGGGCTGCCATTTTGGACAGAGCACAATGGCGCCTGGAATGATAAAGAATTCTGAGGTGATCACAGAATTCTAGGTTCACCCAGGGGAGACAGATGCTTGCTGATGGAAGGAAATGGATGGACAGAGCATTTGGAGAGGCTGAGACAGGAAAAGTAAGGTGGAGGAATGGGAAGTAAGACTGGAAGGAAACATCAGGTTACATACAGTTGCAGAATTTGTAAACCACAGAATTCAAAATGCAATTGCTTACACTTGTTTCATTTGTATAGTAAAAGTTTGTTTTTCACCAGAACTATAAGCTATAAGCTCTACCAGTGTCAAAATGATAATTATTCTTTCATCTCTTAGTCCATATCTGGTAGCCACAACCATGTCTCACACAAAATATATTGTGCATGTGGTCTTTTTGACACCCTCAACTACACCTACATTTTAATGTTTTAGTCACAAGAGTGGAGGTAGTTAACATTCAGTCACTTAAACATGGCGGGTATAACCAAGTAAGTCTTAAAAAAATGTATTGGCTTGTGTGTGTGTGTGTGTGTGTGTGTGTGTGTTGCTTTATTTTCCCCAAATCTTTCTCTATCACTCAAGCACCAGGAATTTAAAACCCCAACTTGATTTATCAAACACATTATCCATATTTTTTAAAAACCCATAAGAAATAATATTCTTGTTTCTGCTTGGTTAGATTCTTAAATTACAGATAAGGTAGTCTGTAAAACTAGCCAGTGTCCACTCCTTCATTCTATGGCCAAAAGGCTTATCAAAGTCAGCCTTTTGAAAGTCAGGCTCCCCCAGACAGTAAAGAGTTGATACCCCCAAAGATTTAAGATGCAAATATCAAAACCGCAAATAAAAACTGGTGCTGAACCTGGTACATGGTTTTTCTACAATACTTTGCAAAAAGAAAAGCGCAACAGCGGTGACAGCAAAGTGCCAACACCACGCAGTCAACCGCTCATGTGACTTTTGCCCGCAAAGGGACTCATTCGGCTGCCTTCTCAAATAAGCCTTACAGTGTTTTGGTGCGGATGAATCCTCACGTGTGGACATCTTGTGGATGAATTGGCAGCAAATTTCCCTTCGTGCATTGTCTTATGGGCCAATGTTCACTGAATGACCTAGCCTCACTTCTACTACCCAAGGATCTGAGCAAAATTCACCAACTTTCAGAGAGAAGGATTGGGAGTTGGTTAGTTTCTCCTTGACATTCAAGCAAGCGGCCTTTTGGCTGCACACGCCTGATGCCGTCGGAGGGTGTTTCTCCAGCTCTCCGGGCCGGGGCTGTCTGTGCTCCGCCTCCCCGAAGGTCTCGTTTGGAGACATTCTTTGCAATTCATCAATAACCCCTGTGGCTATTGCCAAAAACAATTATTGTTTTAGTTTTATTTTGGGTTTTTTTGTAGACCTGAAGGGAAAGGGAAGATCAGCTGGTGAGGCATAAGATTATAAATCTCTGGATAGAGCTCTGGAAATTTATAGTCTTATGCCTTCTCTGCCCCACAACAATGAAAATTCTTGAACATCCAGAGGTATTGTTTTCTAGCATCTTAATCTCATTCAAGTTGTCTAACGTTTCTTTGAGATATTGGCGGCAGAACCTTTTGAAAGGGATTTAGCTCAAATTCTCAATTTTAATTTTTATGTGTGTCTTTAAGCCTCACGTTGGAGTTTTCTTACCAAAAAAAAAAAAAAAGCCACGATCTGGCAACAGCGTTGTTTGCTATATATTTACATGAACTCAAGCAGTTGACTATGTAAACCTAAGGACAACAATGTGATTATTTGAAGCATCGCGTTAGTTATTGCTGGACTTGTTCCTCCTGTCACGGAATCCTAAGACCTTAACATGGAAATTGACCTTAAAGGAAGCCACCTTAAATCATTCTTACAAATGGCTGTGCTATTGCAAGTATTAAATGCCTGGGATCAGAAATGGGAAGAATGCTCGTTCATGTTCTGCTCTTTTCTTTTTCTTTTTTTTTTCCAAATGTCCAAGCAGCCAAGTCTCTGGTATGTATCAGAGGAACAGGCAATTTTCAGAGTGAAGTCAAGTGAAAAGTATGCACATGGCAGTGTAAAAGTTAGGAGGGTTTGGTGGAAAATATCCCAGTTATGTGCTGTTTTGCTGCAGTAAGTATAGAACTCCCTCTCCAATGCCACGGGCGAGCCCCTTGCCAAGTGGAATACCCTATTTATAACCCTTTCAAGAAGAGGAAGTGGTGCCAGGAACAAGATAAGACTATTAGCTGTATTAACAAAAATATTTAAAAGCCTGTTTGTGTTTGAAAATGTTGGCGCTTAAGAGAAAAGTGTAAGTAGTTGTAGCTCTGGGTGTTGAAACCTGTTGCAAGACCATTAATTAGTCATCATCTTATCTCCAATGGCATATCTCTGCCTGCGAGCCTGTTTGAAGTGGTAAATGGAGCTCATAAATGGACTCTTTGGGAGATATTTAGAAAATAAACAATCCCCCCTGTTCGGTAAATAGTTAAGAAATCTCCCCGGGCTCACATGTTTTATTCTCCCTGTCGGCGCTGTTGATTCAGTGCTCATCTGGAACGTCCTGCCAGCCTGCCTTGGAGCTGTCAGTCTCCCCGGTGCCAAGTATTTAGGCTGCAGTCCCAGAGGTGGGAGAGGTGGGAGAGGTGGGAGAAAGAGGCCGGAGGCAAGGGAGCGCCATGAGCCTGCAGACTCTGGTCACAGGGGGGTCACACTGGGAGGGACTTGGCAGCCAGCCGGCACGTGCCAGCAGTGTCAGGACCTGGGCCATGAGACACACCCCACATCCTTCCTGTTCCCCCAGAACCCTGAGGGGCAGCAGGACGAACCATCAGGAGGCTGTGGGAACCGGTGGACTGGCCCCTGGGGGGCTTCTTTGGTCTTTTCTGTTGTATCAGCAGAACTTGACTCGTGCCGCGCTGTCCTGCACTACACTACAAGTGCTGGGCGAGAATGAAGGTGTGATTTCCCTTTTCTTCCTTTGTTTTGTCCCTTTCTCTTCTCCACTTACGCATCTAACCAAACAGGATACAAAGAGCTTATGATTTGGAATTAGACAAAATCGGGATTCAATCCTGGCTCTTGTACTTGCCCTGTAAAAGTGAAAAACAAAACAAAGCATTTAGCTCACCTAAGCCTCAGTTTCTGTTCCTGAATGGCACCTACCTTTGCGGGCTTGCTGGGAGGCTGAAAGGAATGGTGTGTAAAGTACTTAGCACTGTTTCTGGCGTATGGTGGTCAATAAATGTTGCTTTGCCATAGCAAGGGGCACTACATTAGACTATGGATACTCCAATTCATTAATCATTTATTAATATTATTATTTAGTAATCTGATTTATCTATCATTTATTACATAATAATGTAAGATATTGTACTATAAGTACTTATTAAAATAAGTAATTTATTTATTAAACAACTATTTATCAAATATATATTTTATAATTATATATAATTAGTAAAGATATAATTGCTACTCATTATATTATATTATATATTATATTATATATTATATTATGTGTAAATATATATCATGTTATATATCATGATTTATATATCATACTTATGGCTTATATATTATGATCAGTGTCATGTATATGTCATATATCATGTATCATGTTTTATCTATTAACTATATTAATACATATTAGTTATTAACTTATTTATATGAATTGAATAAAATTATAAATAACTTTATTTTATTTAAATAAGTAACTTAAGATAAAAATGGTACAGTGATATGATTAGCATATTATATACATAGTATATGGTATGTAAGGTTATGATGTGGATAACTGGGTTATCTAATTATAAAAATTTATAAGGCTAATTTTCATAATATTCTATACATGCTATTTATATAAGTGCAAATAAAATATACAGATCTAATTATGTAATAATCTTCGGTGTACCTGGGCTACAATTCAGGGTTAAGAAGTATCCCAAGAGTTGGCAGTAAATGCCCCAGAAATGATTAAATGGAGGCCCTGCCAGGTGTGGGAACCTGGGCTCGCCCATCAACCTCTCCAAGTCCCCTTCTCTCACTCGGGCAGAGAGTGGGGAGGGTGGGTTTAGGTTGAAATCAGGTATGAACAGCGCATACCACAGTGGCTGGCACCTACGTCATCCATAAATGAGAGATGCCATTCTTCACATTGTTGTTAACGTTAATTATTATTAAAAACTGATGACCGTTGTTGTTTTCAGTGGAAGTTTGGACACGCACCCCGGCAGCAGCCAGCCCCTCTGGGGTGCTCCTGCCCAGCCGGCTACTGAGGTTTCTGTTTTGCTTGGGCCCCGTTCCGAGAGCAGGGCGGGTTGTGCTCACTTTCTAGTGGTTGGAGAATATTCAAACCGATATCCCTGGTGGGGTAAGATCTTGGGGACAAATATTTCTTTTATTTCAAGGTTTCTTAAGTTTCACATGTGATTTAAAAAAGCAAATAAGCCCCTTAATTGCTTCGTTAAGCTAGTCAACACTAATTAAGTAAAGTCAAGGGGAAAAATATTAGAAACTGCTGTGCTTGACTTTTAAACTCCTCTGTTTCTTCCTGAATGAGTCTTGCCTTGCTGAGGAAAGGAGGTTACTGATTTTTTGTGATAGAACCCACCCTGACCTCCTCAGTTCTGAGTTTGTAACTGAGCTCCAGTCCTTTGGGGTGGGATTCGATTTATTCCTGGTGAAACATGATTTCCAAGCCCCATGAAAAAATGCCTAAAATGCCTTGCAAAGGAACACAGGGGGTCCTCTGAATGATTTGACGAGTTAGAATCCAACAGGCCTGACGCATCCATCTCCCCTCCCCTGGCACAGCTCGGGAGCTTATGAACACCGGCCCAGAGATCAGAGGCGGCAGCTCGGGCTCAGAGTGGGAGCTTCGCACGGGAATCTGTGAGTGTGTGGTCTTGTGGCCGCGTGTTTGTGTCCATGTGTATGTTCTAGGCACCCATGTGCACATACATGGTAGGGGTGCATGGTAAGGATACCCAACTTGTCTGTAAGACCAACAGAATCTGAATTCAGCCTTTTGCTCCTGTCCAAACTTGGGGACAGTTACTCCTCTTAGCTCTGCTGAAGCTTATAAGAGAAGTAAATTTTGTGATAAATTTTTGTGGGACTAACTAGGCCCCATCCCTGATTATGTAAGCTCCCTTTGAATCTCTCAGAGAGGATGATAAAGAAAATCCAGAAACCAGCTTTAACTCTCCTCTACTGTGGTAAATAATTTCTGTAGCATATTGAGCCCTTACCATGTACCAAATTCTATTTAGGGATTTTATAGCCATGGCCACATTTAACTCTCATATTAACTCCTTGAGGTGCATTTATTACTCCCAGTTAATTGATGACATTGTCAGGGTAAGACAGGGCTCATGGCCCCAGATTTGGTATGTGGTAGAGTGGGGAATCGGATAGAGCTGCCTATTGCAAAAGCAACGCTTGCATCCTTACACCGTGATTCAGGAGACTCTGTTACTGAGACCCTCTGAATCAGGCCCAAAGGAGGGAAATCCAAGTCTCTCCTTGTTCGGAAGACACTACCTAGCAACACGCCCCTGCCCAGCCTGCTCAGCAGGCGAACACCCCACCAGCTCCAAGACCGGCTTTCCTCACAGCCGTCAGGGCCTCGGTGCTTGTGGGACCCTTCAGAGGAATTTGGGCTGCTTACAGGAATGTGCTAGAAGAGCAGAAAAGGTGAAGGACTCGGGAATTACACCAGAAGGAGTGATTCCCGCAGTCTCACCTGTGCAAGGGAGGCCAGGCCTGACTTATTTAGGGTTGAAGGCGATCTTTCCTAGATGACCCAGGTCTCCTAGACGGCCTCCCTGATTGGACGGGGAGTGAGCAGGAAGGATGAGAATCTTGCCTTGATCATAACAAATTCAATGGGAACCCTAAACTGTAGGACTCAACCAGCTGGGGCCCATTGGAGGAACAAAAGCTGGGTGCGCCTCAAGTGGAGAGATGATGTAGAGGATCTCAGTGGATGTGGTTGGGGTCCAGGTCACAGGCTCCCAGGGGTTCCATTCACTCAGAATTGACTGGTTCCATGACAGCAGGAATAGCATTCTGCTTGGTGAGGCGTGGCCGTGGGGCTTAGCCTGTGATTGGCACACTTCTGGGAGCTGAAAAGACCTGCTGTCCAGTAGACTCCTGGGTACTTAGGATCTACCCCAGCTTCCTTGGGGCCCAGGACTGGTGGGTAAGGACCAATTGTAGGCTCCACACATAGTGAATCTGAGCCAGCTTCAGGGAGAGTTCCCTTGCATTTGGCTGAGAAAGACAACATCTCAGGGTGAGCGTGGGGGGGCAGACAGAGCATCTAGTCTGAGGCTTCAGACACTTGTGTATTCTGTTTAGAAAACAAATTACCCTTGGCCAGGGACGGTGTGTAGATAAACTAGGGCCCAAAGTGTACACAATTAAAACTGCAACTTTTGTGCAAAGAATGACTTTGATGAGAACAAGCAAATACAGGAACGAACCAACCTCACATTTTCCCTTCTAGTTCTCGTTGTTCTAAAGATCCACAGTGACTGATCATACGCCTAAAGTTTTTATCAGCTAGTTATCAAATAATTCCCACAAAGAATATCAACGGGCATCATGAAATTCTTTCTCAAGAAGATCTTTAATGAGAGTAACATGAGGTCTTAATAATAAATAACAAGCAATAGTGGGGTCACTATCACTCAAACTGCTAGCAAACCAAGGGCCAAGGGCCAGAAATCAAGGTTAAGCAAGAACAATGTGCGATGGGTGCTCAGGGGATGGAGCACACAACATGAGAAGACCTAAGACACTGCGTGTGCGAGGCTGTGTACCAGCTTTGGCTGGAGTTCAGAAGGTGATCCCTGCTACAGCATCTATCAGTCAGGCAAAGAATCCAGGCTCTGACAAGCAGAAGTCAGGATATCAATACCCCAGATAAATGGGCTGGATTCTTGGCAGGGTTGCAGTCCTGTGGGGGGCCTTGGACACTGAACAAAGTGGGGGTTTATGACTAAAAATATATAAGGGGAGGGGGAGGGAAGAGGGGCTGGAAGTTAGATTAATCACCAATGGCTAAGGATTTAAAATCAACCCTGTGCAATGAAGCCTACATAAAATCCAATAGGACAGGCTTCCGTGAGCTTCCAGCCTGGTGAACACATGGAGATTTGGGGAGGGTGGCATCCCTGGAGAGGGCGTGGAATGGCTGCACCCTTTCCCATGCTTTCTCCTGTGCATATCCCCCACCTGGCTACTCCCAAATTATAACCTTTTATAATAAATGTATAATCTAGTGAGAAAGGAAGGAAGAGAGAGAGGGAGGAAGAAGTAGATGGGGATAGATAGAGAAAGAGAAGAAAGAAAGAAAGAAAGAAAGAAAGAAAGAAAGAAAGAAAGAAAGAAAGAAAGAAAGAAAGAAAGAAAAGAAAGAAAGAGAAAGAGAAAGAAAGAGAAAGAGAAGGAAGGAAGGAAGGAAGGAAGGAAGGAAGGAAGGAAGGAAGGAAGGAAGGAAGGAAGGAGAGGGGAGGGGAGGGGAGGGGAGGGGAGGGGAGGGGGAGGGGAGGGGAGGGGAGAGGAGAGGAGAGGAGAGGAGAGGAGAGGAGAGGAGAGGAGAGGAGAGGAGAGGAGAGGAGGGAAGGGAAGATGGGAAGGGAAGATGGGAAGGGAAGATGGGAAGGGAAGATGGGAAGGGAAGATGGGAAGGGAAGGGAAGGGAAGGGAAGGGAAGGGAAGGGAAGGGAAGGGAAGGGAAGGGAGAAGGTTAGCTCTCAGTCTTATGGGCAAGGTCAGAGGGAGTAGAGATAGCAGCGGGGTTGCCTAGGGAAGCACCAAGCCTCAGATCTCATCATGGAAAAATGGGGTAGAATGCACCAAGAGTGCCTGACCACCAAACCAAGTCAGTGTATCCTGACAAGGATGCGCCATAGTCTAAGTTCTATTGGCCTGGAGATTGAAGTGGTCAAAGGCTCCCGATAACCTATGTCATGAGCAGGACAGATTTCTGTCCTGGGTACTCTTCATGCCCCTAAAGGTTCAGAGGATGGAGCCCTAATAATCTGAGGAGGCAAACAAAGCAAAGGGTAAAAGATTTCCTACACCAGCACCCTGGAGAGTTATCAGTCCACACCCTTTCTGTGGAGGATCTCCATGCCCTCCCGCCCACCCCTGCCACAAAGAAAAGAATGGCCCCATTCTTTGAGCAGAAGGCAAGCACAACACAGGCCTGTGTGGGAGCTAGCGTGGAGGTGAACTAACATGAGAGCACCTGCGGATGCAAAGAGAGGTCAAGTCTCAGCTACAGTGCACTAGGTGGCAGGTGAGACCAGTAGAACCCTCATTCAAAAGGGTCTAGATCAGCCACAGATTACGACACACTACACAGAAGCATGTCCCTGAGGGTGGCCACAGAGACAGCCCCAGAAGAGTTCTCCCTTCCCCCATCAAGTTCCAGGAAAGCCACGGTGCTTCTCTTCCTTCAACCCGCTCCAACTGTTCTGCTCCCCCCACTGTCCCAAATCACAGCCTGTCTCCTCACGCCTCGGTTCTTCACCCCAAGCCTTCCCTTTGCCTGGAACGCCCTCTCTCCTCCCTAGTCGCTGGCCTTCAACTGTGACTCCAAGCTGAAGCCCACCTCTCTCCCGTCAGGACTGCTTTAGTTTGTGGTCACTCTTCCTGGCTCCAGTAACAGAATCATGTCATAAGTAATAATTACGCAGTAGAGTTTCCTCAAAAGTCCATGGATAGGAGTTGGAGTCACATTATACCACAGATTAAAGAGTAAAGAGAACCCCTATAGTCCACCAGCCCTACTTTTTCTCTGGGTGAGCGAGGAGGTCCAGGAGGGAGAAGTGATTTCCTCAAGGTCCCAAGCAAAGGAAGGAAAAATCCATGCCTCCTGACTCGCCACCCAGCACATCTTCCATGAGTTTCTCTTGACTAAGCTGTTCACCTGGAGATCCAAGCCCAGCCAAAACCACATTGCAGACCGATGGTAAAGGCCAGGTCAGATCTCTCTGCTGACCTTCCCACAGCTAGGAGTCTTACTGAAGGTCCCTGCTGTTTCAGCACTGGCCGAACCATAGGGTTTTTGCATACGCAGGAAGAAGCCAGGGCTGGGTAAGACTATGGCTAAGGCACCGCAACCCCTCCCCAGAGGGAGGAGAAAGAGGTGCATTACGTTAACCTTGAGATTTCCTCCTGCGTTCGCTTTATGGCTTTCCTCACCTCACGTGAGTTCTGGGGTATGAGTGTGCTCAGGGGTAGGGAAGGCTGTAATCCCCAGGGTCTTGCACTATAAACTTCATTTCCTTCCTTCATTGCAGTTAACTGCCCATGAACTCTATTAATATTTTGCAAATTGAGATCCCTAAAACACATGTTACAGTTAATTTTAACCTCATGCTAACTAGGATGTGGTCAAATTTTCACAACAAATTCCAAGGATATTTTGATATGCCTTGGAAAAATGCATTTAAAGGTAGCTCTGGGGTATATATATGTGTGTGTGTGTTTTTTCTAAATCCACACATTTCCTTTCAACTCCTGTTGTGAAGGAGCAGGCAGAAGCAGACTGTTTTAGGAGAGGAGGAGCCGAAATCCAAAGTGACTCATTTATGGTGCAGGGGCAGCAGAAAGAGACAACCACCAGACCAAGAGAGACACTCCGAGAATTCCATATTTCTGAACTCACCCTGGTAAAAAACCTGATGTTTCCTCAGTGAAAAATGTGTGCATGCTTTTGCACATAGGATCATTTTTCCTAGAAATATTTTACCCTTCCATAAATACAGTTCTTGCCTTGAGGGAAATGCCTTGGGTTTTTTAGTTTAGTGGGGAAAATAGATTTCTCCTAGCTCCAGCGAGGCCAAATGCATTTTCATTGAATAGTATCGCACGGATAAGCCCTAAAGCTGGTTAGCTGGAAAGAAGAAACCCCTGTCTTCCCTCCCTCCTTCCTTCCTTCTTCCCTCCCCCTTCCTCTCTTCTCTCCTTCTCTTCACTCGGCAAGTACATTCTGAGTACCTACATGTGCCAGAAATTGCTCTAGCCCTTACAGACTCACTGGTAAATATATCCTTGGAAAACACTAAACACATGATCCTACGTTTAATCATTTAATCATGCTCCTAAGTATGCAACCACTGAGGTGGGTGGGTTCTCCCCCCCAAAAAAACATTAATCTATTCATGGAATTCATCTCAACAGAAAGGTTTGAGAAAATGTCCAGCTATGGAAAATAAAGCAGTGCTCCTTTTATGCACCTTTGGACCAAATCACTTTTTGTTTTTAAGTGCTTTTGCTTCCCCAAATAATTCCCCATTTTCTCTTCCATCAGAATCTGGGGTTGAGGTCTACCTAAGTCTTGGTTACTCCAAACGAGGGGATGGTGATGATAGAGTTACAGCATTTCCCCCGACTCACAACCAGTTCCAAGACAGATGAAAAAAGGCAGGGCTGTTCAAGAGAAGAATGTCCAATTTCTCTGCTTCCTGCCCTTCCACTGAGGCCAAAGTCATTGTGGGCCTCGAGGAGAGCGGCTCATCCCTTGTAGAGCTGGGCGAACCCATTCTCCCATCTCAGCTGCTCCCGCTCCTACTTCCCCACCCTCTGTCCCCAGCGCAGGGGTCGCATCCTCAGTAAGTGCCAGCCCCTTTCCATGTCTTCAATAGGCATTTAGTTATTTAGGGGGAAGGACATCCCTGGGCAGAAAACAAAATATTCTTCTTGAAGGACAAGTAACAAGCAAGCTAGTTAATAATCAGGACAAAACTGTGTTTACGTTTAACCAGACACCAGTGAACATGCCATAGACTTTATTTATTAACTTGTATTTTGCCAAGATAAGAAGATGGGGATGTATTCTAGGTTAACAAAGGGAATAAATTTAGGGGTTTTGGAACCCTTTTGTTTCAGAACCCCTTTGTGCTCTTAGACGTGGTAGAGGAACTCAAAAATTTATATTCCTCTTGTCTATCCATCTTAACATGTCAGAAACTAAAACTGAGAACAGTTTTAAAGTGTTTGTTTACTAGTTCATTTAAAAATAATAAACTCATTACATTTTCACAAAAATAACATAGTTCATGAAAACAACTACAGTATTTTAAACAGTAATTAATGAGCAAAAACAAGACGTTTAGCATCTAGTGTGACAGAAGAAGGCGGGTGCGTGCACCTGCTTCTGTGCTCCGTCTGGTGCTCCATCACGTGTCCTGTGGCCTCTGGAGAGCTCCACGCCACTTTCACGGAAGACCTGAGTTACCTAAGTGCTGTGTGCTTCGGTTTTCCCCATTGTTAAATGGGGAGTAATTCTACGCAGTAATTCTACTGCGTAGAATAACTATACCTACTTACCTAGTTGGTATGATCGTTAAATGAGTGCGTAAACATCACAAGCTGCTTGAAATGACACCTGGCAGACAGTAAGAATCGTTATCACCGTCAGCACCATTGCTACTAGCGTTCACTCTGCTGAACCAAACCCTGAATGCGGAAGGGTCTGCGGGGCCCTACATGTGCAGATGGAGGACAACTGGGCGGACACATACGTTGCACTTGAGGCGGAGTCCGTGCCCCCTGTGTCTTTGGAGATTTCCACCTGAGACACAGCACTCACAGCCTTTCCTTCACAAACATTGGCCTAGGTCTGAGCCGGTGCTGTGCGGCTACTCGGACTCAAGGCTGCCAGAAGGGTCCAGATGGGACTAAGCAATAGAGACACGGCCATAGAATCCTCCTCATGATCTCCAAGGCACTGGGTTGGATGAGGCCTCATGGGTCACTTTGTTTAACTTGCCTCCATCTGTAGGAATTTTCTGTGCTCTGTGTCTGGTATTCCTTCCACAGCACAGGTGGCAAACACGAGGCCTGCAGGCCTGAATCTGGCCCTCCACCTCGTTTTATCCAGCCCGGCACCTTGTTTCTACCTGGCGGCAACACCGAGCTCCTTTGCGCCTGGTTAGGGAGTGGTTACATGTATACAGTCCTAAAGTTACACTCGGCCCTTTGAAGGCAACCGTGAGGCTGATGTGGCTCCCGGGGAAAATGAGTTTGACACACTGCTCTACAGCCTTGACTGGGTACATTTGGGGATTAGGAGGTTACCTAATTAAGATGTTCTCTTCACTGACAGCACATCAGAGGCTTACAGACCTGAGTCTTGCCTCTCCAGAGCCTCTCTACAGTTTTTCTTTTCTAAATCTTCTCAATTTCCTTATCCAGGCTATGTCCTCAGCAACAGAGTTTAGCGCTTTTTCTATACAGATATGCTATAGTATACTATAGTATATATACTATATATACTATATATAGTATATATACTATATACTATAGTATATATAGTATACTATAGACAATATACTATATACTATATACTATACTATTCTGTAGGAATCTATAAAGGTGAAAGTCAGGGTCTTTGGACATAGATGGACTCAGATTTGAATATGAGCTGTCCAACCTTGAGTAAGTTACCTACTCTGAGCCTTGGTTTCCTCAGCTTCATAAAACAGATAAATGGGAGTATCTCACAGGTTTAACAGAAGATCATGCGCAGTAATACACATGAAGGGTCCTACGTGATGCACGGTGTGGCGAGTGTGGGCTGGTATCGAGAAACAGAGCCTGAGATGGGAGCAAGAGCGCTTCTGGGAGAAGAGGAATGAGGAGTAGATTTGACAGGAGGGGAGCTGCACTAGGCCGTGGCCTCAGCTGGAGTCTGCTCTTCACCCTGACCCCACAGGGAACTCTGGAGCGTGACTCTTACCACTGAGTCCCACCTTGAGACAGTGGCCTTGTTGCTTTTGCAACTCTGAACCAGGGAGTCACTGGCTGACGTATGAGTGGTGCAGGAAGGAGGTGGGTGATGGGGAGAGGGGACGGGAGGCTAGACGAGGTACACGACCTCCTTGATGAGATGACTCCCAGCCAACAGGACGTAATTCTCTAGAGAAATGGCAGCACCGGCCTAGGCTGGAGGGTCCTGGTAGACAAGACCAGCTAACCTTCACCCTCTCTCCTGCTCAGCTCCCCGGCCTTCTCACATGGGGCCAGTTCATCCAGGCACAGCTCCTGGAAGACCCTGGTTGACCACAGCTCCCAAGGATGCAAACTGGAGCAGGCTAGTGGGACTAACTCCGGTCCTTGCTCCTCAATCGGTTTCGAGCATAATGGAGACTCCTTATGCTCCTAGTCTAGCACGTTTCTTGACCCACCCCCTCCACTCCCTCGGTTGGCACTTCCCCTGCCTGGGTGACTTACCTGGTGTGTTCACACAAGGTGGGTTAACCCACAGAGATCAAGGGTCTCCTCCTGGGTCACCATGCCTTGAAACATGTGTATTGAGTAAGTGCTGGTCACAGCAGAACCAGGAGTGACTAGCAGGTGACCTCGCTTCCCCTTGGTGAAACAGTGGCGCCTCCTCCATATCAGACTGATGACAACCGTCAGTGCAGTAGTTTTTCTCTTTGCCTGATGGTGACGTGGCTCAGCGGGCCCCAAGTGACCCATCGGCGGTCACAGCTTTAAGTTAACAGGAGTCCTGTTTCCTGGGAGAAAGTGTCCAGAATCTAAACTTTCAGGGACAAGAGGCACAAGTTCCCCTTGTAGGTCTCTGAGAGTGATAGGGGGCACCCGGAGAACTCACTATAGAACTTAATAATAATAATAATTCCTCTCCCTCTGAGAAAGCCAAGAGTCACCCGCACCCTCAGTCCGTGATGCTGCGGCACAGAGAAGCCAAGGGAAGGGCGGCTCCCGGGCCAGCTGGGATGGTGCAGGAGGCTCCGTTCCCAGGAAGAGAGCTCCTTGGTAGCCCAGAGCCCCGTGGGGCTCTGGGCCCCAGGCCCCCTCAGATAAAGGCAGCAGTCCCCCGGAGCGTCTCAAAGCTGCTGCTGGCCTCAAAGCTCAGCCCGCTTGGCCCGGGCCCCACATCCCTGTAGGACGCCCAGGGCTTCAAAGGAGGGCCCCTCGGAGCAGCCTCCGCCTCCTGCGCACTGCTTGCCAAAGCACAGCTGAAGCAGGCTCGAAGCTAAATATTTGGATTGAATGGGAGGGCGAGTCCAGCCTCTCTGGGGGCACTTCACCCCAGCGGTGAGGAGAGAACCAGCTCCCAGCCCAGGCGTCCTGGGCCGGCACTGGAGTGGGAACTGGATGATAGGCCTGCACACCTCCCCCCACAGAGGAGCAGCCTTTAGAGGGCGGAGCACTACCCGGCCGCCGCCCTGCTCTGGCTTCTCCCTCTTAACAACCCCGTGGCCCTGCAGGGCAGGCTGGTTCCCTCCTGTGCTCGGAGAGATGGAGCCCCTCCTGCAAAGGACAAGGCCTGAGCTCTGGTTTGCTCCCCGGAGCGGGGCTGGAGACTGGGCTCTAATGCAGGCCTCCCGCAGGCAGCTTCCAACCTTTCCTCACCAAAGAGCGTTTCTGTTTAATAACAGTCGAGTCCAGCGTGAGCACACAAGGCTGTAGGGAGGCAAAAAGAGCACGGGTTTGGGAAACCAAGAGCTCACCCAGGGTCAGGCCTGTGACCCCGAGGCCCAGTGTCATCTGGAAAGTGTAGGCATTCATGACCCTGGCCCTCACCCGCCCTCCACTGAACCGCACCCAGGTTCAACTGAGTCAGTGTGCATTTTAAAGGCCCCTTCCACACCGGATGGACCTTGCTCCAGGCCCAGATGGTGACAGGGATTATGCCGAAGGAAATTATCTTGGCCTAGAAGGAACTGGAGATGGAAGCTATCTTAGAAAACAGTTTATAAATATAAAAACTAATTTGCTTAAATTGACCTAGTAAAATAGTAGCAATCGGGCTTAGATCTCCCAGACCTATGGGAAGGAGAGTTTCATTACTCCCCTCTTTCTCTCAATGTTCCCGAATGTTTAAAGCACACAAGCGAAGTAGATAGGACAGATGATATGTCCTGAGTTTACGGGTGAGGAAACATGCCCCAGGGTTCCAAGAATGACCTCAAACGGCTTGGTGAGTGAGCCACTGCCTGGGGTCTCACCCTTCACTGGCCCAGAGGAGTTTCATTTCAAAATTTAAAGTAGAAAAAAAACTACTCACACTCAATATTTGCCACCTAAATGTTAGAAGGCCCCTCTGGGTACTGGTTTCTCATCCGTTGAAAGAATTCCCCTTGATAAAATCCTTTCTGCCTGATGAACTCCTTTGCAGCCACCCTTGGACACGTAATGCCACTGCTAAACACCCCTGGCTTCAACCAATAGATGCAAACAGCCCACTGTGTGCAGGGACTACACGGGCTGATGGTCAGGGAGTCTGCTTCCTGTGGCTGGCAGCCGTCTTGCGGTCAGGCTTGAACACCACTGCCCCGTGTGGCATTTGCTATAGAATCGGCACGGGGAAACACTCCCTTCTTCTTCTTCTTCTTGATACTCTGCCTTCTCGTCTCCTGGTATTCAGGCTTCATGCTCTCCTACTACACCTCCCATTCCCTGACCGACCCCTGAGTCTGAGATGCACCCAGGAGTTGAAAGCACTCTGCAGCACAGAGGGTTGGGATCAAAATGGATGGTAGAAGCAGCGCATTTCAACACCATCGGTCCATCTCCCCGGTCTTCAAATTCAACTTCAGCTGGAGGTGATACTTGGACATCACCTCCAAGATACTTTGACCTTTAAAAATACATATATCTAGCCCTGGCTGGCGTAGCTCAGTGGATTGAGCATGGGCTGGGAACCAAAGTGTCCCAGGTTCGATTCTCAGCCAGGGTACATTCCTGGGTTGCAGGCCATAACCCCCAGCAACTGCACATTGATGTTTCTCTCTCTCTCTCTCTCTCTCCCCCCCCTTTCCTCTCTAAAAATAAATAAATAAAATCTTTAAAAAAATACATATATCCACAATGATGATATATTCCCTCTCATTTCAAAAGTAGAGTGCCTATTCTGGAAAATCTGAAAAATATGCAGGGTATTTAGAAGAAAATATATTAGATAATTTATTATAAGCAGATTGATACATTTCTTTCTGGTTTTTTAAAAATACATGTGTTTGTTAATTTTTTCCTTTAAATTTTTTCAAAATTGGTATAATATAGTGTTTTAAATCCTGCTTTTTTATTTATTTATTTTTAGAGAGGGGAAGGGAAGGAGAAAGAGCTGGAGAAAAACATCAATATGTGGTTGCTTCTCACACACCCTCCACTGGGGACCTGGCCTGCTACCCAGGCAGGTGTGTGCCCTGACTGGGAATTAACTGGTGACCCTTTGGTTTGCAGGCCAGCACTCAATCCACTGAGTCACATCAGCCAGGACCAAAATTCCACTTTAAAAAGAGGAACTCTTTTAAACACTATTATGGGGACTTCTTATTTTTAATTATTATTTGAAAACATTAACTTTTTAAAATTAAGTGTTTGGGGGTAACATTGGTTAATAACACTATATATGTTTCAGGTATACAATTCTATAATAAATTATCTGTACATTGCACTGTGTACTCACCATCCAAAGTATAATCTCCTTCAGTCACAATATATTTGACCCCTTGACCCTCTCCATCCTCCCACCCTTCGCATCTGGCAACCACTGAACTGTTTGTTGTCTGTGTCTATGAGTTTTTTGGTCTTGTTTATTCTTTTGTTACTTTTTTGCTTTATATCCCACATATGAGTGAAATCATATGGTTCTTTACCTTTTTCATCTGACTTATTTTACTTGTCACAATACTCTCAAGATCCATCCATGTTGTCACAAATGGCAATATTTCATCATTTTTATAGCTGAGGAGTATTCCACTGTATTTTTGTATCACATCCTTTTTATTGAACTTATTGGGGTCACACTAGTTAATAAAATTATATAGGTTTCAGGTGTACAATTCTATAGTACGTCATCTGTACACTGTATTGTGTGTTCACCACCTTAAGTCAAGTCTCCTTCCATTGCCATTTATCTCTCCTTTACCCTCTCCTCCCTCCCCCACCCCCTTTCTAGTTTTTAATCATCTTTCTGTTTTCTGTCTGTAAGGTTTTTCCCTTAATCCCTTCACCTTGTTCACATCTTCTTTAACTACTCATTGGTCAAAGAAATGAGGTTGTTTTCATGTCTTGGCCACTGCAGATAGTGGTGCAGTACACATCAAGACACACATAACTTTACAAATAAGTGTTTCCAAGTTTTTCGGACAGATAACCCAGAAGAGAGATTGCTGGGTCATATGGTAACCCTATTCTTAACGTTTTGCTGACCCCCATACTGTTTCCCATAGCGGCTGCACCAGCTTACATTCCTATCAGCAGCTACAAGTGTTCACTTGAAAAGAATCATTTTAATGAGTGCATATTAAGTCGCATGGTTAGCTTATACTTTAGTTATTAATTGCCCTATTTTGAACATTTGGGTTATTTCCAATTTGTCTATAATATAAATGACACTGTGAGTGGCTACATAAATAGTTTCAGCATATCTTACTATTTCCTTGAGATAGTTTCTAACGTGCTTTGCACCCAGCTTTAGATTTCTGCAGGCAGGCAGCTACAGCCTGGCCAAGCGGAGGGTTGTTTGATCACAGTGCTACAGTCACTCTCTCAGGGGAGGTGGCTTCCACTCCCCACAGAGGTAGTATGCAGGGGCAATTGACTGGCTCAGTTGACAGCTTCAAATATCCAGAGGCTGTTTGGAGACAAAAAGAAAACAAAACCAGGTGCTAGATGGCCCTGGAGGTGGAACAAAGACTGACGTAAGAATGGGCAGGTTTAGCTCCATGTGAAAAGTGTCCTGAATGTCTATGAGGCAACTGAAGTAACTCCCTTGAATGACAGGGAGCCCTGGCTTGCTGAAGACTTTTGTGGGGTGCAGGAGGGGCACCTGTCCTGGGAGAAGTGGGCAGAGCACAGCAGGGGCTCTGGAGAAGGGGGCTGGGGTTTGAATCCCAGCTTTGCCACATTCCGGTTGTGTGATCTGGGGTGAGTGGTACAACTTCTCTGTGCTTCAGTGTCCTCGTCTGTAAATTGGGCATGAGTGCCAATGGTTGCTGTGATAAGTTCATGAATAATTCATGTACAGCTGACTCTTGGAGTCTACTTACATGCTGATATTTTCCAGAAAGAGTATAAATGTATTTTTCTTCCTTATGTTTTTCTTAATAGCACTTTATTTTCTCTAGCTTATTTTATTATAAGAATACAGTATATAATATGTATAAAATGCAGTGTAAAATAGCCCTGGACAGTGTGGCTCAGTTGGATGGGCTTTGTCGGGCTTGATTCCTGGTCGAGGCCTAGGTTTTTGGTTCTATCCCAGATCAGGGCATGTAAAAAATGCAACCAATCGATGTTTCTCTCCCCCTCTTTCTCCTTCCCTTCCCCTCCCTCTAAAATAAATGAGCATGTCCTCGGGTGAGGATTTAAAAAAATGCGGTATAAAATACACATAAAATTGACTGTTTATGTTATCAGCAAGGCTTCCAGGCAACAGTAGGCTATTCGTAGTTAAGTTTTTGAGGAGTCAGAAGTTATATGTGGATTTTTAACCTGGATGCAGGGACCGGTGCCCCTAGCCCACGCATTGTCCAAGGGTCAGCTGTTCAGCTCTAGAACTACACCAAACATCTGACAAATGCCAGCATGTCCTTCATGTGTCATTACCGTAGACAGGCTGGATCAGGCAGTGCCATTGTCTGACAGCCCTCAGAACATGTGAGTCTATTCTGGGTCTCCCAACGTCAACGTTCCACCCCAGTGACACCAGGCCAGTGGCCCCGACTAGCATTCTGCCGGGTACACTCTGGTTCTGTTTGTTTTCAGATCTATGTGTCATTGTTTGCCTTTTTATGAGCAAAACCAACTTTTGGTCTCCATCCTTTGCAGTCAAACGACAGAGGCTGACTGCGGCTTTGTAGCTTATCCATTTTGGAATCAACTCGCTGCCTTGTAAAAGCAGTGTTGCAATGTTTAAATGCCCATAAATAAGGACTTGAACATTTATCTCACATCACGTGACTTAGCAAAAGTAAACACAAAGTCTTTCGGCTGAAGAGTGGAAGTGGTGTCTGAGTGAAATGATATAAAACAGGAGAGTGAGGCTGAGAATGTGTGTTAACTGTGATGTATGAGGGAGCGGAGTCAGACTTCGGTATGGCAGGCGAGGCCCGTTCCCGCGGGCAGGGACAAGTCGGTGCTGCCCGCACAGGGCGAGCCACAGACCCCAGCAGAGTCCCAGGGACCTCTGTCCTACGTTTGTCCCTCCTGGAAAAACCTCCTCCTTTCTTGTCCGCAGCCTCCCTCCCATAAATAGCCGGGAGGACACACTAAACTGAACGGGGATGTTCTATTCAGAAAACCACACAGTTTAATCAGAGCTGGGGTTGAAGTACAAGAGACACTACAGGCCACCGTGCCTGGGGTCACTGGCTAACTCACGGGGCCTGGACCGGGGAAAGCAATCCCTGAGAACCAGCTGTCCCTTCTAACTGCCCAAGATTAAGGGCAAATGGAGGACTCACCTTACAGAGTAGAAAGTGACTATTAGGGAATCATTTTTAAAATTACTATATTTTGCCATGTATAATACTCATTTTTTGCCCAAATTGTTGAGGGAACAATAAGGGTGTACATTATGTGCATTAGACATGGCTAAAACATGGCTAAAACATGTTTGCACATTGCACAAGGGAGTGCACTGTGTACGGTAAAACACAGTAGCTAATTGTTGGAAATAAAAATGAAAAATTGTTGACGTCGAAAGCTCAGAGAACGCACTGAACAATACATTGCACTGGGGTGGGGGGACGAGGACCGGAGAGACTGAGGCGGACAGGCTGGGTAAGGGCAGGCAGAAGATCGTGGGTGGGATCCGTAGCTCTCTGAGAACCACCCTGCTGCCTCCCCTGGGCACCCTGGATGCCGGCACGGCTCGGAATCCAGAAAAGAGGGCCAATGTGCTTCCAGGGACTCACAGCCCCCCGGTGCATCTGGCGTTCAGACCTCTTATCTGAAGTCCTGCAAACACCCAGTCCTGCAACACAACAGGTTCACAAGGAAATGTCGTGGCCGCTCACTCCGTTCATATTTAAAATATTGCAGTCTCTGAGGATTTATCGCTGATGTTCTTCCCTAAATAACCCCCGTGGTAGTTCAGCGCAATGGCTGGACGGGGACGCCACACCTGGCCACTTAGGCTGGTGGCTCCCTGGACCCAGCACCAACTCAGGATAAAGACTCGGAAACCTGATTTCTTCCTGTATTTTGGTCACAGACATTTGTTATCTGAAAAGGCTTGTAAATGTTTTTAAATGTAAGCTCTAGTACCACATGGGGATTGTGCAATTAAAATCCAAGCCACACTTGGAGGCTGGCTCCTGGGGAATAGCTAAGGGGCAGACCGGGAGGTCCAACCTTTGGGCACCCCTGGGCCACACTGGAAGAAGAAGACTTGTCTTGGGCCACACAGTAAGAAAAACACACACTAACAAAAACTCATGAGGAAAAAAAGAGTTTTTAAGCAAATCTACAATTTTGTGTTGGGCCGTATCCGTAGCCATCCTGGGCCTCACAAGCCGCGGGTTGGACACCCCTGGCCTGGCAGACCGTGGCGTCTGATGGACCTTCAGTGAAGGACTGTCCTCAGTTCCAAGGGAGGGGCGGGAAGCTAGCTGAGCACAGACGCCCGTGGCAGGACTGCGAGGCCAGAGACGGCCGTGGCGGAGCAGACCAGACCGATGGAGTGAGCTGCTGGCTGGGGCTGGATAAACACAGGGAAGGCGCAGGTGGTGTTGCGGGTGGACTGTGGGTGATTTGGGGAAGAGGGAGGAAGAATGCCTGTAGTAGGCGTGTGTGTGTGTGTTTGTTGGCGGCGGCGGCGACTAGTTTCAGATTCCCAGCCCGCTGAGTCAGATGCGCCCGCAGCACATCGATAACTGCCATCCCCCTTTCCTCTTCCTGTTGGGGCTGATTTCACACCAACGGGCTTTCCTTGGCCTCACGCCTGCCCTCGGAAATGTCGGAGAGAGATTTTGTGGATACCTCGTTCTTCAGAGGAGGCTCTGGGAACTGTACCCACCAGCTAGAGCAGGCTGCAAATAAAGCCTAGAGGAGACAGAGAAGGTTCCTAAATACAATGTGGGTGACAGCCTTAGGCTTAGACCGTGGCCCTGGTATAAACTCCATTCACTTTAATGTGACCAACACTCGCCGCACACCTCCCAGTATCTGCAAACCACGCCAGCCTGCAAGGATCCGGGCGTGGAGAACGAGAACAACGGTTTTTCTTCCCCCACCTCCATGCTGCAGAAGTCCCTGGGGTGCCTGTCCTTTCAACGGGCCACGTTCAAGAGCTACATCGTGTGGTCAAAAGACCACAGGTTTCTCAGGCAAATTCAGGTTCTGCCTGGAAAGATGCCACTCCACCATCGAGACTCCGTGTTTGCACATGCAAAATGTGGATTGCCTCTATTTTAGGTCATAGTCGTGAAGGTCAACCACAATGCATAGAAAGCACCTGGCACCTTGCCAGGTGCAGAGTAGGCGCTCAATTGATGGTAGCTATTACAGTGGCTGGTTTCCCGCAGGCCCCTGGCCCCCAGCTGTGGCTGATCTGCTGCTCTGGCTTCCTCTAAAATGTCTGTTTTTCACAGGGACTACCATTTTTCTTGTTGCGTTTGCCACCACCCAAAAGTCCTCCAATTATGGAATAGTTTCCCCAGTAATTATAGTTGTTTACTAGACTTTTTATTTTATTTTTTATTTTTTTAAAGATTTATTTATTTATCTTTAGAGAGGGAGGGGAGGGAGAAAGAGAGAGAGAAACATCAATGTGCGGTTGCTGGGGGCCATGGCCTGCAACCCAGGCATGTGCCCTGACTGGGAATCGAACCTGCAATGCTTTAGTTCACAGTCCGTGCTCAATCCACTGCGCTATGCCAGCCAGGGCATGTTTACTAGATTTTTTAAAGGTAACCTAGACTTTTGAATATTATCATCCTATAACAGAAGAATTTGAAATGAGTTACCAAGAAGCTACTTGAAGGGTATTCAAGTCGTTGCCAAATGAAAAAATGGGGGTTCAGCTACCTGCTGACACAGAAGCCAAACTTGTGAGGCAGGTGTTGATGCAAAAGGAAAAAGGTTTTATCCGGATGCTGCACCATCTAGGAGAATGGTGGACTCTTGCCTCAAACCTCATCTCCTCCACAAAGCCCAGACCAAACCCAGCTGTCCTCATCAAGAGAGCAACAAAAGGCAGTGCCCAGAGTGCCCACTCCATTATCAAGGACTGGCCAGTGGAGCTCCAGGGGGCTGCGATGCGGTCATCCGTGCAGGGGATGGTGGCTTCAGGCTCCCCCTTGGAGGCCACATGTGGAGCCTTTTCAGCCGTGGCCATGAGGCTGCTAGGGCCACGAGATTGCCCGCTTCTGGGTGGGAGAGCACATGAACACACTGGTGAATGCTTCACCGGGTCAGTGAGAGAGAGAGAGACTCCCTCGTGGAGCTCGTGGGCCACAGGACCGCTAAGATCACATGGCCCATGGAAAGGATAGGCCAGTGTGCCACCTGAGTGCAGGTCCCGAGCAGCAGGCAATGCGCAAGAGGGATCAGGTGCCAAGCAGCAAGCCACGGTCAAGAAGCGGAGCCAGTCCAAGCAGCCAGAGAGGAGCACGAGCAGAGCTGGTTCTGAATAGCAGCAAACAACAGACGAACAAGAGATAGTTACTTTTTTTCCCCTGCAGCTGTATCCATTTTGGGTGTGGGGTGGGCCAGGTGGTTTCTCAGAAAGACAAGTTAACTTCCGAAGCTTTCATTTGCTTTGGGTGTGTCCACCTCCCAACCAATCCCTTCTTTCCCCAGGCTAGATTGACAGGCCTCTTTGGACCAGCACCTCCCCCTGCTGCCATTCTGACTTCTTTAGTACCTGTGCCTGCCTTCCACTGCTCACACCCTTAATCTGGTATTGGAAGGGTGGGGGCAAAGGCTTTCCCTCTTATGCAATTATCTTTCTGGCTCTCAGAGCTATGGAGGCCCTATTTATTCATCTAACTTCGGGCTGCTGGGGTCTTATCCATTCATATTTCCAGCTTTCAGCACACTCAGTGTAAGAACCTCCCCCTGCCGCCATCCCAGCTGGTGGGGAGACGCCCCTGACTCCACCTGAGGCTGCCCAGCTTTCCTGCCCTCCAGGCCGTGTTCCTTGTTGCAGCAGCAGCTGCAGTGGCTGGACCGTCCTCAAGTGAATGCTCTGCCGCAGCCAGACCCAACCATCACTCCCACTGGGGGAGGCGGCACCCTGCTGTTTGCAGTTTCTGCCGGGCTTCCTGCCACCTCTGGGCTGGGCAGTCACGTGGCCAAGATACAGCCATCAGCCGAGCCTCCGGGACTCCATGACCCACCTCTACAGGGGCACCCACTGCTCCCTGCAGGTTGGTACCGTCGGCCCAGTGTCAGGTGCCTCAGCTCACAGAGGAGGGGTGGGTGGGGAGGGTATGGGCTCACCCTCTTGTAACAAAATGAACTTGCTTCATTTCATCTCAAGCCTCTTCCTTCTCTAAAAATAACCTCATGTCCCATAATAGGGCCTCGAACCTTAGTTCTTTTCCAGTTCAAATTCGGTTTACTAGTTGCCCAGGATTTTCCTACACAATAAAACAGGTATTACCCTTTTTTGTTTCAAGGTTGTAAATCCTGTTGTCACCAAACGGCCAGTGGGGTCCTGCTGCTGGCTGCCACCCTTGAAACAATTCTGGAGACAAAGATTTGGTGACAAAGGAAGGGAGTCTTGATTGAAAAGCTTCACAGTTTTGGAATAACAGCTTTCCACAGGTGTTAGTCCCTTAAGCCTATCAATTAAGACTAATCTCGTTAACTCCTTGGTTACAGCTTTAATCACTTAAGCCTATCAATTAAAGCTAAAATCTTTAACTGCTGAGTTCCCCTACCATTCCTCCTATTAGTTTTAAGTTATCTTATTTCCATAGGATTTGTTTACAAACTAAAACAATATAAGATGCAAAGGCTACACAATTTTAGAAGAATGGCAGGCTTCTGCCTCAGAGCCCGTCCCCTCTAGGGCACCCAGAGAATAGCCCTGACCCCCCTGGCCAGGCCAGCGTGACCCTGGGCTTCGCCTGGAGTTTCTTCTCCCACCCAAAACGCCGTCTTTTGGGAAACACAGGCAGCTGCAGCCAATCATCCAGGCATCCGCTAGGAGGAAGACAGCCAGAGAGCCAGCCTCTTTCCTCCCTTTATGAAATCTTCTGGCCCATAATTCCATGCACCCCAGAGGCATTCATCTCTCAGCCAATCCAGTCCCAGACTTTTCACCACTGCCTCGGGCAACCTCCTCCTACAGCCTCTCCCTGCTCCTCCCAGCAATGTGATCAGATCTCTCTGCATCATTGTGACCTAGGCTCCCAACCTTCAATCTTCAGATCTTTCCATTTCTTCTGGAGGGTTTAAATTTAATTAAGACTTTAGTGGCATGCATCCTGTCCCAGTGTCTTCCTGGTTTCAACATAGAATGTTCCTTATTCTCTGCCCCTCAGTCCCTGTGTGAGGTTCCAGAGATAGAGACACAGCCATACGCCATCTCTGTCCTCCTGCTCCCTCTTCACTGGGTGCGTCAAATACTCACCAAACTGTGTTACAATTGGCCATGACATGTACCATAGCACAAGCACTTACAGGGTCTCAAGAGGTCCCAGGAAAGGAAAGGTAAACCACACAGAACAGGAGACATTTGAGTAACCCTGAGGTGAGACTTTGATTAGCCAATGAGATGTGGAGATACTTTCGGGCTTAGGAATGAGCGTGCGCAAAGCCATGCATGGAACTGCATGGAATATTCTAGGAAATGGCCAGAGGTCCTATAATAAATGAGCACAGGATGTTTGTAGAGGAGTTATCGAGATGAGCCTATAAGAACAGTTGACGATACACTGAAGAGTTGTTAAGTGCCTTTAATACTGTAATAATGAGGTAGAGCATTTTTCCGCATAGGCTCTGGGGACTTAATCTTTGACATTAGTCTCTAAGCAAGACGTTAGACATAAGGAATGGGTAATTAAGAAGGGCACTTTATAGAAGATAACAATGATTGTCAAGGAAGAAATGAGAGAGCAATTGTGTGGGAAAAAGTAGAAGAACGCTTCATGGACAATGTAATTGTGAGCTTGAAGGAAGATAAAACTTTGAATTCAAGAAAGTGTGGGCACTGAAGAAGGGAAGGTTTTTCTATGGCAGCAATAACAATCGCAGCCAGCACTTGTAAGTGTCTGCCCGTGCCAGCATCCTGCACTCTCTGTCCATGCCCCTCGGACGCCTAGGGCATGGGGGCGAGCTCTCTGTGCTTCCAGTTCTCAGTTTCTGTAACTCGCTCTCAGAGGAGGACGGTAAATGTTATTGACTGGGACTAGGACACTGTTATTCCTCATGAGAAAGAATACGCGCTCTGGAGCTCTGTGATGGTAGGTGGGAGCCCAGAGGATTCACTGTGGCCAAGACCTTGAGACATCGAGAGCCTCAGCCCAGAGGAAGCTGGAGAGAGGGAGCAGAGGAAGAGGCCAACATAAACAAAACTGTGCATGCACAAAGGTAGGGAAGAAGAAAGCGGGTTCTATAAGAATGGTACTTCCTACTGTGAGCCCCCTGAGATTGGGACCCTGTCTGACTTCTGCAAGAGCCCCTGCACCCCTTCAAGCACAAGAGCCAATAATTACTACTCCAAAAAGGAATTGGAGCCATGAGGAATAACAATTAGGTTTATCTTAAACAAACAGACACCAGGATAGTGGCAGGAGTTCAGCATAAATTGTTACTACAGGAAGCTGTACAATTATCACTAGGAAGTTACCAAAGCAAAACTCTTCCAGGACTGCAGGATAAGTCATCTTGAAACCCATCTTAGGAACTATCCAAGAGAGCCCATGGCCTTCCCTTGTAAGGCACCCCTGGATTCTGATCCCAACAAGGTGCTTGTTCTGTACTTTGACGATGGTGATAGATATACAAATCTAAACCTGGGATAAAATTTCAGAGAACTAAACACACACACACACACACACAAGTAAACAGAAATCTGAATGACACCAGTGGACTGTGTTGAACCTAACACCTTATTTGTGATATTGTACTTGCTCTATGCTTTTGTAAGACCTTGGCATTGGGGAAAAATGAACAAAGAGTGCCTGGGATCTCTATTATTTCTTACAACTAAATATAAATCTTCAGTGATCTCAAAATCAGTTTAATGGCTAGGAATGGATCATGGTTGGAAATGGTGGAAAGCTGTCATTCTAATCTACTCTCTGCTACTGCAGAGGTTGGAGAATTAAGGGCATATTCCTTTGAGACTAGGGCTCCGCGTGTGATGTAGGTGTCAGATGCGCTCCCGGGATGCCAGGAAGGTGGAATGGTGTAAGCATGGTCATGGAGGCATCAGATCCTGTTCTCCAATCCCCCCCACCCCCTACCCCCCCATGGCTGGTTTGAGGCGACATCCCAGTCCCAGACACGGATCAGGATGTAGAGCATGGCACCCACTGCTACTTGCCAGTGCACAGGGAACAGACATGGTGCGGTGCTAAATGCAATGGTTCTGGAGGCAGTTTCTAGATTCCTGGGTTATGGTCAACACTGTGTGTTCCCAGGGCCATGAGTCAGTGGGATGTTGCCCCTTCTCCACCTTCCCGATGGTGACAGAGGTGGCAGTGACCCGGAAGGGCCCGTGGAGTGGTGTTGCTCTGGGGGTCATTCATGGAGGTTTACCTAAAACCTCTCAAGGTTTTCTGAGGCACGTCGTTCTTGGTCCTACATCCCTTCTGTTGGAAAGAGCTGTGCTTGTGTCACTGTTGTCTTCAGCTGACCTGCGATGCTGATGCCCTCTGACTTTACGGGCCCACCATTCTCCCCCTGGATCCCCTCCCAAACAAGCTGTCCTCAGTCTAGTAGCCTAGAGCTGTCCAGAGATGGTTAAAGTCGTGGGTGGCCGGTGGGGCTCTCTAACAGCTAAAATTCCCTGAGGTGTTACCTGACAGTGAACAGGAAAAGCAAGCAGAAACGATGTGGTCTGGGCTACGGGAAATTGTTGATGTCTTCGCCTGTACAGATAACAGGTTGCTGTTGATTGCAGCAGCACAGGTATAAGTGCCAGGGAGAACTTGGAGAAAGCAGGATGGTGTTTCAACGAAGCTGCAGCTGTGTAGCATGAGTGAGTCCTGAGATCTAGTACAGCATGATGGCGAGGGCTGATAAAAGTACCCTGTACACTGGACACTTGCTAAGAAAGTAGTTTTCAGGTGTGCGCATCACTAAAACAAAATGTGGAGAAGGATCTGACCGTAGTAATCATCACACTGTGTATGCATATCAAAGCTTCATGTTTTACTCCTTAAATATATACAATTGTTATTACAAATGTGAATTTAATTTTTTCTTACATATTTAAACTTTCCTATCTTAATAGATTTGTTTGTTCTTAGGGAACATCTTGGTGAGATTGTGCTGTGCGTCCCAGGGGAAATAAAAAGCATCTGAGAGATTTTTTCTTTTTTTTTTTAGATTTTTATTTATTTAATTTTAGAGAGAGAAGGGAAGGAGAGAGAGAGAGACAGAGAGACAGACAGACAGAGAGAGAGAGAGAGAGAGACATAAATGTGTGGTTGTGGCCTGCAACCTAAGCATATGCCCTGACTAGGGATCGAACCTGCGATGCCTGGTTCACAGCCCATGCTCAATCCACTGAGCTACACCAGCCAGGGCCTGAGACATTTTTTCTAAGCTCCTATCTGTCCCCCCTGTAATATTCTTCAGTCCATCCCTCACCACTTTAATAACCTCCCCTTTGCAGTATATAGAACAAAATGGAAGTGTCCTCGAAGCCACTGTAAACGGATGGGCTGAGACCGACACGGTCCAGCGCTATTGTGGTGAGTGGCGTGAGGCAACCGTGGCTTTCAAGTTCGGAGAGGAGAGCCCAAGCAGTCCTGCACCCTGGAGCAGAGCCACCTTCTCCGTGGCCTCAGCTCCCCCGTGCTCTTCCTCCTTCTCCCTTTCTCCCCACCCGCCTTTCATCGTCCTCAGAAGCCCATGTGTGTGAAAAGCTACAGAGGAATGTGGGTGGGTTGACTTGGATAATTAAATCCATGTTGCATCGTATTCTTTAGAATTAATAAGGAATTCATCCCATTGAAACTCACCATGACATCTTCCCCCTGACTCAGATTTCTTTTGCTTTTCTCTCCTTTCCTTGGCTAAAAGCATTAGACATGGGGCTATGGTTCAAATTAGCATCCTACATTTTTCTTTTCTTTTTTTCAATTGAACTTTTCTGTTCAGTGAAGAATTTAATTTGTTTACATTTCATTTCTCTTCTAGTCCACTTACCCACCATTGTCTTCTTTCTTCCTCGTCCTAGAAAACTTAGTAAAGGAGAAAACGAGAGAGCTCTTCGTCTTGCTTATGACCTCGAAGTTGGAGTAAGTACACTGCTGACCCGACCCTGACGATCCCGACCTTGTCTTTGGAGGTTCTTCTTCCCCAGTTCCTCATGCCCTGCCACCCTGCAGGCCGCGTTCTCACGCATGCCCACTGAGACCAGAGGGAGCTGTGTGTGTGACCAGAGTCAGGGAGAGCCGGCGAACAAACAGCGAACCAACCTGGGTCATGTTGCAAAACACCTCTTTATTGGGGGTAATAATTTGACTTCATTCCCTTATAAAAGTGGATTTATGGGACGGATGGGTAATATATATTTTTCTGCCACTGTTTCTGCAGGACAGTGATGGTATCAGTTAGGATTGGAGTCAACTGTGAGTAACATAAACCCGAAATAACAGTGGCTCGGACATGGCAAAAACGTTTTCCCCGCTCACACGCACAACCCGCAGTCCTGGCTGGCACGGTGGCTGTGCTCTGTGATGATGCCCCCACCTTCCTCAGGGATGCAGGCCTCATGCAGCTCAGGGCATGGTATGCGGCTTCGTGGTCCAAGTAGGGTTTACATTGTCATTTCAAGAACTTTCCTATAAACCATCCAAAAGAGTCCATTCCCTTCCTTTGTGGCTCCTGGCAGCGACCCCACAGGGTGCCTAAGTTTCGCTTCACACATGAAGATCTGGGCTGAGCAGGGAGACCAACACAGGCGTGATTCCAAATTGTGTAGCTTGTTGGATGTGAAATTTGAGCCAATCCCTTCACCTCCACCAGGCTGTATTTCTCTTATATGTAAAATGGAAATTATAATGTATATATCTCTTAGAGCAGTCTATGAATGCAAGACAATAACACGTGTGAAAGAGTCGGCCACCCAGCCCACGTGACTCAGCAGACCGAGCGGCCTCCCGTGAACGGAAGGCCGTTCACGGGACCACCTGCTGTGGTTCTGTCCCTGGTCAGGCACATGTTAGGGGCAACCACACGCTGTTTCTCTCCCACGTAGATGTTTCTCTCCCTTTCTCTCTCTCCCTCCCTTCCTCTCCCCCTCTCCCCCTTCAGCACGTCCTCAGGTAAGGATTTCAAAGAAAAAGACCCTGGCTGATGTTGCTCTCAGTTGGTTGGAGCATTGTCCTGTAAACCAAAAGTTGGGTTCAATTCCCGGTCAGGGCATATGCTGGGGTTGCGAGTTCAGTCCCCGCTTGGGGTGTGTTCTAGAGGCAACTGATAGATGTCTCTCTCTCTCCCACTGATGTTTCTTTCCCTTTCTCTCTTCCTCCCTTCCCCTCTCTCTAAAATTAGTGGGCATGTCCTTGCATGAGGATAAATAAATACATAAATAAATAAAAATAATTGACCTATGAACCTAACAAATACCATTTAACTCTTGCTGAGTGGTTTTCCATTTTCAAAGCAAACCAAGCCTATGTTTAGAGACTGGTGATTTTTCCCCTAGTGAGAACACCTGCCAAAGCGGGCTGTATGCTCTTCTCCCAGTTAGGAAAAAAACGAAAAAAACGAATGGGAAGAGGGCAACCTCAGCCTCACTGGTGTTGCCCCATCAGTGAAGCAGGTTCACTCTCTCATTGTTGCTTCCTCTGTCGGGGACCCAGTGGATGGATGGCAAACTCCTACTCCCCACTCCCTGCTATCCCAGTGTTTCTTAAACAGCAGGCTGAGAGACCCACTGGTGCCTTGGGAAATCAGTGTCCTGGGTGATGACCGGCACCAGATTAGGAAAGAATACAATGAATTAGAATAGGTTAGAAAAAAGTCAAGTGCATCACAAATAATCAGTATATGTTTTGCATGGAATGGGTTTCATAATGTGTGTATGTTCATGTGTGTATATTCTATGCTATAAAATAAATGTCTTAAAATGGGCCATGAATCTTTAAAAAAAACAAATAAAGAGGGAGGAATCATTCTACCTCATGTTAAATCTTACCATACAGATACAGCAATTAATACACCGTGGTGTTTGCAGAGAGGTGGGTGCCTAGATCATGGAACATCATAGAGGACCCAGAAATAGACCTCCGCAAACATGCCCACCTGATTTGACAGTGGTGCAAAAGCAGTTTAGGTGGAGGAAAGGGCAGATGGCCTTTCAATTCAAATGGCCTTTGAAAAAATGGCCCAAGTAGATCATCTTAGGTCTGCATTCTAAGTAGCAGCAAGAAGACAGGAGTAACCACTGCGTGCCAGCTGTCTTTTAGCAAAAATACCTAAAACTGCCGCTGCGTCTTTAGCTCTGCCCTGTTGGATAGAGCTTAGAAATACTAACTCTAAGAAAACCTGAGAAATGGTATCTTTATTCTGAGCAGTTGGATGCCAATAAAAATTTCTATCATTCTGTTGAAGTAGAAAAAAAATAGGTACCAGGTGACAATCTACTGTCCGTGGGACACAGAGATGCTGCGCCTGTGCAGGGTGGCGTCTGTCCTGCACCCCAGAACACTTCTGCGGCATGTGTCAGACCCGTGGCTAAAAACCTCAATGTCTCCTTCATGCTCGGAGGGTAAGGTCCAAGCCTTTTCCTAAGGACATTTATGTTCTTGAATATCTGACCCAAGCCTAGATCTCCAGCCACTACCTGCCTACTGTATTCTGCAAGTGCTAAGACTCGACCACCTCGGAGCTCCTGCTCAGGGCCTTCCTCCCCTGTGTTACTGTCCACACCCACCCCACTCCTACAGCGAACAAATGATGCCTCTTCACCTTGCAGCCTGGAGAAATTGGCATTTCCTCTTCTCTCCGATGTCCTTCCAGACTTCACAAACCCGGCAAGAGCAACTGTCCCTCTCTCTCAGCTTCTACTAATTCATATGAATATCAATTATAGCCCTTACCTCATGTCTTACTGGGACTTACTTACATGTTTTTGTTGTTGTTGTTGTTGTTATTTTTATTTTGTTTTTCCCTGGAGACAAGAAGCTCCTCCAATACAGCACCTCTCTTCCTGAATCCGATTGCCACGAATCTTTCAATCTCTCCTCACTCCTAAAATGATTTGTTGAATTATTGAGAAGTTTCTTGGGGTCAAAACCTAGAAAGAGGGGGAGAAAAGTATCCATTTACAGCAGGTGTGCTTTGAATGGACAAAGCTGTTATTTCACAGGGTTAGCTGTGACGGAACTAACCCTAATCTAATCTCTGTTTAGAGCTGCTTTAAAAAGCTAAGGTGAAAAGGATGATTCTTTGACATCTTGAGAGTCCTATTTCACTGCGGTGAGCACACTGGATTCAGAGGAGAGCCCGGGAGAGCCCCCTCGGACATCCTGTGTCTGCGGTGGGAGCACCTGTCTGCTGGAGGGAGAAGACGTCAGACGTCGGCACGCAAAGACAGGACCACAGAGACAGCTTCCGAAACATCATCTCTCCAGTGGTACGGTTGGGAGGAAATCCTCCTCTCTCTAAGGGAAAACAGAAGTTTTATGCTTAGAAGTCATGTCTTTCTTTCTTACACAAACAGTTTTTATATTGTATTAGTATTTTTGTAAATTTGTGCTTGACATCTTTCACATCAGTACACTTATCGGAGAGGGGTTAAGTGGGGAAAACTTAGGACTGTTGAATGACACCTCCCAATTTCCCCCTCCCCTGAGCCCCTTTTCTGCTCTCGTCTTCTACGAGTTTGACTGTTTCAGATTGCTCATACAAGTGCAATCATGCCGTGTTTGTCCTTCTGTGTCTGGCTTTTTATTTTTATTTTGCTTAGCATAATGTCCTTCAGGTTCATCCACACAGTCGCAGATGGCAAGATGTCCTTTTGTTAAGGCTGAATAATATCCATTGTGTGTGTGTGTGTGTGTGTGTGTGTGTGTATTCTGTCCAGAAGGTATCCAGCCATGTAATGTGAAAAAATAGAGACATTTATTGAAGAAGATAAAAGACACAAGAAACATTGTACACAGGACAATGATGCCTCAATCCCCTTCAAAGTAGGCACCTTGGGACCTCACACAGTGCTCCTAGTTGCCATCGGCTGCCCCCTCATATTTTCCTGAATCTCACTGATGGTCTGGAATCTCTTCCCTTTCAAAGGTGATTTTAGTTTTGGGAAAAGCCAGAAGTTGCAGGGTACCAAATCTGGGCTATAGGGGGACCAAGTCGCCCAAGTCATTTGATGTTTTGCCAAAAATCTCTGCACAAGTCGTGATGCATGAGCAGGCGCATTGTGGTGATGAAGCTGCCAGTCACCAGCTGCCCACAGTTGTGGCCTTCTGAATCATCTGAGTAGTTTCCATGGAGGAATGTTGTTCAAGCTTAACTAAAAATTTGATGCCGATTCACTGCTCTACTCAGTCCTTTTGAATGTGACGGCCACACAGTACACATGCTCACACAACAGTGTCTACCACCCCACTGACTAGCACAGTGAAGTCATCATTGTTCACACACACACATTCCAGTCCACTCTCCTGGGCTGCCGGCTCACATGGATATCGTGTAAACCATTCTCGTTATATTAACAATCACTGGAGCTTTTCTGGACTGATTGTGTGTGTGTGTGTGTGTGTGTGTGTGTGTGTGAGACATTTGCTTTATCCATTCATCTATTGATAGATACTTATTGGTAGTTTGTTTCCACATTTTGGCTATTATGAATAATGTGTGCCTCCTTTTCAGAATGAGGTATTAGTTGACATTTTCATCGGTGACGTCCTTCAAGTGCATTTGGCAGGCTTCAAGTGCCAACTGGCCTTCATAAGCCTCAGTTTCTTAAAACTGTAAAATGTAGATCCCCTAGTGTGGCAGAGACAGCTTTGTTTTTCAGCTCTGCATTGGCTCCTTCACATTTCCCAGTCCTCCCTTTGGACCAGAGCCACGTGACATGTTTTAACCAATAAGCTGTAAACAGAGGTGTTGTGAGTCGCTTCCCTTCATGACAAGTAGGATCGAATGTCTGCTGTCCTTGTCTCCCCGTGAAGGGCGTGTGTTCCAGATGGTGCGGCTTCAACATGGAGGGAGATTTTATGAAACAATTGAGGAACGAGTCTCCGTGCATCAAGCCACTGAGCCCGGGAGTTTGTCGTTGCCGGTGGGATTAATAACCATGACTAACACGCTGACAGTGAAGTTCTCGGGGGAATTAAACAGGTCATTTACACACGAGCTCGAGCACAGCATCGGAGAGAAACAGATGTCAGCCGTATGGTGACACAAGGTCGACCATGTAATAAAGTGGCTATATTGAAAGAAAGATGTCTAGAGGTTAGGAAAACTTCATTCTAAGAGTTGAACTTTAAGGCCTGGATTTAGAAGCTATTTCATCTAGTGTTTTCCAAACTTGTATAATTACAAACCTCAAGTTCTTAGCAGAAAATATGTATTTCCAGGCCTTGGCCCAATTATAATGAATCAGAATCTCAAGGGGAGATTTTGATCCCAATTGTGTTGATGGTTTTTATATGGACGGGGACTGAGTCACACGAGGTTGAGGACTTTTCTGAGGCCATCGACGCGGTTATTGAGCATGCTGGGGCTAGAACCCCACTCCCACTAGTCTAACGCTTTACTTCTGGGCTCAGAAAACAATGTTCCAACAGAGGGAGGCTGAGACTGACCCTTTGTCCCCCTTTCTCTGATAAATCCTGTCAAGACCTGCAAATGATTTTACCCCTTAACAATGAAAAGAAGATGTAATTTTAAAATTACCTTGGATGTACAGTAAAAGCAGCATTCCCATAATCAATCATCCGAAATCACGGGGTTATTTGGAGCTATTTGAAGGAAAGTAAATTGAAAACATGTTGTTAAACAATGCACCAAAGAGTTATCAAATCATAAACATCTAGATTACTTTAACATGTTGATTATTCCACATTTAGGGTCTCCTTACAAGGTAACGCTGGCCATGAAGAGACCTGGAAAATTCAATGAATCCCTTCCTAAGTTGTTAACTGTATTGCGTTCAATCACTGGGCTATGTGAGAACATATGTTGAAGTTAAAAAATCACACATATATACATATATATACACACATATATATGTATATATACACATATATTCTTCTCTTTGGAGCTATTATTCACACTTTTCACTAAGCAGAAGACATGGAGGCCTGTTATTAGGACATGTCTCTAAGGATATAGAAATAGCTTGGGGAATGCAGGGGTATAACATTGAACACATTAAAATCTATCTGGAGCTTTGGAAATCAAATATACAGACATTCCATAATGACCCTTGGGTTTTAGCATAATTCCTGAACCTGAAAATTCATAACTAAATAATGGCAGCCCATTTATGACATAAAATGCCTTAAACCATTTGTTTATTATTATATGTGGATTTTAGGTTTTATGTTTAAGAAAATTGAAAGCCTACCCTTTTTTCCCCCCTCGGAGAGGTGATATACCAATTACCTTGGAGAGTCTATGTTTTTCTCACTGGAAGAAAGCTGAACCAGGCCTGAAATTTACGTCAAGGCATCTAGTTGGTTATCAAATCTACGATCACAGGCCCTGGTTAAACCAAACCAAATTAAATTAATCTTTGTTGAAAATAAATGATGTCATTCCTGGAGGATCCTGTTTTACTCTGAGGACGGTGGCCTGGCTCTTCGAAGCGGCTTGCACAAAAAAGCGCAGCCTGAAGTCATTCTCGAGGCTGGAAAGAGGAAATTGCCTCGCATGTGGCAGGTGTCTGCAAGGAGCCCTACCCACGAGTGATCTGCGTGTGATCGGAGGGATCCTCATTACAAGACTCAATCATATACGTGTTCTTCCTGAGGCCGGATTCAGAGCCCGAAGTCTAAAATCAGTCTCCATGTTACTTCTTCCCTGAGTTCTGAAACGGGCCCAGGGAGGAGGAGAAGCCATTCGTCTGACGGAGAGTCGCCGTGCATCCTCTGACTTCCCTTGGAATGGATTCCTTATGTGGACTCACATGATGTGAGCTGAGTTGCATCTGGTTATTGTGTTAGAGCATTTTGCTGAAACCCAAACTGAGTCTGTTGTTGTGGGCTGATTTATCAGTGTGGGAACCAGAATGGAACTGAGAGGTGTGACGACGAAGAGGTTGCACTGCGGGCCTCCGTCCAGGTACACAGTAAAGTGAAATGGCCTGGTGCGGGGGGGGGGGGGGGGGGGGGGGGGGGAGGCGGGGGTGGCCAGGAGAAGCACACACAGCACACTTCTGCACGGAGAAGCCTTCTCCTAGGACTCGGATAACAACGGCAGCAGCCTGGTGGGAAGAAAACAGAGTTTGAAATCAGACACAGCGGACTCTTAAGCCTGGCTCCACCGCACAGGAGATACGATGTTTAAGTTCTGCAAACCCTCTGAGCCTGTTTTCCTATCCGTAAACTAGTAAAAATAGTGCCTGCCCCGTGGAGTTGTGAGAATTCATGGGAGACTTTCTGCCTAGTACCTGGAACCTGGTGGGTCTCAAAAAGTGAGGAAAATGGCAATTTTTCAATAATCTCATCAGCAGCTCACTTGCACTGGACATTTATTATGTGCAAAGCACTTTACCTGCTAATGATGCCTAGCACACACGTAGCCTTAGCAGGTACCCAATAAATCAGTCACGGGACGACAACACGATGCTGAATCACTTCTCATACTGACAGTCTTGGGCCCGCAAGACCAGAGGGGAAGTGTCCGGGTGCCAGCGCTGTGGGTCCCTGCCGTGCACACAGGGGCTTGGGTTTCTCAGGGCGGAGGGGGCATCCTCTCCGCGCCTCAGGTCCCTGCTGTCCGGTGGACGGCTGCACCCTGGCCACTGGGGTGGCAGGCCTCGTTGAGTGTTTTGTGGTCTTGCCGCTTCTGAGTCCAGAGGGTAAAAACTGAAACACAAACTAAAAATGTCAAGTTCTATTCCGCTCCAAGAGCTCCCAAGGGCTGGGCAGAGGTTTTGCAGTTTCACCGCAGGCATTTACGAGGGCTGCATGCTTTGGCAGGATTGAGTCTCCAGATAGCCCAACCTCTGCAGACCCAGAATGCAGCTGGATTTCAGGGGTCGCGCACGGGGGAGGTTCTGGGGGGTCCTGGAAAAGACTAATTCAACCTGGGTTCATCAGCGTGCTGCACTCAAGCCCCCGTGTAGCCGGGGTTTGCTCGGTTTCTGGTTTCAAGATGAAATTTTCACACGGCCCAAATCCCAACCCACCCTAATTTAAAGAAACAGGCACTTGGCATGTGATCCAGACAGATCAGCAGTTGCTCACATACAGCTGTGCACATCTGGCACACAGGTATGTGATTTTGCATGAAGATAAATTGTGTGGGGACCAAATGCACAGTTGTGAAGCTAAAAATGAATCGCTTCTTGGAAGCAATCTTCCCGCACAGCAGGGCCTCTGCGTGAGCTTGATCTTTTCACTCAGCCTTTTTCAGAAAGCCCAGCTTTCTCCAGAGGGTCTGTGGGCGAAGGAAGGGACGTGCCCACACCTGCAGCTGGCTCTCTGCCGCTCCCTCCGATCGGAACTCGGACACCGTCTCTGACAGCCGAGGTCAGGTGGCCTTCCCAGGGGAGCCACTCAGAGCCCGGGCTCAGGAAGAAGCCGGGCCCTTCCTTGGTACCGCTTCAGTTCGCGTCAATTGTTTCATTCAGGGCCTCACTTTCAGGGAGGGGGCCCTTCTGTGGGTGGTTTCTGAAGGGTTGGGGCCCATCAGCAAACTTGGTGGAGCAGGAAGTCCACCTCCCTTGAGGGCCTCAGGAGTCGATGGCGTCCACCCCATGGGGGCATCTTTCCCATCGTCCATGCGCTTGTAACTCAGGGGGAAGGAGTCCCGTGCTCACATGCTCTTTGGGTCAGAGGGGTCTGCTTCCAGGTGCATCCCTGGCCCGGACAAACAGGAAGAATGAATCCTGGGACCAGGGTCCCAGGCAGCACTGCTCAGTGGGCTCAGTGATGGAGGCTGGACGTCAAATGTCCCATCACAGGCTCCAATTCAGCTTCAGCGGCAAGATGTTCCTGGGTGTTGGCGCGAGTAAATCAATCGTTTCGAAGGAAATTCTACCCAACTTTTTACTATGTGATGATAATACAAGCAATGATCTAGCAAACGGATCTTTATTCTTGGTTCTCTCTCTTCCATATCTATCTGTCTCTCAAAACAAACAAGTCCAATAAGTGAAATGAAATTGGAATGATTTTAGAGGGAAATGTAACCTCCATCTTGTCCCACTGGAGTTGGAGTAGATTAGCCATAATATCCATTTCTGCAATGTCCTATATGCTGTTTTGGTCTGATTTTTTTTTTTATTCCTTTTCCAGCTCAGTCAACCCCAGACCATTCTTTATAGGTCTGTTTTACGACTCCTTCTTGCACAGTTGACGACTTTATCCTTGTACCATACTTCATGCATGCCTGCCTGTTCCTACCACACCAGTTCTGTGACTACCTGTTTACATGTCTGCTTGCCCGCCACACAGTGGGTCTCTGCACAGTACGAACTGTCTAGTTCTTCCTATTTCCAATGCCGATCCCTATTTCAATAAAGAAATATCTGGCACGTGAATACCAATACTGTTCCTTCTCCCCTTGACGTAACTGCGATAGGACCCAGGTAGCCCCAGGTTTTGAACTCCACAATAGCCCAGTGTGAGAATGCAAAACGTCCCCCACACAGGTGACCTGGACTTGACCCAGAGCTCCATCAGAAGACAGCCACATTCTGAGGAAGCCTGCAATTGCTAGAATTACCTGGGGGCCCCAGCAAGGGATAAAGTAAAAGGAGCATGTGAATGAGAACAGGACAGGTTTTCTTTGCTCTCATAGGAGGGGCTCATAGAAAACTCATGTAGCTCAGGCCTAACCGCTGGGACCAGGGTGAGTGCAGGGATGCAAGTGATGGCGGGAGCAGTGGAGGGAGTGGGAGGCTGGCTGCTGCCAGCGTTCCCTGAAGGACACACAACCCAAGAACCATAGACAACAATGCCTCCCAGCAGATCCAACCTTTGCCGTGCATGATGAGTTTATAAAACTGTTAAACCACAGAGCAAAAGCCTCATGAAGGAAGGGTCTGTCTTTTGCAGAACCCATCGTAAATGTTCTACTCACGTGGGAACACAGAGTGGAGAAGAACTGACAGCCCCTATGAGTCTGCTGATACACATACATACCCATTTACCAGCTGCTCTTCCCATTCAGTTTTTGGGAATGAAATCCAAAAGTACTCACCGAAAATAATGACTGATAAAGTTGCCAACCCCTCTCTTCCTGGTAGAAGAGTTTCAGCTTGGGGTCCAGTAGGGTAGTAAGATCCCGTGGCAGTGACAGAACAGACGGTTGCTAAGAGGAGTCTCCCACAGTGTCTTGTCCTGTCACGGAAAACCCTGGTTGTGCCCCAGGCTGCCCCTCAACCTCACCCTTCACCTTAGACTGCCTCTTCTCTCCCCTGAGCCTCTGTCCCAGGACTCCCTGAAGCCACGTAGCCTCTCTCTCCTTATGGTCCACATAGGGGCCAGGCACCAGCCCACCAAAGTGACTTCCCTGTCCCTTATAATTTGGGGAGACACACGGCTACCTGGAGGAGGGCAGGAGATCCAACCGCAGCTCTATGAAGGTTTCTATGGAAAAGTACACGTTGAAAATGTAAAGCTCTGGGGAGGTAACTAGATTTACCCAGAGTGTTCTGGCCATCCAGAAACTTCCCAAGCCTGCGATCATAGCTAGTCATGCAGTCAAAAGCAGCCCATGCCTCCAAGGGAGGGGTGGTTAAGAAGCCCAGTTGCCCACACACTGCCCAATGATGACGACTTCCTGTGGCTGAAGTAGCTGAAGACCGTTATGGGAATCTCAGGAAGGCAACAGGGAGAAAGTGCAAGTTGGAGGGAAAGGAGAAGGTGAGCCACATTCAACTTAGATTGAAGAAGATGGGGTTTCGTTCACTTTACTCTGCAGCTTCCGAAAAGGTCTTGTTTCTCTGACTCTATGTTTCTTTTAGTACAAAATAAGAAAAAAAAAAAGAAAAAAATCAACCATACACATTTAGTTTTAGTTTTTTAATTTTCTCACCTCCTAGGATCTTTACAAACATTATTTCATTATAGAACCTAAAACTGTTGTTTTCAGTGCTGTTATTCTGGGTTATTTTCTCTCATTTCTTTCCAGGGATTTTGTTCTGAAAAATCCTGTCACACTGGATTCCCTTGCAATCCAGGGACCACTTGGCTCCCCAGCTGTCTCCTGAGTCTGCACGGGCCCGACGCGCAAAGCTAAGTCTGTTTTCATGTTTGGGTTACGGATCCATTTGGAGGAGGTATTCATTAAAGACTTTCTAACTAAAATAATCATGTCTTTTTTAAAACCAACACCGAGATATTCTCTATAGGGCTAAGTCTACACTGAAAAATCCTCAGCGTCCTCTAGTTAGAAGCAACTGGCCCGCTCTGCACTGTTTTCTGAATGAGTTCCGGGAAGGCCTCCTCTGTCGGTAAGGAGACCCCGGTTGCCCACCTGCTTGCGGGGCTGGGAGATTTGCAGGGTGTCTGTGAAAGGCTCATCTTTGGGTTTTCCTGGCATTTATGACATTCTTCAATCATAGCCTTTCATCCAAACCACATCCCTCCAGACCTCTAACACCAGTCTCTTTCCTAGGAAATTGGGTAAGTCTTCTAAGCTCCTTCCCTCTGTTTCCAGAAATGCAGCATTTCCAGGCGTGTGTCACGTGCAGTGCATGTTTGAAATCAAGGTGTTATGAAATCCTGCCTTAGATAGGAGTGAGGAGTTGTCTGTTCCTACCGCCTTTGATTAGCAGCTAAAAGAGCAAGACAGCTTAACAGAAGAGCCCATGATATAAAGCATCATTGGTTCTCAGCGCTTATTGCCAACTCTAGTCATGCACGTATGGTCCTAGTGACATCTCACACCTGGAGCGCAGTTCCCAACAAGCGGATAGGGAAGCCTCCCTGTGAAATTTAATGCAATCTGATACAGCGAGTTTCCTTCTTCATCCTGTCTTCCCTCACCTGGGCAGTAGAGCCTTCTCTCCCTTCTCATCAGCAATCGGGATACTTAAGCCCATGATTCAGCCCCACACATCACTGTCAAAATTGCTTTCTGGGGGAAAAAAATCTGTAAACCAATTTATCATAAGGGATGGATAACTGGAAGGATCTTACATTGACACATGAGGGTGGATGGCATCATAATGGAGAAAAAGAGAGCCCTGAACTAAAGCGATCATGAACTTGCAGATGCTGACTGTCGGCAGAGGGAAGGCCATGATGCACTGGAACCTGCACTAACTCTGGGAAGAAGTAGAACATGCAGGACTCTGCCACGCTTGGGCCAGGAGACGGTCGGGGTACATGAGCCACTCCGTTTTACTAACAACCCTGCAGCAAGACGTGAATTTGTTTCTCCAGCGAGCCTGCTTCCTTCTCACAGAGAGCAACCGACGTGCCTGTGTTGACCCTGCAATCCATGCTGGCACTCGCTTCCTGAAGATACATCCTTTCGGAAAGCAAGCCCACACAGCCTTTTCTGGGGGGCGGGCTGTGTGCCCCCCAGAGAAGGACCAGGGCCGCTTGCTTGCTCACCCCTGCCCCCCACCAGATGCTCTGGAAGCAGGAGGCCCCCTGGGCTCTGCGTGCTGAGCAGGGTGCCTGCCTGTAATGTCTAAACAAACAACACTGAGGGGAAATGTCTCGTGGGGGGTGGGGAGTGGGGCCGGGGGCATTCTTTGGGAATCTGGCTACTGTGAGCACACGATCTATCATCTCCCGAGGCGCAGTGTAAAGTACAGTGTGTGGTCCTATTCCCTGGGGTCTTTCTTGGCCTAGAATTGAATCAAGGTCTTTGGGGGCGGGAGGGGGACTGTGATGCGAAACAACTGGTGTGTCCAAAAGTGTGCGTTGTAAATGTTCACGACTGTCCACGGTGAGTTTTTATTTATGAAAAGCCCCAATGCGAATAAACGAAGCATGGGGCAGAATAATGGCGTCCTCAGTGTAATTAGAAAGCCAGGCAGACTGCGCTGGCCATGTGTTCCCTTCAGGGGCCTGAGATGACACAGTGTGTCTGTCACATACTCAGTTGACAGTAAGTGACCCAGTCAATCCCAGGGGCCACCTTCTCATCGGCGTGGGTAGCTGTGCTAATTGCCCCAGTTTCAGCGAAGGTGCTCTAACCCTGACCCATCTGCCCAAGGAGGCGGCCAATGCCCAAAGCGATAGTTCCTCCACCCCAGCATTCCGAAAGACAGGGACCCAGGTGCTTCTTCCAGGTGGCGGCAGCGGCAGTGAACTTGAGGGTGCCGGAGGAACCAGGCACCCTGGTTGTGGGATGGGCTTCCTGCCCTTGAGAAATGTCCATAGCTTACTTTGATCTGGGGAACAGAGGAGACACTTGAAATAAGAGTTTTATTAAGAACATTTTCATTTGAACTTTCTGTTTCTCAGGATTGCCAAATCAGGGCAATGCAGTAGATGCTTCAATAATTCATACATTTGTGAGTGTGAGGGCTCTTTATGGCATCAAGATATTTCCAAGCTGCCCTGGCTGGCATAGCTCAGTGGATTGAGTAAGGGCTGTGAACCAAAGTGTCACAGGTTCAATTCCCAGTCAGGGTACATGCCTGGGTTGCAGGCCATGACCCCCAGCAACCACACATTAATGTTTCTCTCTCTATCTCTTTCCCTTCCCTCTCTAAAAATAAATAAATAAAATAAAAAAATATTCCCAAGCTTATGGCCCCAACTGAGGTTGGTTTACTTGTGCATTATTTAAAATTAATTAATTTTTAAATAAATTAGCAAGCCTTTTATCCCAATAGTGCCCACATTTATTTTAAGATGCTCATACATAAGTGGAAAACATATAATTTATTCAGTCTACAGATGATATTTGGTGTGTGTGAGAATGCGCCGATCATTTCTGTTACTTCTACAGTTCCTGGGGGGCCACTGGGAATCATGAAGGCCTGAGATTGTCATAACAAAGTTTCTCATGGTGTATTGTGAAGACTGGAAAAATCAAGGTGGATGCCACCATGACAGGTGAGTATTAGGGGAAACCACTTCCGAAGGTGCTGGTGATTGAGGCAAGCAGGGTAGGGTCTCTGATGAGTAACTACAAGCTCTACCCTTGCTTCCCTTCTCTTTCATTCACCCTTGATCTGCTACATGACCATGACCTGGGAAATGACATTTTTGCTCGCTGAGCCTCATGTTCTTTATATGGGACATGGTAGGTGGGCTATGCGATAGAACAGCAGTTCTGAATCTTTTTTGATTTATAAATGTAATTGAAATTTTTATGAAGGAAAAAAAGCCATCTTTCTGGAAAATACTTATAAGCACAATGTTCACCTGCAATGCAGGGGACTCGTGGGTCTTCTGAAGTCACGGGAACAGCCTTTCTGGGTGGTGACCGCTGAGGTGCCTCCTGGCGAGGACACTGTGAGTGGCCGTGGGGCTGGGGCATTTGTGCTTGTATTCCGTGTCCCTCCTTTGCAGCGACGTCCCGAGAACCCTTCCAAGGAGGCATCTGGAAAGCATGGCCTGCAGCTGTGCTCAGTTTCAGCTTGTTCCCACTGGTGACCCTGCAGTGCTCTTCTTCTTCCCTGACCCACACGCGCTCCCCCTCCCTCCCTGGCTGCCCCGTGCCTCCCCTGGCCTCGTAGAAATAACGGCGCCACAGGCAAGGTGGTTCCACCCAGGAGGAGGGCCTCAGAGCACGGGCTGTATTAGAACAGCGTCTTTAGCCTCCTTGAAGCAGTTCATCCTCTCCTCCTCACCTGGGTCCCCTTCCCACAGGCCTCTTCATACTTTAGAGAGAGCATCCCATTTACAAGCATCAACCACTTAGCATCTGTCCACCTCTCTGGAGCGGAGACAAGTCAGAGAGAACAGGGAGATGATGGATGCTGGTGTCTTTAAGCGACCACTGAGCTGGCTGCAGGGCCATATGGTCAACATCGTGTAAGGAAAAAATGCAGGGGGTGGTCACAACGTCCTTTCTCACCCAAGTCTCATTCTTTTGGGTTCACAGCAGTCCCCTTACCGTGGCACCTGAGCACCATTTCTTGAGAACCACTCTGGCCATTCTCCCGTTGATTTGTACATCTGTGCTACCCAGCACATCATCTATACCTACTGAAACTAATTATCATGTAGAGGGAAGCTCCTCACCTGTGCTAGCCGCATCTCAAGTACCCAATCACGATGTAGGGTTTATAGCCCAAATCCCCCCATCTGTGGCTGAGGGTCACTTCCAGTGCCAGTCCTAAAGGTGGGAGGGTGACCAGTCAGTGGAGACCAACCTCATGGGTCTGTGCTGAGACAAAGACTCTTGTTTTCATGATCTGCACTTCTGGAATGTTCATTACAGGTTTCAAACCCCTCCACTGCTGTCATCCCCCATGGTCTCAGATATCCCTGTTCAGTAGATAAGATCAGGTCTGTTATCCCAGTTTTACAGATGGCAAAACTAAGGTCCAGAGATATGACGTCACTTCCTGATATCACATCAAACCAGAGAACTGGAGCCAGGGCTCTCGCTTCCACATCTGACCTTTGACATGTGTCCTCCCTCCGAGGACAAGCTATATAATCACAGCAGATTCCCTAAAGTCCAATGTCCCTTACACATTCAGATGACACGCCAAGCTGAGGGAAAACAACAGCAACAACAACAACAACAACGTGAGACCCTGGATGACTGCACGCGGTTAAAAACAGACGCAAGATGCACAGCCGCTCCAAGCCCTAAACACGTCTCCTAATAATCAACAGAAACTGGAAACTGGCTCCTTCTGGACATCACCAAGGTCAAAACGCTGAGGTGGCCACAGCTACCCGTGGCCTCCCTGTTACATAAGAACAAGGGAGAGTTGGAGGAATTCAAAGTTTTCTTTCAAAAGAATAGACATGAAAGTGCATCTCTATCTTCACTCACATTTCAGTGCATCCAAAAACACTAACAAAAATCTGGGAAAAATCGGGCAAAGTCTGGGCCCACGCTCAGCTGGTACCGAGGAGCAAACACGAAATAAGAAGTCTGTTTTGAGCCGTGGTCAAATGGCAACTGCGTAATTGCAAATAAATCCCCTGCATGTTGTTTTAATTAATGGGAAATAATAAGATAACAGTCATGATCACGAGGCTTAACCAACCATACAGTTAAGCCTGCATTTGTTTTCAATTATAGTGAAAACGTATTCAGCTGAATACAGCTTAAGTGGTAATTGCATTCTTTACAAGTTGCTAATAATCTCTGGAATGGCAATTCTAATAAAAATTTTACTCTAATGGGTACATGTCCTGCTTCCTCACATGTCAAGGCCAGGGAAGTCATTAGGAGCACTCACAGCCCAATAGTCTATCTGGAGGAGGCTTGGACCTCTGTCCCCAGCCCACACAGGAACCACTCACTGTGTACTCAACTCGGGAAGCGGCGGGGCCATTTGTGGTTTCATGCTCTTTCCCAGAAATGCTCCTCAGGGGCCGTGCTGCTCCTGGAGAGTGGCTATTTGTCACTGCCTATCGGAGGAGGCCTTTGATAGGCCTTCAATAGGATGCTCAGCCATCCAGGCTACAGGGACTTAACTTCGTTTTGAGATAGGCACTGACCTCCCCTCAAATTTCCAGACATCCGTCTCTGCCTCATGGGTGGGTGGCTGTAGGACTGGACTGACCACAGCAGTCCAGCCCAGGAAAGTGTGTCCGGGGGCACACATGGTTTGACACACTGCGCGTGATGTTCTGAGTCAGGGCAAAATCGTAGGCCTACCATTATGATCCCTTAGTTTCTCATCTCCCACTACTCCTATTTACTCCGTTTCCCCGTCCCCATTTCTCCTTCACTACCGTGCTCCTTCTTTCTTCTCTGCTTCCTTCTGCCAGCCCTGCAGAAGAATTTCAGGGCAGATAACAGACAGATCTTGTCTAAGAGTCAGGGTGCCTTTGTGGGTGGGCTCTGAGCCCTCTCATCTGCCACCTCAGCTCTTGTCACTCTAGTGCTCCAGCTCCGCATCTCTGGGTTCAGGGAGCCATTACAGTTCAGGGAATTAGACTATTGTTATCTCTAGCATCTACCTGAAATTGAGAGGAACACCATGGGAGCTTTGCCCGGAGATGGGGGAGGAGGCTTGATGGGAAAGGAGGGGCAGCATTGTTCAATTTTAACAGAGTCCCACCCTTGATGGGAAGTTGAGTGCTAGTAGTGCTTTTCTAAAGGGAAAGGTACAAAGCTATGCAATGAGTGCGTATTAAACAAACAAATGGGAGTGGAAGTAGTCAAGCAGAACATATGGCGGAGAGATGACTGTACTCATTATGAGAAAGTAGCCATGGCAAGGCATGGGCAACTATTAAATCTGAATGTAAGTTCAAAAGGCAAAGTCAGCCACTGTTCCTAATAGTTGATATCGTTAAATACATCCTCTGCCTTCGGTCATCAGGCCCACACCTGAGATCTTGCTGGTGGAAGAGGTACAGGTAATATCTGGTCTGACTATGGCAGCTTGAACAATTTACCTTCATTTTCTCACCTCTTAAACTGATCTTTGTAAAGGCACTTACCTCTGACCATTGTGATTCCACAAAATTATAACTCAAAACTGATGGAATCTAATGATCCAGTCTTTCCAAAGTGGTGAGCAATCTAGTAGTAGAATTATTCGGATGAACACAGATCGATGAGAAATTCTGTGTGGAAGAGTCACGCACTGAAGAGAGCTAGGAGAGATGTCTTTACGGCTTCTGTGCACCTTCTCCTTCCAGGGCTCCACAGCAGTTTATGTAGCCTTCCTTCCGCCTTCTAACAGCGCTCACCTGGGCCTTAACGAGCTCAACAGGTGTGAAGCGTCCCATAGAAAACCATCACCATGGCTGCAAACCAGCAGCCCCCAGGTCAGGCAAGTGCTAGAGGTTTAGCATGGGGCTGATTAATACACGCTTCCATATACTTAGTCCTGCACTTACTCCCCGAACCACACTGCTGTCGTTACCACAGAACATGGTAGCTCACACAGTGTACCCCAATATTGTCCCACCCGCTGGAATTTCATTGAGTTCTAACTTGAACCAGACACCGTTCATTTCATAGATTCTAATTTGGACTTACCTAAACTGTCTCACCCCAAGAGTACTTTTAATCTCATTTCCCACTGATCCCCAACATGCACTCAGAGTTTCAGCCAGACGTGATAGCTTGCAGTACTGATTTTCTGTGAGTGTGAGAGATTAACAAAAACTTAATGGCCTTAAAACATATCCCTTTATTATCTCACTGTTTCCGTTGGTCTGGAATCCAGGAATGCCTTGGCCGCATCCTTTGCTCAGAGTTTCATAGACTACAACCTGGGTTTTCTCCGTGCTAACTTCTTTTCTGGAGGCTAGGGTCCTTCCGCAAGCTCACCTGTGTGTTGGTAGAATGCAGACTTCGTAGTTGTAGGACAGAAGTCCTGCTTTCTTGTTGGCTCACAGCTGGGAATGCTCTAAGCTCCCAGAGGCCCCATAGTCCCTTGCCAAGGGGAACTCTTACAAATAGTAACATATTTCTTTCAAGCCAGCAGGAGAATCTTTCTCCAGTCTGCTGAAATAGAGTATTATATAAGGGAACACAATCACAGCTGCAATTTTATAACTTTCCCTTTGCCCCATAATCTAAAAATCTCATCATGGAAGTGGCATCCACCACCTCTGACACAGTCTAATGACTAGAAGCAAGTCACAGGTGCCACCAGCACTCAGGAGAGGGGGCTGTGCAAGGGTTTGATTCACGCAGCGTTATCTTAGAGTCCTGCTGGTTATATTGGGTTGCCCAAAAAGCCTATTCCGTTTTCCCTGTAAAATTAAAGATATTTTTCATTTTCACCAATAACTTTATTGATTGGGGTATTTTGAGCATGTTGGCTGTCTCCCGCTATTGGCTCCTAATGGGTAGAGGCCAGGGGTGCTGCTAAACATCTTCCTATGCATAAGACAGCCCCACGGCAAAGACTTATTCAGCTAAAATGTCGATAGCACCAAAAAACTTTTGCAAATTACTTTTGACATGTTCAGTCAGACACAGTACCTTCTCCATACACTGCACAAATCTTTTTTTTTTTTTTTTTTTTGCGTTTCAGTTGCATTTTCAGCTTTCTGGAATTAATAAAGCAGAAAAGGCCAAATATGTTGCAAGTCTTCTTCTATCTTCACTATTAAAAGTATTAAAATGGCTGCACAAAAAATTCACCAATTTTGATACTTTTTTAAATGCATGCTGATATGACAGCTGTCAGAATACAATCTAACAAAGTTATTTCAAATGAACTTACAGAGAACTAAGCACTACTAGAGCCTTCGTATGGCGAAAACTAAACTAACTTTTGTGCCAACCCAGTACTTATCATCCCTACAACTTCTTTTTACCCCTTTTAGACCTGAGTTTTGCTCTTCCTAGTAATTGCCTTCGCCTTTCCCTGCCTACCCCTGAACCCATCACCTTCACAGATGACTTGAAGGTAGAGTTTGCTCACTCTACCTTCTGGGCTTCCACTGCACGTAAAATCCTTGAAAGTCACTTATTTGTTCTGGGATGAATTTGAGTTTGCAAGATCTTCTCCGAGGAGGGAACTACATTATGTTCCATCTCATATCCCCTTCTCCTCCCCAACCCCCACCACAGCACCCTGCACGGAGTCTTCTACGTAGGCGGTAACTGGCAAACAAACACCAGTGGAATTCAATAAATTGGACCAAAGCACAGAATTACAGAATCTGCAGGGTTGGAACTGAGCTTTGAGGTCATCTAGACCAAACTCTCTCTCTTATTGCTCTTGGCTGGAGGCTATTGGCATCTCTTCACGTTTCTATGTCCCATCTGCTATCAAACATTTTTATGACATTTATTTCCTCATTACAGTCCTTATTGTGCTTTATTTATATATCTGTGAGGCACACAAGAGTTGGAAATTCTCCCCCCTTGCAATCTTTTCTTCCCCAGAGCCCCAGCCAGCCCAGACTCCCTGTGCCCGTGACAGGTCTCCAGGGCTCCCGTGACAGCGTTACTCCCCACTTCCCCATGTCTCTTCTGTCTCCTCTGTACCTCCACCATCAATTTCAAACTTCCTGTCCTGACATTCAAGGCCTCCTTACACTTTGAGTCTGTCTTTATCACCTTCGTTATTTTTCCAACATCTCCCTCCCTAGCTCCCTCTCCAAATTCTGGGCATTCCTCCAAGTTTCTCAATATTCCTGGAATCATCATCCCCCATTCTCCCCTCCCCCACTTTCCCCATCATTTGTCAAGCTTTCTCTCATTTATCTTCTGTAATCCTAAAAGCAAAATTGAAGTAATTCTATGTTGACACAATAAACAGATACACATTTAATGTACTGTAAGTTAATGTTGCCCATGGCCGTTTGACCATTGAAATATATGCAGGACAAATGTGAGAATGCCTTAACCTCTGCCACAGTGAAGATCATAAGCAGCTGCCAATGTTGGACATGGTGATGTGGGAAGGAAGTCTACAGTGGACCAGAATTAAGTTGTTTTGATTTGCCCATGTGATTGACTAACTCAAGAAGAATAAGAATAATTTGGGGCTAACTATATCACCCTAGTAGGTCTGTCATCATTTCAGGTAAAGTGCAGGCTAGGCAATAGGATATTTTTTAAGGTTAGTTCTCATAGTCACCAGCTGGTATGATTTGGGGTAAATTCCATCAACCCTCTGACATTCAGTTTCTTTACTTCCGAATGCAGATGGTCTTAAAGATAATATCTAATAATGTCAGTTAAATAAGTTAACATGTAAGAAAATGCAACAAACTGTAAAATGCTTATGAATGGCCCTTCTCATCTTATAGCAGCACTTCTGAGCTCAGCTTGTGTCAGATCATGAGTTGTGATCAGCTACAGGAGAGCCACATCTTTCTCATGGGACCTTGACTTCTTCATCTTTAAAACTGGGGTGATAAGTTCTGCCTCCTATATCTCAACAAGCTTTGTGGAGATGCCATAAAAGGAGAAATATGAACATTTCAACTACGAAATGTGTGAAAGCATAATGTGTCGTTTCTATCATAGTTGACGGCTCTGCCATCCCAGAAGCGCATAACACGAACCGTCTACACTTCCTCTGTCTCCTCTACGTGGGATGCTCTTTGCACTGCCCCACCGCACTGGACGCACCTGCATTCACGTTTCAGGCCCCAGATAGTCCTCCTTTCCCTGCATTATGTCATCAGCCCAGCTCAGAGACCTCCTGAGCTCTCGTTCATTGTACACCCCAGCAAAGGGACATGAGGCTGCCACAGCCCCCACCTAGGGACGCCTAGCCAGATGTGTGTTTGAAGCTGAGTTTAGGAGCAGTCACAGGTTGGCTTTGCCCAACAGCAGGGAAGTCTGGAAAATATCCAAACACAATCATTAATGCCTCTTATAACCTGAGATTTTCAAGTCCCTGGCTTCATAGATGGCTTCCACTATTCTTTTTATTTTTAATTTTTAAATAGACTTTACTGATTATGCTATTACAGTTGTCACATTTTTTCTCCCCCTTATTCCCCTCCATCCTGTACCCTGACTTCCACCATCATTCCTCCACCTTAGTTCATGTCCATGGGTCATACAAATAAGTTCTTAGGCTTCTCCATTTCCCATATTATTCTTAACCTCTCCCTGTCTATTTTGTACCTACCATTTATGCTTCTTATTCCTTGTACCTTTTCCCCCATTCTCCCCACTCCGCATCCCCACTGATAATACTCCATGTGATCTCCATTTCTGTGAATCTGTTTCTGTTGTTTCCTCAGTTCATTTTTTTTAGGTCCAATTATTGATAGTTGTGACTTTATTGTCACTTTACTATTTGTATTTTTGATCTTCTTCTTTTTCCTAGGTAAGTCCCTTTAACATTTTATATAATAAGGGCATGGTGGTGGTGAATTCCATTAGCTTCACCTTATCTGGGAAGCACTTTATCTGCCCTTCCATTCTAAAGGATAGCTTTGCTGGATAGAGTCATCTTGGATGTAGGTCCTTGCCTTTCATGACTTGGAATACTTCTTTCCAGCCTCTTCCTGCCTGCAAGATTTCTTTTGAGAAATCAGCTGATAGTCTTATGGAAACTGCTTTGTTGGTAACTCTCTCCTTTTCTCTTGTTGCTTCTAAGATTCTCTCCTTCTCTTTCATCTTGGGTAACTTAACAGTGATGTGCCTTGGTGTGTGCTTCCTTATGTCCAACTTCTTTGGCACTCTCTGAGCTTCCCAGACTTCCTGGAAGTCTATTTCCTTTGCCAGATTAGGGAAGTTTTCCTTCATTATGTGTTCAAATAAGTTTTCAATTTCTTCCTCTTCCTCTTCTCCTTCTGGCACCCTATAATTCAGATGTTGGAATGTTTAAAGTTGTCCCAGAGGCTCCTAAGACTCTCTCTCTCTCTTTTTTTTTTAAATTCTTGTTTCTTCATTCTGTTCTGGTTCAACGCATTTCTTCATTCTGTTTCAAACCATTAATTTGTGTCCCAGTCTCCTTCCCATCACTGTTGGTTCCCTGTACATTTTCCTTTATTTCACTTTTCATAGTCTTCACTTTTTCCTCTATTTTGCAACCATACTCAAACATATCTGTGAGAATCCAGATTACCAGTGTTTTGAACTCTGTGTCTGATAGATTGGCTATTTCTTCATCACTTAGTTGTATTTTTCTGGAGATTTGATCTGTTCTTTCATTTGGACCATATTTTTTTTTGTCTGGGTGCATCTGTTTTGTAGTAAGGGGCAGAGCCTTAGGAATTCACCAGGGTAGGGCAACCCAGGTTGCTGCATCATGGCACTATATGTTGGGGAGGGGTCTGAGAGGGAACAATGTCACTTGCTCAGCTCTCTGCCAGCTTCTAGTCACTTCCTCTGCTACCCACAAGCAAATTGGGCCCTTCTGGTTCTGATTCCCAGGTGGGTGGTTTTGCATATGTTGTAGGATCCTGTGAGTCTCTCCAACGAACTCTCTTGTGAGGCTAGGAGTTTCTCCTGCCATCACAACCCTCACAGGCCTTTTCAGTCAGAAGTTTTGAGGGTTTATTTGCCCCACACTGTAACCCTGGGTTGTGTGATCTGTCTTGCTTCCCAGTTGTTCCTCCCAGTTTATCCACATGCAAATGTGGGACCACCTGCTCCACCACTCACTGCCTCACCTGGTCCTTCAGCTGCAGCCTTGCTGTGAGTCCTCTCCACCCTGGTTGCCCATCTCCGCCCCCTCCTATCAGTCTAGATGAATAATTCCTTTTTTAACTCCTTGGTTGTTGGACTTCCATACAGTTTAACTTTCTGGCATTTCTGGTTGGTTTTTTGTTTGCTTGTTTTTCAATTTGTTGTTGTCCTTCTTTTGGTTCTGCTAGGAGGCAAAGTGTATCTACCTACACCTCCATCTTAGCCAGAAGTCAGCTTCCACTATTTTTTATATTTGCAAGATACGAGCTACAAATGCTGCAAGATTGGCAATTATATTTTATTTCTATAAAAGCAAGTGTGTTTACTTAATGACAATTTTGATATGCAAGTGATATGCCATTCTGAGATGAATCTGTACAAATGAAAATAGGTAAAAATCTATAATTTGGTCAATTTAAAACTTGATTTCCAACATCTTCAGACTTCCTTTTATTGAAGATATTTCCTGAATTGAATACTTCCAGCTTTATTCATAAAAAAGGTATTAAACCAATTTTATTGATTTTTAAGGTCAAATCCCTTTTGAGAGTTTCAAAGCTTCAGCGGAGTTTGATGTGGAAGTCTCTTCCAGATAATGTTCTTTCATCTTTAATCTTATTCTTCTGTTAATGTGTGTTTAATATCCACATATTCAAATTATCAAAGTAATAATATAATTTATCTTTTCAGCTTCCTAGTTTATTCTTCACTTTGTAGTGAGGCAGGCAGAAAAGACATAACACAGGATGATGCCTGGAATCTGCCCAAACAGGGAGATTTTTTCCTTCTCAACCTAACCTTCCTTACCTTGATGTTAGCGACTATGAATAGTTTGAATCAAATTCTCAGATTTTATCCATCTACTTACTTACAATATTTCTGATTCCATTCTAGTCTAGTCTCTTTTTATCGTTGCTAATTGTTCCCTTTATTGACTTTTAAAATCACATGAAAAGAGACTTGTGTTTCCCCTGATTGGCCCACATCATTCACACCCACTTTCCACACACACGCCTGCCCTCCATGTCACTGAGTTTAGGGCATAATTTGCTAATTTGGAGATTCCAGCCACTGGTAACTGAGTAAGGAAACCTGTGATCTCCCAGGTTCTCTTCAGATGAAGCAATATTGCAATTCTAAATTAGAATTATTTAAAAGATTAATTGGAATCTTCGCCTAGCCTCAGTATTTGGGAGAACTTGTGGGTTGAAAGGACTTTAGCTCCACGAAACTGCAGATTCCACTTCTTTATTTTTTTAATTTAATCTTAATTGTATTTCTTTTCCATTACTACTTAGTCCCTTTATACCCCTCTCCTCCCAGCAATCACCACACTGTTGTCCATGTCCACGGGTCCTTTTTCCTTTTTGCTCAATCCTACATGCAGAGGTAGGAAAACAAATGCACAAAAACAGCACAATAGTTAGGAACATTACTTTCTATTGTGTGCAACAAATGACCACACCCCTATCAGCCTAGAGCCACGCTCCTGTACTATGTCACTATTCCCTCAGGTCTGAGGTCTGGGCCCAGTGGGCGGGTCCTCTGCTTAGGGTCCCACAACACAAAGTCAAGTGGGGGCCAGGTGGGGCTCTCATTTGCAGGCCCTAAGGAAGAATCTGCTTCTGGACTCTCTCAGGCTGTTGGCCAGATTTAGTTCCTTGTGGTTGTTGGTTGTTGGACAAAGGACCCATTTCCTGGCTGGCTTTGCTCAGGAGTTGCTCTCTGATCCTAGGGCCACCCACATGCTTCCTCTTGCTTTCCATGTGGCCCATCCATGTTCATACAGCCACAACCCATCCAGTCCTCACACTTCAGATCTCTCTGACCACCCTCCTTACACGTTTGAGGACTTATGTGGTTATATCAAGTCCACTTGGATAAACTCCCTGTTTTAAGGGCAACTCTGCCATATAGCATCATACAAAATCACAAGCATGATGTAGCTTCTTATGCATAAGTGTGAAGATTAGGTCGGGGTAGCTGGGGAAAAGGAGATCATTTTTAAAATTTCGCCACCACACCAACATACGTATTGTCCCAGGTTTTGAGGAAGCCTCAGATACCAAAAGGTTTCACCTAGAAGATGACACCTCCTGAGAATAAGACCTTGAGTGAGAAGGAAATTCCCAGTAAACAGATGGGAGTATTTGAAACTGCAATGATGAATTCTCTGCAACGCTACTGGAATGAACCTACAGTAAAGGCACGGAAGACCTAACAAGGGGAGAAAGAAACAAGGAAAAAAATAAACACAGTTCTATTAGGAAGGATCCAGAAATATCAGGCCTGGTGTTCAATACACTCACACGAACTCCATGCAACAAATGAAAGCGATGAGCCTGGAAGGGAAGCCGTGCAAGTGCATAATCAGCGAGGAGCCCGGGCGCGCGGCGACGGGGAGGCGGTGAGCACAGAACACAACGTCCTGACCGAGAATTCCCAGATGATGGAAAACACCAAGTAAACAAATACCCAGCTCAGAGCCAACAAGCGGCTTCAAGGCCGAGAAGTTCCAAGATTTAGAGAGTGGGTGGGGGTGGTAGGGTGGAGTCCAGACCTTCCGCTATAGGTCCATCCAGTAAATTGAAAGGAGAAAAGCACATATATTAGCCGTAATACATAAGTGAGTAGGACAGGCAAATAATCCCATTAAAAGGAAATGTAGGTAGCAAAGCTGAAAACTAGATACCCTACCCTAGACATCTTTTACTCTTCAGTCTTCCAGAACATTACTGGGATTATATGTCTCTACCTTCTACTTAATTCCAAGGTAATGGATTGTAAAATGTCAAAGGTGGTAAGAATCCTTAAGGATCATCTGGTCTAATCACTCTTCATAACCTGGACGTCAAGGACTAGAGAAAGTAAGAAACATATCTGGGTCAAGCACTGAACCTCAAGAACAGCCAGTTCCAGGGATGGAAGACTTCTATGTCCCAGCCTGGAGGCTGTGTTCTTCTCTTTTAATAAACTAGCCATCAAAGGTATGTCCTATGCTGTTTAGCAAACAGCAGCTAAAAAGTAGGTTCTGCCCAAGGCTGTATACTCTGTAAAACATCATTGTGGGCCTTCTTTCAGGACTTTTATACAAGCTTATACCTCTATGTTTCATTCCATCCCTCCTCCTCCTTGAGCACAACGTTAATTTTTCATGCAAGATTTTACTTCAGCTCCCAATCAATTAACTTCTTTTTTGTCCAATGGCTTTTAAATTATAAAGATTTCTGTGGTAGTCAGAGTAGGTCTTATACCTTCATCAAACGAAAAATATTTTAAACGACTTTATATGTTAAATAAAAGTATATTCCCCATCACGTACTATTAGCATGAAATGTGGAGATGAGTGAGGAGATGCAAGGTCTATGCTGGAACACACCCATCCACTTGGTAACTAACGAGATGAATGAAAATGCACAAGACCTTGCATTGTCAGGCCTCAGTGCTCATCTGTGAAAGGCAGAAGTAGGAGAGACTTATGTGTAATGTCCTGTTAGTGCTAATAAACAGTGCGTCTAAGAATGCAAGTGCCATGTGGATGGACGGTGAGCCGTGCACTGCAGGCTTTAAGGGTGCCGTTCTCCCTGCAGTCTGTGTGAACAGGCCCCCCCCCCCCCCAGAAAAATAAGACAACTGTGATGTTATATATGGTGTTATAGTGTAAAAGTGCATCTCAAAAGGCAACACTTAAGAACATTTTTAAAAAGGAAAGATAGTATTAGACCACCCCTCCCAATAATCAGCTCACATTTGGCTATCATTTTCCATGGTGGTGGAAAAGAGTAAAACATACTCCTTTTGTTCTGGCTGAGAAGAGCCCTTGTACTCTTGAGATACCATCTTAATTTAGTGAGAATCGTGCTGAGTTGCTGTCCAGCTTGCAGTCAGGGGCATGTGGGAAAGAGCCCAACAGCAGTTGGAGAAAGGAGAGTGTGTAGTGACGAGCTCAGACGTCTAAACATAGATAGAAGCGAAGCCAAAAATTGAGGAGGAGATTACACAGGGAGCAGTCCAGTGGAAAGGCTGATATTCTGTAGGCATGGTGACAAAAACAAAAATTAAAAGTGCTCAAAATTAATCCAGCCAATTTTACTATGAATAACATGGTCTAATTGAAAAGAACTCAAGTTAAAGGCACATTACCACATGTGCGTGTCCTTCTATATTGATTATTTTAATGGCTAACACTGTTTTGAGTTATGTCTATGAGAAAGATTCTTCTCCGATTTTGAGCTCACCTTGGGCAGTCAAAGTCATGGTGAAAGATATTCAAGGCCTCCACTCCAAGAGAGGCAGACACATTAACAGAGAGAGTTATGGATTAAGAGAGAGAGGGAAACAGAGAGAGAGAGATCCAAAAACCTTTCAAGAATTTTTTTGCAGATTTATTTTTTTAATATTATCTAGTTTTAGAATAAATAATCAAGTAGGGAAGTCCAACGATTTTAAAGTTAGGAAATCAGGTTCAACTTGACTCACACCCTAAGATGACCCACACACTTCGGCCTCTATAGCTGCATCAATGTCAAATATTTCCTTGGACAAGGTCTAGCCTGGGCCACTGGAGGGGCGGTGTCATTTTCTGCTCGAGAACCACTGGTCACAGCAACACTGTGGCACTTAGCAGTGAAGGGGTAGCAGAGCGAAGCAGCCACATCTAAAAGGAAGGTCCTGCTTCGGTTCTGGGAAAGCATCCTCCCTGAGGCTGTTTGACAGACACCATAAGTCACTTATCAGAAAGTAAGCTGATTTCACACATTTTTCTTTTATATTCCTCAGAATCAAGCTATAGGGAGAGTGAGCCCCTTATTCACCAGCATATATTTATTAATTCAAAGATACACATGTGATGAGCTAGGTGCTGGAGAGGAACACGCTTGGGAACAGATAGAGCCATTCTGCTTACCAAAGTATTGAAACAGGATAAAATTTACGGTGTTCTCAGGAACCTTAATAAAAAGAAAGGACATGGGATCTTGGATGCTGTGGATCCCGCCTACTGCAATGGGAGAAATGTTTTTGAATGTCCCTCCCACTGCTGACCTGTAGCCACATGAGGATGAAGAGAAATGAGATAAGAGCTCCAAGGTGCATAGCTCTCGGCTCCTGTTATCAAATGGACATGCCTTGGCTTGCCGCAAGGGCTCACGTGTTTCCAGTTGCCCAATTCCTTTCCTTTATGTGAAGTCCCCCTTTCCCACATGAAGCACATTGGTTTATGAAGGGGCCAGTCTGTGTATTTCGGGTACATACGTGACATATCCAGAAACAAGCCCATTTCTGCAAGGTTGCTCACTCCTTGCTTCAACCCCCAGAATCTAAATCCAGAAGATGATGCCTGAGGGTCCAAGCGGGGAAGGGACAAAGAGCCTTAGCATCCAAGCAGAAAGTCGGTCATTAAGTGTCTGCTGCTGTTTTCCCGCCCAGTTATCTCGCCTGTGCCCCCTGGTCCAAGCCCTCTGCTACCACGCCTATCCTGTTAGAAATGTCAGTGTTTGGGGGCATATTTACTTAGCCATCTACTTACTGGCTCTGGGATTCTATTTTGTTAGACCCTGTCGTCACCACCAGGATGCAAGCCAATGTTTGTGCTGGGTGGGAGTTAGAGGGAGGCATAAACAGAATCAACCCTCTTGTGCTTTAGAAAATCAGGCTAGAATTATATACATATTTCATGTCAGAAAAATAAAATGTGTCTTGGCGGTGGAAGGGAAGTTGGAGCGCTTGGAGGGGGAGTGGAGAGCTGGCTGAATTGCTCCCCTTTTCCTTGGCCCCCCGCCCGACAATCATTCAACCCTTTACTCTCAGAGTCGGCTCCTTCCCCCTCTCTAAGGCCTCCCCAGAGCCGCGGCTTCCTTGCCCTCCTCCTGCGCAGGTCCTCAGAACCCAGCAGGACTTGAACAGGAGGGGCACCTTTACAACATGGCGCTCGTTCCCCACGCAGTAAGTAAGGGGTGGCTGTTCAAGTCCTGGAAGGGACTGCCTTAACCCGGCCCAGAGGGGAAAGCAAGGCTCAGCTTGCAAGGCTGAGTCACAGGAAAACCACATGAGCTAAATGAGGCCACACTTAGGAATTCACCTCTTTGGAAACAGAAATCCCATTTCACAGATTTGCAGAGCACTGAGATGGTTATCTGCTAAAAATATATATATTTTGCTACATTTCCCCACACTCAGTTGTTTCTCTCTGACTTGAGTGGTTCTGTCTCTGTAATTTCTGGTGTTCTCAGGGACCCCTCCGAATGGCATCCTCTTCTGAACTGTTGCCTGCTCAATGTGGGGCCCTTGCTCCTGTCCTTTAGCCCCGCCCCTCCACTCACAGCTCCCGTGCCTCCCGTCTGTCCCTGAGAAGGACATCCTGTTGTACGCGGTGCCCCTCCTCAGGCCTCAGACTCCTGAGAAAGTGCTCGTCTTCACCAGGGTCTTAGAAACCCTGAAGACCTCTGGTGATGGGGCTGCTCATGTTCATGTGACCTCTAGATGCTGGCTCTAGGAGGCATAGAGGAATCTTTTCAGACCTACATGGCAGCTCCTAGCCCATGACTTTCCCACCCTCCTCCTCATTTGAGACTCAGGCCACCAGCATGCTGTCCTCATCTGTGTGTCTGTCATCTGCCAGCCTCCGGGTAGGTCACTTCCTCATACTTAACACCTCTTTATAACCTGGCAGAATGTATTACTCTTCACCTTAAATCCTAAAATGCAGTGGTGACTTCACCAACCACACCTAGAACCTTGCTAATTCGAATGGCTTCAGACAGTACTCCCCATCTAAACAATTCGCTACAGCCAGACCCTAGAATTCTTCATCTCTTAAAGCACCCTGACCCCCATTAATATGTCACCTTTGGAACCCCACCCTTCCAGCTTTGTTTAAATAGTACAACAATGAAGTTTAGCAGAGAATGATATCATTCAAATTCAGGGGATGGATCCAGATATCAAAATGGACACAGACACTATAGTTAGGCCCAAAGAAAATGCTTGGTTTGAAAAAGGGAAAAGCAGTGGGAAGAACAAGAGAAAATAATATGAGTATTGATGGCCTTTCCTCCTATAAAAAATGTCTGACCCCTCTGTGTTGGGAAAGAAAATGTAGCACTCAATAGCAAATAAGTGGGAAACATTTAACTCCTTTGTCAGGAAAAGAGAGCATTTCTGCTGGGTCACCATAGACTTACAGGAAAGGATAAAACTGAAAGTTTCATATGTCATGATTTCTTGGGCTGTCTGTGGTGAAGAACACACTTCGCGCCAGAGTGCCATGACTTGTGTACTCAGCGTCTGCTCCACGGCCAGTCCACCAAAGGAATCTCAAGGTCAAGTGTTCCATCCCATTACAAATGTGTGTGGACTGTTCCAGATTGCCACACTTTCCTTCTGACATGATTAAAATAGGAGGCTGGGAAACTTGCCTTATCTGGAGTTGAGTCCAGGATCTTGGCATTGTCCAAAGCAACCCAGGAATTCAAGTTACACTAATGAAGTCATCCTTCCTGTGCCAAAAACAACTTGTGATGGGTCTTCTACACTTGCTTTATAGGCCATACATTCTCCCCCAAATGTGAGTGCTGATGAACTAGAATCAACTAATTTCCGAGAAATTTTAGGGCAAGGGAATAGCCCCAGACACTTCTGAATTCTTCTGACTTTTTGTTGAATGGCTACAGCTCCCTTCAGCTCTGTGTTGTCAGCAGAATTCACCAGTCTGTATCACTTTTTATAGATTGTGAACTAGGAGGACCTCAAGCCTGATCCCCATCGGGCCCCAGTAAATCTCACAGCACACAGTTGAAGACACTCCTCCGGGCTTTGTTTTTCTACCCATCTATCATCTCCTCCTATGCACTCTGGATACTGGCAGAACTTCTTTTCATCTGAGGTTTACAGCAGGATTTTTTTGTAAACATCTGCTGAAGATCCAAATAGGTACGCAGGATCCAACTTGTCATGTGACCTCCAGGAACATCTCACTACATTAAAACAGGGTTGTTTCTCTGCTCGAAAGACTGCATTTCCTTCCTGCGTGTGCCCAGTTAGCGCCTTCCTTCTTACACACCAGCCCTATGGGATTGCTTCACCTCGGCTGCTCCTGTCTACTTAAAGTGCAAACACTTCATTTCTTCTTTTATTTCAGCTTGAAATAATGCTATTCAAGGTAGGAAGATAATAAAGCAATCACCAGCTTTACCTCCATTTATTTGAAGACCATTGTATTTTGTTACCAGTTGGGTTTAGAGGTTCTCGGAACATTTACTTGGAAATCTCTTGGGATATTTGTTTCTTAAAATGGTCTACTCCTAGGATCCACACAATAGTATTATTCTTATATGAAGACCAATGCCTCATTCCATAGGGTTGAATGAGAAATAAACCCACATGCATATCCCAGTTAGACCAGGACTTCAGAGACAGTTTCTATACGCAGCTGCCTACTTCGGCCTCTCACCCCAGGAGATGCGTGTTGTGTCTTCCCTTCAGGAGGGCAATTAGGGGCGCCCCGTCACAGTCCCTCACACCGCAGGTGAAGAAGACCACGAGACAGAGAGGTCTTACCAATGCTAGTGGGGGTGGCCCTTGGGCTTCAGCTCTTCTGTTTTTCCCTGCTCCTTTGTAGAAAACAAAACAAAGTGGGAAACACTAAAAAATATAAAGAAAGTGATAATGAGAACTCAGAATCCACAGCCATGGTAACTATTATTCATGTTTTGATCAGAGTAGTGTTTTATTATGAAATTTGATGTTATATAATTTGAGTTATAATTATATAAAAGTGCGTATTGGTTTCTTTTTTATATATAATGATATAATACACATCTTATCCAACATAAAAAACTATAATTAACACATTTTTATTATTATTTAATACATTATTAGCAAGTGCACCACAATTCAACTAATCACCTTGATTTTCTAGAAATTTTCAGTTTTAAATATAAGTACCATTGAGGTACATTTTCACAATGGAATTCTATGCAGCAGAAAGAAAGAAGGAGCTCCTACCCTCTGTGACAGCATGGATGGGACTGGAAAGCATTATGCTAAGCGAAATAACCCAGGCGGTGAAAGACAAATACCACATGATCTCACCTTTAATAGGAACCTAAACAACAAAACAAACAAACAAGCAAAATATAACCAAAGACACTGAAATAGAGGCCAGGCTGACAGTGACCAGAGGAAAGAGGGGAGGAAATTTCAGGGGAAAAGGGGAAGAGTTTACAGGAACAAATATAAAGGACACAGGGACAAAAACTAGGGGGTGTGGAAATGGGAGGGAGGTGGGGAGCACTAGGGGGGTGGGCTGGGATGGGAGTAAAAGACAGAAAACTGTACCTGAACAACAATTAAAATAAAAATAAATAAATAAATAAGGATAAGTGCCATTGATATAACAGTAACCAGAAGCAACAATGATATCATATTCTCCAGCACACAGCTATATTTAGATTGTCCTAAGACTGTCCCTTACTCTGCTCTAGAAACCGGTTCAAGATAACACTGAGTTTCACTGTCATGTTTTCATCACCTCTAATCTGGAAAGGTTAGCTCCTCAGTCTTTATTTTTCACGACACTGAGACATTTGAAATAGCCCAGGCAGGTGTTTTTGTGAAACGTCTCTCCATCTGGGTTTTGCTGAGTTTGCTCAGAATCGGATTCAGGGTAAGCATCTTCGGCAGGAATGCCCCAGGGGCGATGCGTCTTTCTCAGTGCGTCACAGCGTGATGTCATTGTGGCTTCTTCTGGTCATGTTAACTCCGATCGTTCGGTGACAGTGATTTTTCCATGTTTCTCTGCTGTAAAGGCAGCTTTTCGCTTTGGCAATTAACAAGTTATCTGCGGGGAGACTGTGTAAACACGCTGTCCCTCAGCAACCCTCATCCATGGGTTTTAGCACCCATTTTGATGTGTCTGAAATAATGATCTCTATGATGGTTGTAAAACAATGATTTTCCTAACTCTAGAATTCCTTCTGCATTTATCATTTGCCATTTTTGCTGTGACAAAAGCCTTTACGCTTTCTTGCCATTTTGTTTGTTTGTATAGAGTCAGCCAGGCATTTCTTCCTTTATATTTTTTAGTCTCAGAATGGATATGTGGATTCTTTTTATGTTACACGTACTTTAATTTACTATAATCAGTATTCATTTTGATTCTGAAATTGCCCCTGATTTGGTTAATGGAATCTCTGAAAGGCTTGCTTCTAAGTTCATCGAGCATATTTCCATCATTATTTTCTTAGCCCTTGTATTTTGCTTTTCCCACAAAGGAAGTTCCAGATTTTTCTCATAGTTACATTGCTCTCATTCCGAGATTGGTCATTTTTCCAAGGAGCCTGGATTTCTTTGAGGGGAAATAGAATTAATTCTAATTGTTTGAAAAGCAAAATGTTTTGGTTTTCATTTTCTTTGGTTATTAGTGAAGTTAAATTTTTCTCTAAAATGTATCCCCTGCTTACATTTCCTCTTTTGTTATTCTCTTTTTAATTGGAATAATATTTTTGAGAATACCTAGAATACACACTAAGAATGACATGTATATTTACATTGAGATTAAACCATCTGTTTCTCAGGAGGAAATGAGTTTGCAATTTCACTGTTCTAAATGGCAGTGGAATCCCTCAAAACACTTTTCACAAAACCATGAAGGACATATTGCAGAACTCAGTCATATTTTAGAACACCACCTCGATAGTCAAATTCCAAACTTCAGCCTCTGCGAGCTGGCCCAGTCCTGTGCTCTCTGCACACAGAGGCCAGGGCACAGTTGCTTGGGGCAGCGTCGGGGGCTGGGGAGAGATGTAAAATCTTCGCTGGCCGAAACGGCAGTGAGGCTTGGGGCAGGAAAGGGTAAGTTTGAAGACAAAGGAAGCTGTGGCCGTGGAAGGAGGCATCTATGCAAGGGAAAGGGACGGGTTATTTCAGAAGCAGTTGTGCAGAGAAAGAAAACGCTCTTTCTCCAGAAGTACCAGTTGGAAAAGAAATCACAAAACAGAGTGGCAACTTGTGAATAAAGAACTTTACCTTTCTGGACAACTATCACGAGCGTGAAACATTCTGTAAACACATATGCATGGGAGAGATCATCCCTCTGCTTGCCTGGAAATATCTGAATTACATGGTAGTCACTCTTCAAATGAAACGACAGTGAGAAAATTAAACAGCAGATTCTATTCTGGGGCACGCATAGCCACCATAAAGTCACATGTGAAACTTCAGATGTCATATCTGAGATGTTTTACTGTCAGAAACTCTTTCGCCTTACCCACAACATCGATGACCTCCCAGGATGCCCCTGCTTGGCACGAGATGCGGACGTGACCAAGCGAACTCTCCACCCCCCTCAACCGACCTGTCACCTGGGCGCCCGCCACCACTGGTCCTTCAGCAGCTGCTGAGGCTGCAATCTCTTGACTTCCCACTTCCTGGGGACTCTTAGCCAGAGACGCAAGTGCCATCAAAACCCTCACCAAAGTTTTCAGAGGGGAAGGGAATTAATTGATTGTATTCCTCTCACTACCTTGCTTTTTTTTCTTTCCATTGCTTTTCCCTTCCTTACCAGAGTCACTTCCCACTGCTCACTGGATCCCCCAATGGCCCATCTTCTCACCACTCATCACAGCCTCCTCTGTGTTACATGTCCATGCTCATGTCTCTTCAAAAAAATGTAAAATTCATTTTTTATTTTTTTAGAATACAATCATTTTAGACTTATTGAAAATGCAAAAAAACCCTGTAAATAAGAAAATAAAAGCTACCTATAATTCTACCATCCAGAATTAACCACTGTTCACCTTTTACAGTGTATTGTTGCATTCACTGTCTCTCATTCATGAGTCTTCTCTGTGCGTCTTTGAGCACTCATGTCTGTCTGTGTCTCACTGTCTGTATGTATATACGTACCTAGAGAGAGAGAGAGAGACAGAAGACAGTCCCTCCACAGTGTGTGTGCCTGTGTCACACACACGCACGAACAAGATGTAAACTTCAGATTTATTAAGCCGCTGACACGGCAGATTCATTGGTAACAACTGATAGAGAACACCTAAACGATGCAGTTGTTCTTGATGAGGCTGTTGACAGACAGGTGCAACTGAAAATGGAGAAGCGGAGGGTGAAGGAGGAAACAGAAAGATGTAATTAAATAACAGGGAGCCGTGAACACACCTGTGATACGTAGGCAACCCATTTCTGAGCGCTTCAGATCCAAATATATCTTAAATGGTTAACCATGGATTGAGAAATCAAGGTCAGTCTGTCAACCAGTTATTCATTCATGAATTCTTTCTGCAGTGCTTGTCAATTGCTTGAAAGCTGTGAGGCCATAGGATGGGCACCAGGGCTGTGTTAAGGGTTAATGTGGTCCCTTCTTCAGGATGCCCGTGGATTATAAGGAGAAAGATCAGTTTCCTTATAACCCTGTCAGCAAAAATGGTCTATGTTTTCAACATAGATCCTCTAGGGCAAAGGAAGGATTAAATGAAGAACTTTAATAGTCTCACGTTTCATTAAGGATTATTCCGTTGTTTTTGTCTTTCCCTGATGACTGACTAAGATATCAAATGAATGGTCCTTAAACTCTTGCCATCTTTTTGCTTCTAGCGTCTAAGAAAACTGTAAAATCTGTCAAACTGATCCGAGTTATCAGAGCGGCAGAGAAAGACAGACCCAGAGCCCAGATAACTCAGTGATCAGAAAATCTGCACACTTGTGTGTCTCGCCCTGCCTACCTGTGTTTAATTAGAGAAGATTCTATAGAATCTGGAAAGGGCTGGGGTTTTTCATCTCAGAAGCTACGGGTCTCTTACTGACTGATGCGCCACACTTGCCTCCCTGAGCTGCGCAGCCAGCTAGTGTCGGCGTGCCAAGCCAAACTAGGCCTTCTGCTGAGGGACTCCCGGCCAGGGGACAGGCAGGACTGGAGATGTCCTCTCCTCTGTGCTCGCATAGAAGACAGCATCCCCTTCCGGGAGAGCACAGAGACCCACGCTTCTCTGGGTCTCACTGCGAGCCCACCTGCCAAGACGAAAGGAGCCACGGTGACCGGACAATTGCCCAGCGAAGAGTAGTGATTTACCAATCACCCTCCCTCTCCACATTTCCTCGGCTGCCTCTTCTCTTTCCTAGATGGTGGGAATGACCTCTCAGCATGAATTCAAACAGGCGGGACCAGAAGCCTGCTGGGGCCACTGCAGATGGGCCACACGAGGCTCACCCCTCACACGTCAGTAACACGTCACTTCACCCAGGAAGCCCAATCCTGACGTCACTACGTGCAGCTTGCCCCTCTTTGCCCTGGAATGTCCTCCCACAGGTGAGACTTCCTAAGGGTATCTGTGTTATCTCATCCTTCAATTTTCCCCTGTATCAGAAATGCCAACGAAGAAAAGGTTCAGAAAAACATTGCACACATCTTTCAAAGCAAGAAAATGTTCAGACACTATTCTCGAAGGAAAAAAGATGTCTGAGAAAGAGGGCTGACATTTTAGTAACACTGGATGGCCCTGTCCGGGGGGTGGAGGCCAGGAACATTTGAATCCTCCCCTAATCTCACAGTTCCTTCTTACAAAGGCCCTGGCGGCATTATAAAAACAAGGACTACAGCAAAATGGGAAATTAAAGTACACTTTACTATTAGCCTGGCCAGTGCCAAACAAACAAACACAGGACTTTCTGGTGATGTGTCTAGGGACACGGCATGTGATCAGCCCCCAGTGCAGATCCCCAAACTCTCCGTGGAATATCTGATCTTGGAATCTTAACATCACTGGGGTGTTCACATGGCACAGGGAAGCGAGTTATAAATAAGCACCGCCTGGAAAAAGAAATAAAGTGAGCCTGGAGCAATTTCAGAGACCAACAGAATCTTTCATTAAACCAAACAACTAACAAATAAAAAAGTACTCCGCCATTAACAAAATACAGCTCTGTCATAAAAAGTAATCTCTCATCATCGGACAGATAGGGATCCTGGGCCCAACCCCTCGGTGGTAGACACAGAGGGACTGTGGGCTCCCACACCAACCCTGAGAGCAAGAAGAAGAGAAGAGATCGGTGACCTCAGGCCCTCTCCCCAATCTGGCCGTGTCTCTGGAGGAGAAAGGACATTTTAACATCCTGTGAATGGCCCGCTGGTGAATATCACCCAAATAGTAGCAGGCCATGTGGCATAGGCCCTTATGTTCATACCCTCTCAGAAGGAAGTGAAAACTGGGACAAGTGGATACAGGGACAGGTTTGCAAAGCCCCCACATGTCCGGGATTGGTTGGAAAAGACAGGAAACAAAAGGCCGTTATTTATTGTGAGGTTGCTGTTTTGCTGGCACGGTCAGTGCGCCATTGGGAGCCTCTAGCACTCAGCAGGGGCATCGTGCCGGAAGACCTGCGAGCACCACAGTTCCTCCTGAGTTAGGTGTCATCCTCACTGCGTGGATCAAGAACACGTGCCTCAGGAAGGTTATGTAGACCAAGGTCTCGGAGGTGTTCACTGTGATCTTGAGGTGTCCGAATCCAGAGCCTATCTTCCTTATTTTAAGTCTGAGGTTAGTATACTAGAATTGTACTATTAATTAGAACAGGTTTGGAAATCACTTGATTTTTTTCTTATTAGTCATTGCAATTTGGCCTGTAGGGAAATATTCAAAGCGGACAGATGAGGTATATTTGCTGTTCACAGGCAGCACAAAGCAGGCATTGTTGGCCATGCCCTCTGCAGAATTCGTCCAAGTTGTCTTGACACCAACAAGAACAGAAACTGCTTCTCACTGAGAGCTTCTACATTCTTCCAAGACAGCATTCTTTTGTACAAGTATTCATCGTCACCTTCATTCAGGTGCTTACTCGCCACAGATAGCTCTGTACCTGAGTTAAAAAGAACGATTTCGTGGAAACAATTCTAGGAGTATGAGGAGGGACCCCCTCCGAAAACAATGGAACTTATTTATAAAAAATTGTGTGTTTATTCGTACATGTTTACATGTCAATTACTTTCAAAGTACTCTCCATTTGGTGCAATACACAAGCTGTTTTTTCCACCGCTCAAAACAGTTTTGAACTCATTGATTTTGATGCTTTTTAATGCTTCCACTGTTTTTTGTTTCATCTCTTTCACATTGGCAAAACATTTCCCCTCCAGGACTTTTTTCATCCACAGAAATAAGAAAAGTCTCCCAGGGTGAGATCAGGTAAATAGGGAGGGTCAGGCACAGGGGTTATACCAGTTTGGACAAAAACTGCTGAACACTCCACATGGTGTGGGCAGGTGTGCTTGTAAATCACCCACCATGAAGTGGGCAAACATACAGAGTCTTCAAAAAAATTCACTGAAGCCAAACGCAGCCTCTCACAACAACACCAGCTGGCACACCAATACAGATGGGTTTCTAGAACACTCACCTTTCAGGAAAAGCCTGTACTACAAGGACTCTACTCTCCAGAAGATAATTCTGGAATTTTGGGGGTCCTCCCTCATATGTATATGTAAATGTATGTTGTATTAAGTATATAATATACTCACTTCCCATAAGGGAGGTATAATTAACAGGTTCCAGAGAATTGAGGATTTCCTGATTTATGCATAAATGTATGTGAATGTACTTTCTAGATCTTATATAATTTCACTATGTAAATATTCATATATATGGATAAACGCATATATATCCACCCATATTCATATAGCATGCATTATATGAATATTACTGTTATTATATTGAGAAATAGGTAGACATCTGGTTTCTGTTTAGATGTAAAGAGCCAGAAGAGTGTCACTCCCACCCTTACAAACAAAAAAGCCAGAAAACTACAGGTTCACAACGTTTCTTGACTGTATCACAGAGCCGTGGTTACGGGGAGAGATGGGACAGGAGCCACGACTTACCTGGGACAGACACAGTCAGACACCAATTAGGAAGTGTCATCTGGAGTAGGCAAGGACTTGGTAGCAGCTGAGCATGGGCTGGCAAGGGGTGTGGCACTCCTTAGCCCTGGAGGGAGAGGGGGAGTCTGTGCCCTCCTGCTCCACACACCCCACAGGGTGCTGGCAAGGTGATTGGTCAACATCTTGAGAAAGTGTCCCTCATTGTTCAGTTCTGCACCTTCCTCTCTTCTCCCCTAATCTGTGGGGCAGTGGGAGGAGAGGGGAGGCTGATGTGCAACAAACACTATCCCCCTTAAGGCACTGGGGACATCCCGTTGCATCTGGGTGAAGGAAATAGGAGGAAAACCTCTACTCTTGGGGCAAGAGCTGACGTACCGTCCGGGCCCAGAACTACAGCTGAGGGAGGGGCAGGAGCACCCACATGCACAGTCTGACGGAAGGAACCTGAAGTCCGTGGTGCACCGATGGCAACCGCAGCAATAATAAACCTCAGACCTAGCCGCACTGCTGACTAGATTCACTCGAACCCCCACATTAAAAACATAGCAGAAAGAAATGCATGTTTAATCTTATGCACACAAAAATGATCTACCTCAGTCTCTACTGCCCTGCACAAGCTGTTTGGCTTTAAACAAAAAATTATAAAGCAGTTGGAAATGTCAGGAAAAACAACCTAATGCCAACAGCTAAAGCAATCAACAGAAGCAGGCCTTGATATGACACAGATGATGGGACTGCCCAAAAGAGAACTGAGGAAATAGCTGGAGGCCCCTACCGATGAATTCCAAGCAGCCAAACTGCAATGTGTCTGCGGAATACTGAAGTCAGTAAAAATACAGGAGTCCACATCAAACTACAGCATCCTTTACTCAGTCAAGTTCATTCCTAAAGACTTCGTTGTGGGTCTTCTAAGAACACCATTATGCATTCATTTCACACATATTTACTGAATGTAGAACCCAATTCCAGGCTTTTTCTTCAATACAGGAAAACAACGATATGTTAGATCCCACCACACTCTAAACCTAGTTGGACCTAAGGATTATGGTCCATTATAACACAGCTCTTCTTGACTTCATAGCATCACCTGATGGTCTTTCTTGGCCATCTGCTCACGAACCTTGGTTCTGTTTAGTCATGTGCAATAGGACATGCTCCCACCACTGCATCATTTGCACACGTAGAAATGTGCACCTGGATTCACAGATGCCTCCTGCTGAGACAACTCCCACATTTGCGATGGGTACAAGGTAAAAACCATCACTGTCTGCTGACATTTAATTTGGCCTAGAGCAGGGGTGTCAAACTCACTTTCACTAGGGGCCACATCAGCCTCATGGTTGCCTTCAAGGGGCCAAATATAATTTTAGGACTGTATAAATGTAGCTACCTTTAACAGTTAAGTGAGAGCTCGGTGCTACCGCTGGGTAGAAACAAGGTGCCAGGCTGGATAAAACAAGGTGGAGGGCTGGATTCAGCCCGTGGGCCTCGTGTTTGCCACCTGTGGCCTAGAGCTTAGTTGCTGAATTATTACCTATTCTGCTTTATAATTCTGTTTAAGCATAGATTTCGGTCATTCACTCATTTATTCATGAAATCAGTCTCCAGGGCAATAAATAAATGCCCATGTTATCAAGTGAGCGAACAATATTTTCCCAACATTCAATATTGTCAGGAACTGTTCCATACATTTTCCTATGGACTGTGTATGTCTCACAATACTGCTATGATGTAAGTATTTTAAACTCACAGTACATTTTAGGAAACTGGACATAGAGATTTTGAATAGCATTGCACGAGGACATATGACAGTTAATGAACAGAGCTGGCTTTTTAATAGCCTGCTCAAGTCGGCGGCTGATCGGCCACAGCTGAGTTTATACAGATGGTAAACAAATCTCCCCGGAGAGACATCTCACATTGAGATGGTTTCTGTGGACAGTTGCCTCAATCCTCCGCCTCTTCTGTTGTACTTTTACAGGACTCACATTGATCATAGAAGAGGGCTACAAAATAAGTTGGCAATATCTGGTTTCACGAGCAGCTTCCATCTGTGACAAATTTTCTGAACTTTAGAAAGCTCCTGAATTTGAGAAGCTTTACTTCTTAAGTTATTGCCGTAGCCAGGCACTCTGGCTCATGGAACACAACCCTATCAGTTAAATGAGCACAGAATCACCTGAGAGGCTGAGAAAGGCCAGCGAGAACAACTCGGTATAGAATCGCGCTTCACAACCCATGAAATAAAACAAGAGACGGAAAGCCTTCCACCTCTGCATCCCCATCGGTACCTCCCTTATCATATATTGTCCTACTGTGTAATATCCTCTAATTGATTCAGGAAACATTATATACATCTTTCCCATTCCTGTCAAGTGCTAGGTTTCTATACCTTTACATGTAAACCTTTCAATTTTCTTCACAGCACTGATCACATTCCCTAATGTTTTCCTTTGTTTCCTCATGGTTTTCCCTGCTCCCATAGAACACAATCTCCACAAGTGCACAAAGTGTCTGGCTTGTTCATTACTGACAGCATCCAATAAATATTTGCTGAACGATTGAATCATGTCTATTATGTGGTTAAATACTCTTGTCGCAATGTCTGTCAGTCATCCCTGCAGACCAGAGCCTCCTAGAATGCCATTGCTTAAGGATGCGCCAAAGATACTTCTCATCTATCTTAGAGCCTGTCCCCATCAGCCAGGCATCCCACTCTCACACACTTTCCCTCCTCCCCACCTGTCCCAGACTGTTTCAAAGATGACTCTGCCATCTGGTCCTGTATCAGGTTTTGGAGGCTGTTGTAATAAGTTACTACAAACTCAGTGGCTTAAAGAACAGAAATTTGTTTTTTCACAGTTATGGAGGGTAGAAGTCTGCAATCAAGGTGTTAGCAGGTCTGGCTCCTTGTGAGGGCTCTAAGAACCTGTTCCGTGCCTCTCCCCTAGCTTCTGGTGGTTGCTGGGCATCTTTGGCATTCCTTAGTTTGTGATGCATCACCCTAGTCTCTGCCTTCATGTCCATGAGGTGTTTTCCCTGTGTGCATATCTCTGTTTTCAAATTTGTCTACATAGTCACACTGGATTACGGTCCATGCTAATGCACTCATTTTGATAATCTGCAAAGACCCTATTTCCAAATACAGTCCCATCCACAGGTACTGGAGGTTAGGACTAGAACATCTTTTGGAGAGGTGCAGTTCAACCCACGACAGAGGCTACATGGAAAGAGGGGTTGGGGAGAAGGCTATGCCTGAAGGCACTGCTCCCCCTTTCCAACACCCTCATAATGGTTTCCCAAGTGAATTTCTCAGGCCAAGTCCAACACTTTGTCTTTCCTTTTCAAATTCTGTCTCTGCTATTTCAAAACCCAGAATTTGGGGGTGATAAATTCTGACCAAGAAGGAGGCCCCTTACAACTTATCAGGGGCCCTGAGCACAGAAATGGGGCCCAAATGAAAGAACAGTGCAAAACCTCAGAAAGAGAACTGAGCGAGGAGGATATCGCCAACCTATCTGATGGAGAATTTAAAGCCCTGGTAATCAAAATGCTCACAGAACTGATTGAGCTTGGTCAAAAAAATGAAAGAATAAGTGAAAGACACCCAAGATGAAATAAAGCAAAATATTCAGGGAACCAACAGTGACAGGAAGGCAACCAGGACTCAAGGCAACAATTTGGAACAAAAGAAAGAAATAAACATCCACCCAGAACACAATGAAGAAACCAGAATCCAAAAAAATGAGGAGAGGCTGAGGATCCTCTGAGACAACCTGAAATTTTCCAATATCTGAATCATAGGGGTGCCAGAAGGAGAAGAACAACAGAAAAAAATTGAAAACTTATTTGAGCAAATCATGAAGGGAAATTTCCCCAATCTGGCAAAGGAAATAGACTTCTAGAAAGTCCAGGAAGCCTGGAAAATCCCAAAGAAGTTGGACCCAAAGAGGAACACACCAAAGCACATCACCATTAAGTTACCCAAGATTAAAGACAAAGAGATGATCTTAAAAGCAGCAAGAGGGAAGGAAAGAGTTACCTACAGAGTAGTGCCCATAAGACTGTCAGCTGATTTCTCAAAAGAAACCTTGCCAGCAAGAAGGGGTTGGAAAGAAATATTTGAAGTCATGAAAGGCAAGGAACTATATCCAAGAATACTCTATCCAGCAAAACCATCATTTAGAATGGGAGGGCAGATAAAGTGCTTCTCAGATGAGGTCAAGTTAAAGGAGTTCATTGTCATCATACCCTTATTATATGAAATGTTAAAAAGACTAATCTAAGAAAAGGAAGATCAAAAATATGAACAGTAATATGACAACAAACTCACAAGTACCAACAAATGAACCTAAAAAATAAAAGAAAGAAAAACAATGAAAACAAGAACTAAGCAAACAACTGGAATAGGAACAGAATCAAAGAAATGGAGATCACATGGAGGGTTTTCAGTGGGGAGGGGGAGGGGAGGAATGAGGGGAAAAGGTACAGGGAAGAAGAAGCATAATTGGTAGGCATTAAATAGACAGGGAGAGGTAGAACTCAAAGAACTTATATGTACAACCCAGGATATGAACTAAGGGGAAGGCAACTGGAGGGTTGGGGGTGCTGGGGGGGAAAGGGAAAGGGGGAAAATTAGGAAAACTGTAATAGTATAATCAATAAAATACAATTTAAAAAACCCCAGAATTTGAATTCTGCTGATAAAACACCCCAGATAATCTCAGTTAGATTCTCCTTTGAAAAAAAAAAAATCTTCTCTCAATAAATAGTCTACCACTAGAAATTCTAGGTGATTTTATCTCATTAAAATAACTGTAGGCCCTGGACTCATAGCTTAGTTGGTTAGAGCGTCATCCTGATATGCTAAGGTTTTGATCCCTTAAAACATTAGGGAAGGGCACCTGGTCGGGGCACCTACAAGAATCAATCAGCGAATGCACACATAAATGAGCGGAACACCAATTTTTTAAAAAATTTCCAAGAAAGGCAGTGTTAAAGCAAAGATGAAACAATGAAGTGGAAAGATATTTTGTATTCCATGTTAGTGCTTTATTTTTCCCATTACCAATTACTTCCATCTTTATAAGATTTACAATCAATTATCTTATTCACCTTCAGCCACCATGTACATCACACCCCAGCCACACGCATTACTCAGCAGTTCTCCAACCAGGGCATGCTTTTCCCTTGCTCTTCACCTGCTCTTTCCTCCCTCTGCCGTAACAGCCTCACGTGTTCATCCAGAGACCTTTGCGTGTTGACTGTCATCTTTCCTACCCTCGTCAGGGATTTGAACTCAACCTGCCTTTCACCTTCTCAATGATTCGTACAAGCTCCCACTGTCCTGGAAGCTACTGGCCATTTTTCACTGTGGTTTGTTGACGATGCGGTCCTTCCTGATTACATCATACGTCGAACGGTGTGGAGAGTCACAGTTTCCTTTGTATCTGGGCCCTGGCTGGTACCTCACACATTTTTGAGAGACACATAGAGAGAAGAGACATACAAGTCACAGAAAATCTCTTTCCAGCTCTTCACAGCACACATGTGCAAAGACAGAATGTATTCGTTTTCTGCAGCTCGCTCCTGATACAGTCAGTATTGATAGGAGTGAGCTCTAGGACAAAGGAAAACACTATAGTTCAGTAAAATAAACACTGAAGGCTCCTAAGAGCTGGTTTTTTTTAATGGGTTAACATTCAGAGAGGTGTCTGGGGCAAAAACCGTTGAGACAATGGCTGACCTTAAAGGATTCTGGCCTTTTGTTCACATGATCCAAACTCCAGGCTGCAGTGCAAAACTCAACACCCAAGTAGAGTTATCTCAGAAAAGCAGAGAACACACCTCATTTATTCATTTGGCCCTTCACCGTAACACTCTATTGTTGCTTGTCACGAGACAGACATGCAGGAGGCCTCAGCTGATCCATCCTCGGAGTCCCGACAGGGAGAGGAGTCCATGGTGCCCATTCGCCGGGCGCAGATTCAGCCAGAAAGGCTGGATGAGGGCTTCACACCTTCCCAGTTCCCTGTCTGGGTGGCTGCTACCTCTTGCCTGCAACCCTGACATCTAAACAACCAGCAACTTCTACCAATAACACTTTAATATCGTCCTTCACGTTCTCCATGTAGCATCTGCAACTCCATAAACAGGAGTGAACTAGTAGCAGTCTGAAGTTGTCATCGTTGACAGCTTGTGATTTATCTTCACTCTCCCTCGCCATTTGGCCACGACTTTAAGTAAACACTTTCCGTCTTCCTCATGTTCTCGTTACTGCCACCTCCCACTAATAAGGGAGACTGCCAAGAAAAGCATCCAGACAGTTCATTTACCTCCCAAACTTGCCTGAAAGTAGCCGCCCCAGTGTAGACAAGGGGCGAAGCAACTACTGCACATTTTCAACAGATGGAACAACGCTTCCCAAATTATTTACGTTAACATTGCTTGTTTTCAGGATGTGTGTAACGAATGGGTAGCTGAACGAAGTATGACGATGCAGACTGAAGACACCGGTGGCTCAAGCAGCCCATTTATGGTGAGGGACGGACATGGGCCGTTTTGCTTTCTAAGAAGCTAAGGGGCTTTGGGTAGTCTGTCCCTGCTAAGTTCTTGGCGCCACCTTGTTCTGCCAGGTTTGGTCCAAACTCATGGGGAGGGTCCTCACTCAAAGCACTGTGTCCAGAAGACCCCAAGACTCTGTCCTTCTCACCCATCAGCCTGTGGGTAAGACTGCACAAGACAGTGGTTGCTGTGCTATGAGGTGGCCACCAGAAGGATAGGTGACCCCTGGGTTCCCTGTGACTATCACGAACCCATCCCTAGTAGAAGGTAAGGGACCTTCCCTCCCTCGCCTGATGGAGCTCACCTGTGACTCAGCCTTCCTGAAACTGGTAATGGCCTGCCCACGTAATCCAAAGTGGCACTGGGTATCAGAGAGAGGACTGTCGTGAGGACCACATTCCTAGTTGTATTCCTTTAATACCTCCCCCCCCCAAACCAGGAGAAGGGGAGCGTGGGCACGGGCAGGTGGCGGCTACCGTATGGGGAGAGGGTGAGCAGAGATCTGCTGTTTCTCCAGCTCCCGTTCCCTAAGCACACGCCCTGAGGCTCACATCATGAGCACTGGTCAGAAGGGTGCCAGAGTGAGCCCCCTCAGTGCCCAAGTCCATGTCGTGGCAGGAGATTAGGAGTTCTGTTTGAAAAGTCACGCAAGAATTCCGCATGTGGAATGACTTAACCCATCATGCATTTGCTAAGTGCTTATTGAGTGTATCCAACACCCAAGGCTCTGTGTCTGTCTGGTCCCACGGGGGATGCCTCAAAAGTGCCTTTCCAGAAGTCCCCTCTGCAGTGGGGAGGCTACGATGCCACACGAAGTGCTACATGGTAGACCTACAGAGGATTTCTCAGCAAGTCTAGAAGTAGGGGCTAAACTGTGCAGGCACTTGCCTTGTGCTTGGTGTTGGTCAGGCGGCAGGTACGATGGGGTGAGGGCTGAGGCTTGGCCCTTGCATCTACCATCACCAGGTTGTGTGCTGTACAGAGATGTGAAACAGCAGGTCGCACAAGCCAGCTCTGTTAAAGAGCCTGTAGGACGAGGTGGAGAGTGGGAGGAAGCTCCAAGCACTGTCTCCAGATTTATCATCAGAATATTATCTGGTTTTGGTTCTCTCTACCTCCCTCTTTCCTCTATCCTTCCCTCCCTTTCTTTCTTTTCTCTTTTCAGAGTCCTCACAAGCATTTCATTTTGTCCTCTAGCCCCCTGTTAAGTCCTGAGTTTCTGGTTCACCGGGAGGCAGCGGAGCACACTCAGAAGCAGCAAGCAACCCAGGAGCAGAGGCCTCCTGGGCTGTGCACAGGCCACACGCCCCCCGCCCTCATCGACATCCCTGTGTTGCTCAGAGATCCTGGCTCTGCCTTTTGGGCTTCATTCCTCTGGGCTGGACCCAGCGGGGCCTGTCCTGGCCTGGCTGGGGTGAGCTGTGCTGGACACAGGGCAGGGCAGGGCAGCGCTGGGCAAGGCAGGACCGCAGATGGATTTCGGAGTTAGCCTCCAACGGAGCAGGAGCTCTGGGAGTGGAGGGTGACTCAGGCCCTGTCATGCTCGGATTACTTTAGCTTAACCACCCTGAATTGGCCTTGCACCCCCGCTCACCACACCAGCCCTCCCCAGCTCCCCAATGGCCAGATGTGTGGTGTTCACTGCAGCCTCAGCCCAAACACACCAGCAGGAGCAGGAATCCACACTCCCCCTGGAGCTTCAGAGAAGGGGCCTCTGTGTTTCTGCCCAGGCCAGAGGCTCTGGGAAGAGGAACGGAGGTTCTTTCAAGCCTGACTGTGAAGGCCAGGCTCCGTGTGCTGAGCTCCAGAGAGCTCAGGAAGGTAGGGCTGCTCACTCCTAAGCGGGTGGTGCCCCGGGGAACGTTTTCAGGGATGGTTACTAGTGCCCTTTGTCCCCTTAGGCTCCCACCTTTATAAATCTTCTAACATCCACATTTTGGCCCAAATGGGTTATTCATTCATGGTGTGAGCCATTTTCATGGGGGTTCATATTCAAGCAGTTAGCGGCCACTTGTGTGGCTGAGCTTGTGCTGGGTGCCGGTGACAGGAGAAGCACCAGCGTGGGCTTTAGTCCTGGGAACGAAAGGTCGGCTTGCAGCATCTACAAGTCACAACAGTGAAGCAGCAAAAATAACAAAAGCCTGGGCCCCAAACGGCCTAGAAATCATCTATCTTTATCTCCAACCACATGTGACTTCAGAAAGACACCCTAAGGCTCGCTGAGCCTCTCTTCTCTTTTCAGCTACAAAACAGGATACTCTATTCACAGATTCATTGAGAATTGTATAGGAGTCTGTATCACATATTAATAATGAAAAAATAATGGTTATTAGTTATTAAGTGTTCACAATGTAAAGAAACTGGGTCAAACTGTCATCTCCTTTAGCCCTTATAAGTACCTTCTTCATTTTATCCTGCTTTCCTGTAATTAAATTACAAAATCTGCCAATAAAGTGTGGTGAGATAAAGACAGAACCCCTGTGAGGTATTTAAATTTTAACTAGGGCTCTTAAGCACAAAAATATTTATAAATCCCAAGGACCGAATCTCAAATGGTGGCATTTTACACAACAGGGCAGGAAGCAGGGCAGACAATTTTTGATAAAAGATCTTGCTAGATCACATTGTTTGTCACACAGAGGCAAACATTTTTCCCTAACCTTAACTTTGTCTAGGATCAAGGGTTTAGACAATGTGAAGGTTCATTGTACATGTGACCTAGGAGATTTGTAACCACTCATGCACTGCTAACATCACCACCAACCTCCGTCACTCACCACCACCAACTCCACCAGCAACACCTCTACATTTACCACACCCCCACCACTACCACCACCCATCACCTGCACCATCTCCAGCACCACCTACTACCCAGAACGTCTCCATCTCCAGCTCCACCACCCACCACCCCATCCCCACTGCTAACTCCACCATTACCAATGACACCACTTACACCAACCATCCCATTAGCACCATCTCCAACAATAGCTACACAGCAATAACTACTATGGCTCTGACTACAGCAGCACCTATGTTAAAACCTTATAAAGAAGACATTTTATCTCTTTTACTTATGGGGATCTAAAGTCTCAGAAAAGTTAAATGACCTCTCCAAAGTCTCACAACTTCAAAACAGCCAACCAAGGATTTGACACCAAGACCACATGAACTGGAGGAGTGTGACCTCTCACTTTAGGAATCCTTCCTCCTCCCAGGCACTCGTCTCTGTTCTGAAAGGCTGACCTCCATTTTCCTTCTCTGGCATATAGAATGGGATTTCCCCTTGTAGCCTTGGTTGCCTGTCTATATACTGAAGAAATCCTGCCTGGGAACAGCTGTCTTCATTTACTGAAGTGATGACAGGAAGTCAAAGCCACTCCAGAAAGGTAGAAAAGGGAAGTTGGAAAAAAGGGTTGGTAAAGATGTAACATGCACGTGCGATGTTTAGAATGTCCCAGCCATGGGCTCTGAGTATTGTCCGAAAGGAACGGAGCCTCCCCCGCTGGTGGGGAAAGTCCGGGGGAGGTGGGGGAGGGACAGGGCCTGGGCCGTAAGGCCGTCTCCCGGTCATGGTGAGGGTGTCCAGTTGCTGTCACAGCGGAAGCAGGGGCAGCCCGAAGGCTGGGGTCAGCATTCAGGGGGAGGACTGAGAGGACACTTTGCAGTCTAGAGAGCATTTCTGAAGAATGCCTGACAAGAACTCCAGACTTTGATAGAGGGATATGGGGACTGGATACTTCTTGCTTTTCAACAACATTTGAAACTTTATAGTTATCTGCCATAAATTTGAACTGAAATGGGTATTAAATTGCAAAAGCAATACAGTTCACGCCTATTTTTCACACACACACACAGAAGACTCTTGGGGTGAACTTGGCCTGGACGAACACATAGAATGGGGTTCGGATAAGCCATCACCAGGCGGTACTGCTCGGCTGGAACCGGCACCCCCTCTGTCCCCCTACAGAGAAAATGAACTTCATCAGGCCCCTTGATCAGTAGAGCTAGGGATTGGAAACCCTGTTTCTGTAATGTAAGGAGAAGGTACCGATGAGATACAGGTGACACGGTCCAGTGTCTTTGTGCTTGAAATGTTAGCACCTCCACCTTCCTTGCTCGGCATCTTATTTCCTAAACCCAGCAGGACCATACCCTGTCCCTCGAAAGACTCTAAGCCACAGATCGCCACTTTCATTTGTTTTTCATTTGCGAGTGCCCTGCAAATGCACTGCCAAGAAGACAACAGGCAGCAAACGCAGGTCATTCCACATTGTTCTCACACGATCATCCACAGACAGGGGCTCTAAGCCCATTCATGCACCAGGACGGCGGAAGGGGTCCTGATTGGCCGCCTCATTTGATCCACTAAGATAAACTCTGGGGGATGATGAGATGTGCACGCATTTGAAACTCTTCCAGGCATTTGGTTCTTCTTTATATTGATTCAAGTAAATAAATAGATGGCCTCATCAGAGAGTTTATAGATGTCTTCGGACCTGTCATACAAATGTGTCCTGTATAAGAGCTTACATATGAGTATATTTAACATTTAATGTATAAATATATAGGTAGGGCTCACAAACCAACCCCCATGAAACAGTCCTCAGGGCACTCAGGGCTGCTAAGATGGATGGTGCAGAAACCACACTCTGTGGGCAAACAAGATCAATGCCCTTATGTGAATGCTGGGCATGCCACGGAGTGCTGATAGGAAGCCTCCTGGCTGGGTGAGGGCCCCTGTGGAGGGAGGAGGCTGGCACTTCCCCCAAGGAACTCGAGGCTCCCGCTGCAGCGTGAGCTACACAGTTGGCACTTGTGGCTGGATTGGCGGCCGGTCATCCCTCCGGATAATAATCTGAAGGTTGCATTCATAGTGTCAATGATTACGAACTCCAGCGCCCATGGTTGGCACTAAAAATGGCATAGTGATAATTGCCTTTGGTCTTAAAGAATAAGTAGCACAGGATGCCTGTGCCCCACTCTATATGAGGCCTGCTCTCCCCTGCAGAGGAAACTGGCATCTTTCTTTGGCTTATTTCAGAGAAACGGTTTCCAAGCCAGCCGCGAGCCGCCTCTGGAGCATTCTCCGTGCCAGCTTCTGGTGGGGTACTGGGCTTTGGTGTTTTCTGAAGAGAGCAGTTGGCATACCCAAAGAATGAGTATATTTGTAAACCATAATCACATAAATGTGAAGAAAAACACGGTGCTTGCCAGCCCCATCTCCATCCTATGTGTGGAACAGACCAGCGCCATGGGCCTCAGAGATCCAAGGGACTTCAGCATCATAAGGGCCAAGTCCACAAGGGTGACAGGGAATAAGACACTGTGCCAAGGCCACTCAACGGTTAAGTGGCAGATCTGGGAATAGGAACTGGAACTCTGGTTCCAGGCCAGGGGTCCACAATTACACCACGGTCCCTCGGTCCCCCTCGTTTGTAAAAGAGAAACAGCAATGCTGGTCTGGCAGAATACCTGTAATGGCCGAATGGGTTAACATCCAGGTGAGAGCCTCACACAGAGACTGCCCCCCAGTAAATGTTCAATGGCTTTTCTTTTAATTCCCAGGTATTACTCCTTGGTGCCCACATCTCCAGTTATTGTCCTCTCTTGCCATGCTTAGTGCTGACACTACATGCATTTCCATACATGTGCAACCTGGTACGAAGCTGCAGGTCATGCATGCCAGGCATGAATTGCTGCTACAGAACTCACGTCTGGATAATACAAAAGATGGATTAACCCAGACAGAAACGTGTCTCTTTTAAAAAAATGACTTCATATAAACTTTTGCACAGTAGAGAAGCATGGAGGACAACCCAGGCAGGGCAGCCAAGAGCCCTTTTATTTAAGTTTTCCTAAAGATTTAGAGCCTGTCTCCGCAGATCAAACACTCAAACTCTTACCTTCTTGGGAGTAAGTTGTTGTCCATTATTTCTTCAGTTAAAAGGAAAACACCGTCCAATCTCAGGAATGTTATTTCAGTACCTGGGAAATCATTTCTCCCTTTGCCGTTGTAGCATTCCTAACTAGAGGAAGGTACCCACACCTTTGTTGTGCATATTTAGTTCTGAAGATGTTGCCGAAGGTTTATAACTACCACCCTGTGAAAGTGGCATGCACCTGTGACAGTCCCATGTTCTGTGTCCTCATAACAGTCTACGGGTAATTTTAGCAGTAGCACACCGATGATGGTGTATCTGAAGGTGTTTCTCTCGAGCCTGGTTTCCTTTGAACACAGGTTTTAGGTCTGAGTACACTATTGCCAATAATTACTTAGTAGTTTGCTGCAAAAGAGAGCCTCTCTGTTGGTAACAGGGTATCCCATGACATACATCAGCTGAAGATGACTATCCCAGAATCTACCTCACGCGGAAATTACACCCACACCACACTTCACAATATTTCACATTATGAGAGTGTAAATTTCTTTTTATTGGAACATTATAAAAACATTGAACATCCAACTCCAGAACCAAATTCCCGATTGCCTTTCCAAAGAGCTCTACACTGAGCCCAGTCTCATAGTCCGGCACAGCTACGGAAGGCCATGTGTTAAAATAGGAGCTATGGGTGAGAGAGGCGCAAGTGGAAAAGAGGAAGGGCTGTGAATTTGAAATCCACGCTACAAGAAAATATCGCATGGGCAAGGAGGAACCTCATTCTTCTGAAGCACAATCACTGAGAGAAACAACGTTCAGAAACTCCCTTTTGCGTGCTCAGGGAGGTGCCGGGGGACGCCGCTTCTGAAATAAGACGCTAGCCCGGTGGCAAGGGTCTGGCATGACAAAACAGATGGAGAACAGAAGAGGCTGCCTGGCCGTTTGTTTATTTGTTTTTAAATGATTTTTTAGAGAGATTGAGAAATGCATATTTGTTGTTCCACTTATTCCTGCATTCATTACTTGATTCTTGTTTGTGCCCTGACTGGAGACAGAACCCACAGCCTTGGTGTATCGGGATGATGCTCTAACCAACTGAGAACCTGCCCAGGGCTGTTTTTTTTTTTAATGTGATGACCAAATTAAAAACAATGCATTAAATTAATGACATGAAAGATACAACTAAAAAGTAGCATCACCTGAAAGAGAAGAGGAAGGGATGTAAATAATAAGAAGGATGAGAGATATGGAGAAAGAGGCTAAAAATGTATAAACTCAAGTTCAGAAAAGCGCTGACTGAGCACCTATCACATGCCAGTCATTCTGCTAGGTTTCCTGCTGTTGCTTAAAAACTCCAAAGCTCACAGGATTTTGGATCAGAAAATATTTGAAGTACAGACAGCAAGGACCCCTTTGAAGATTGTGCCTGTCGTGTGCTTTTGTTCCAGTCGCACTATCAGTGCAGGCAGTGATTTATTAATGCGGCACAGGCCCATACTTCATCAGGAGTAATTCCCAGAACAACCCGGTGAGACAGGTGTTACTGTTCCCATTTTATAGATGAGAAAACAGGCTTACAGAAAGTAAGAGGGAAATACGGCAAACGGGCAGTGTGTTGGGCAGCTCGGGCTGCTATGATGTCACCGCAGGCTGGGTGGCTTAGACAAAGGTTTATTTCTCACAAAGATGGAGGGGCTGGCAGACCCCACGTCCGATGAGAACCTGATTCCTGGACTGCAGACGGCAGTCTTGTCTTCTCCGTGTGTCCTCATGAGGTGGAGGGCAAGCAGAGAGGAAGCAAGCCTCTCGCGGCTCTTCTTAAAGAGGCACCGGGTCCCACTCATGGGCTCCACCATCCTGACGTGACTACCTCCACCTCCGAACATGTCACGTTAGGGGTTAGGCCTCCACAGATGAATTTGGGGGGACACAAATGTTCAGTCCACAGCAGACAGAAATGATGATCAAATGCATAACAAAAAGAAGCTGCCTTATTTGAAAAGGACCTCACATGGGAGAGTAGGAGATATTAATGAGGGAAATTTGTGAAAAGAAATCACTGCCTAACCAAGTCTTTATTCAGGACTACGAAAGTATTCTATAAGCACTGAAGAGAAAGGTAAAAAAAAAAAAACATTATATTATCTGCCAAAGACTACAAATTAACCTTTTATAAAGTGAACAGAAAATAATACAAAGGACTCTGATGGAGGTGAGGGAAAATGGTGCAAGCTCAAAAATGTGTACCCCCTTGAATTTCTGGTCCTGTGCAGTGGAAAATAGATAGAATTCATCATACTCAAAGAATCTGAGAAGTGATTTACAGATATCAGCTTTTTAAATCATGACAACTCCTTGAGGAGGAAATGATCATTATCTCCATTTTACAGAAGAGGACACCGAGGCACAGAGAGCACAGTGACAGCCTTGAACAGGGCGGGGCGGGGCCTGTCCCAGGCACTCGGACCTCGAGTCTGCCCTCCTCACCAGCACCCGAGGGACACTCAGCAGGCAGCACAGGTGGGATAATGCACACCCAAAAATCTACGTGCAACATACAGGTCAGAGAGAGAGACTGTTAAATAAGGATGCTTAGAGCCCTAGAAAAGGTAAATCAGGAGGTAGAATGCCTGAGAGAAATACTGGGTTTTCTTGGAGGGGAGGTGGAGGATAGGCAAAATTAAAAAGGAATCAGTACAAATTCTAAATTTGGAAGCTATACTCATTCACTGAATTCAAAAGTATGAACGTGTGTATAGATAGATTGATAAGTAAATAAATATTCATTGGTAGGTATGATGGTATAATAAAAAAAAACGAATTTGACACTACATTTTGAGTCTTGAATCTAGATCTGCGAAAATCTCCAAGAATGAAGCAGAGGGAAATTAAAAAGACAGAGAAAGAAAAAGGGAAAGTGATTGGATAATACAAAGCAAATGCCAACATACATCTAATGACTATTCAAAAAATAGAGAAGAAAAAAGAAAAGTCAGATGTGGCTTTGACATTTATGCTTTCGTTGTTATTTACCTTTTTCACTTAATTTCCCTTACAGTTTCTGCTTTAATACCAAAGATTATTTCAACCAACTTTCACACATAGAGAACTTTGAAAGTTGTCTATTTATTTTCAATCACTTTTTGATTGCTAATTTTACCGTATTTTGTTATTTGCTATTAAAAATATTCTGTTCTTGTTGTTGGTCTTTTTATTTATTTTAAAAAATTTTGTTGCATTTTCCCCATCACCATTTAGTCTCCTTATACCCCCACCCCTGCAATCAACACAAGTTGTCCCTGTCCACGAGTCCTTTCTCCTTTTTCTTGACCCCTCCACCCCCTAACCTCCCCCCAAGAGCAGTCAGCCTGCTCTCTATCTATGAGTCTGTCTCTATTTCGCTTGTTAGTTCTGTCATTGTTCTGATTTCTGTCTTCCCAGGATTCTAGGGAAGACCTGATTCCTCAGAATAGAAATCATACTGAGTCCTAACAAGGTTAAAAAATAGATCTAAATCATACAATGGCAAAGATTTTTTAAAAAATTAAAAGGAATGGAGAAGAGATTACTTTCAAGTGTATGACAATCCAACTAGCACAGGCCACATTAGCAGCAACGGGTGTCAAAGAATAACAAAAAAGGGGCCTCAAAGTGCTGAGGGAATATAGCTCAGCCTAGAATTCTAAACCAGCCCCCAAACATACAAACAAACATAACAACACACTCTAAGCTTGAAGGATTTTATCAGGAAAATACTTCACATATTTATAGAGAATGATTATTTCTCATGCTACACAAGCAATCACAGCAACACCCACCCAGGCTTTATTCTAAAATAGTATTTTCTCTCCACCATATATACTTCCCATACTAGGAAGAGCCCTTGAGGTCCTCAGCTCATGGGGAAAAGTTTGTGTCTCTCAGAGAGTGAAATAGAAGCCATCCCCAGGACTTGGTTGGAGGATGCCTCTCCTTTTTTTCTAAGCAGGTTTGGGAAAAATCTAACAGATTTTCCCTGCTCCAGCTTCTATTCCGATGTGTCCTCAAAAGGTCTTTTCCTGGCGTGATCCCATTCCTCCAGCCCCGCTCAGCACTCCAGTCCAGCCCAACTGTGGGAGCACCCTGCCCCTCCTTCCACCTGGGAGACTCATGTTCATATGAGCTCTGTGCTCACAGTGGGAGAAACTGGAAGTTCTACCAGAATAATCATTCAAACCAAACCTAGGCTTCGAGGTCAAATGAAAAAAAAAATGAACTCACATTTATCTCTGCTGCACCCTGAAAATACCCCGTGCTCCCCACTGTCCCCCAGACCCTCTGCCTGGCAGAACCTTTGCTGCATTACAGAAAAGCCTAAGAAAGCAAATAACAGCAACAACTCACTTAAGGGCTCACCAGGGGAAGCACATGCAGCTGGAAGACACAATTTCTCTTGATGTCGAAGAGACAGAGTTTGAAGAGAACTTTTGAAAAACGAATACTGTGAAAGTCATTCAGAGACCAATAAAGGGCTTTCTGGAACTGAAAATATATATATATATATATAATTTAATAATGTTAATAGATAAACTGATAAGGGTGTAGGCATAGGTGAGTACACATTTAGATCTGCAAGAGCCAATGGAAGGGTTAGTTCAGAATACAGAGCAAATACACGAGAAATTGAAGTCCCTAACTCAACGAGCCAGTCCCCTATATTTTATTGCTGCTGGTAAAAGTGACGCAACTGTGACTAAAATGCACAACCCCATGTTGTGGCTCAAAGGATGTCAAACCCTGATAAAATTCTCGAGGTACATCTCAGCTTCAGATGACTAGTGAGATCGTCACAAACAAAATGCCTTACTCAACCATTTTATTTGACGATCCCTTTATGTGGTAAAAAGGGACCAAAAATGAATGTTGAACTTGAGTTAGTGGTTTGTTGGTGGTGCTTTCTGCGCAGGAGTGCGTGTGTGTGCTGTGCCCTACTCTGGATTCCCCCGTCTCGGAGACATGACAACTGTCTTTCTTCCCTAAAGACTATTTAAGCACACACAGGCCTTCCTGCCACTTCTCTGTCGTGTGACATACAAAGGAGATGCTTTGGTATTTGATGCAGTGGGATCTTTAAGACTGAATTTCTCTTCAACTAAATCTCAAAGGAACGAACAGCTCCACACTATATGCAGGGTTCAAACACTGGCTACAAAAGCTCTGGCAAGTAGAGATATGGACGCTTGGAGGTGAGTAGAGAGAGATCATCTAGCAGTGCTTGGGTCAGCTCTACCGAGAAGGTCATAGTGGACAATGGCTTCATCAGGAGCAGGGGCCCAAGTGGCGGCCATGACATTGGGAGCTGACTTTTTGTTGCGTCAAAGTGCATTCCACCTCTCTCCAGAAAGGCTGGGAAACAGCTGGTCAGAGGCACGTGAAGTCCGTGAGAAAAGGAAAAAAGCAGAGAAACCAAGACAGAAAACCAAGTCCCACCAAGGAAGATACAAATGAGGGAACCAAGACTCACTGTCACATCTGGCTCTGAGACATCTGCCAACCCCAGCGAAAAGTGGAGCGTGGTGAATTATGTGGCTCTTCCTGTCAGGAAGGAACAAGTGCACCTATATTTTTCCTGGTACTCAACTATAAACGAAATTTCTCAAATTCCTTATAGTGGGGACAATGAACAATACACATAACCTGCAGAAACAAATTATATGAAGTAGTGCTTCTGAAGAGGCGCAATTGCCGTCTTCACCAGAACTTTGCAGATTCTTTCTTTCTTGAGTTTTTAAAAGCAAATTGAATTTGCAATAGCTTTTTTCCCTCCCGGTTTGGAAATCAGGCTGTGGTTGGTTTAACTGTGCCACCCTGTCCCCCAGTTCACATGCTGAAGTGCTAATCCTCGGGACCTCCTAATGTGACATTCTTTGGAGACGGTTTTTACAGAGGTAAATGAGTTAAAATGAGGCCATTAGTGTGGCTCTTAATCCAATAGATGGTGTCTTTATACAGAAGGAAAATTTGGACATAAACACACACCAGGGGAACGCTTTGTGAAAATGAAGCCAGAGACAAGGCCGACGCTTCTATGAGCCAATGAAAGGCAAAGGTTGCCAGCAAAGCACCCTAGGGTAGGTGAGATGCAAGGAACAGATTCTCTCCACTGCCCTGCAGAAGGAACCAGCCTGCTGACACCTTCACATTGGACTTCTGGCTGTCGGATCTGTCAAATGATGAATTTCTATGGTTTGAGCCACTCAGGTCGTGGTACTTTGCTAAGGCGGCCCTAAGAAACCCATACACATGCCATCATGTGTGTTTAGGCCACAGGATCCTCCAGGTCAGCTCTGCGCAGCAGTGAACGGGACCTGAATGGAAGGTTCTAGTGAGTCCATTAAAAACAACACGCCAGCAATTAAGAGATGAACACAGTAGGGATCATTTCAAGAACAGTCCACCACTGGGAATATTCTCCCAGGACCCCAGTTCCCCAGCAATGATGTGGCTACATCAGACCTGATTCCACCATAAAAAGTTCTCATTTCTATAATAAAAGTTCACATGTTTTCTTTGGTCTTGTCCTACTTTATATTGGTTCCCGTTTATGACAAGAGTCCAGGGACCAGAAAGAACTGGCCAAGGACCAAATGTAAATATATCCTGAAATCCCTGTCACTTAACGTGACCCCTAATTAGGAGCAGGGAAACCCTGCACCCCAGCTCATGCCAGCACAGGTAATGCTGCGGCCTGGTCCCAGCAACTCCTTTTATGACTTGGCTGAATTTTGCCAAGTATTTGCTTGGTGTCACATTTATGAGCTTACTTAAGAATCTTTTGTGCAAACTTTGTGAAGGCTTACTTTATGGACTTGCTCCAGAACTAGATTCCTGGGGCCCATTGCACAGTATTTTAACAAGGCCAAAAGGTAAGTCTTGCCTTCTGGTTATTTTCTCCTCTCTTCTTTCCTGTCCCTCCTCCTGCTGCTGAGAAGTCTCCTTTCCCCCGGGGATTCCTGCTCTTGTAACAAACAAGTCAGCTCCTTCCCTCCAGGCAAAACTCTCTTGAGAACCTACCATTGTCCTGCACTCCCCTGGGCATGGAGCTGATCTCCATGGGAAGGCTTATAGCTTTAAGACACCTATGAATGCTCCTGTGTGTGATTGTGCAGTGGGTGCCATTGTGCGTGTGTGTGTTCTCGAAGGGGAACGACCTCATTGGCTACGATTTATAGAACCCGAACATCTTAGCACTGCAAGCAACCTTCTCAAATGTCTGATCCAACCGTGACTCATGACTCCGCCAGCCTCTATCCTAATGAAAACTAGCTCTCACACCTTTGCTAGCTGGTCCTATTCTGGTCCACCTCTTCCATTACTAAGGTGATCTCTGGCATTTACACAGCCCGTAAAATTGCACAGAGTTCTCCCTAATGGAACTCCTTTCTCCTCCTAAGATAAATCTTCTTTCTTTGGCTCCATCCCACTGTATCTGCTGTCCTGGACATGCTTACTCATGTGGCTGTGCACTGACAACAAAGCAAACCAGAGGGCCAAGAAATGCTACAAACTCAGGAATCAGAAAACCCTCCTGATTCTCTTCTCATATGCCAACGGCCGTCTTGGTCAAAGCACCCTGAAATATCTATATGATCTGGGGCAGGATTCCATCTCCTCCTTCACTCTCTGGATCATGAAATCCCCTCTTCCCGACTTCCCACAAGGGCAGCAATGGGCTGGGTCGGGCTGGGTTGGGCTGGGCAGCTTCTCCCAAGTCACATGGCTGTGAAAGGCAGAAACAGAGGAAACCAAAGTCTATTACCTCATGATGCGAAATACAAATATGACGTGTGGATCCCAAAAGTCCTAGAGGCGGTGCCTGCTTGTGGTTGTGCCCGGAAGTGAGGACCAGCAGGAAGGAAGTCAGGTGACACAGGAAGAGGGAGACATGAGGTCCCAGAGTGAGGACAGGGGCCCTCAGAGACTGGCATGTCAGCGCATCAGGGAGAATTTCTCCTTCCTCGTGTGATCTATTGACTATAAAAATTATTATGCTCTGTTTTCTATTATTTAAATGTGTGTTCCTAGAATATTCTGAGAAAGTTCCTAGTGAGAGATGTTTGTAACTTAAACATATCAAATGTGGCAAAAGACGGCTAAGAAAGGAACCAGGGTGGGGCTACGGTGGCAAAGGCAGCGCTTTGTGACACCAGCACCAGAGCACTTGCTGGCTGGGGCTGCTGACCCAGGTACGGGTGACACCCACTCCCGGCCTGGAGCCCCAGAGGCCCCTACAGAAGAACTCTGGCTGTCCACCAAGCAGTCACTGTTTGACATACTCCTGTTACTTTGCAAAGTGTTTCGCTGCTTTCCCATACTTTTAATAAACCATTTTATGTGCACAACTCAAAAGACATCCATATGAAGGGGTTCTAAGCTTTTTGATAGATGAGAGAATTGAGAAGTTAAGCGATTTCTCCCACAAAAGGAGTGGATAGTGAAGAGAAGGGTTTTACCCCAAACTCTTGTTCTCTGATGTTGCTTAGACGGGTGAACGAAGGGAGGTCGTTTGACCTCCTGAACAGCCCGGGCAATTGGCTCCTTTATCCCTTTAGCTCGACGTCACACGGCTGTGACCAAGAAGACCACGACCAGGAGGAGGTGACCTGCTGTCTCTCATCCGAGGGCCTTCAGTGTCCCCAGCTCCACCCCAGGCGTTTTGAAAGGTTAAACTGGAGTGTCATTCATTGAATAATTTGGTGAGGATATTCTTGTTCTCTTTTTCATAAGAGTGCAAATGGACTTTAAGTGTTAGAAAATGAAATAAAATGAACTTTTGATGTTAGAAAATAACGTCAAGCATCCCTGCAAGGGTGAGAAGGCAGTGTCCAGAGTGAGGGCTGAATCCTCCTTGTTCTATTTATATGTGTAAATTACTTCACCACGCAGGTTACATTACCAGTTGGGAATGTCTCCACCTGACTAAATATATATATTAGTACGCGCTGGCATCAATCTCCATTAACATAATATTAGCCATTATGGGTGCATTACAACATCGTCCTACTAACAAATGTGACACAGAGCACAGTGTCACAGACACCTCAGTGCTCCGGGCCCTTAAGTCAAAATGGAAAGTTAAAAACACCTTCTGTAGGCAGCCACTGGCATTACTTCATATTTACATTAGTTTTGCTAATCTACTCGAGTGAACTTTTTCCCTAAGAAAAGGTAATAGGAATATTTTATTTGAAAGTTTTATGTGGTAAGCAGCTGTCTAAAGTCTTAATTCCTGTTTTCAGTAGGGTAAGTGGCAAATGCAACCAGGAAGAAAAAAAAAGAGCAGTTTTCCAAGTGCCGGGGAGCTCAGCAGGCAGTGGAAAATCCGTGCGAAGTCTTTCCAGGAACACGTGCCCACAGATCCCTGTGTAAGTACTTAAACGCGGGTGGAGAAAATATAGCCACACATTTCTTAATGAGATTGAGCGAAGAAGCTGGAACCCGTCCCCCTCCCCTGGTGACCAGCACACAGAGGCAGAGAGGGAAAGCAACCTGAGAAAGTCACACAGCCAGAGAGTGGTCCTAAGTAAGGAGCCAGGCCCTGGTTCAGGCAGCTCTCCGCCTCCATCACCCGCTGAGCCACCTTGTCCTGGCCTCTGGAGCTGCTGCAGGGCCTGAGGGCAGGAGCTCCATCACACCCTGCTGTTACTCCAGCCCACAGGTTGGTCACATGCCACGTGACAGCCTGACATGGGTTGGCGTGGGGTTTTGCAAGACCGTTTTCTGTTTGTTTGTTTGTTTGTTTTAAAATATAAGCATTTGTTAGCCCTGGCTGGCGTAGCTCAGTGGATTGAGCGCGGACTGGGAACCAAAGTGTCCCAGGTTCGATTCCCAGCCAGGGTACATTTCTGGGTTGCAGGCCATAACCCCCAGCAACCGCACATTGATGTTTCTCTCTCTCTCTCTTTCTCTCTCTCTCTCCCCCTTCCCTCCCTAAAAATAAATAAATAAAATCTTTAAAAAAAATAAAATATAAGCATTTGTTAATCTCTTGGGAGGGAAAAGTATACTCTCGGAAGGAGACAAGAGATGTCTGATACTTGGGGGAGTTTTGTATTCTACCAGAGACAGTCAGTCAGATGTGGCCACAAGAGGAGACACAGGGAAGGTACAGGAAAACAAAGTTTATTATCCTCACAGGTCCTAGCCAGTGTCCCCATGTGCCGGGAGGGTAACACACACGGAGGGAGCCCCAAGACAGGGGGCACAACCAAGCAGTGGGGAGCCAAGAGGGTGAGGACCCCAGGCAGTGCCTTCATCGGGAGCCAGGGCGAAGCACACGAGGAAAAGGTGTGAGGGAATTTCACTGGTGTGTATGACTGCTACTAGGTCGCAATCAGGGGAGGGCAAGAAAGGGAACTGGTGGTGGGGACCAAACAGCCCTATCACACTGGCGTCCCCAGTCACCTGCACAGGATGTTCACGGCCTGTTTGCAGTGATGTTGAGGCAGCAAGAAAACCTGAAGCTTAAACATTCACAACACAGGGAGGCGGGTGTTTAATCTACGCGGTGGTTCCAGGAGCCACAACAGTGTGCCTAACCTCCATTGATGACATCGCAGGCAAAGGACAGAAGCGGCGAGCCTGAAAGTAAAGGCCATTCCCAGGTCAAAGTGCATAGGGGAGAGAATACAAGAATGTTGTAAAGAAATTTGGAACCAAAGATGCCCTTAGGAAAAGCTTTTGTTTTGCACTTTTAGACTAAGAGGCATCAAAACTAAGAAGTTTGGTATACGCATTACAGTAACGACAGAGGTCACCCAGTTCACACGGGTGCACTCGCATACACAGCTGCACACACCCACCTCCTGACATACACGCCACACCCCACACCCGCAAGCAGAGCCGCTGGCTTACTGGTGAATCCCCAAAGGGCTGCTTACTGTGGTACTTCCACAGAACATATACTCAGTCAACACTCCTATATTACTTATGGAATAGGCTAACGGATGAATGAATGAACGAAGGAATGAACGAATGAATGAGAGAAATGTTCATCATTGTCTCCAGAAGTAGGATTCAGGGGTGTAGAATATGAGCCAAGCTTCCCATGTAATGGGTCTTCAGTGTGGATTAAGAAGGAATCCTCCGGATGACATATTATAGAATTGTATTCCTGAAACCTATATAATTTTTATCCAACGTAACCCCAATAAATTAAATAAAAATACTCGTTAAAAAGAGGAAACTCTTTGATTCTTTGGAGAAACGGTGATCTGAAGGAGCACCCTGGAGTCAGCGTGGCCTTCAATAGCGAGTCCAAGGAAAATCAAGGGGCCGCACAGCCAACACGTCTATAAAATCTATGTGACCCATTCAATTTTCCTTTTAAAAAAATTCCCTTTTGCAAAACTTACATGTAACAAATGTTCTAAAAAAAAAGCTGGCTTTGAATGGATGGAATGTTGCATGAGGTTCGAAGCAGGTCACTTTATGTCTCTATGACACCATTTGGCCGTCTGTGAAATACAATAAAATCATCCACATGCACTCCTTGCACTTGAACTGTTGAATGCAAATGCTAATTCCTTAACATGTGGAGGGCCTGGGGAAGGAGTTCTGAAGATATTGTGCGTTAGGAGAGATGTGAAGAACTGCCACAGGTCCACAGCGACCCCCTGGCAAAGTAAGGGGCTTTCTAAATGGACACAGTCCAGATAGGCCAATGGGAGGGCTGAGTCCACCCCTCTTTGCAGGAATATTTTAACCAGAGAAACAAAAAACACGACCAGCTCATCAATAAAGCAGGGGCCCCACTCATTACCCTATACAAGGTGAACGCCAGTTATGGAGGGCGGTGCAAAGTGTGACATGTAGCTCGCTGAAAAAGTCTGTGACTTCCTCAGAAGGATTGGGTTGAAGTCCAGGCTGTGCCACTAAGCAGTTGTGACTATGATCCTGGTCAAGTTACTTAATCTGACTTCCCAATTAACTGTACAAGCCCAGTGCCGGATGCACAGTGGGCTGCTAATGAACGGAGGAACGCAGGTCACTGTGAAGACCACACAAGATAGCATGTGTGCATTTAAGGCAACACACAGACGTGATCACACTCACTGTTACTTAGACAATAGACATCGTCACATAGTCTATTGTTACTACTAATAAGTATTCTACGACTCATTCGGAATCCTTGAAAATGGACTGATCGTTTTCATGGGGCCACATGGGCAGAGTTTGAACTGTTAGCCTGGGGTGCAAGTGATTTTTTCCTCTTGTGCAGATCTGCACAGCCAGAAGCTCCAGCTATTGAAGCCAAAGAGACAATTCCTCGGAGTCCTCGTGTTGTATACGTACATGCACCTTTGCCTTCTGTACTAGGGGATGTGAGGTACCGATGTAAGGCGAGCACAACTGCTCGCACTGTTCAAGTCCCTTTTATTGCCTGTTCAGTTTTAATATTTTCCCCCAACCAATTAACTTGAGCGCCAAAAGAAAGGCAAGAATTTTCCACCTTGCTGCTTAATTGGCAGTCTCACATTTGGCCTCTCGCACCTCTCCGAAGTTTGGCCACAGCGACTAGTGTGCTTCACGCCAGGCAGCATTTAGGGCTCTGTCAACACGAGGCAGCAGCACAAGCAAAAGGTTTCCTTGTGGCCACAATGCGACTTCATGCGGCTGACATGCGAGCAGAGAAAACACCGAGGTAGTCTGGGCAGTGACTTTATGAGCGAAGAGGAAGCAGAAAGAGAGCTATGGCGTGGTCTAGTTTGAGAAGTTGGGGGATCACTGCAGGTGCCCTGATGATAGAATCTATAGAGGTAACAGATGCACACAAGTTTAAATATCAACAGAGCGGGTCTGGGAGGGGCCTGTGTTACTGGCTGACGGGGGAGAAAGCCAGCCCGCAGTAACGTACCCCTCTTGCAACGCCTCCTCTACGTGCCACACAGGCTCCCCTAATGTCTTGTTATGAGTCTAATAAACAACTGTCGTATCAAGCTTTTGCTGAGCACTATTGACTATGCACCACTTTTGGAGAATTTGCCTGGGGAAATGGCTGCCCTCTATGCTCCACCCACTGTTATCTTCTGAGTGTTCCGAATCATCTCGAACCAGGAGGGAGAGGGACCAACTACTTCCTGCAGGTTTGGCATTTCACACACAGTTGACTGGATAATACTGATATCTGTGTTTACTACAAAGACAGGAAACCCAGCTACTTAGGGGAAGCAGGTTAATCTGCCCACCTTCCTCCATTGTGTCCGCCAAAGCCCCGCTGGGGTTGCTGCTGCTAGTTAGCTGGGTCTTGCCTTCCATACTCTCCGGGGCAACCTCCTCTTTTCTCGCTACTCTTTCCATCAACTTGAATAAAGCCTGGGGATATTCTATGTTGCTTTACTGCATTCTGAGATTTTAACAAAAAAAAATCATGAACCCATGTTTTTCCAGCATCAACTCAGGGCTAACCCCCAGCCAAATGAGGTGTTTTTCATCAAGTGTCCCTCAGCACTGTGGCTTCCCCATTTCCCACACCAAGCCCGATCCCCCATCCTGCCCCCAATGCCCCTTTCGTAAGCCTCTCACATCTCTCACTTACACTAAGCTGGGATTCTCCACCTCAGCACTGCTGACATGGGGGCTGGATAATTCATTGTGGTGGGGGCTGTCCTGTGCCCTGTAGGGGGCATAGCAGCATCCCGGGCCTCCACTCGTTAGACACTTGTAGCACCTTCTGTCTCCCACTGTAACAACTAAAACCGTCTTCAGACTTTGACAGATTTCCTCTTGGGGACACCACCACCCAGGCTGAGCACTATGGCACTAAAACGGACTTTTGCAGTGATCCCTCCCCGCTGGGGGACTGTCATTCAGTTACGGAAACTATGTTAGAACGATAGAATTTCCACCCTTCACCAGTTTTTAATGACCTTCCTAGGACCTGGAAGTCACTTCATGAAAGTGGTCCCTTCCTCAAGTTAAGGTAGCTCAGACAGCCATTGGCTGGTTTATCAGGTTTATACATTTGAGACCTGTAATAAACCCATCCCAAGTATTTGGCCCAAAGTGGTAGCAGTTTCAGGTACAAAACCTCTCATTCATTGGGCTTCAGGGCCCGTGCACTCCCTCAAGATCCTAGCATGAGTAAATACCAGGCGGAAGGGATGCTCTCCACCCTTCAAATGATGAATTTTCAAGGTCAAACTATACAGCTATGAAACCCAACCCTTAGGAGCCAGGGTCTATATACGTGGTCTCGGACAATTTACAGCTCAAACCAGAAGGTGATGTCATCAACCAAGGCACACATTCCACACCTCGTTTTCCTGCGGTGGGATTTACACGTTCTTGGAGAATGTTGCGTTGGCAGCGAGTGTTGAAGTGAGCAACAAAGACCCAGGACAAGCACAAACTACGCTTTAAGAGCGAAGCCCCATTCCTGTGTGGTTTGTAATCAGCCACAATGTGAATGCCACAGCACATTTTGCGCAGTGTAAAATCATTTACCATGGTGGGAGTGAGGGTGGCTTTAAATAGAACGAGAGAAAATGACTATTGCAGCAAGGAAGCTGGCTAATGAGCGCTAGCTTGTGGCAGAGTCGTTTCAAAGATTTGGCAAACTTGGGCAACCGACTGAAATTCAATATTGGGTCTACTGATGGGCTTGCATGATTCTAATCACAGCAAACAAGAAATGTGGACAGAGATCTCTGTGTCTAGAAAATCTTGTGAAGTTAAGCCCAATATTCTACCTTCATTTTCCCCCTCATTGAAAAATTGTCTTCTAATGAAAATAAAAAGGAGTTGGCTCAAAAATTTTTTAAGGTGAATTAAATGTATATGTATATTGGCCAATTATTTGTGTTGATAAAATATTTATAATCTATTCATTTGGGCTTTTTAAATGTTCAAGTTGTTTAAATCTCGCTACCATATCAGTACCATATTGATACCATATTAACTCCATTTCTACTGATAAAATTAAAAATGTAGAATACGTCCTGAATCTTCAGAGGTTATTAATTTCCAAAGTAAATTTAATTTTTTTAACTTCAGCCTCAACAGCACATACCAATTATTAATATCTCTGAAGGCTGATTTTTTCTCACTTTGAGGACAGCTCATAGAATCACAAAACAAAGCTTTAAAATGGCACTTGACAACTCCAAAGGTACTTGAGTCTCCTGGCAATATGATCTTCCTGCTGAAAAAACAGCTAACACATGGTATGATTTTTGCTAATCTATGGCTTTGGGATTATGCAACTGAGTTGGAGGTGGCACATTCTTGCTTGGCCATGTGAGGTGCACATGAATCACACAGAGCAGAGTGTGTGCAAGACCAAAACATGAAACCCAAGCCCAACGGTTCTACCCAGAAGGAGAGAAGTACATCATGGAAGATGCAACATCATATGCTGTTGTTTGAATGAAAAAAAGTGTTACGTCAGGTCACGTCTCTGGGGCATGGCCACCAGACAGTCCTGCGTGGACCCTGCCTTTAGCTCTGTGCCCCCAACCTATTCCCTCTTCTTCAACTACCCACGTCAGAGTGTTCATGAAGGCAAACTTTAAATAACTCATGAGTTTAGGGAATTGTTTTCTTTTAAAGTGTAATAACCAGACTGTTGACCTCTTAACTGGTGTGTGGGTGAGGGACTCTGACAACCTTTGCCCTCTGCCCCTCAAATTTTCTTTGCTGCAGACAGGCAATGGGAAACACCCTCGTCATGTGGAGAAAGGAGCACAGTATGGAGAAGGAGCTCAGCCAGGTAAGACATGTCGGATCTCCGAGCACGACCTTATGTTCACATCCCCTCTACTGTAGCTCAACTCTTCTATCTTCCTAGTTTTAAAAGTTACTATTTTCTTAATTTCCAGGGAAAATTTGAATCAAGTACCATAGATCAGTGAAAATTATTATTTAACTAAGGACACAAGGCAAGTAGCCTCAGAAGGTCAAGTACTGAACACTGTTTCTATAGGTTTAAGCGGCCTCTTTGAAACTCATTATCACCTTGACCATTTGATAGATATCATGGAGAGAGTACAAATTAAATTACAGTGCTCTCACTCGGCGGGGGTCTCAGGAAGATGATTTTGCATCAAACATGCCTTTGATAGTTTTCTATCAAAACATGCCTTGATTTAGTCTTTCTTAAAAACACAGTAAGTCACATAACCAACCTACTTTTCTTCTGCCACTGACTCCTAGCAGGTTTGGAATCCAACAAGCCACTCGTCTGGATCAACTGTATTATTTACACTTTCGTGTTGGTCTCTTCCCTGCCCCAATTTATCTTTCTCTTCTTGTATTTCTTTTTGCCATTCTGCTTACCTCTAATAGATATTATACACTGCCATAAATCCTTTCTGAAGTAATGTCATAGAAAAAAATCAATATTTGAATAAAAACAGAAGCAATAATCAAAATATGTAATAAGTACTATGGCGTGGCCATCGACCAGGCAGAAAGGCGCTGTCCATTAACAACAAAAACATCAAACCAGTGCACCCAGGCAGAGCACCGTCCTTGCTGAAACAGGTCAATAGCAGAGTCTCAGGTGGAAGGGACAGCACTTGCCTGCGACTCAGGGGACCAGGAAAAGCAGCATCAACCAGGATAAGAACAGACCCAAAGTCAAAAAGATCCAAGTTGGAAGCCTTGGCTCTACTCTCATTCACTTTCTGAGTTTCGGATTTCTCATATGCAAAAAAAGAAAATGGATACTTGCCTACTCCACAGGGGTGGTAGAGAAAGCCAAAAAGGTATATGGGTTTTTTGCGGAAAATAAAAATACATTACTCTATCAATGTAGGAATGCCACATCCCATATTATTGCTTGGAGCTTTCCGTGAATTTTTTCAATGAGCCACACCATTTTCTCCCAGTTTGTTTCATTGCAGAGAAATGTGGTCACACATTATAAATCTCTACCTTGGTGTCCGTGGGTAATCTTTCAGACTGCTACTGAAACTGGTGTGTTCTTCCACTGAGCAAAGCAGATGCACAGGGCCGCCAGGAGCTACCACCCTGTGCACAGAAGGCTACTCTACCGCAGCCTTGGAATTGGGCCACATGGCCACAGGAGCAGCCAGAAAGAAGGAAAGGGTGGGTGAGGCCAAAACTCAAGCCAGGCATTTCAACTTCAGCCCTTAGGCAGTGAGGTCATTTTCCATGCATTCTCTGTTTCCACTAGATTCAATGTCTCTTTAATGTTGAACACACAAAATCTGAAGTCATCTGATGAGCCATCCGGGCCAGAGCAATGGTGCTTGCCATCCTGAGATTGTCATTTAGAGATGGAATTTTTGTTGAGTCCAAGAATCAAGCCTAAAGTTTGAGGTTATGCTTTATCCTCCACATCCACGAGCTGCCGGTCCTCAGCAGGGAATGCCCCAGTCTCCGAGGTCACTTCATCATCTCTCTGAGAAGCAGAAGGATACAGTGATTCAGAGGCTGGGCTGGAATCCCAGCTCTGACATGGATTCCCTGTGTGGCTTTGGGCTTCAGTTCCCTCATGGATCAGATGAGAATAATAAGAGTGCCTCACTCAGAGTGGTAGCAAAGATTGAATGAGGTCATTCATGTACAGGACCTAGTTACTGCTCATAGAAGCACCCTGCATGTGGAAAGTGTAATTCTTATCCGTGCCCCCACATAAGAACAGTACGGTCTCAAACCTGTTAACCTTGCAAGGCTGCCACTGATTGGCCAGGCTCATCCCCACCCCTCACAAAAATTCTCTGCTACAGCCACAACGAACACTTGTTTTTTCATACCTGCTCAGCTTCAGTGGTTCTGTTCCCTCTGCGTTGAAAACGGTGGTATTGTGACATAATAAAAAGTACATGGCTAGCCTTCTGTCCCCAGTTCCTGGCACAGAGCTCCCCAAACCCTTGGAATTTCCTGAGCAACAGGGGAGAGGGTGTCTTTTGTTATTCATAATAAGTCCCTTTAAACCATACCTGAATTTACACAAATAAGGTAATTTTTGGGAAGCCCCTAGGCATGGGGTTCTGGTTTCCGGGAGAACCAATCTGTGATTATAGGGGTAGAACTTGCAGCCCCACCTCTCTTAATCTTCCTGGGGAGACAAGAGGGACTAGAGATTGAGTTCTATCACCAATGGCCAATAATCAATTATGTCTAAATAATGAAGTCTCCATAAAACCCTTATCCAATGGAGTTCAGAGGCTTCTGGGTTGGAGAACACACCAAGGTTCTGGCAAGGTGGGAAGAAGCTCCATGCCCCTCCACCTTGCCTGTGCATCTCTTCAATATGGCTGTTCCCAATTGTAAACCTTTGCTAACAAACTGGTAATTAGTAAGTAAACTCTTTTCCTGAGTTCTGTGAGCTGTTGAGCAAATTATTTAACCACCTAGGGTTTTTGTGGAAGCCTCTATTTATAGCTGATCAGTCAGATGTGCAGGGGACAACCTGGGACTTGAGATTGGCACCTGAAGTCAGAATCTCTTGTGGGACTGAGCACTTGACCTGTGGGGCCGGCGCTCACTCTAGGCAGCCAATGTCATGACCAAGTAAAGCTTGCAGGACACCCAATTTGTGTCTGCTAAGAACTGGAGAATGGCTTGGTGTGGAAAAACCCACATGTCTGGTATCAGAAATGTTGCGTGAGTGTACAAAAAGATGTGTTTTTTTAATGCCTTTACCAAGTTGTGCTTCTTGCTATGTCCTTCACTGGCAATCCAGGTCATGTCATCTGGGAAGTCTTCTCATACGCAACTCTCAGGATGAGACAGGTGTCCAGTCCTTCCTTCCTTGCTTCTTACATAAAAATTAAGTCTCTCTTCCAACTAGACTGTGAGCTCTTTGAGGACAGGCCCTAAGGTCCCTCCATTTTTCTGTCTTATAACCCAACAGGGAACTCAGTAATGCTGAATTAAACTACACATGAACAAATACATTTAACATATTGGGATACTGGCATTGCACACGAGCTCATGAGGTATCTGCCAACATGGTGTGATTTCATAGGTGGGAGGGGAAAAAATGTCTACTATATACTGACATGCTCTTCCCCCAGTGGGCTAATTTCTTACATTCCCATTCATTCATTTATCTACACATGGCCCGGACACTATGCTGGGTGCCAGGATTGCACAACATAATCAAACCTGGCCTCTACCCCACAACATTCCTCTTCTGGGCTGATGATTTTACATCCCTATGGAGTTCAGACAGTGGATACATAGCAGGTCATTCTCTAAATGTCCTTTATGCCCTTGTAACATGAGTGAAGGGTCGCAGACACATTTTGGCTGGGGTGCCAAGGGAGGACAGAGGAACACCTGAGGGGCTCTGGCCATCCGTGGAGGGCCATAATGAGCACCACCAAGAGCAAAAGAAAATGGGCTAGGAGAGAATGTCAAGTCAGAATGTCGAGTCAGAATTCTGCCCAGGACACATCTCTCTAGGAGTTGGCCAAAGGATAAGGCTTATTAATAAACAGACTTAGTGGGGAATGATCTGAAAATAACCATGCGCTAAAAGAAAGGGCCCCACCTATCCTGGAGTTCAACAGACCTGGGTTTGAATCTCAATCCCTCCAGTTAGCAGCTATAAAACTGCAGGCAAAGCTCGAATCCTCTGGTCTCCAGTTTCCTCATCTGTACAATGGAGATGACCTTACAGTATTTTTTGTGATGGTTAAATAAAATCCATTTTATATAAATAAAATGGATTTTATTTAACCATTGCAATTCAGCTGCATGTGTTTTCATAAATGTTGTCCCTATTTTCTGCTCTCCTACTTAGATACAAAGGAATCCCTGTATTTGGATGCACTTCTAATGCATGTGGCTCTGCAGGTGTCAGAGAATCCACAGGTATTTGTTCAAAAACCCACTGACAGACCCATCAGGAGAGCAGGAGCTGTGGGCAAGGCAGAGTCACTCTGGGCAGGACGTAGCTAGGGCTGCTGAGGTCTACCCCAGGGAAGATGGCCTCCCCCATGAATTCCCTTCTAGAACCGAGATGCAGAATAGACTAGTATGGGGGCCCTTCAAGATGAGCACAGTCCCACCCTTGCACATGGAGCTTCTGGAAGCCCTTTTTGGTAGCTCCAGGCATCAGGAGGTGGGCATGGCAGGCAGTGCTGGCCCCTGGCTGCAGCTCCTGCCCCTTGGCCTCCAGAAGCTGGTCCTCCTGCTCTCCTGGAGTCTGGGCTGACACTGTGAGCAGGGACGTGGGGTGAGAGGTGTGGGGTGGGGCTGTGCTTCCTTCATACAGGCCACTTGAAAGTCCTCTGAGAATGTCGTTTGGCATGGAAGAGAGGCAGGGGCAAGTGGAACCATGGAATCTCCCATTATAAAAGGTCTCATTCAGAGCTGCATGCCCTGTTGCACAACAAGGGAACAAGGAGACATTTGATGGCTTTAAAAGGCCTTGAGCTCAAACAAAGGAAACACAACTTTTCTGCTTTGTCTTCTGCTCTTCGAAGCCTGTCCTGTGTGATGGTAGGTTATGAAAACAATTGACAGCCTATCCCACCTGCCTGGGCGGAAAGCTTGCTTCCCAACAAAGAGCTGGAGGCAGCACTCTCTGACCTGGGCTTTCCCGAAAGCTCCAGCGCACATGTCACTGAACAGTGAGGAATCAGGATTATCGCATGTCCGATGCAGAAATGCGAACTCCGAGACTCATCCTCCCTCATCCTGATATCCAGTCCCTGGCCAAATCCCTAATCACATCTACACACCCTACTCCCCTCTCCCACCACTGCCCTTCTGTCAGTTTACTCCGTGGCTTCTGGAGTGGCCCGAGAGGCAACAAGCACTAAGACCAAGTCTGGAGAGTTTTCAGAACTGGCCAACATCAGGATGTCCTCCTGACTGAACTTGCATTTAACGTGTTTATTCCAATAAGCTGGACGAGCAGGAGCATCTTACGTACACATCTTATTCTTTAGAGCAAACCCACCTGGCCGGGGAACAGAGGCTCAGAGAAGCTGTCGAAGGCCCAGCACCAGCAAGGGGCAGAGTTCATTTTTGCCCTTCAGCACTTGCCTGCTCCCCTGCCCTGCAGCCGCTCACGTAAAGCTCAGGCCTGGGTAACACCCTTTCCACAGAGCCCCCCTCCCCCCATGGTGACCACATGGAGAGCAGGAACCACGGTGGGTATTGGTGGATGTTACCAGAACCCCTAAAAGGTCTTCAAAGATCTTCTAAAAATAATCATTTACACCAGGTACTTACATACTGACCAGCATCTGAATGTGTTAACTTCTCCACGTACAGGTTGCTCACATCACGTTTCTAATTAAGAAGCGGCACAAAGGCACAGCAGGTGTGCCCCTTCATAGGTACTACTGTAAGGGGCACAATGCATCTTTTGAAGTGTGAAACATTCGTGTTTCAGAAAAATAGTACTTCTGTGCAGAGAGGAAGGGCAACTCACCACTGGGAAATAAGTTCCCCAAAGAAACTCTCACGATGGAAACCCTGTGTTTCTGGTGCCCTCGTGCAGCCAGAGACGGGAGATTTTAAGGAGTCCTCCTCTGCAGGAAGGGTTGCCAGCTGCTCTCTCCTGCACATCCTCTCGGCAGATTAATCATCGGGCCCCGTAACCACAACGTGACCGCTATGTGAGGCGCCTTCTTCCCGAAACAATGCAGTTCTGTCCGATTGTCTCTGGGACGGCATTCACAGCTCCGGGACATCGCTCTGCTTTATGAAAGTACTCCGCACTGGCTTCTTGGGACATGGCTGGAAGGGGTGTCAAGCTGGATGGGCAATAACAAAGATTCCACTGGGTCCTGAGACATTCTTACTGTGTGGGGCACGCGGGAGGGGCACAGTGTGAAAGGGGAGGGAGGCCAGAGTGTGCTGAGCAAAGCCCAGTGTGAGTGTGTTGACCTATTACCCAGATAAAGCCTCGAGTGTCACCTTATGGGGGTCTCCCCTGCTGAAAGGCTCATGATGGGAATGAACACAATTGCTGGAGCCTCAACTCTGTCTCAGCAACTGATGAGATGAAATAGTTTCTATTCGCATGGCAGCTAGAGCCCTGGAATGCAGTATAGCGCTGCCGAGGGGCCTTGTGCAGCGTACAGAGCGACATTGTCATTCCCAGAATGTGGCAGCTGCCTTGCACAGTAGGCTGGTTCCCTCCACCCCCACACCTAAGGCCAGCAACCAAGAGTTCTTAAAATAATAACAGCTGGCCATGGACTCCCTGCGCAAACCCCAGATTCCAGTTAAAATTCTACTTGACGGAACAGGTTTTAGACCACAGCAAAGGCAACTCACAGCCCAAAGGCTCCCACCCCAGCCACTGTGCCTGGGCACCATCACCATGATTGTCCAAAGCTTTGTGGTCCGGGAGGAGAATTCTCCCGGATTCTTGGCCAAGTGCAAGGGCTCAAAGACCTTGACTTGAGCAGTCTGTCTGCTGTCTTTGCAATGCGCCGACACAAAAGTTGATGTGGGGCTCTGAGTGCGGTGTGGCCATGAGTTCATGTCCCGTGTCTGGCAGGCCCCTTTACTTAGGAGATACCCAGCAACCTCTACCCCCACCACAGAGCTGTTAGCAGGGTGGGCAAAGGGTGAGAGATATGGGAGGGTGAAAATCTCAGTTAGAGTCAGAAAAAGACTTCTTCAGCAACCCTGTTCCACACATCCAGAGTGACTGATGTTGGGCAAGGATGGCGGTAGCAACTTATCTGAAGCCTAAGGAAAAAAATATATGGAAATAAGGTTGAAAATCAAAGAAACTGGATTTTGTTGGTGGTGTCTGGTGACTCTGGATAGATTACTTAACTCTTCTGGGCCTCAGTTTCCCCATCTATAAAATGGAGCTAATGGCCCTAAATGAAAGTCTGAGATTTCGGTATAGGATTTCATTCAGTCTCTGCATTATAATCTAGGTCACTGAGAGTGAGCCCCTATCTTGTCCTGGTTCTGGGTCTTCTTCTGTGAAAAGAAAAGAGAGAGAGAGATGATGAGAGAGAGGAAAAGAGAAGAAAAAGAGGATCAGGTTGGGGGCCCTTTGCACTCGGCATTCCAGAGCCAGAGGAGAGCGGGAAGACTACGCCTCCTCCCAGTGATGTTGAGATAAAGTCTGTGTTTCTGTTTCCTGCAGGTCAGAAGGAGAGCAGCGCAGGAACTTCTCCAGCAAACTCCTGGGAAAGAGTGTCTCCATCCACACAGAACTAAGATGCTATCTGTCCAAGACTTTCCACCCTAACTAACACGTCTTATCTTCTGTCATCTGCACGGGTGACTGTGAAAAACGCTCTCAAGGGGTGTTTCTGATTCATTCTGGTGATGGTCCATGATGTCTGAAGAAGTTAAAGTTTAAAACTCTCTCCCTTCCCCTTGGCCTTGCAATCGCCTCTGTGGATTGCACCCATTGTGGGGTGGTTCCTGAGGCCCTGAGTTTTCTAGGAAGCAGGAGCCTGACCAGGCTATTGGCTCCTGTTTGCTGGAGAGGAAAACTTGCCCAGCTTTCAAATGGGTTCTCACCCAGCAGACAACAAATGCAGCCCAGCCTGGTCAACACCTCCATTTTGGCTGGTGTTTTAAGACCTCCATCTAGGAATAAACTTCCTCCAAGATAAAACAACAGGTCTGAGCACGGCAGACAATAGTAATATTGTCTTGGGAGTTGGAGACCCTGCTCCTGAAGGCACTTAGGGACACGTGTAAGATTCTCATTGATCCGGACAATCTATGTATTGTTCAGAAACCAGCCCCAAGCAAAGGCGCTGAGTCAGTTTGGGGTCCTTTAAAACATTCAAGTAGATTTGCAGTCTCCAAAGGACAGAGAGAATTTGGAGAGGGTGGGGGAGCTAGCAGGTGATGTGCAGTGACTGCCACACGGGCCAGGACTCAGGGTGCTTCCGACCCTCTGTTTCAGCCTCAAACACACCTGCAGAAGAGCGTGCAGGTTAGGTGTGCAAGTGCATGCAGCGCACATGTGTTACAGGTGCTGGCCTGTCATAGTTCACACATGTCGGTGCTGCTGTGGTCTGTGTGAGAGACGTGACTGCCTATTGGCATGGATCTGGGGGACGGTTTCCAGTTTGGGGTACAAACTGGAGAGGAGATGGATGTCAGCACTGGAGGTATTGGGATGCACACCCAAGCACAGGTGTGGACGTGCAGGCATGTATGTGTACGCCTCACCTGTGTCAAGTATGTTACTGTGAGAGGGGCAGTGAGGTTTTATAGAAAACAGGACTGTGGACAGGCCCACAGAATTATCAGTCTTCAGCTTGACTCAGTGAGGATGCCACTGGTCCAACCCAAACCTAGTTCTCAGACCCATCCATCCACTGCAGAGGTTTTCGTACATGCCTAGTATGTGCAAAAGTCTGTGTCAGACACTGTCAAAGGGTAGGAGAGAAGGAGAGGAGGCGAGGTCACCACATAGTATGAAAGATGATGGCACCTGTATTATTTCTAAGGTAGCACGCCCCCGAGTAGACAGGAGCCCGGTAAAGGCATCTTCATCCAACCACAGTGCTCAGACACCTGTCTGGTGCCTCACCTGAGGATGTTTTCAACTATAAATTATAGAAGAAAACAAAAAGGGATATTTTCCAACATGTGAGTGAATCTATGAAATGCAACTGATACTCTTTTCGTGTACAGTGAATCAGACTTGTCTTGTAAGACAAACTATAATATAATTACTAGTACACGTGTGAGGTTGACTTTTGGTTTGTACCTCATTAAGGAACTGACAAGGATGCTGCAAGGATAAATAAGTGATGATGAAAATGATGACGATGATGATGATGACCAGTCATAGATATTTAAGACCTTAGATATTTGGGGCACTGGAGAAAGAAAACCCAACATGAATGGGTTTGCACGATGGTTTTGGACCTGCACCTGTGTGCCTTGGAACATCGGCGAGAGAGACCCGATGGGGGAAGCTCTGAAGGGAGACGGGGCGAACTGGAGAGGACTGGTGGGTGGGCAACCATGGCTCACTCCCCACAGGTGTTCGCTTCCCAGGAGGCCCTCTGGAGATGCTAAGCTTCACCTTTGAGCCCAAGCACTCCGCTCCTCATTGTGTAAGCTGAGGAGACAGTCACTCCTTAGGATGGCTACTGTATGAGGGGTGGTTGCGTTGGTAGCCAAGGTCGTCATTCAATCCCCAGCCCATTTCTACCTCCAAACATTCTACCCCCACTGGCTGCTTTAGCAAAACCTGTCCTGGATACAACCCTCCCAGTGCCCTGCACACGCTTTCACAGCGGGCAGCTTCCAGGGTTAGCACAGATTTGAAACTGGCCACGGCATCTCCGTTAGTGCCCACACAAAGAACACCGGCTCCTCAAACTTGTAGTTCTTGCAGTTCATGTGGAGCATTGTCACGCTCACAGGTCAATGGGTCTGAACAGCCACCATCCTGTGAGGCAGACAGAGTTGCTCAAGAATATGGCCAGGCAGGTCAACCAATGTGGAAAGGGTAGAATTACTATTCATTGCCAAAACTATCTACATATTAGAAGGCATCTGCAGTTGGAACTGTGCAGCAATCAACACATCATAACACATTCTACTCTGTCACAGGGACAGCCAGGCCCTTGCGGGGAAAACATGTTGCCCCTGGAGCAGACCGCCACATGGAAGTGCCCTGCTCGGGTGGAGGGGGCTTCTCCTACTGCAAGAACCAAGGCCAAGGGCGGGGGGCAGGGAGAGCCGCTACTGGAATATTCAACCTGGGGAGAGAGAACTAAGAACCAAACTGTAATGACAGTAAACCTGGTTACTCTCATCAAGGAATTTACAGATTGTTAATTTTCTAAAATTATATACTATTTTTATATCACTTCTGATTACAATGAGCCCGAAAGAGATTTTTCTTTAAAAAATCAATATTTTCTTCTATTCTAGGGACATGTTTCTGAAATTGAGTGTGAATGCTCATGGACCTACATTTTTGACCGGGAAAGGAAAGTACAGGGAATCTGGAATGTCCCAGGTACACTCAGCTGCATGTATGAGGTTGTTGGTTACATTGCGGGGGCCTCCACACTGCAGATATGGCCAGACTGATTACTGGCAACAATGGCTAGCTGGCTTATAATCTCTTGAAATTGAGTTATGCAAATAAATCAAGTTGATCCTCATTTCTTTTGACTATCTAGATACTTTTTTAAAATGTAATACTGGCTTATTTCTTAGGGAATTTCCTATAAGGAACGATAATTTCTAAGCAAATTTTTATTTCTACCCACTTAATATTAATACATTTCCCATCCTCCAGGGTTTATGGCTAAATGTAGTTCTGCTTTGTGAGTGTCTCGCCATCTTTTCCTGGCACAAGGTCAAAATCACCCTCAGCCTCCAAACCCACATTTCTTGTGGAGTTAAAACTTGATATCCTCTGCAGTGGAAGGCCACTGGATTTTCTTGAGCAAGGGAATGGCATGTAGAAGGAGAATTTAACTCTGTTACTCTACATTGCTGAGCATGGAACGGGGAGTATTATCAACAGAAAAGGCCTCTATGTTATAGCTATGTGGGAGGGAAAGCGGTATGTAGAAAGAACTTTGGCCAGGAGTCAGCAGATAAGAAAATCTGATCTTCTAATAATTTCTCTGGCACTGATTCACTGTGTTACTTTGGGCAGGTTACAACCTCTCTCTGGGCCTCTAATTTTCCTCTATAAAGAAAGCTTTCTACATATCCATCCAGGCTTGGCCATACTGTGGCGTTCCCATTCTATCCCCAATGCGTAGCTTGTATACATGACTTTTCTTTCTCCTGGTTGTTTCAACCGTCCGGTGTCCAAGAAGAGACCAGGCATTGCAGAATGGCCCTAGAAAGCTCGTGCGGACTCTTTTGTGAAGAAGCAGTGACATCCACCCAAATAGAGACTAGCATCTTAGGATCTTTCTGGTAGAAGGGAGGAGAGAACCTGACCAAGAGGGAGGGGAAGTCCTTGAGTCCACGGTCAGGAGGAAAACACTCCCACAGTCACAAACACACCCGCCCTTCCCCAGCCCCTCCAAATCCATCGGCGAACTCAAGAAGACCCGTGCAACGTTTAAACGTAGACATCATAAGTAATGCCCCTAACTTACAAAGATACATCATGTATGTTCCATTTGGGACATTACAACGTATTAAGATAAATCTCCTTATTTTGTCAGGTTGGGATAGCCACAAGGAAGCAAGCAAGCATTCTTGCCTGCCTAGATGAAGCGCTGCTGGGCTGATTCACAGCTCAGGGACTGAGGAAGGGTGTTCATCTCACCCGGTGATTTTACGAGGCTGACTTGAATATTGCCCAATGAGATCTCTCTTTTTTTTTTTAAAGACATTTTGCCAGCTTTTTTTTTTCCACCTCCCTCTTGGTAGCAAACTGAGATTTTGCATTCAGTGATATATGTTAGACACTTGTTTACTTGAAACTTCCTAAAAACAAACTGTTCATCTTGGGCGTAACAGAACTGCTCTCTTTTTACATGGGCTGTTCCCAGGCCCTCCGCAGAGCCTCGCCAACACAAACACCTACTTACCAGGGCTGCGCTCCAACCACTGGAAGCCCTTGGTGACTCTGCCATTGGGCTGCAGTCGATAATTTGCATTAGCGCTTAATTTGTTCAGTATGCCTTACTAATTTGGCAATATTTATTTTGGCTCCGAGAGCACAAGGCAGCCAAGTTCTTTTGTTTGGTTTGGTGTCTTTTTTTCACTTTCATAAAAGGATTGAGATATGAAAACGTTACCATGTCATGGACAGGGCTGGTTTCCTGTTTATGATTCACCATAAATATGAAAGGTGCTGGTGACATTTCTCAGCTGAGAGAGTCCATGCGGCCCGTGTGGATAGCAAACCCTCAAGCAGGGTGGTCTGGAGGTGACTTGCTGACCTTGTATAACGTCAGGAGGAATTATTGCTAAAGTACAGTAGCCAGATACTGCCCGCGTGGGCATGCGTACACACACTTACACACATACACACAACTGGAATGGTTCCCCTCGCCCTCCCTGCTACAGGGACGAGGCTCTTATCATCATACCTTTGCATTCTCAAATCATCCTTCAGCTGTCATGGAAAAAAAAAAGTGACAAAAGTGCATTTGTGTCTGTCATTTTTTTGTCTGTTTGGTTTATATATCCTTTGACAAGACTCTCCCACAGAAACAAACCCTCGTCCCTAGCCTGCACCCCGAAAACTCTCCCAGTGGGCCCCGGGCTGCAGCAGCTCTGCAGCCATTTTTTTTTTTCCCTCCGAGGGAGGCTGCAGCTGCCGGGTCCCAGCACAGGCTGTGGAGCCTTGGTGCTCATTTCTGAGAACACGGTAGTTACCAGACTCTGACCTTCCTAAGACTTGTGTGTTCAGGCAAGGGTGGCCTCACGGTCTGGGTTTGTATTGTTTCTGGAACGTAGTGGGCAAATAGAGTGCCCCTAGAGAGAAGGCTGTTCTCACTCAAAGACAAGTAGCTTTGATGCCTGACATCTTGGGAAAGTCTCAGAAGGCTCGGGCTTATGGCATCAGACTACATCCATCCATCTCAGCTCTGGGCTCCTCCAGCCCCCAACCCGCAGGCACTCGGGAGTTGGTCTGCGATATTAAGGCTGCATATTTTGCAAAATGAATCAACTTGAGTCATGCACAGCCACACTATAGAGGCTGTTACTTCTCCTCCCACAGACAAAACTCTGCCCATGAAATACTGAAGACCATTTGCAGAACATTGACTACCCACTCCCTAAACGTGCTATGGTTTCTGTGTTTAGTACAGCGCCACAGAATTGCCAAGCTGCTCCATCTGCCCAGAGCTCCCTTCCTCCAGTACGCATGCCCTCCAGCAGCCGGTTTCAATGTAACCACTTCTGTCATGGTTCTGCCAACTCCCCAGTAACAAAGCCCTTTTCCCCCATGCTTCACCTGATCTGTGTACTTTTATTTTCTTCACTGTTGTTCAGTTACAGTTGTCCTTATTTTCCCCCCATTCCTCTCCCCTGCCCTACTCACCCCCACCTCCCACACTCAATTCTCCCCCACCTGGCTGTCTTTGTCCGTGGGTCCTTTATACACGATCTGTGTACTTTTATTTGTTCATTTTTCCTTGTAAGCCTTATTTCACTTATTTAAATAGTACATATTTTAATGGCACTGTATGCCAAACACCATGATGCCACTTTTTCTAAAATACTGCAATGTTTGTCTATAAAAATGATCTCTTTGACAAAACTATAGTTCTTATGAAGTCGAGGGCTTTGTCATCTAGATCTTAAAATCCCAAGTGCCCCAGGCTCATGACTTATATTTACAAAAACAAATCAATGTCCTGCCCTCTACAATTCAGCCCTAACTAACCATTGTTTATCGGATCATTGTTAGCCATACCCACAGAAAACAAGCCACGCCTAGCCTGAGTAGTCATGCACCCAAGTACTAGCTTTGAATGCGGGAACAACGGATTATTTCATGATGGGTAGCTGGGAAAGTTAGTGTCTCAGTTTCTTCGTCCTTAAATAGAGATTAAAATGCTCACACTTTGAGTGTGAGAATTAAAGAAAATAATGTGTAAAATGCATTTTTCATTTATACCAATGTTCTATGAGTGATGGACATGTTTTAATGATCAATATGATTAGGAATCTTGTTCAAAGCAACATCATAAACTTTTAGAATGACACATAGTGAAACATTGAGGAATGCTGTCAGGGCTGGACAAGCAGCTCAAATGCAATAAATGGTGTCCACCTTGTGTGCCAACAAGACTCCTCTGGGCTCATCTCAAAGCATCAGGGAGGTGTCATCATTCAGTTACTTAGATACAGACGCTCTTGCAGATGTAAGGTGGAAAGGGGACCAAGGTACACAAAAGGCATTCCAGGGCAGGCAACTAATCACCACCATGCACTCACATCAGTAAGAGGCACGTATGAAATGGCCAAGGCCTCGCAGTCTTTAAGCCACTGTGTCAGGGTGACTTCACAGGACGGGACCCCTCCCCAAGGTCATGGACTGGCACCCTGGGCAGCAGGGCAGCTATTTACGCCGGGACAACACACGTAAACAGAACTGTCCTGGGCAACCGGGATACATGGTTGCCCCGTATAGTTAACGAAAGGAATACAGACTTTTATTTTTAAAAAAGACTAAGTATAGTGATGAGATGATGTGATTGACGCCGCTAGGAGCTCACTCTAGCGCTGTAAGAAAAATGCAGTGGTGGTCAGTGAGCCAGGGCGCAGGAAAAGCACTCGGGTCTCTGGCCGCAGAGCAGGGAGAGGAAGCCGATGTTGTCAACTAGGATGACCGCATCAGCTGAGAGATTCCGTAGACCAGTGGGGAAAGGGAGGTAGAAACTGGCACTTGAAGTATATTTAATGAAAGCCCTGTTTCATAGCAGACATTTTATAAATGTTTATCCACTCATCAATGTCCACAGTCAACAAATATCGGAGCAGTAGTACAGACCGAGAACTGTTCTGAACAATAAAACACCGGCCCTCCCCAGTCTTCAGAGCCAACCTGGTCAGTATGGCGGAGGTCAAGTCTCTCTGATACCATCTAACGATCCCATACAATTTCCATAGTACTTCCGACAGGGTTCTGCTGAACAACAAGTTGACCCAAAAGGTCATATAAAAAAAGTACCTTTCAAGTTTCTACTATTAAAAACCATGTTGCAAAAGACAATCCTGTGCATATAAATTGAAAGCTTGTGAGAACATCCAAGAAAAATGACAAATGAGGAAAAATTATTTGAAACACATATGATTAAGGACTGATAACACATAGAGAACTCTAATATTCATAAAACTAAAAATAGAATATTGAACAAGAATTACGGGTAGAAAGTTTATAGGAAAAGTCAAATGACAAACTTATGGGAGATGTTCAATTTCATTTATAACTAATGAAATGCAAATTAAAAGTTACAAGATACAATCTATCAATTTTGCCAGCACTAAGAAGTTTCAAAATATCTACCTGGCAACTACATGGAGAAATAAATTCATAAAAATGCTAATAATCAATTTTAATAATTATTATAATTTTAAAATGGCATAATCCTTAATGCAGCAATTCAACTTCTAGAAATGTACATTATTTAAGTCACAATGAGAAATTTTTTTCTTGACATCATTCTAATTTTCTGTATTTTTCTGAGTATTTTTGCCTGCTCATCCTATTAGGTAATTTAAAAAATATTTTCTCCTATTTACTTGGATTTGTTTTATTTTATTATATATTTAAATTCTTCATATATTAATTATTTTTGTTTTTACCAATAATAAAAAATTAAACTTCTGTATTTCTCTCTGAGTATAGATTTTGGTATGCAATATTCTAAAGTGCTTTATTTCCCAATGTTATCTTAGAACAAATTATTATCTAAGTAGTGTTTTATTTTTGTTTTAATTAATTTTAATTAAAATGATAGAATGCATTTTTATTGCACAGTCTGAAAATTACACCTATAAAATTACTTTTGTATGTTTTAGAATTTATTGAGATTTTCTTTATCATCTAGTTTATGATTATTTAATTGTCCATTGGGCACTCCCATTTTTCTTTGTATCTCTAATTGATTTTTCTTTATATATCTGGTATAACATTAAATGAATAAAGTCAATATCTGTTGCTACATATATTGTGAAGTTGGGCTTTCATTTTTTTTTTCAAGGATAATATTATATTAGTCATTTTTTTGTATATTAAGTTTTAATTTCTTAAAAAAAATTTTCTGGCTGGAAGATATGGTCCCTCCCAGAGGCTAATCAATTCTTAGTGAGAGCAGGATTCAGGTCAGAGCATGCTTTTTTAAAATTACTTTTTATTTTAGCTCAACTGAGGTACAATTACCATATAAAATTGTCACATGAAGTGTGCATCACGATGATTTGACATAGGTAGTACACATGGGAAAGGATTCCCACCATCTAGGTTAGTGACACATTCATTACCTCATCACACTTGTTTTTGTTCGGTTCGGTTCGATTTGGTGAAAACATGTGAGTCCTACTCTCCGCAAATGTTCACTTCGCAGCCGCGCTATCACTGCAGTCACCGTGCTCTGCATTAGATGCTCAGAACGCAACCCTGCCTACAGCGGAAAGTTTGCACCCTTTCCCCCACGTCTCCCTGCATCTTCACCCCGAGCCCCTGCTTGCTTCTCTGACTTAGTGTAATGTCCTCCAGGTTCATCTGTGTTGTCAAAAGTGGCAGGATTTCTTTCTTTCTCAAGGATGAATAATATTTCAACGCACACACACACACACACACCCCACATCATCAGGAACACGCCTCTGACATGCAAACCAACCAATCCAGATAGATCCAAATAAGGGAATCCTCCATTTGGCCCATTCACCCCAGAAAGCAATACTTTTCTGATGTATTCATCCCAGGGCAGGGTACGAGGAGTTATCCCTATAGTTTAGAACCTGCCCAGACCATTCAAACTAGTCAGTCTTCAACTCTTTGCCCTGCCCTACCCCACAGTCAAGGTTGTGGCCTGAAGCCATCGCTTGCTCCTGTGACGCGGTGCCGGTCCGTCCTGCGGCGCTGCATGTCGGGCCGAGCCTCTCGTTTCTAGGGGGAACCATGAGGAACACTCAACTTCCTCTCAATGGCATCGGCCTCTCTGTGTCACCACTCAGTCACCTGCACAAATGGAGACCCAGGCACAGAACACACTATCTCCCTGGTCAGTACTTTTACTGAAGTTACATTCTGCCTAAAACTGATCATTCCTCTCTATATTCGTATTTTTCAGCATTATTAAGAAAGAGAACCTCTGTGAGTATCATGGAGTCAACACTGTGTGATGGAATGTCCTTCTACAGTTATGGAAGACCCCGAGGAAGCGCAGGTCTGGAAGGAGGAAGAGCGCAGCAGAGAAAAGCCCCCAGGCCCCTGGCCAGTAGCACTCCCGGGGGCAGAAAGGCTGCAGTTTTGCTGGGAAATCCAGAAACACGGAGCTGCCAGAGTGGGGCCATGAAGGGCAGCGGGTGGGGACATGACGTGTCTGAAAAATTAAATCCTCTGCTGAACTAGGACTTACTCTGTAATTCTATAGCCAAGCTCCTGCCCAGGGGCTGCAGAGGCTATGGGTCAGCAGGACCGGCAGTCCGCAAAACCCGGGGATGGGGGACGCGAACCAGCCGGAACCCTCTAGCGCCTCCACGACGCTCTGCTCATAAACGTACCCACAATGACCTCCAGCGCAGTTCTGTCTTGCAAGTATCAAGGGAATTCCTTTTTCATCCTACTCTAGCCTGGAAACGCGGAGAGATGGGGATTCTGGGAAACCATGCCGGAAGAACCAAGCAGACACAACGCCAGCCTCCAGCTGTCCCTCTGCTGTCATCAGGCCGTATTTGCCAGGGGTCTCTGCCCGTCTCACCGTTCTGATCTTTCCTGTGTTCTTTTGTTTCAAGCTTGTCCCTTATAAAGGGCAGACATTTGTTTTAATGAAGGTGATTGTTGCTCCCCAGAGAAGGTTGTCTTTTAATAAGGATGCTAAAACTATTTGTCTCTATTTTCCGAATTAATTTGTCTGACTTTCCTGTCATCTTTTTGGTGCTCCATATTTGTCATTTATATTATGTATTTCTGTGTTTTTCCGCTTGAAGGTCTTGGCTTTTATCTCTCCCTGCGCTTTAATAGGTACACATCTGCTTTTGATTATTTTGATGATTACTTTTAAGATTTTTTAAAAATATCCTTAAACCTATATCTGTCGGTTGAACAAGGTCAGGACAAAACACCGAGGCATAACGGCAAAAGCCCCAGCCAGGCGAACAATCAGATGCCAGCGGACACCCAGCCCCAGCCGCTCGTAGCCCTGTAACGTCTCCCTGTCTCCTTCTTCCGCTGACCCTGGAGAGCTGCTTTGTGGTCCCGTGTCACAGCGAGAACAGGGCCTCGGATACTATCATTATTGCCACCAGTATCCAGTGCCGGCTGCGTGCTAGGCCATGTGTGATCCTTGCATCACCTCATTTAACCCTCACAACATCCCTCCAAAGCAGTGTTACCGTTTTCATTCCAGTAAAGCGGGGCTCATGAAGATTAAAGGACTTGTCAAGGTCGCTTAGGCAGTAAGGACCAGAATGAGATTTAAACCCAATTACTTCTCACCTCAAATCAGTCCTCTGAACTGTAACCCAGACTGTACATACACAACAAGTTTTCTAAGCTCTAAGTCATACCAACTTACAAGCACGTTTTGGAAAAAGCATTATTTTATGTGCGTACTCAATAAACGACAATTATTATTGTAACTATCATCTTCGATTCTCCCCGCATGTAGAATGTTTAACCCACTTTTCTTACCCCTCCTCTTCCCCCACCTTGCCTTCCCCCACCACCTCATCCACACCCAGCCGTGCCACAGCCCCACCCACGCTGTCCTGGCCGCCGCAGACACCAGCCCCTATAAAGCAGCAGAGCCTGAGTCCTGCTAAAGACCGGGCAATTCGGACTGATTGGTAGATGGGAGAAGAAGGATACCCTCTTTCCTCGTGCTCAGTGGGAGCAGTTTTCTCTGTGCTCAGCAACATCAGGGGAGCAGGCCTCAGGTGACGACTTTTCCCTTAAAGACTCGTGGTCCTGCAGTTGTAGCAGTGACTTCGAGTTCTGGAGAAAGGGGGCATTAGCCCCAAATGTTGGTGGGGTGTGAGTTTTCATCTTCTCTTGTGTCCCCATGGGAATTTTAGTGGAAATCTGAGAGATCCAGTTGTATCTTGATTTTGTGATGCTTGGCATTAAAAAAAAAAATTCTAACCAAATCCAATGAGTTAAATCTACGCGTTCCAGCCACAGAACTGACAAGGTTAAAACCGTGTGGGTCGGTTTTGCAGAGGCAGAGTAACAGCAGCAAGAGCAAAGGCACTGGCAGCAAACATACTTGGGTGTGAATGCCGGCTTCGCCAATGATTAGCTGGAAGGCCCTGGGCACATCACTCAGTGTCTCTGTGCCTCACTTAACTCACCTGTAAAACAGGGTTAACGATGCCTACCTGGCCAAGTATAATGAGGACAACAAATAGTTACCGGCACAGAGAAAATACTCAATGGATGGCAGTTGCTTCTGGGGGTGACGTGCGGTGTCTCTTGTCACTCTCGCACGAACTGCTTTTCCCTCGGGGTGACCGTGGCAGTTGCCCGGCGAAAGCGAACTCATGCGGAGCCCCAAAGCGTTGGTCAGCCTGAGCTTTGCTACTGTATACACAGATTACGAACTACTTAGTTGATTTACACATTTCTTCAGCGGAAGGGAAATATTTACTGGGTAGATTCAATTGAATTAAAACAAACAGATTAAGAGGAGTCTGGAGGCAGCCCCTCCACTCAGCAAGGCACAAGCCGCCTTGCTCTGAGCAGCAAACTCATGCCAACAGCTTGACGAATTTAGCAGTAACATGAGGAGGTGTGACTAGACGGCAAAAGGGGCTGAAATACGTGAGGAGGAGGGATTTCTCTTCGCATTGTATTCGCATCAGCTCGCTAATCCAGACCCGCACAGACAAGGAACGCCAAGTCTGCGCGAAAGAGCACGGGCCGAAAGGCCTGCGATGTAGGACGGTTCCGTTTCCGTGAGAGGCAGGGCCATCTTATACATGCTGGGGTTTTTTTTTCTCCAAAGGTGAAATGGCACGTTAGCCCTTTATAATTCAGACCAGGTTTTCTCATAAATGGAAATTTGTATTGGATCAGGTGATCAGCCTCCCAGGGTGGCCACACAAGCATTTCTAGTCCTGAGAGCATGAAGTGACAAGCGCCACGGCGGATGACGTGGAGCCCCCTGAAGCAGCGTTTCACGGCAGCCACAGCGTTTGCTTGCCTGCGTGCTGGTTTTAGACATTCCGCGTGAAGCTGAATGCTCTCGGAGACTGTCTACTCTTTTTATAACAGTGCTCAGTGGCGGTGAAGTATGTTCTTACAACAACATGGGATGATGCTTCTATGGATTTTCTAGCACCTTCTAGTCTACATTACATGTCTGCCTTAGCTTAATTATGTCACAGGAAGCACTGCTTAGCCCCAGATTTCCCAAACTGTGCTCCCCAGCTTAGTATTTCAGGAAATGTTAACAGTTCTAGAAAAAAAATTACTTTGTAAGATAACTTTTTACAAAGGTATGGAAATGCAATACACAAAAACTCCCTCTTGGAGATTCACAATGCACATTAAATTATTAAGGATTCTAAGGTAAAGAAACCTTTCAAACTTCATCTCATTGGCTGCCATGAAAATTAATTTTCTTTCATACCAAGTTTTTGTTTCGTGTAACCCTAACTAAAATCCTGAGAACAGCACTCAGGGAGACCCCAGACTGGAAAATCTACTTATTTCCACACGATAGTGCACATATTGTTTAACACCCAGAGTAAAACAATAGCCCGATACATACGCTCTCAGTTGCATTCAGCACTGTGATAATAAACACTGTATACTATTGATATGTCAAAGGTAACCTGAACTTTTGCACACGATCCTGAGAAGGTAGTGATCATGTCTAACATAGAATTCAGGGGGAAATAGATTACAAGCGTCCGTGGGAAGGCACCATAGCTTCTCTCACTTCTGTCTCTGGAGTTTCAACCATGATTTCTGGGACAGCATCTTCCCCAGGAGAATTTGCTCAGATGGAAGCGTGGGTTCAGTGTTCGCCCTCAGGCAGGGAGTATCTGTACTGGCACTGCTGCTACTGCAAAGACTCAGCAATATACAGATATATTGGCTGTCTCTAGTGTTTTCAATAGTATTTTCTTTCTTCTTTTCTCAAGGATATAATTAGTCTACTCCCCTTGCTGTGTTTTTTACTCTGAAACTATATGTAAAAAAAAAAAAAAAAAAAAAAAAAAACCAACAACCAAACCCCGTCTCCATATAAGGATGTAAAAGCAAACTTGAGTTAGGGTTCCCGGCTCTAAAGGAGAGGGTCCTCCTGAATGAGTGAGATTTCATACTTTGCTGACGACACAACACATTAGGCCGGGAAGAGTCTTAACCCATCTGTCTGCTGCTGGAAGTGTGCACTCTGACTAGGCAAGGCCAGGAACTTTGGGGTAGGGGAAGGGAATTCACTGTGCAACCCGGATTCCCGGCGTGCACTAGTGATCTGACCCAGAAAGGTCCAGACCCAGCCCTCGTCTGTAGTTCTGGCAGACCTGCTGGAGACCAGCGGCTCGGGCTTATTTAATTACCTCGTAGCTGGTGGAGTTCATGCGGCTTTCCATGGCACTTGAAAACCAAAGGGTTTGGTTTCATGTTCTTGAACTTGGGTGACACAAATATTTCAGTGGTGAATCAGTCCTGGAGAAGGGAGGTGGGTAAGGTGGGGAGTGTTTGTAGAAGACATTTCATCACCACTAGTCAAACATGTCTCATTGTTGGTTCAGGAGGTGCCGGTATTTTCCTCTTCGAAGGGGATGCTCAGGGAGCCAAGAGCTTCCAGCCTGGAGCTTAGCTGCAGGGAAGGGCAGTGGCCATTTGCACACAGGAAACCCGCAGGACTAGTTGCTTTGGAATGTTGATAGTCTTAAGGGAACGGTTTTGTGTCTTTCCTCGGTGGAGCAAAAAAAATTGGTAGGTCTATGTAAAAAAAGACCGAGGCAATCTTAGTGTTGCTATGGAAAATTTGTCCTCTGGCATGGCTTTTTTTAAAAAAGACTCCTCTAGTTGCAGAACCCCAAGAATGAGGTCAAGAAACTTGTAATTTCAGCAAATCATCACTGCTGATATCAATAGTTAAAAGGCTCGGTTGAGAGATGAGAATATGGGATTTCTTTGGCTTGAGTGCCTCACTCGGACCATAAGCGAAAGAGACCCAGACCTTACCTAGCAGTGTCCCCCAAGAGCCCTCGCCCTTCAGGTGAAGAGGAGGTGGCACCATGGCCCTGAGTAGCCTTCCAAGCCTCGGGAAATGCAAGTCATCTAAACAGCTTGCTGTCATTCTTGGGGGTGGGTGGCATTGTAAGTGGCAAGGAGGTCCGAGAAGATTGCATTAAGAAAAATCATAGCTGGAGCATGCCAAGAAACACAAACCAAAAGGAAATATTTTAAGAAAATAAACAAAGCTACTGAGTCAAACATACAAAGCAGGAAAGAGGAACAAAAGATTGTTTGAGGCCTGAGGTTTGAACATTTTGAAGCCACATATGTGGATGGGCCAGCCCAAGAACTGGAGAAGTCTTCCAGCTGTGTAAGCGTTGAGGCAGCCTGCTCCCGCCAGGGGTTCCCCAGCCTGCGGGGCCCTGAGCAAGCCCACCGAGCTAGCTGCCTGTGCTGGCTTGAACTCAGCCTTCAGCGATGCAGAAATAGGGCCCTTCAACGGTAGGCCACACAGATGGGGCCGAGAGGGCTGACCGCCTCCCCGCCCCGCCCCCGCCGGCTGAGGAGCTCCTGTCATATGCACTGAAGTGTCCTCCAGCCCGAAATCCGTTGTTCGGGAAGCCAGAAGGACATGAGTGATACATCATATAACAGTGCTATATCCGTGTGTGTATACCGGGTTTTCTAAGTTCGGCCATCACGCTTCTAACCAAGAACCTGTCACATCAATATTGCACTTGTCTTCAGAATCCCAGAACTCTGCAACGGAATTTCTTGAGCTGGATCATTTCAGTTTCCCTGAAGTTAAACTCTGTGAAAGGAGATACAAGTTGGACACACTTCAGGGTCAAGCAAATGTTCTGCTGAATAGAGGGAGGTTCCAGCACCCGACAGCCTTTATCAGAGAGGAATGTCTTGATGGGAATGAATCCGGAGTCCCTTCTCACCTCCGTGTGTGTCACCAGAGGGTGTTGGAACCCACTGGTTTGGCCACAGCGATATGCCTTTCATCGAGACGTGCTCTAATGCCGTGCCTCTGGCTCCTGAGAAGGGTCCGCAGAGCACATGCCGTATGAAAACTAAATCTGTTGTGAAACTGTTGTCAGAAGAATAACCATATCTGATTGCAAGTTATTTTTGTGATTAAAGGCCAGAAAGCGTGTGTCTCCTGAGGAATGAGGATATTTCTTCTGTTTTGTTGATGAAGGTCATCAGGTTTTCCTTGCCACTGTGCTGGCCAGGAAACTCATCGCTCAATTTCATTGTCATAACTCTGTAACTTCTCATGATCAGTGTAGTTCTGGCCTCCTCCTTTCCTTGTTTCTGCTTTTCTTTCATTAATGCAAGGCGGGCAAAAGGAGGTTATGGTTGTGAGTACATGAAGCACACTTTATTCCTGTGTTATTTATTAATTATTGTATTATTTCTTTGCATTACAACTGTAAACCAACTTTTGTCGACCCCTGTATATATATACATATACATACATATACAAACATATATACACATATATTTTATATTCATAGGTATGTGTACCTTTTTTTGGAATTAGGACACAAATACCAGGAAGTGTTACTCATTAATGAAACCAGAATTCTCATAAATACATGGTCTGTAGCTGCAGATACTACTCCAAAGCGACATCCGCCACCCACTCATCTCACGTTAGGCTGAAATACCTTGTTTTACTGAAGGAGGGATAGCAGAATTTGTATCAAGGAGGTGATAATCCTTTGCCCTGGTATCTGTTCTTGGAAGACATTGGTTGGGAAGAGAGAAAAAGCACAACTCTCACCATTGTTGAGCTGTTTAGGGCAGGACAGTGCTGAACCCGGTGAAGTGGAGAGTGTGGTGGAAAAGTTGCTACAGCGTTGTGACGTCGGGGAAGAGACAGAGAAAGAACAGGAAAATACAGCAAGAAGTTGGAATCTTCGCTGGCATAAATGACTACGGGAGTTTTTTGGAATTGGAACTTTTATATTTCATTGAAATTATCTAATCAACCAAGATGTAAAGTGATATTGTTCATTACTATTTTTAAATCAAAATTGCTACTTTTGATTTGAGTGGAGAAGGCAGAGAGCTGACAGGTGTTAGGGAATGTTATCAGGGACAAACGGGTTCCCTGCTTAGTGGAATGTTCAAATGAGAAAAGAAAGAATAAAAAGCAGGGGCAAGGTAAAGTATGGAAAGATAAAAGTCAGTGTGAGCAGCTGACTAGAGTGAGAGCTCACTGACAACAACCCAGGGCCTTGAGAGTCTGCAGGTGCTGAGCAGGGCCACCGTAGTCCATGGTGCTTGGACTGCAGAGAGGAGGCTCCGAGGACAGGGTCTGACTCTCAGGGACAGCAAGGAGGCCCTGCTAGACTACATTCACAAATATATCTCTATTTCAGGTTTCTCAAGGAGACATCAGCCTCAAATTGCAAGCTTCCTTTTCATAGATCTGGATGGATCACGGCACAAGGACATGGAAACTGCCTGGTAATACAAGGGAGGGCACAGGACAGGTGTGCTCAGTGTCCAAAGAGACAGTGCAGGTGCTCCAAAAAGAGGTTTCTGTAAGTGAGAATGGCCGGAACAGGCTCCATGGAGGATGTAGATTAGGGACAATTTTACATGATGGGTAACAATTTCTCTACCTTCATTTGTTGACTAGTAAACAGATGAACCCATGAATATTTAACACTGATAGTACTCTAAAAATTCACTCTGTTTATCTTTTAACAAAGAGTATAACACCATGAGAAATAAAACCTGAAGTACTTAATAACGGGCCCAGATATAGGAACTGAGTAGAATAAGTAGGAAGATATCTGATTTTTCTTTACGTATGTGATTTATTTTTTTATTTTACTGTCATGGAAACAAATTGCCTGTATGTTACTGCTTTGGAAATGGCAATTGCTAAAATACACAGAAATCATAAGTATACATCTGATTCTAGAGAGGATGATTTTTAACCATCAAAAGGGACTGATGAGCTATTATAACTTGGGTTATCCATAAAAGAGGAGATCAGTTTTAAGATGCTTTGTCATTAGAACTGTGAACTCAAGAAACAAGGACAGTTATGGTTAGAATGTGATTCAAACACTTAACATGTAGTGATAATTTTCTCAGTTTAGGAAGATAAATAAAAAGCAAACATTTTATTATTCTATGCATTCAGTATGCACATTGGTTTTTAAAATTTTGTTAAATATTTTGTGTATTGATTTTTATAGAGAAGGGAAGGGAGGGAGAAAGAGAAGGAGAGAAATATCAATGTGTGTTTGCCTCTCACACACCCCCTACTGAGGACCTGGCCCACAACCCAAGCATGGTTGCCCCAACTGGGAATCGAATCAGTGACCTTCTGGTTCGCAGGCCAGCACTCAATCCACTGAGCCACACCAGCCAGGACACATATTGGGTTTTAACAATAATTTTAATAAATAATTTATACCCTGCTATTTCCAAGGAAAAAAATGATTTGATGTAATAGTTAAAAAGGAACAAATTATATACAAGAAAGCACATATGGAGAAGGGTGTGGTAAAGTCATTAAAAGGAGGTGCCTTGAAATAACACTTGGATAGAAGGGATGAGATTGAAACTTCACAGGTGCCTTCACACACCAAGCTCTTCCTTTTCTCCTACCTAAATGCATTGACAGGTGCCTACCTTTTGATGCCTCCTAACTGAATATCTGGTTTGCTCAGCACGTGTTTTAATTGCACTCACTTGGTTAGACTGTGAAAGCCTAAAAGGTGTACACAGCTTCCTACAAATAAGTACTTACAGTTAACACTCACTGGTGTGTGCGCAGTGCAGTGTGGGCTACAAAACACACTCACATGCATCCCATTACATCAGACTTCAAACACTTGGAAACTGAGACTTTCACATGCTGTGTTCTACCACTGTGCCTACTTTTTAAAAGTGTTTTCCCTACTCTTCCAATTTTACCCTCAAATGATGAAATAATAAAGAGTTTCTCATTCCCAGTTTACAGATGAAGAAATTTAATGCTACCACCAACTTAACTTGTAACTTAGAAGGGCCATTAAGAAAACATATAAATGTCCCTCCCAATAAATTCATGTGCTTCTACTCTTTGATTTACAGGTTTTGTTTTTATTTTTCAAAAATTTCAGTATTAGTATTACATTATTTCTCCCATTTTAATTTTAAAAAATCATTATCAACTCTAGCAGGTGTATTTGTCTTTCAATTCCAGCAACACAGTAGACTGACCTAAGTGGAACCCCTTTTTTCCATAAATAAAATGTTGCCAGAAGAAAAGTATTTAAAATATAAGTGCTTACAAGAAAGAGAAATGTCCAGCTGCCAGGAATAAAAAGTGACCTAAAAGACAGAGGCTGAAAAAAATACATATTAAATTTGTGGAAGGCAATCAAAGCAGTATTTACAGGGACATATACATACCTGTAAATATATATGTATATATATTCTGTGTGTGTATATATAGAATACATATAATAAAAAATGGAAACCTATAAGCTAATGTGTAATTTAAGATAACCAAAAGAAAGATGGAGAAAGAAATTAATAGAGAAAATCAAAATAGATAGAGAAGTATACAAATCCAAAACTCACTCTTTAAAGGGCTAATAAAATAGTCAAATTCATCACAAAACTAATAAAGAAAAATTTAAAAGGGGATATAACTCTAGATACAGTGAAGGCATTTTTCAATCTTTTCAGAATGCTAAGAGTACTTTTGTTTCAGTAAATTTAAAAACTAGGATCCAATTAACAATACTATAGAAAAAAAGGTAAATTATCAATACTGATCAAAAAAATAGATAAACTGAATATCTATTTAAAAATTAAATTGAGTTTAAAAAAATCCATCTCAGTATTTCATCTTTACAAACTCTTCCCACAAATCCAACATCAACACAATCAGGCTCGGACAGTTTTATAGACGACTTTTACTGAACCTCCAAGGAGCACAAGAGCTCTGCCTTACACAAACTGTTCCAGAGAATGATAAAACAGGAATTCTCAGACTCGTTTTATGAGGTAGGATGACCTTGATTCCAATTCATGATGACGACCAGGGAAAACTGCAGGCAGACTGCACTCATTAACACAGATGCTAATATCCTCCACATAGAAGAAACAAAACCTTTCCGCCTCCTTCATCCCACGGTTCTCAGAGACCAAGAGGAGACTGTCATGGTGCACGTGAACCAGCCTTCTGCAGCCATCTTTCACCATCAGTCAAGGATATGGAGTGCTGGCTGCTTTCCCCCAAGAGACCCAGTGGGCCCCACTCACTAAAACTAGAGCCACACCCTCCACCCCCAGGCCTCCAGCCTCTTCTTCCACGATCCAGAATCAAGAAAGGGCTTCCCAGCACTGAAGGACTCTAAGTGGAACTAAGTCTAGGCCCTCCGACCTCCCAGCCTTTTAACAGGTCAAAATAGGGCCCAGAGGGTTCCACCTTATGCATTAGAGAGTGTTAACTGTAAGTACTTATTTGTAGGAAGAGCTTTGTACACTCTTTAGCCTTTCGCAGTCTAACCAAGTTAGTGCAATTAAAACATGTGCTGAGCAAAACAGATATGCAGTTAGGTGATATCAAAGGGTAAGTACCTGTGAATGCAAACAGCACTTAGAAGTAACAAAGCTGAACCGACTGAAAAATCAGCACTTCTCGATTCATAAGAGAGTGGGGGACACAGGGCAAACTATGGTAAGACATGAGACTGTTTCTCCCAAGACTGGAGAAACAGACAGGAAAACGGAGGGAGTCTTGGCTTACCAAAACAGAGACTCATGAGTGGGACCCAATGCCAGAGCAGGAAAACTCCAACTATAATTCGTGATCTGCTGGAAGCTCAATGCAGACAACTCTGAGAGTTAAGAACTTGAGAGAGACCCAGTCAGGGGAGGCCCCCATAATTTTCTAAAATTTACCTGCAAGAACTCAACCAGGTTTTCACAGTCAGTATCAAAGAAAAAGCCCTCATGCTTCTGGCAGGAGAAGGGAAAAGAAACACATCAGATCACTCTGCTCTTAACAAAACCTGTCCTTGGGAGAAACTAGTAAACCAGAGGCTATTCTCAGAGCTTCACTAGAGCCTGGGAGAAGGAAAATACCCAGCTCCAGCCTGCTCTAACCACCCTTCCTCATCTAAGAGGGCAGAAAAAAACTGAGAAACACATGTCAAGTTCACAGTCCAGAAGTGCAGGCTCACTCAAGGACTGACACCTAATCATACAGGACTACAGAATGCTTCCCATCCCTGACATCACACCACCACATTATAGTAGTTAGTTTTATCCTGTACAACATGTTCGCCTATCAAGAGAAAAATTACATGTCATAACTAAAGGCAAAAAAAAAAAGCACAATTTGAAGGCTCAGAAGAAGTATCAGAAACACACATGGAATGCTGGAATTATCAGACTGGGAATTTAAAATACCTGTGATTAATACGCTAAGGGCTCTAATGGATCAACTAGACAACTTACAAAAACAGATGGGTAATATAAGCAGCAAGATGGAAATTCTAAGGAATAAAATGCTAAAGGACAAAAACACTATATCAGAAATGAAGAATGCATTTGATGGACTTATTAGTAAACTGAGAAGGCTGAAAAAATAATTCCTAAGCTAGAGGATCTATCAACAGAAACCTTCTACTCTGAAAACCAGAGAAAACAAAGACTGAAAACACAGAAAAGACTATCTAAGGACTGCAGGATGACTACAAAAGGTGTAATGTATATGTAATGGGAATACCAAAAAGGAAAGGAGGGGAGAGAATATAAGATGTATTTGAAACAATAAAGACTGGGAATTTTCCTCAAATTAATATCAGATACCAAATCACATCTCCAGAAATCTCAGAGAACACCATGAAGAATGAATGCCAAAGAAAAACCAGAAAAAAAGAAAAAGAACCCGACACCTAGGCATATCATTTTCAAACTACGAATCTCAAGAGAACACCAAGCAGAAAAAAAAGCCAAAATAAATGCCAAAAAAGTTTCTACACCTAGACATGTCATCTTCAAATTACAAAAAACAAAGATAAAGCAAAAGTGCTGAAAGAAGCCAGAGGAGGAAAACACCTTACCTGTAGAGGGATGAGGATAAGAGTCACACCTGACTTCTGCTCAGAAACCATGCAAGCAAGAAGACAGTGGAGTGAAGTATTTAAAATGCCGAGACAAAAAAAAAAAAAACAGACAAACATGAACATAGAATTCTGTACCCTAAGAAATTATCTTTTAAAAGTTTAGACAGAATAAAGACTGTTTCAGACAAAAAAAAAATACCATTTATATCAGCATACCCCAAAATAAAATACTTAGGTATAAAGTATAAATCTCACAAAATATACATAAATCTGTAGGACAAAAACTATAAAACACTAATTATAAAAAACTAAATAGATGGAGAGATATTTCATTTTCATGAATAAGAAGATTCAACAGTACGGGATAGCCAAAGGGACAGAGGTGAGGCGGGAGATAGAAGAGGATAAATGGGATAAATGGTGATGGAAGGAGACTTGACCTGGCGTGGTGAACGCACAGTACAACATACAGGTGATGTATTATAGAAGTGTGCACCTGAAACCTATGTAATTTTATTATCCAATGTCACCCCAATAAATTCAATAAAATTTTTAAAAAATTATTTTTCTCCCTGGCTGGTGTAGCTCAGTGGATTGAGCGCGGGCTGGGAACCAAAGTGTCCCCGGTTCGATTCCCAGCCAGGGTACATTCCTGGGTTGCAGGCCATAACCCCCAGCAACTGCACATTGATGTCTCTCTCTCTCTCTCTCTCTCTCTCTCTCTCTCTCTCTCTCTCTCTCTCTCTCTCTCTCTCCCCCCTTCCCTCTCTAAAAATAAATAAATAAATAAATCTTAAAAAAAAGAGTTTCCTTATAAAAAGAAATTATTTTTCTTCTTCTTAATTGATCTGATAGATATTATTTTTTCTTTATAATAGCAAAAATGTACTAAATTACATGGGCTTATGTATATGTCTTATACACATATATAGTACACGTGCACATGTTTTTGTGTGTATACATGTAGATATGTGCACACTTAGCTCTGCATATATATATGAATTGCAGCAATGATACAAGAAACAGGAGGGAAGAATTAGGATTATTTTGTTACTATAGGGCACTCACACAGCCTATTAAGTAAAACAGTATTATTTGAAAGTGGTAGTGATCTTAGATTAGTTGTAAATCTGTATTGCAAACTCTAGGAAGACCACTAAAAAAAAGTAATAAAAATGTATAACTGAATTGCTAAGGAGAGAAAATGGAATTATGCAAAATTCTAAAACAAAACTATAAAAGGCAGAAAAAACTGAAAGATAAAAATAGGAACCAAAAAGGGCAACAAAAGGAAACATTAACAAATACAGTCGATATTAATAAAATTATACTAGTAATCACTTTAATTGTCAAGAGAATGAGAAGACAAGCCACAGACTGGGAGAAAATATTTACAAAAGATACAACTAATAAAGGACCATTATCCAAATATATACAAAGAACTCTTAACACTCAACAATAAGAAAACAAACAACACGATAAAAAAAATGGGAACAAGACCTTAACAGGGGCTAATTTGGTGACTAAGACCTCACCAAAGAAGATATGAAGATGGGAGAAAAGCACATGAAAAGATGCTTCACGTCGTATGTCATCAGGGAAATTGTACATTTAAAAAAAAACAATAAAACACCACTACACATCTATTAGAATGGCCAAATTCTGGAGCACAGGCAACCCCAAGTACTGGGGAGGGTGTGGAGCAGCGGGAACTCTTGTTCATGGGTGGTGGAAATGCAAAATGACGCAGCCACTTTGGAAGTTTTCTTATAAAACTAAACACACCCTTACCATGCAATTCATCAATCACACTCCCTAGTATTTATCCAAAGGAGATGAAAACTTATTTGATCACTACTACCCTGTGAAGTAGGATGTAACGTCTACTATTTTTTTTTCATTGGTTTTTTGACACACAAACTTCTCCTATCCCAAATTCATAGTTGAGAAGTTAAGTGACTTTTCTAAAGCTACACGAGTGTGGAGTTAGGAATGGAGCCCAAGCCTCATCATATGACACATGGTATCTCCTGCCTTCCTTGCAGAAATGCTCGAGCAGTTGTGGCTAAGCCCCAGTCCTCTCTGTGGGCATGGTCAGGCCAGGTTAGAGAGGTTCGGTTATGGAGAGGGGCTGTTCATAAAGAAGGTTGGGGACCACCTGACCATGCATGATCATTCCATGTCAAAACAAGGCACTGCAATACAGTGGGAAATTAGGTAAACATGAGCTCTGCATTCAGGTTGGCTAGCTGTAAACATTTTTGTCTCCTGAGTCAATTTGTTCCCCTGCAGCATTTGAGATAGTCTCTTACTCATTCAATAACGTATTCCGTAACATCTGTTCATTGGTGTCCTGATAGTAACACCAGCTGAAGTTTCCCGAGCACTTGTGTATTATAAACTGTGCAATCCATTTTACTGACTGCATTTAAACCTCAGAACATCTCTGAGTTAGATAACCGCAGGCAAAGTCATCAGAAAATGAAGCAGAGACTGTACACTTCCTGAGCCCCCACAGATCCTACTCTATCTTGGGGACCCAAGACAGTCTGACTCCAAACCCACGTTCTCAGCCACCTACTCTATAAATGCCTCTCAAATTTAAAATGAGCACATGAATTCTTGTTGCATAAAATTGCCTTACAAATTTGAAACAATTTAAGTTAAAATAGGCTGCAAATACTTCCCTTCCTCAAAATTTTCCCCTTCTTGTTAGATGGGAAGATTCACGTTCCCGAGCCAGCTTGCAGTGGGTGGGGTCACATGACTAGAGCTTACCAGCGGGTTCTGGACAGAGCAGATTTGGGCCACCTTCGGGCTACAACATCTCATTGTCGGTGCAGAGCCATCCCGTTCTCATCCTGCCTGGGAGAGAACGGAAGTGTGTGCAGACTCGGGGCCACAGGATTCAAGTACCCTGGAATGCTGAGTGAACACATGGAGGACAGCTGCCATGGAAAGTTTTGCAAAATGAACTATGTATGAGAGAGACACTTGTCTTGTCTCAAAGCACTGAGATTTGGGGGTTGTTTATTACCATAGCAGAACCTGGGTCATCCTCACCTACACGACAGCATCTGGGGTAGAAGTGATGGTGGTCATCGTTTGGTGGTGGTTGGCCCTGACGTTATGGTCCATACAGGCCATCAGGCCATTTCCCCAAAGTAACTGCTTTACAGTCTGTGAACCCCCTTCCACAGAGAGGCAAAATAATATTTTCATAATCAAAGTAGCAAGATTGAGGAAATATACATGTAACGCATTATTCAGTGATATGGACGAGGAATGGATATGTTGTCTGGAGTGTTCAGCAGAAGCCCAAGCATCAGATAAATAGTCTTTTCCCTTGAGTTGATTCTGCAGGCTCTCAATCTACTCACAAGTGATTATAAAGGCATTACGCTCATGAGCATGAGTGGATTACAAACCATCCCACCACGAAGTAAATTTAAGCAGCCTCCTTGTTCTCTATCAGGAAGGCCTTCCCTCCTTAACAAGTTCCACATTGCAGACAAACCTTTCTGCCATCTGCTCGAATGGAAACATGTGGCAAGATCCTGCAGTTGAACGCTTGCCCTTGATAAGGAAAAAGACCTCGGGGAATCCTTTTTGGAAAACCACCCTCTTGGCACACAATTTGTGGCTAAGTTTTGCCCTTTGTCCCTTGTGTGAAATGTTCTATTTTGATATGAGTGTCACTTTGGATGAATGTACATGAGATCACGTTTACATATGCTAACCACCAGCGTGGTTTCCATCAGCGATGGTGATGGCGATGGTGGTAGGATCCCCATAATGCCATACCAAAGATTTTAATTCAGTGATGATATGAATATCTTCTAAACCACAAAGGGAAATGAGCCATCTTTTAAAGCTTCACAGACTTTCTCCACTGTAGCTGCCGTATACTATACTGGTTTTCTCCTTTTTGTCCTTCATCAAACTAACTCTTACTGGCCCTTTAAAATTTACATCTTCACAAATGCTTTCTTTGTGCCATGTGGGTTAGGTAACCATGTCTCTTGTTGCATTTACCCTGTGCTTACCTCATCCCACTATAACCCAAAGGATATTTGAATATGATGTAGCCACATATAATGCTAGAGCTTTTTTGCTGACTGGAGGAAGGTTAGTGCTATTTCAAAGTTGTATCATTATGTATGGGTGTGTTTCCTATACCAGGGGCATTCATTTTCAGACCCAACTTAAAGCAAAAAGTGAAACACCCCACGACAGGTGATGTAAAGCATTCTCTCCTCTCAGCACACATGAGATCAGTTCTGCAAAAGCCACCCAAGAGAACTCAAATACTTTGGAGAATTCTATGATTAGAGAGGAGAAAATACATAGGACATCACAGTCATTTTACTAAGAAAGAAGGCAACTTGCATGTTGCATAACATCCTTGATAGGATGAAAGCCACCTCAGGTATCACTGGGTAACCGACGACACACAGGAGCTGCATTTAGAACAAGTGCATTGGCAAGAGCAAAGGATTCAATGTGACCAGCAATAAGGGTCCCAAGATGAGACATGACATCTCATCTTATGAGATGAGAAATGTTTGTCAAATGTTTGACAAACCCAAACATTTAAAGGGGATATACCAGAGACAGTCCAATTTGGATCATAATCAGTTACAGCTTTATAATTCACACGTTCCCACTAGAATTTTAGTGGGGATGGGTAAGGAGATTTTCAAACTCATCAAAATATAGGTACATAAAACTTGTTTTATAATCAACCGTACATGACTCATTCTTAAAAATTCTTCTATTTTCTTCAAATATTTTTAAAGATAAATGATTGGACTTGATGCCCCCACGTGTTATTGGTCAAGTTCTGGGGCAGATGAAAGGAAAACTACCTAAATTATTCACCTTATAGAATCCTGCCTTAAGGAGGCGTACCTTGAGCTCTCGAGTCCTGACTACGTGCTGGTTATTTTGCCCTCATTCTGCACAACAACCCTACCGAGTAGTTATGAAATCTCACACTTCACAAATGAGGAAACCAAGTAGTCCAAGTTCACAGGCCTGGTAAGTGCTGTGGCTGGCAGTTGCATCTATCTATCTTATTCCGAGGCCTGCATTCCTTTATTATAAGGTGGACAATTTTATCAAAACCTACCAGCCAAACGGATAGTTCGAAAAGCCACACGTTCTTTCCAACTAAAAGTTCACTGCCTTTCATGAACATTTGGAAACCATAAAAGGTCAGATCGAGCCCCTTTTCATCCTCATCTGCTTATTATAACCATGTTACATTACAAATTAAAATCCTCATCCAAGACCACCTTAATTGCCGGATAGGTTTGTTTCTTTTTACCACCTTTCCATTGTTTCCAGCATGCAGACCTGCGCACCTCCCCTCACTGTGTGCTCCACTTCACTGAGCAGGGGCCTGCGGGTGAGAGTGGGTGGAGGAGACGCCTTATTCCTGCCTTTTCGGTTATAGAAGGTCACCCAGTAAATAACTCACCAGGAGACCCATAAACGTGTTTTGTGAATGGCTTAATATGACAAATATTACCATATATGGGGGTTGGAAAGGTACTTTCTTAACATCAAAGATCAAGGCAATAATTTTGATTTAACGCATTCAACTTTAAAGAGACACGTGAACTATTGTTTCAGAGGGAAGGGGGAGCTGGGTTGAGGCCGGAAGGAGAGGGTGGGGAAAATGGGGACATCTGCAATAGTGTCAACGATAAAAGTGAATTTTTAAAAAGACCACAGTTTCAGGAAATTAGGAACTGATATCTTCAGGAAAATAAAAACAAACCCATGTATCACAGGCAAAAGTAAGTAAGTGGACAAAGAAGTTAAGTCGGCTTTGCACACAGCTCATCTCCAGTAACACAGCCTTTGTCAGCAGTCAGCCAGGAAAGCCATCTCTCAGATGGAAAAAAAAAAACCCACATGAAAATAAAACACCTGTCTGATGACCAGGTGTGGGGATGTAATTTAAGACAGAAGAGAAGAGGCTGAATTTAGGAGACTTACAATGACCTGTATAAATAAGCAAACCAGCACCCAGTGAAGGGTGTTAGAGGGCAGGGCTCCCGAATGGCAAAATGCGTTATAAATCAGTGGGGGGGTCTTGTTAAATGCGAATTCTGATTTGTGAGTTCTGGGAGAAGCCTGAGGGTCCCAGGTGACACGAGGTCGCTGGTCCCCAAGCCACAGCTGGTGTACCAAGGCTGTAGGGCAGTTAGTCACTTAACAGTGCCAACTGATTTTGGGGGACAGTAAAAGGCAATGGAAGAGCAGCCGTGCGAAAGGAAACCGGCAGTGGAAGGGCATGGCGGCAGGGTCTGAAAGTGCATGGCCCCACCTGCTGAGGCCATGGGAAGAACCTGAGTCCCGGGTGTGGCCCCTGACCTGCCACAGACCGTGGGTAGGTGTGCAGCAGGACCAACATTATGAATTCAGCCATCCGTCCTCTTCTCATAGAGCCAAAGGGACAAACATACTCTGGAGTTCTTAATTTCTGCAATCATCTATCAGTTTTTCTCAGGAACAGTGCCAGGTCGCCATACATCCATTCTGCTATGGTCTGTTTTCTGCTGTGGTCTGAATATTTGTCCCCACTCCCTCTGGGAAAAAATTGCAGGCTGAAATCCTAATCCTCAAGCTGATGGTATGAAGAGGTGGGCCTTTGGAAGGTGATCAGGACAAGAGTAGGTCTGAGCCCTCAAGCACGGAATTAGCACCTTTATAAGAGAGGCCGAGGATATCTCCATGACACTTGCACCGTATGAGGAGACAGCGGGAGGCAGCCATCCAAGAAGCAGGTCCTCACCAGACACCCAATGTGTGGGCACCAGCTCTTGGACTCCGCATTCTGCAGCAATGGTGAGAAATGCACTGCTGTGGTTTGGAAACCACCCCATCTATGGTATTTTGTTATAGCAGCATAAACAGATTAAGATACACTCTGTACTCTTCTGCTATCTCCTCCATCATTTTTCCCACTTCTGGAAATATCTGAATATGGGGCAGGAACTCTGGAACCAAAGTCGGTAAAGAGTTTTAAATGACAAAAGCACGAAGATTAGGCTCTGGACTAGACCCGGATTGTGAAACTGACCCCCACTTACACCCGCCAGTACGCTCTCGCCCAGGAGGGCATGCACTGCCCACGCTTCTCGGTCCTGCTTCCTAAGACCTCTCAGTCCTCCACTGCGTGTGCTGAACTTCAGAGGGGCTGGAAGTCCCGCTTCTGCTCTACGGTTACAGAGTGTCCCTAGTCACCTCACATGAAGCCTGGTGGCAACTGCGGAATCTCACACACTGTCCATCAAAGGCATCCAAGTCACAGAGGAGGGAAGATACCAAGCATTCACTGTTGATGGCAAGGAGAGGAGCACTTTTCTCTTCTTGTTGGTGATTACCATCTGGTTGTCTCTTCACCACCCACAATCCCTTCTTGCAGAGGCCTCCAAAGACTCCTCCGCTTCTCAGCTCTCAATGACGCTCAACTACGTGGCCCTACACTCAAGTCTAACAGCATTTAGTACCAAAGTGCAGAGCTACTTTCCAATGTATTCCTGTGTAAACTATCAATATAGAATGACTCGCTCCAGTAATTTGTAAAGAAAATAGGTTGAGCTGGTTAGTAATTACATCAAATTTCCAAACTTTCCACCCATCATCCTCACACGTCCATTAACACTAAATGGCCATTGGTCACGGTTCCAAAGGAAATACAAGGGCATGAAGACAGACCCTGTCCTTGAGACACCGACAGTCTCTTAAAACACACCACTTTTTTTACTTACGCATTCACAGATTTACCAGATGCTCAGTGTGCATTAATTACATGCCAGGCACTATGCTAATTTCTGGAAATAAACTACAAACAAGACAGAGGTGGGTCCTAGCCGCTAGGGACAAAACAGGGGACTAAGATGCTACAGCAACTGGGTAACTCGCGCCCTGCTGGCATGGTCTGAGATGGTGCAAGGGGGCGGTGGCACCTGAATACAGCTGCAGTCGGTGCAAGGAGTTCAAGTACACAGGACCTTGCGAGAACCCAAGCAGGTCTTAGGGGCCAAGGACACTTGAGAGATGCCTCCAAACTGGAGAAGCTGAGCTGGCTGAAGGAGGAGGTTTCTGTTGCATATTTTTTTCTTAAACTGAGGTTCACCCTTGGGAGTACTTGGTGGGGTGCCAAGGGTATGAGAATGCATGGTAATCTCATGAAACATCCTCCTGGGATAACAAACGTACTAAATGGTGATTTAAGATGTGTGTGTGTGTGCGCGCATGCCTGTATGGAGTAGAGTGTAAAATTTGCACGAACATTTAATATGTAACAGGAAAGAAACTTCAAAGGCATATCTTGTTCGCATCAGAGCACTTCGGCCTCTACAGCCACACCATCTCCATGACTACCATCACATCACATTCTCTCCTCCGTGTGCTGCAGAACAGGCTTATGGGAAGGAAAAAACCTGCTCTGCTGAGATGAGGTACACATCAGGAACGTCGGTCTGAGTCATCGTGTGACAGAGCAAAGGCCAGACAATGGATGTCAGATTTCCTAGATGATGTCGGTGGAACTGGGGCGAGACTGAGTATCTGAGAGCGGAGCAGAGACTTGTGGAAGCAGGCAGGTGGCTACGTTTCTGGGGCTCATTGGTTGTTGCCAGTATTAACAAGTATCCCCGTAATTGTTCTACACAGATGCTTTCTCGCTTTTTTCTTTTTTAGAACCTCTTTTCATTATCCAAAGCCTTTTACATCATCATATAAACTTTAGAACCAGCTTGTCAATATTTACGAAAACATGTTCTGATATTTCAATTTGCAGATAATTGATATCTTAACAATATTGAGTCTCTGACCCATGAACACATATCTAACTCCATTTCTTTAGGTCTTCCTTAACTTCTTTCAGCAATTTCGTAGTTGTCAGTGTATTGGTCTTGCAGGTCTTTTGTTGGATGATTCTTATTCATTTCGTACTTTATATTTGTATCAATGGTTTTGTACTTTTATTTAACTTTCTGATTATTTGCTGCTTGTATGTAAAAATGCAATCCATTTTTATAGTAATCTTTTCTCCTGCAAATTTATAGTACACTGAATTAGTTACTAGCTTTTTTTTTGTAGCTTACAACAAATTTGCTACAGAGATGATCATGTCTTCTGAGAATAATGAGAGAATCGACTTTTCCCATCTACTCTGGATAACGTTCACTCATTTACTTACTCATGCCTTATTGCACTGGCTGGAGTCTCTGGTACAGAGTTCAATGGATGTGGCTACAACAGCCGTTCTCATCTCCTTCCCGATTCTAAGGAGAAAGCGTTCAGCCTTTCACCGGCACGTCAGCTGCGGGTTACTTCATTAATGCCACTTATCAAACCGAGGAAGTGCCCTTCTGTTTCTAGTTACTGAGTTTTTGTCGGGAATGGATGTTGGGGTTCTTTCATGCTTTTTTCTTCCTTCTTATTGAAACCATCACATTTTTCTTTTTTTAGTTTATTAATATGATGCATGGCATTGATGTTTTTTTAATGTTAAGCCAACCCCCACAGTTCTTCAATAAATTAATTTCATTATCATATATTGAATCTGCTATAGTTTGCTTAAAATTTTTACGTGTCCATAAAGGATATTGGTCAATAATTTTCTTGTAATGTTTCTCTTGAGCTGTGATATCCAGATAATGCTGGCCTCATAAAATGAGCTGGATATTATCTCCTTTTCAATTTTCTAAAACAATATATGTAGAACTCATAGTACCTCTTTCTTAAATGTTTGGTAGAATTCACTGGTGAAACCAATTTGTCCTAGAGTTTTCTCTAAGGGAAGGTTTTTAGCTATAAGTTCAGCTTTTTAAATAAATAGAGAGCTATTAAGATTATCTAATCTTTCTTGACTGTCTTTATAAAAAGTTGTTCATTTCATCAAACTTGTTGAATCCATTACCAAGTGACACCTCTTACCTTTTTAATATTTATAGAATCTATAGATCCCACCTTTCACATTCTTTATATTTGTAATTTGTGTCTTCTCACTTTTCTCTCTCACCCATATGACTAGATAGAGGTTTGTTGATTTCGGTTCCATTAATCTCAAATAGTCAGTTTTTGATCTTACTGATTTTCTCTGTTGTTTTTCTGATATTAATTTCATTGACTTCTGCTCTGATCTTTACTATTTCCTTTGTTCTACCTACTTATGTTTAATTTCTTCTTCTTTTTCTGGTTTCTTAGGGTGGAAACTGAGGTCATTCATTTGAGACCCTTATTCTCTTTTGATATTGGCATTTAATGTTATAAATTTTCCTCTAATTACTGCCTCCCACAAATTTTAATATGTTGTACATATGCTTTGGTTCAGTTCAAATACTTCCTTTTCCCTTTTGATTGCTTCTTTGATTCACAAAGTTATCCATAAATCTGTTACTTAAGTTTCAAATATTTAGGGATATTCTTGAGATCTTTTCATTATTGATTTTTAATTTATTTCCACTGTAGAATCACTTACTCTTGCTTTTTTATTCCCCAATCTGCTATATCTTAACAAAATTGAGAATTTTGACTTGTGACTTGACTCAGACATGATGCCCGCCTCAGACACAACGTCCTCCATGTGGCTGCCCAGAACTCTGCCAGATGGAGCGTGTGACCCTCTCTGTGCCTGCCAGCCCTTCCCATGCTCTCGTCTAAGGGTCAGTGTCACACGGGGCTGCAATTATGGCCGTGTAAGTTTTCCTCCCTGCAAGGCTCAGGTCCTCAATGTAGCAGTGAAACGTTATGCAGGCTGGTCTCCACAGAGCCTGGCACACAGGAGTTTCTTGAATGAATGAATGAATGAATGAAGTCAGTGAGAGAGAGCCACTCAATTCTGAGTCATCCTAAGCTCATCCCTCCAGCTCCTAGAATGGCTGGGCTACTGAAATCAAAGGGAAGATGTGAATATCAAGAAAGAGACGGGGAGGCATAAATAAGGTTCTTTGTGGGAAAGACCCAGGGACACGGTGCAGGCCCTCTCAGGTATGGCAGGATCCCTGCTTTATGTCCAGGTTTACTCTGCGCCTGTAGGAGCCGGGCGGATGGTCATAGCCCAGGCCTGGGCCTTACCTCTGCAGATGGGAAGCAGGCCTGCCTGTGAGAGAGTGCAGCCGACACAAAGCAGAGCCACACAGGTGCTCCCCGCTCCAGCTGTGGGAAACCTCTGGGCCAAACACAGGGAAATGAAGTCTGCACCAGCCGTGGGCCTGAGTGTGCACAGCGGTGTGTGTACACACGTGTGTGTGGAGGGGAACAAAGGAGGGGAAAAGGATGGAGATGAATAACTACTATGTACTCACCAGAAAACAAGAACTAGCCATACACTTTGAAGGCGGATGGGGCCCTTACTTCCATCCCTGGCCATACTCAAATCGTATACTTTCTTAGCGATTCCGTATAATAATGTCTCACCTTCCCTAAAATCAATCTGTGACTGTCAGTGACTAATACCATCATAAAACTTGCACTTGTATAGCATTCCAGAGCAGAAAAGGAGGCTGCCCTGTAACAGTAGATGACTTTAAGAAATGTTCTGTACAAAAAGAGATCAGAATACAAGCTTCGATGGAGGGTTTTAGACACCAGCCAGCAAATAAGACGGGTATACACACAACAGCCTCCCCAGGCTCCTAGCTCACCCCATATCCCTTATAAATTGTGAAAATCAGTATTTTCTGTCATTCAATATCACGTGTACAGTTTCTAAGTACAGAAGCCACTCGGAGATCATGAACAGAGGCCATAGCTTCCTAGTACCCGGGGACCAATCACTAAAAGGCGCCCTCAGGAGAGTGCAGAAAGAGGCCCGCAGAAACGACCGACTTTACAGGGGAGGGTGAGACCTTCGTATGCCTCTCTCGGCCACCCTGTCTCCCATTGTTTCCACACAAGCCCCCTGCACTCCCAAAGTACCAGACCTCTTAGCAATCCGGAAAAAAGAAAAAAACCTTCTGTATATTCCCAAGTCTTTGATCCATGTGTAAGGTATTCAGGCAGCATCCTGAAGGAAACCCCCCCCCCAAAAAAAAGCTCCCTACTTGGTTTGGCTCCTCCAATAAACAGATGGACTCGATCCAGTCCATATCTGGAAAAGCTTTTAGCTCTTTAATTCAAGGCTCAGTTGAGAATAATTGGGCCCATGCTCTCACATGAGAACTTGATAGAGTTTACCCGGGGTCCTTGTAAATGACAGAGGGTGTAAAACACGTTGTACATACTGGCCTCAGTCCCTAGCGGCCCCTCTCTAAGGAGCCAGTGAGAATCTTGACCAGTGAGGCTGGGGATCCAGGTGTGTGGGAATGTGCTCATGTGTGGTCCGTGCCGGAGCTCCACGGAGTCAGCCTGGAGCTGTCTGCTCCTTCCTCTGAGCTCGGTGTTTGAACACTCAGATCGCATCTGTTGATTGCAGAGAGGTGTAGCTTTTCTCCAACGTGTTCTGCAATGCGATGCCTGCAGTTCTAAGTGAGCACTCAGAGACCAGGTCTGCTGTCTGGTTCTCTCCCAGAAAATGAGGTGTAGGTTTGGAAACAGCCCTCATCTAGCTGGTGGGCCGTCACCTTACACTCTGAGAGAAGGCTGTTAGTTTGCATTGAAAGAGATCATTCTAGGTTCTGAAACATGAGAGAAGCAAACCTTTTTCAGTTTGACCCTAGGACATTGACTACCTGTTCTTCAAAATCTTTAACCTTGAACTTGTAGCCTTCTTCTGCATCATGTATTTCTGAAAGAGAACCTTTTCTTTCCTTTTGCCAATTCTCTTAATTCTTGACTGTTTTACTAAGAAAACTGATTTGACATCTACATCTGAAAATACATTTAAATACTATTCTGTGACATGGTTTTCCTTATAGGGACAAAGATGATCCGTTGAGTAACAGTAAAGGGTCTTTAACAAAGCAGCCTGTTACCAAATGTCTGTTTCATTTACTTATGCATTCATTCATCACACATTTCCGGTGCTCTCACTTTGCGCACCAGATACCACAGAGGCATGGGGCACACAGAGATGCACAGACTCCCCTTTCAAGGAGTTCATAGCCCAGTGGGGTGACAGACATCTAAGCAAGGAGGGGAGTGTGTCACACTGTTGGATGAGCAATGTTAACCACCTGTAAGGGGTAACTCGGGGTTCTAGGGGGAACAGGCATTGCCATCAGATGCAGCCAAGCCTGAGTCATAGCCCTGGCCCTGCCCCTCACTAGCTGTGAGCTGCTAGCAAAATTACTTTACCTATGCAGACGTTAGCATCATTATCTATGAAATCAAGATAATTATGACAGACTTTTTCAGAAGATTGAATAAAATCACATTCATAAAACACTTAGCACAGCTGCTGGCACCTGGTAAGTGTTCAGTAAGTGGGACCTCACCATTAATTTCATCATTAATATTTTCTGTGCAGTCTGGGTCAACATCTGACATACTAGGAGAGGATCTGTTAAAGACGAGATATGGTTAGGCAGACAGCGGCTTCCTATCCAGATTACACAGAAGACCTATGTTCTGTTTATTGGGAGCTGTCAGCCTGCCTCAATTCGCTGTAAACCCCGCTTCTTTTCCAGTTGCTGGTTGGGAAATTCTACCCTGAATTATCAGTTTATGAGGTGCATGGCAGAGGCCGGTCTGGGAATGGTCCTGCCACCTTATCTGGTTCTTGGCCTTGGCAATGCCCCACTCCTCAATTACCCTTTCATTACGAACTCAGAGCCTAAAGCAGAGAAGACTGTATTTCCGCTTGTCACCGGCATGACTGTGTCTGTCTCCTGGACAAGTGCCAGCTGTAAATGGTTCCTCCTTCACTCCTGTTAATACTGTGTCTGCACATATGCCTATCTCGGCCTTTGTTTAAATGTTAAGAAGTATGTCCAGACAGCAAGCACACAGAAATGTAGACACATGGCCAAGAAAAAGAGTGTGGCTGACACAAAATACGGCGGTGACTAAATATTCAGAATCTAAGAAATTATAAAGATTCCCTTAATATTTTTCATCCACAGATTCGTTCAATGTAGTGGGGGGTAGGGGGAGCACAGAACTAGTGTGAGTTCTTTCTGTATAGCTTGTTTATAAATTCATTCAACATGCAAACTTGCCATCAGCCTTTCTTTTCCTTCGTTAACCCCAGCAAAGACAGACAGAATGGGAAAGCAGGTTCTTCAGCGATCTACTCCAAGCCACCAGGGATGCTGGGAATCATTGGCAGTAACGATCCTGTAAGCACGCCTTACCTCCTCTCCTGATCCTGAGTCAAAGTACCAAGGCCACAAAGGACAAGAGTATTCATTCATTCATTCATCATCCCTCCTAAACAGCATTAATGGCATTCCCATTGCCTATGAAACCTCGTGTAAGGTTCTATAAGAAACACAGAAATTAATAAAATCAACCCTTATTCTAGGGAGTTCCTGGCCTAAAGGAGGAATATGTTATCCTAAGATCAGATAAAGAGATGAGAAAAGGAAGGACAGAGATGAGTCAGAGTTATTAAAAGAACCCAATATTTATCATGTAATCTGTATTAAGCGCATTATCAATGGCTCATTTTTAAAGAGTAGACAGAATATTTATTACATGGCTTTACAAATTACATAGAACTGGCAACGTGTATGAAAAGTTGAAAGTTTAAACCAGATATTTTGCCTGATGTCCAATAGAAACACTGCCATGTGATTATATATGCTTAGATGGTAACTATTAATTCTAGAACTTTTTACAAGAAACAAAGTGCTCTTTGTGTTCCCTTCTGTGCATAGAGCTAGCATTAAATGCAAAGTCCTGTACATTGACATATATATTTAGATTTGGAAATGTATTGAATTATAAGGCCACTACAACTTCCAAATTTTTTCAGATACTGAAGTGTCAGTAGAACACATTGTTGTAAAAACCAAATTTCAAAGTGTTTCTCCTCTCCTCAAATTAGAGGTACGACATATTTGAAGCACAAAATATCAACAACAACAACAAAAACAGCCTAAAAAGAAAAATACAGATTCCTAATGTAAAAAAAAAAAAAGTTAATGGCTGAGATGTTAAAGTTTAGAAGAATACTAAAATCCCAGAGTTTATCACCCACTTACACCGCACATTGCATCTAATCCTGAAAAGTGAAGGACCCCACCATCGGTGGCCAGAATTAACAGGGCAAGACAACTGCAAACAGTCTGGAAGCATCACATTTACTCAAAGTGCATGCTACTTGCCATCGTCCTTCTTAATTCTGCTAAATCCTGAGTCTTCTACTAGCATGCATTTGATGCCACACCAGGAGCAAAAAAAAAAAAAAGACAAAAATGGGGACCTGAAAGGTAACAGAATGACCTTTCTTTCCTAAATGAAATATAATTCTGACAGACTTTTTCCTAGTTACTCAGGATTTTTGAGGTCTGACACTGATTGAGCAGGTGTAAGACATACTTTATCCTGAAAGGTAACTTTGCCACACAGCATTCTGTGTGAGGAAAGTGGTTTTAAAGGAATAGCACGTGAATAGTGTGAATCGCTGCACATGCCTTCAGAAGCTAACCTGGTAACCTTGTTTGATAGCTGTTTAAATAGCTGATATAAAAATCACTGAAGGTCAAAGGACAAAAATTGTGATATACTTAAACTAACATTAACTGTTAAAAATACCAATAATAATAATGATAATAATAATCTATTTGAGAGAGTTTAAAATCAAAGTAGATTATATTACTAAACAAATGCCAATAAAAGAAAGATATTTGAAGGAAAGATAAGAATATTGATTAAACTTTGACAATGTTAACTGAAGTGTGAATTATGAGCAATTTTAGAGTCACCACTAAAAGAACAGCAGTAAAGTGCATAATTTTAAACCAACTAAAGAAAAAAAACAGAAAAAAAGGAAATAACCTAGCTGATAAAAGCAGGAAAGGGGAAAAAGAGAAAACACCGTGCCAAACTGAAAACATAATACTGCTGAAAAATATCAAAATACAAATTTAAGTATTTAGAGCTGAATTACAACAAAAGCAATTATATCTACATATACTACGCATTACAGTTATGGTTGTGGCCATGGTTGTGTGACTATTTCTATTGGACAGTTGGCAGCTAAAAAGTTCTCAGAGGAAAACTTGAAGTTTTACATTTATATACATATTAGAAAAAAAGTAAAGGTTGAAATTGATAACAATATTTTAAGCCTAAAAGATAGTGATAAATCTTGAGATATTAATGGGAAGTCAACAGAGGTAAGAGAAAAATTTATAAAAGAAAATTGCAGAGATTATAGACAAACCTAAAAGATAATCATTTGAAATAACAGTCAGAAGAAAAGATAGAAAGAAGGGAGGGAGGAAGAAGGGAAGGAAGGAAGGATGGGAGGGAAGGAGGGAGGAAGAAGGGAAGAAGGAAGGATGGGAGGGAAGGAGGGAGGAAGAAGGGAAGGAAGGAAGGATGGGAGGGAAGGAGGGAGGAAGAAGGGAAGGAAGGAAGGATGGGAGGGAAGGAGGGAGGAAGAAGGGAAGGAAGGAAGGATGGGAGGGAAGGAGGGAGGAAGAAGGGAAGAAGGAAGAATGGGAGGGAAGGAGGGAGGAAGAAGGGAAGGAGGAAGGAAGGGCAAGGTTAAGAGTGCCCTGTGCCCCAGACTGGGCTGACGCAGGCCAGCCCTGAATTTTCCTACCACATTAGAGAAGAGAGCCCTGCCACTAGGACCATTGCCCTTCCAGTCCTGTATTCTTTCTCTAACTGGGACACAGAGAAGTCCATTGGAGGAGAACTGGATTAAGAGTAGATCCCTGAACAGAACAGCTTACTTCCTAATAATGGACACCTTGACGTTGAATTGATTCAAAACTTTTTTGGACTCATTTCCATGCATCATGTTTTCAAAATTTATTCCCTGTTATGAGAGGCATGTGAACCTTAAGGTAAATCTCTTTTACCATCACAAAATTCTCTTTAACCTTTAAATGTCAATTCTCTCAAGCTCCAGGATGTGGAAACTATGGTGAATGCAAAGCATCGGGCCTGCTGATTATTTGACCATCTCTTCCCACCAGCAGCCTGGTCTCCAAGTCCAGCATGCCCTTGCCTGGGACCTCCCCCCTGACCAACCGTCATTCCCTCCTCCTACCTGACTATGGTAGAGCATCCCAGCTGTAGCTGAGCATCTGTTTATGAGGGTAAAGGTAAGAAATAAGTCTCACTCTGTGACCTGGACCAGGCCATGGTTAAAGTAACATCCCATGGTTACCTCAGCTGGAAAAATTTCATGAAGAAGGGGAGGGTTGGTGGCAACCTTGAACGAAGCCAGTATCGAAGTCTGAGTTTCAGGATTTCTTGCAGGTGTGTTTGATTCCCTCGTGCCTACAATCAGGAAACGTGAAACGTGGCTGCCAATTTGTTCTCATTCTTTGTCTGGCTGTGTCTAATGATGTCAAAACAACCTGTCAGTTAGACACAAAGATGTTCACTGGTCCATTGGAGACACTCACTTGCTGCTTGGCATTGGGGAGCCAGGAGTACTGGGAGCTGCACTGCCCTCTCCCCTCCCTGGGTTCCCTCCAGCCACCTCCAGTGCAATGGCTGTTCTAAGTTCCTCGTGTGCAAGTGTGAGAGAAGCAGCTCACTCTGAGACCTGGTGAGTGAGCAGGGTGGCTTTCCTGTTCAAGGTTATTTGATCTGCATTATCGCCCACAGTGAACCCGACAGCAGCTGAAGAATGAAACTCCATGTCCTTGAATATACCTACTGTTAGTCTATGGCTGAATGAGGATAATTATTATAGTAATTATTAGATCGTTTGCAATCATAAGAATTTGCTCATTATCTTCACCTTTATCTTCAAAGCAGTAGATAAACACTAACTTGATCCTTTAAACACCTTCTGCTTGGCCAATTCACGTCGGTCAACGGCTACACATGCTAATCTTAGAAGAGAGCAAGGGAAATACTCCCTTCCTGCAGCCACGCTCAGTAATGACAATCCCTGAGGCTGTGGCTGCCCTTCACCTGCAGCCACCTTCCTTCCGGCATGCAGTTGCCTGAATGCCTGCTGAGACCACTGCTGGGTGGTGAGAGATGCTGAAGGCTGCCGTGCACACAGCTCAACGAACCATCTTCCAATGCACACTCTGCAAGTAAAAGGAGCTTTCTGAGTGTGTTGGTTTTCATTTGGAACTTTGAATTATAGAGATCGGGGAAAAAGTGGTCACAGGGACATGGAACAAGCCACATAGCCTCAGAAATAAAAGCGGTCTTAGTGCATGAAGGCGGTCCATTTGGACCAGCAAGAAAATCAAATGTCACTTTCAGTCTGTAGTGCGTTTGCTATGGCGACAGACACCCAAAGTATTTTTAGCTCGCTTCATTTCAACGAATCAAAAGGAGGAAAATCTATTTAAAAAACCTTGATTTATAAACTTTTATGTAATAAAAGGGTTTAGTCTGACAGCCCTTCATTCCATAGCCATGCAATGTGATGAGGAATGGACGTCTGATCGTGCAACAGTATGCAGCAACCAGGCTTTAAAAATTATTTTCCCACACACACACATACCACACAGAGCTTTTTTTTTTCTTACGCTGAGTGACATTTTTCAACTGACAATTGTGTTCGACTTGTTTGTACAACATACACTGAAATGTTTGGCTATTTCCAATTAAAAATTGATTTCACCCTCTATCCTTTATAAGGAACCCTCCGAAGGGAAAAGACTGTTTCCGGAGCTTCGGTTGCTGCAGTGAATGCCAAGGCCATTGGCTGCATGTGGCACCGCACACGGTGGGGGGAGGTGCTCCGCTCAGACCGTGACAGCTTGCTGAAAGAAAGGTTTCTGAATCAGACATGAACTTGGCGGTGATGAAATCTGTTAAACATCTTCTCTACCTTATCAGGAAACATCAGGTGATTTCCCCCAGCAGCTGTCTCTCTCTGCTACTTCATTCCTGCAAGAAGGCAGGAAGCAGCTCAGTGCTGAGTCGGTTTCTGAGCACCTGGGCACAGAAGTGCCAGGGCTTGGAGTCAGGAGACCCGAGCGCCTGCTTAGGCTCCGGTACAAGCTTATTGGAAGGCCCTAGACAAGACATTTCCCCTTTCGGAGCCTCACTCCTCCATTTCTAAAACAAGTAGAACAGTTCTGACAAAGATGATATATTAAGTTTACGTCTTGTACACTTTGTCAGCTTTAAACACACAGCGATGATATATAAAAAGAGAAATCCTAAGAGATAGAGTTGGGCTCAAAAATATAACAGACATCACCGTAGACTGAAATAGAACTTAGATGCAAAGCAATGAGCAGGGCTGAAGCCACAAGCCTTAAGGGCATAATCCAAACTAAAGCATCGGTGGCCAGGGCCCAGTTCCCATGGAGCAAAATAGACTAAAAGCACTCCATGCAAACTGGGAGATGAAAGCTAGGTTCCGCACCTGGAGTAAAGTGCTGTATGGAAAATGCCCAGCTGCGACACAGAAGAAGCCACCACTTAGTCTTCCTAGGTCTGATGCTTCTTGGAAACTGGTCACACAGATGCAGGTGAGGACAAAGACCAAGTACAGTCAAGTTACCTCGACTCAGTGACCAGATCTGTCATTTCCACAAACTGCCACAGGGAAGAAGTGCTAAAATGTCAACAAAATATGTGGGGCTGGCCTCCAAGTTCAGAAAAGTTCATTCCATAAACTTCACAGAATAAGAAGGATACACAAAAATGGAAACATGAGGAAAAGAAACTTTCAATCAATCTGAGGCTAAAATTTAAAATGTATTTCTTTGTTTATTTTGTTGTTGTTGTTTAAATATATCTTATTGACTATGCTATTACAGTTGTCCCAGTTTTTCTCCCTTCGCCCCCCCCATGCCCAGTATCCCCCACTCCCTCCAGCAATGAGCGCCCCTTAGTTCATGTCCATGGGTTGTCCATATAACACATAAGTGTTATATAAGTTCTTAGGCTTCTCTACTTACTGTACTATTCTTAACACACCCTGTGTATTTTATATGGATCAATTATGCTTCTTAATTCCTGTACCTTTTCCCCTATTCTCCCTCTTCCCCCTCCTACCTGATAACCCTCCAAATGATCACCATATGTATGATTCTGTCCCAGTTCTGCTTGTTTGCTTAGTTTGTTATTTAGATTCAATTATTGATGCTTGATAATTTATTGCCATTTTAATGTTCATCATTTTGATCATCTTTTTCTTAAATAAGTACCTTTAACATTTCATATAATAATGGCTTGGTGATGATGAACTCTTTTAGCTTTACCTTGTCTGGGAAGCACTTCATCAGCCCTTCCATTCTAAATGGTAGCTTTGCTGGATAGAGTAATCTAGGTTGTAGGTCCTTGCCTTTCATCACTTGGAATACTTCTTGCCAGTCCCTTCTAAACTTCAAAATTTGTTTTGAGAAAGCAGCTGATAGTCCTATGGGAACTCCTTTGTAAGTAACCCTCTGCTTTACTCTTGCTGCTTTTAAAATTCTCTATTTTTAACTTTTGAAATTTTCATTATGTTTCTTGATGTGGCTCTCTTATGGGACCAACTTGTTTGGGACTCTGTGCTTCCTGAACTTGCATGTCTATTTCCTTCACCAAATTAGGGAAATTTTCTATCATTATTTTTTTCAAATAAATTTTCAATTTCTTGCTCTTTCTCTTCTTCTGGCATCCCTATGTTTCAAATGTTGTTATGTTTGGAATGTCCCAGAGACTCCTTATACTGTCCTCATTTTTTGTTGTTGTTGTTGTTGTTTGGGGTTTTTTGGGGAGTTCTTTTTTCCTCTTGCGGTTCTGATTGAATGCTTATTTCTTCCTTATGTTCCAAATCATTGATTTGAATCTCAGCTTCATCCCCTCCACTGCTGGTTTCCTGTAGATTTTTCTTTATTTCACTTACTGTAAACTTCATTTCTTCCTGGGTCTTTTTTATGCTACTGCCACATACTCAAGGATTTCTTTGAGCACCCTGATAACCAGTGTTTTGAACTCTGCATCTGATAGGTTGGTTACTTCCATTTCGTTTAGTTCTTTTTCTGGAGTTTTGTTCTGTTATGTCATTTGGGCCATGTTTCTTCGTCCCCTCAATTTGGCAGCCTCTTTGTGTTTGTTTCTGTGTATTTGGTAGAGCTGCTTTGACTCCTGGTCTTAGTAGCATGGCCTAAAGTAGAAAAGGCACCAGCAAATTGTGTGGGGTGAAGCCTTAGATAATCAGTGTGGGGTAACCCACTTCACCACTTTGTGGCTGTCTGTTGAGGGAGGGCTCATACAGGGGACAATGTCATTGCCTGGCTTCTGGATGTTTGCCTGGCACTCACCTTGTTTCCAGTCACTTCACTTACTCCCCATACATGACTGATGCCCTTCCAGCTGTTACCCTGGGGCCGAATCCCAGAGAGGGTAGGTCTTTATAAGTTCTAAGTCCCTGTGGGCCCTTTAAGAGGAGTCTTCTGAAAACCTGACAGTTTACAGTCAGAAGCTATGGGGATTTGGTTCTTTGAAGAAAGAAGTATCAACAAAATTAAGAAATACTTAGACTAATCAAGTAGAAAGTAGTGAAGGGGAGTACAAACAATATTTGTGAATGAAAGACGTTATATCTATTGACCCTACAGATATGAAATGAACAATAAAATAATATTATGAAAAACTTCATGCAAATTAAACATTTTGGTGAGATAGATGCATTTCTTTAAAATACAACTTACCACAATGGCACACTATGAAATAAAATCTGAATACAAATGTTATAAAGAAACTGGTTTTATCAAAACTCTTCCACTAATAAGGAACAAGACCCCAATGATTTTACTCATGAATTCTATCAAACATGTAAAGAAGAAATAACACTAATTTTACAAAACTTTTAAAAAAATACAGGAGACCAAACATATCTCATAATGCTTTATAATGCCAGTTTCATCCTATTACCAAAACTTAAAGACATTACAAAAAATACAATTATAAATCAATATTCCTCAAGAATATTAATGAAAAATACAAGCACATTGCCTCTAGCAATTGTATACAGCAACATAATATAATTATCGTTTCCAGCCATGACATCTCCCCTCAGGAACAGACTGGAAGAGTCAACAATCTATGAGATACCCAACTCCTGTATTACTTGAAAGACTCATGTTAGAACTTGAACTTCCAAAGGGAAAAAAAAACTAACCTAGCCCCTCTATGAGGTCATCAAGAACCTTTTTAAAATCACTGGTCTCTCTTCCATAGACTCAGTTTTATCCTAAGGCCAGTTCCCTACACCATGATAGGATGCCTACCAAGAGCCATGCTTCCTCACTCTCACCAACAGGAGCGAGAGACCATTGTCTTCCTCAGGTTTTTCTTATGATCAAAGAAAACTTACCAAAAGCCCCCCAAGACACCCTCTTATACCTCATTGCTTAAAAGTGTGTTTCCTGCCTATTTATAAAAAAATTCTTGCCAACAGAGAATGCCACACGGTGATTAGCTTAGGCCTGAGTTTTCACATCTTTCTTTGGCAAGAGGAATAGGAATGCCCTTCATTGACTTAATGTAACCAAGGGCCCAAACCTGGGGCTACGAAGCTCCCAACAGAGAAGGGCAGTAATGACTGCTGGAGAGACCAGGAGTGTTGATTGAGCAGTGCCGTCTACACTGTGGGGAATGCCATCAAGCATTTGTGGGGCTGGTAAGATTGTTGTTATGTATACCCTTCATTTTACATTTTGTGTTCTACTGGTCTCTTGCAAAGATTGTTTGGCACCAATAAACTAGTTAAAAGCTGAAGCACTGACCTGTTCTGCCCTTACAGGACAGACAATGTGGCAGAAACCCCTGGCTGGGAAGGTGCACAAATGAGGGCTGCTGGTTCAGACGCTATAAGAGCAGAATTCCAAATCAAACTCTTCTTAGGGAAACAAGATGCCTCAGAACCTGTCCGAGTCCCTCAGTGGCTAGGGGAAAATCCTGGTGACTCTGGTGCTCTAATTGCTCTTGGCTACTATGAGGAAGACCCTGGTGTTCGGAGAGTTGGGGGCAGGGGGAGACTTCATGGCAGTGACTGACTCAGCAAAATGACTTCTAAGAAAATCTGCTCAGCTTTATGCTCTCAGTGCAGGCTACATGGCACTTGAAAAACTCTTGCCTCTGTGGCCCGATTAGATGGGAAATACATTTTTTTGTCTCAGATATTTATTTAAAAGTTTCATTTTCACTTAATAAATCCATAGTCATGGCATCCATGGAAGGTTTACCCAAGTGGTAATTTATGCTCATTGAAGAATTACTTTTGAAACTGCATGGGCTGCCTGTCACAGGGGGAAATTGTGGCCACTCAGTTTTTAGACTTATTGGCTGTTACAGATCTGGGAGTTGATATGTATTTGAAATGTTTATGCCTTCTCTTTCTTGTTAATTATCGATCTAAACCTTTATGGAGTCTGAGGCATTTGTGAACAAGGCTTTCATTAATCCCCAAGGCTGCTGAGGGGTTTGGGCAATGGAATTCCCAATTTAGAGATATGCAGGAAACTTGGGAACTAACAGGCTAATTTCCAGGGTCATACAGTGGGTCGGGGACGGGCAAGCTTACAGAGTTTATAACAGGGGTACAAGACACCTAGTTTGCTCACCAAAGATGACCCTTCGGCTGTACAGTCAAAACCAGCCCCAGAGTAAAAAAAAAAAGTGAGCTGTAGACACATCCCTGCACAGCCCTGCTGGGGCCTCCTTTACATCAGGGACACCTATCTCACGCCCTGCTCCACCCCCTGGCTGGATGTCGTCTACCTCCTGGTGAATGTATCCACTCATTCTGAAGCAGGTATGACAGGCTTCCAGACCACTAAATCTTACCTAATACTGCTCCCCTTCTTTTCTTCTGTCCCCTTCCCCACCACTCTAAGGAAATGGAGGGTCTTAAAAACAGAAACACTGCCTAGACTCTCTCAGAAAGTAGTCACCTGCGCATCCCAGTGCGGGGAGCCCAAGGTGAGCTGGCCTCTCGGCTCTCCTCCTTGGTGGGAGCCATGGAGGGGTTCAGGACCAGCCACAAGCCCGGCCGTGGGCGGGGCAGACGCAGGCACTGCACCAGCCCACCTGGAAGCCTGACTTCCCCGGGGGGCCACAGAAGAGAGAAGGGAGGGGGTGGAGCTCTGTTCTACTTTCCCGTTTTGCATTCTTAAAAGACTTGAGAAGAGCCTTTGACTCCTTGCCCTCTCCCAATAATTTCCCAGGAGGACTCCTTACTCAAGAAAAACACAGAAACTTTGTCCTTCTGTGTATAGGACGACCTTCACCTGTCAAGTCTTCCAGAAAAACTCTAGCGGCTCTGACTTCTGGCTTCTGCCTCCCTGGCACTGTTCCGCCCCTCTTGTTCCCTTGGAGGTCACGACTTTGAAGTAAACACAGTACAGATTGAGGGGATCACGGGAGAGCGGACATCAGATCCTGGGGGCCTCCACTGCTGGGGTGCAGAAGCAGATGTTGCCTTGGGCACTGTATGGAGCCCGTTCCCAAAGTGCCTGCTTCACCCTTTTGGAAGCCTAGAGGAGACCCAGGCTCCTCCCTTCATGGGCCAGCAGCACTGTGAGCCCTACAGCATTCTGTGCCTTGGTGAGATCTAGAGAGCCCTGAGCTCTGGGCCAGCCGATCTCGCCCCTCTGGACACAGGGCAGCAGCACGGCAGAGGCCCCGAGGCCTTGCCTGGCCCGAGCCCCTCATATGTAAGACATGAGGACGCCAAGGCCCGCAGAGTAGATGTGAAGGCTTCGGTCTTTCGATCACATGCTCCTGATTACGGATTCAAGAACGAGGGGGCCCAATGGGGTGCTGGCCTCCAGGAGGCCTGTGGTTTTATGTGTGTGAGCAAACACATTTTGTTTAAATAGACCTTCCTCCTGCCCCCACCCCCAGCCCCGCCTCTGCCACCCCGTCTTTATTCATTGCTAACAGATGCTGCCCAGGCTGCAGCCAGACAAGAGCAGGAGCACATGGGCTCCCACGCGGGGAGAAGCGGGAAAACTGATGAGCTGCCGCAGAGCAGGGTGTACGGGGGCCTTGGCTTTGAATTGCAGTCCCTCCCCTCTGGCTCCCCCTCGCCCCCCACTAAGCAGGCCTTCAGACAATTCCTGTTCTGTGTCCTTCACATCTGAGAACAGCCAGATGAAAGGAGGCCTGGGCGAGCTGCTGCGGGGCTGGTGCTCCCCCTGACAATGGCAGGAGGGCCCAGGAACCGGCCGGTGACCTGCTCCTGAGGCACCAGCTGGAAAAGGAAGCCAGTGAGGCGGTGAGCCCTGGAGGAGCAGTCCCCCCTCGCGCCCACGCCCACCTCCTCTGACGAGTGAAATGTGCCATCGCTGCAGCTCAAAGCACCCAGAGACCGAGACAGAGCAGAGCCAAGGTGGACAGAGAGGCTAAGGAAGGGCACCGAAGAGGCTCCAGGAAGGTCCTCATGACCACAGCTCTTTCCTGAGCCCCTTCCGAGCCCCTTTGCAGCCATCCGAACACCCTGACGTCATATCGTACAATTTCACAGAAAGATGCCCTATAGTAATAAGCTCGCTAAATGTGCTGCTAGGTAACAATCACTCCCCCAAACTCTGCCTCCCTCCTGACTGCCCTCAGGGCCTAGGTCAAGAGACACCTCTCCTTTGAAGCGGACCCTGATCCCCAGCCTAAGGTGGTCGCTGCCGCCCCTGAGCCCCATGGCTGAGCAAGATCTAGCGCGGATCAGTTCCAGACCGGAAGTCTCAGTGGGCCCAGTGCCGGGGACCTGAACTGGGATCCTGGCACTGCCGTGCATACCCGCATGTGACCCCCACCATGTCCCACGGCCACACGACAACGTGGCCTTCTTGGGTGAAAAATAAAAACTCCGGTGTTGTTCCTGACATCTACACAGCCACTGCTGTGGGATCAAGAGGGAAACCAGGAGCTAAAGGGCTGTGTCGACCACACAGGCCGGATCACAAGTGCGCTGACGGCGCGGCTGCCCTGCCTTTGCTGCTGCCGTCATTACTGCTCCAGTTTCACGACGATTAATACCGGGCCCTGGAAGGAGGGCCCTTCCGAGGAAGTCCATTTCCGTTACTCAGCCATCTCCTCCAGGAGGACTTAGTTTCATGTATCCTCTTCTGGAGGTCCCTTTCAGCACAGAGTACAGCGGGGACAGGAGACCCCTTCGCTGTCAAATCAAGGAGAGGGGGCCAATTTCTCCCTATGCACCACCCCAAATGCACTGGCCTGCGGGTCTGACCTGGGTGCTCTCATAGCCTCAAGAATCTCTGAAGCCTCAAAGTGGGCAGAGACCACCGCTTTGGGATCTAACGTTATAGGCACGAGAGTTTACAAAGTGAAGGCGCCGTGAGAGGTCATGAAGGAAATCTACATGCACATCACTGAGTAAAAGAAGCCAATCTGAAAAGGCTACATGCTATATGGCTCCAACTATATGGTATCCTGGAAAAGGCAAAAGTATGGGGCGAACAAAAAGAACCAGTGTGCCAGGGGCTGAGGGGTTGGGGATGAGTAGGTGGAACACGGAAGAATATTAGGGCAGTGAGAATACGCATATGATACCATAACGGTGGAGACAAGTCATTATACATATGTCCAGACCCATAGAATGTGCAACACCAAGAGTGAACTGCAACCTAGACTATGAACTCTGGGTGATAATGATGTGCCAATGTAGGTCCATCAGTCGTAACAAATGTACCACTCTACTGGGGAATGTTGATAATGAGGAAGGCAATGCAAGTGTGGGGGTAGGGGGTAAGTGGAAAATATCTGTACCTTCCACTCAGTTTTGCTGTGAACCTAACACTTCTCTAAAAAGAATACAGTCCTTTAAAACAGGGAAAGTGTTCCTCATAACAGAAGCCCGTATTTGCTTCTTTGCAAATCCTGAAAGCTGAGCCGTTTGGCTTTTCACGAGATTTGGGACCACGTTCCAGGCTCCTGAAGAAGAGCAAAGGAAGACAGGAAACTAGCAGCGATGCTGGGGACTAGAGGGACACAGCAGAGGGCAACAGACAGGAGAAACGTGGCCCGGCGTGTGCCCAGACCCCAGCTCAGCCACAGGCCCCGATGGAGGCCTGGAGCTCCTAAGTCAGGGTTGTTGAAATGCTGCTGGGACGAGGGGGGTGGCCTCCTGCCCTGTGGTCCAGGTGTGAACTAAGAAACCTACCCCAGTGTTTCACAGCACCGTTCGCTGCACCAGGCGCCAGAAATGGAGGGCCACAGTCTTCTGGACGTGTGTCCTTGGTTGTCACCGCCTGCACAGGGCTTCATGAACCTTCTGCCCTTGTCACCTTGGCATCAGCATTGCTGATTTTTCCCTCCGTGGGTGGATGTGAGAGCAGTGGATGGACATCAGGGAGGGAGGGGGCTTGGGGCTCTTTTGTCCCTGGCAGTCTTCCTGTGAGCATTGTGTACACATTTACAGGGATGCTTCCTGGCCCCTGTGCTGACTAGGTTTTCTCCAGGGGGACTCTGGGGACACAGTTGTGTGGGAGGACCTGCAGGGTGGCCTACTATGCAAAACCCTGGGGAGAACCTGGAGCACAGGTTCAAGTGCTCTGAAGCCAAAGAGAAGAGGGACGTTGTGGTTCTGCCCGTTGGGATGAAACTCTCCCAGAATGCCCTGCCCCCTGTGCTGCCTTTCAAGCACTATCCAGGGGGAGAATTTAGATTTTCCCATCACACCTGTGGCTTGTGGCTGCAAGGCCACAAGTGTGCATGGAAATACTCTGTATCCTCGGGAATTAAGAAACCTCTGTCCTTCAGTGTGCTGTTGCTGAGACGTCCCTGCCAGGTGCCGTCCCTGGCAACCCTTCCGCCAGTCAGAGCAAGGTGCCTGTCCCCAACCTGTGCTCCCACATCACCCATGATGCCCTTTGCCCTGTATTTATTAGTGGTATTGAAATTATGTGTTTACTTTTCTGGCTTCCTCAAAAAACCATAAGTTGCTAGATGTCAGGATCCTACCTGTGTGACCCGTTTTAGCGACCTAACCTGTCTTTGTGACTGTGGGCCGTTAACAGGTGCTCAGTAAATGGCAGGGGAATGAATGGGGGAATACCCAAACTCAGTCAAGAGCAGAAAATCCCGAAAGAGGAACAGAGACGCAACTAGGCCTCCAGAATCCGAGAGGTTTCAAGCTGAGGAAGACAGTAATAACAAAATAAATGTGTGTGTGGCTGCGTAGACACAGGCAGATGCATTAGATAATAGTAATAACATTGCATGGAATATATGAGTCACTAAATGTGTATTAAGCATTTTACAGGTAGTATTTAATTCCCCTGCCCCATGAAGTTGCTGCTTCAATGTAGAAAAGTGGTCCTGAGAGGGAAACCCTCTCCAGAGACACCACCCACAGAGCTCCTGCCCTTGCCTGAAGCCATTCCAGGAGGGACTGATGGGTGGACTCATGTTTCTGAGCGTTTTGAAAAATGGGAGGACAGGAGACACTGCTGGGCATGGTGGGGCCACGAGGCACCAGGCCATGGCCTGGGCATGCTACACACACCTCCCTCCTCAAAGCCCAGAATGAAAAATCCTGACCGAGTTGTACCCTCGCCCATAACACTTTAACAAATGGAGAAACCAAGACATGAAAAGGAGATGAGATAAGGTTGAAATGAGCCTGGGCTACAGGTAGGTCCACAGAACCTGATATATAATTAGCACTCCATAAATTTGCATCGAATGAAATGCAATGGAGTGAAATCGAATATTCTCTCTTCACAGAGTCCAATTCTGCTCGCGGGTGCCTCAGTTCAGCAGGCCTGGCAGGCTGCCGCCCTCGACCCCTCCGTAAAAGGCTGCAACGAGCCCCGGGGGCCATCTGGAGGAGCGGGAGCAAGAAGTGGTACCTCCCACATGAATGAAAGTGTGCGGTGGTCATGGACTCGGGTTGGGGCTGTGGCCTGTGGGCCACAGAATCTCATCAGCCTTGTAAAGGGAGATGTATTTATGCAAAAGGCTTGCCAGTTGGACCGCACAGGGCTCTTTCCTCCCAGAACACCTCAGGAAGGCAGCTCTGGTGGTAGCAAGCGTGGCTGTGGGCCAACTTCCAGCTGCGTGTGTGCCCCCCGCCCCCAGCGCATAACTGAAATGTTATTTATTATATTTGACATAGCTGCCCATGGCACTTGGATGTCTGGGTCTCCAGCAGTGATCCAGAGAGGAACAGGGTAATCACGTTAAATAACTGAACATAATTCGCTTAAAAAATGTATGTATTGGTTGTCTCCTACCTAGAAATATCTCAGCGAGGGAACGATCATTTCGGATTTCTGCAGCAAGCTTGGAAACTAGTACTTGTGATATTTGCAGTTGGTGGCACCAAAAGTCCATGTAGTTTAAGATCATTATAATGAATATTTTAATTGGAACGTGAGCTAGACATTCCAGTCCACGAATCCTTCTGAGAACCCTGACACCACCGCCCCATTCACCCAAGTAGTCCAGTCGTGGGGTTGGTTTATATTCAACAAGAAAGTCAACTGCAGGCCCTACCCTTTGGGCTGTTTTCCTTGTCTCGCGAATATGTCAAAGTGTTAGGTCAGTTATTCCCATTCTCATGGCTCAGACTGGCTCAATAACCAGTAACTTCCCAAGCTGCATCCCAAATGCCGGTGCGGAGGAGGCAGATGCAGGAAAGAGGAGAGCCGAAGCACTTGGAGGCAGTCACGGTCAGAACGGGTCACCTGTTTGGTTTCTGCAGAAAGTCCTCCCCTGCTACTGTTCCCCAGGCGCCAGAGCCTGCTCCCCCCTTAGGAGCAAGCATCAGCTTGCAGCAAGCTTTTGTTGACACAAATTCCATGTTGCCTGGTGCTTTTGTTTGTCTCACACATAATTCACATTTTTCTATCCTCCATGCATTTTTCATAGTCCGTCCTGCAGCAATGTCCTGGCTCCCATCTGGGGCTCCCCGTCTGGGGTCAAATCCCTGTGGATAACGGGGCTGAGGGTGTTGATGGAACACTCAGCAGGACAGAGCTGACATGTTGGGAATTAAATTCTTGCAATACAGAGACTGAAAATCATTTTGGGTCAAATCCTAAGTCAAACACAAAAATGAGCCCCAGCTCAGGTAGCCCAGGCTGAGGGACACAACATAAAGCCAAATTTACTTCTTTTCTATTCTTCTCTAAAGAAGTTTTTACAAAGAGTAGTGTGGGGGGGCAGAAGGAAAGTGTCGCTTTTGGATGAGTCTTGGGGAAGATGGACAAGGAAGGATGAGAGCAAGAACAGGGGACACACTGGGTGTTATCCATGAGACCAACGGCATTTGTAAGGTAAGTGACCTGTCACAACTCCTCCATCCTTCAAGGAAGCATTCTGAAAGTGAAGATCACCTTCCTGTCTCTCAGCTCGAGGATACTTGAAAGAAGCTTCCAAACATGACTTTTTACTTTCAACAAATTCAATGGTGGCTTTTGTGGAAGCTTAGAATGCCAAGGCTAGAGAAAACATCAGAACCACTTACTGAAACTTCCTACGTAATGCAGGGCTCTGCTGTCCAGCACCTGCAGCAGCATAAGCACCCCACTAATAGGCTGCTCACTGTCTCACGGGGTGCCATTTCCTTACCCATGCTCCTCCCTGACCAACTTCCTCCTTCCATTGAGATCAAGCACAAGACTTTCTGTCTTTCATAGATGACTGTAAACGCTGCTTCAAAGTCACAATGAATAACCCCCTTCATTTAACCATGGCTGGACCAAGTGATGGGCATCGGCATGGGTTTTGCAATCATTCTATCCTTAGTTCGAGTCCCCCCTCTGCCACTTACTCACTTGGGGCAAGTTACTTACATTCTCCAACCTTCAGTTCATCCGAAATAAGAACAATAGCAGGATCCATCCTATTAGTCAGGCTTGTCTTTAGGAGACATAACGGTGGCTGGACCAAATGGCAGAAGAGGAGTACTTGGTGCTAGTACTTTATCCTAGTTTTGCCATGGTAGGTTGTGAGGTCATACAATTCACTTAACCTTCCTGCAAGCCACTCCCACCTTTTCTGAAATGTTACTTGGCCTGTCTTATTAGCGTTGTGGTGCTGCTATGGAGATCAAGTGCAAACACGTGACTTGCACATGTGGGCATCTGTGGACCTATGGCACAGCCCCAGTGTGGACCTAGCCACACACTTAGTGTCCAACAAAAGCCTGCTGGCTACATTGCACGTGTGCTTTCTGAGTGAAAGATGAGGCACTGCGGGCCAAGAAGGGAAGAGCCTTCTCAGAGGAGGTTACGGTTTGGCAGGCTGGCTGGGAGGCTAGTGTCCACAGGAGGCAGAAGGTGTGTGTTTGGGCTGCAGGAGACAGGTCTGGGAGATAGGGGAGGATTTAGGTGTCACTATTGTAAAAGAACCAGAGACACAGGAGTGATGACAAAAGCAGATCCCTGGGCTCCGGAAGGTGCTTTGTAGTTGTCTCTGCGGTGCTGATCAAAGGGGCTTGAAGGAGAGGTGAGTAAAGAAGGGTCTGATACGCTGAAGGGATGGTAGGCTCACAGAGGCTGGGCTGGGGTGAAGGGACAAGCGTGGACCTAGCCAGGGAGGTTTCTCAGCTGAGGGAGCTATCAGCGGAAACCCCAGTGCTGCGGTATTTAGGGAGAACAAGGCAGGTGAGGGGGTTGTCTGAGGACAGGATACAGCGCTTGCTTTGCAGCCAGCTTCTCTAGTTCTCTAATTCTCCAAGTCTCGCTCCTCGTTCAAGACCGCTCTCTAATTGAACTTTCCCCGGAAGGCTTTCCCTCAACTCTGGAGCTCCAAGGAACCTGCCCTTTTCCAAAGTTTCTGGCTCACAAAGGACCCCAGCACTGGCCATGAGAGGACACGCTCCCCAGGAAGGAATAGAGGCCCAGCCCTGTACCTCTTCTTTAGTTTCCCACCAGGCTCACTCACAGCAGAGCTATCCAGAAACCAGTCACCCACTAGAGGTCGGTAAGTTGGATTTCCCTTTGAAGAAAGTGGCAAACAGTCAGTGGGAGGAGTGGTGTCAAGTACATGAGAATCGGCACCAGAAATGAGCTGTCCTCGGATTTCTCTCGGCCACAACCGTGGGTCTTGCGCACAGAAGGTGCTCAGAGAATATCTGTTGAACAAAATCTAGAGCCCCAAGGCAGAAGGAATAAATATAGAACACCCCAAAAAGAAAAGTGGGAGGAAAGAACTAAAAATTAGAGCAGTCACCGACAACGGAAGAATACTCCATCAGACGGAGCCCCCTCCCTTAAATATCGGCCTTCACTCACAATGCGACACAGAGCATTTGAGACTCTCCTCCGAAGTCCTGGACGGAGGCGCCCCTGGTGCTGTGCTGTCCACGCAGGTTAGGAAGGTTGCTAACGGGAGGCGGAGAGAAGGTGCCACGGCTGAGCATCACTCCCACGCCGCCTTCCCTTTGCCTACGCCCACACCTTCCCACAGCAACCTTTCCATAACAACTGGCTCCAGCCCCGATGGAAAATGTTGCTCAGGTTCAGTCACACGTCAGCATTGGGAGACTCCTAACCAAAGAGGCTGGCGATTCATCGGTATGTCACGCTGGAGACTGGGGTGGAGGAGCACCCCGTAAGGACAGAAGAGCACATCGTGCAGGGGATACATTCCAAAGCTATAACCGTTCTGAGGAGCCCAGTTCCCTACTTAGCTTCCGCCATCATTGGGCTACATTCCCAACCTGGTCTTTCCCCACTTGTGTGTGTCCAGACCATGTTTTTGTTCCTTGTCATAACAGTTATTCATTACATGTCTCCTATATGCCTGGCATCGTGCTAAATGCTTTCTCATGTTTTATTGCATTTGCTCACTATATCAGTGACTGTAAAATCACTACTATTATCTCTATGTCACTACTGAAGAAATTTAAACACAGAGAAGTTAAGTCACTTATCCAAGGACACACAGCCAATAATAAAGTTAGATTGGAATTCGTATTTTCTGAAGCAAAGACCAGGTTGTTTTGCTTCAACAGGAGTATAATAATACTCATAAATTCACAATTAGGAGTAATGCTTATAAATTCCACGGTAGGGAAGACATATAACTTTATACATTATATTCATTAATTCTCTGTAATTATTTGTGTCTAACGTAAATATGGAACTTTATTGTTGTTTCTGCATTTGCCGTTGTCCAGTTGCCCTGGCAACATTTCTAACATTACCTCTCTAGACATCCGCAGGAAGGGACTTTTCACGGTTGCCATCTACTTTGCCACGCCTTCTCCTACAGAGGATGTAAACCCTGCTGTTCCCTTCTCAGGCTGCGCTCAGCAGGGCGGGTTTGCAGCCCCGGGGTGGTAATCCACACAGAGTGGGGCCTCAGTGAGATAGAGCGTTGCTTAAGTTCTAAATAATGCTAACTCGGGACTTAGTCAAAAAGGGAGCCACGGCCCTAACGAACACTCACCATCCTGGGGAAGAAAGGAGTGTCCAGGGAGCTAAGACTGGAGATGATGCGGGTGGAATGTTTGCATCTCTACTTCAATGGGTTCTGACATAAATCTGGGACTCAGTGGCGGCTCCCTGGCCCAATCATCTGGCCTGCAATCTAGTGGGTTTTGGACATATGCAATTTGGTCTGAAAAACCTGAAGTGTCCAATGAAAACAAGAGCTGAAAATGGGAGGCATCGACATGAAGTGGTGTGAAAACAAACTCTGTTCCAATAAAGACAGCTGAAAGAATTCCCCCTTTGGTAACACTGAGGAAAAGCGATGACATATTTGGTCTCACACTGAATTCATGAAAACAGAGATTTTTCTGCAGAGGGTGAAAACGTGTTTTTGGTGTCCTTTTCCAGCAACACATGCTAGCGTCTCACAACAGGTGGACTTTGGAGACTGCAGGGAGCAGCAGAAGACAGCAGTCACCCTAACCAGAGCGCTTGGGTTCCTTCTCCGCGTTCACACCAGGAATTTCTGAAGGCCAGTTTATCCTCCCACATTGCTTCTGCCTGTGGTGAATTACGTTTGAAATGCCTTCTCCTGACATGTGGCATTTCACCTTGGTGCTCTTTCTCCAAAGAAAAGTCTTGCCCATCTGTTTTGAGAAAACTTGGTATCAGAATCTGATTTCTCTTGGAAATTTTAGGATAAGGCTGGTCATCAAAGCACGTTAATCTCAGCTAAACCTGCAGCTGGACACACGCATCAAGTGCCCACTGCCCGCCATGCAAGTGTTCTCACCAGGCACACCGTGATCGCGCGGTTCCCTCCGCTGCTCCTCTCCTGCATGCCCAAGACTCCCCGTCCTGTTGCTGGGATAAGGCCCCTCGGCTTGTTTGCACAGTTTAGCCTACTCAGGCTCCTGTTCAGCATTTGTTTTTCTTGGCTTTTCAAAGCATTATGTCCATTTTTATTATACCCTTGACAGACCAAATCCTAGTGCTAGCAGACCACAATGAAACAAATACTTAACATTTATAGAAGAAGAAACAGCATGGTACTGGCATAAAAACAGACGTACAGATCAATGGAACAGAGTAGACAGCCCAGAAATAAACACACAACTTTATTATCAATTAATACTTGACGAAGGAGGTAAGAACATACAATGGGGTAAAGACAGTCTACTCAATAAATGGTGTTGGGAAAATTGGACTGAGACATGCAAAAAATGAAATTAGACCACCTTCTTATACCATACACAAGCATAAATTCAAAATGAATTAGAGTCTTCGATGTAAGATTTAAAACCATAAAAGTTCTAGAATAAAACATAGGCAGTAAAATCTCAGACATTTCTTGTGGCAATATTTTTTCCTGATACATCTCCCTGGGCAAGGAAAACAAAAGAAAAATGAGCAAATTGGACTATATCAAACTAAAAATTTTTTGCACAGCAAAGGAGACCATCAACAAAATGAAAACACAAACTATTGAATAAAGAACATATTTGTCAATAATACATCTGATAAAGGGTTAATATCCAAAATCTATAAATTCAATTAAAAATTTATAGAAGAAATTCAGAATATACCTTCCCTGTAGCCTAGAAGTTTCATCACCTGGTAAAATACTACAGGTAGAACAATGGACTTCTATATTCATGTGACCTTAAAAAACCTACCCCTAATGTTTCTCTCTCCACACACACACACACACACACACAACTAGTTAAACTCTGGTATAGATGCCTGTTAACTTTAGTAATGCAGCCACATACCTACTGTAGATACTGAACTTTGTAGCATGGAAAACCAGCTATTCCCTTTAAACAGTTACAGAAGACTCCGAGTCCCAACCATGTCAACTCTGTCTATATAAGATTTAGCCTAGGCTGTCTACTCCCAGGGTCTTACAGCTAGACAATTTTTCCCTAAAGACTCAAGGCTACAAAGGATGTTTGGGCTCAGCAGACCAAATGTTCACCAGTTCAATTCCCAGTCAGGGTACATGCCCAGATTGTAGGCCAGGTCCCCGGATGGGGGCAGGCAAGAGGCAGCTAATCAGTGTTTCTCTCACACATCAATGTTTCTCTCCCTCCTTTGCCCTCTCTCTAAAAATAAATGAATAGTTTAAAAAAAAAAAAACCTGACTAACACAACATCCATTGCTGCATAACAAGTTATATCCAAACTCAGAAGTTTAAAACACATTTATTTTCTCACATTTTCAGTGGGTCAGAAGTCTGGGCATGGCATATCTAGGGTCCTCTGTTTCAGAATCCCTGACAGGCTATAAGCAAGGCATCTACGAAGACCAGTCTCATGTGAAGGCCCGTTGGGGAAGGATCTGCTTCCAAACTCATTTACTCAGTTGTCAGTAGAATTCAGTTGCTTGTGCACTGTTGAGATGAACAAGGCATTTCCTCATTGGCTGTGGGCCAGAGGCAGCCCTCAGTTCCCAGCCATACGGTCCTCTCACGGGAAGGTCATGACATGGCCCCTTGCTTCATCCGATGAAGCTTGTAAGAAGAGCCACAGGAAGAAGGCTTGCAAAAGGAAGTCACAGTCTTTTATAACCTAATCTTGAATGTGACATCCATTATTTTTGCCATATTCTACTTGTTAAAAGCAAGCCATCAGGCCCAGCCTACCTTCAAGGGGAGGGAACTGAACAAGGGCACTACGACCAGGAAGCAGACACCATTGGGAGCCAAGTCAGAAGCTGCCAACTCCGCCCATCCAGCCTGCCTTCTCTGTTTCTCCACATGAACACTCAGTGCAGCCTTGAGAACTCCTAACCGGTACCCAACATAACTCGTCCCTTTGCCAGCCTGTTCCTACCTACAGGGTCCTTTCTTGTTTCTGCTTCCTGGCAAATTCTACCCACAAGTCTGGATACGTATTTCAAAAGTTGTCAGTTATCTCATTCATGTAAATGCTTTGATAGCCATCTCTAGAGTTGTGTCAGTTGTGTTATTTAACCTTGGGATGTGTGTATGTTCAGTCTGAAAAAGCTCTCATTAGTGTCACCTGAAGAAATGTATCTATTTCACTAGAGAATTGTTGCTCAGGAGCATAGGCCATTTGGGAAGCATCCAGACCTTCTGGACCATCTGGAAACAGAGAGAAATGGCCATCCTAATTAAATTTCCACTTCTGAAACCATAATGGTAGAAACACAAGTATAACTTAATTTGAAGGCAAGCATTTTCAACCCTCCAGAGAATGACTGGTTTTAGATCCTGGGTTCTGTTTCAAGGAGGCATTTTTTGTTTTCTTACTGCCTTCCTTCTATTCCACGGAGGGCAGCTCCATTTCGAAGAGAATAGTCGTTAAGGTTGGTTTTCTGCATGGTAAGGGATTTGCATGCCACCTCTTCACAAAGGTATTTATCTTTCTGAATAAAGCAAAAAATATTTTGATGCCAAGGTATGCTTGCCAAAGAAAGCTTAAGAAACAAATAAAGGGTCAGACATTACATGGTTGCTGTAATACACAATAAATCAATTCAATAAAGAGAGAGAGAAAGGTCAGGGAGGGCTCTGAGAGGGGACAGCAATACTGCCTGAACTCCAGAGTATTGTCCAGGAGGAAGCTGTCTCCCAGGACTTGCCCTGTTGCCAATCACTTCAATTTCTTCCCATTTGCCACTGGTGCTCTTCCCATTGTTGCCTTGGTGCTGCATCCCAGAGAGGGTGGGTCTGCGTGAGTCCTAGTCGGTTGTGGGCCCTTTAAGAGGAGTCTCTTGAGAATCCTGGAGTTTCTTCCTTGCCCCACCCTGGTGATTACCTAAGGCTCAGTGCTATACAACTTACAGGTATGTTTTTCTACAATCGGCTATGCTACTAAAACAGGGAGTCAAAGCAGCTCTACCTAATGCACAGAAACAAACACAGGAGGCTGCCAAAATGAGGAGACAAAGAAATATGGCCCAAGTGAAAGAACAGAACAAAACTCCAGAAAAAAAACTAAATGAAATGGAGATAAGCAACCTATCAGGTGCAGAGTTCAAAACACTTGTTATCAGGATGCTCTGGGAACTCAGTGGGTACTTCAAGAGCATAAAAAAAGACCCGGGCAAAAATGAAGTTTACATTAAGTGAAAGAAAGAAAAATCTATAAGGAACCAACAGTGGAAGGGATGAAGCCAAGAATCAAATCAACTATTTGGGACACAAGGAAGAAAAAAAGCATTCAATCATAACACCAAGAAGAAAAAAAATTTTTTTTAAAAAGGAGGATAGTATAAGGACCCTCTGGGACATCTTTAAATGTACCAATATCTGAATCATAGGGGTGCCAGAAGGAGAAGAGGAAGAACAAGAAATTGAAAACTTATTTGAAAAGATAATGAAAGAAAAATTCCCTCATATGTTGAAGGAAATAGACATACAATTCCAGGAAGCAAAGAGAGTCCCAAACAAGATGGACCCAAAGAGGACCACACCAAGACACATCACAATTAAAATGTCAAAGTTTAAAGATAAAGAGAGAATCTTAAAAGCAGCAAGTATAATGCAGAGGGTTACTTACAAAGGAGTTCCCATAAGACTATCAGCTACTTTCTCAAAAGCAACTTTGCAGGCTAGAAGTGACTAGCAACAAGTATTCAAAGTGGTGAAAAGCAAGGATCTACAACCTAGATTACTCTATCAAGCAAAGCTATCATTTAGAATGGAAGGGCAGATAAAGTGCTTCCCAGACAAGGTAAAACTAAAGGGGTTCATCACCACCAAGCTATTATTACATGAAATGCTACAGAGAATATAGAAGAAAAAGATGATCAAAATGATGAACATTAAAATGGCAATAAATTCATAACTATCAACAATTGAATCTAAATAACAAACTATGCACACAAGCACAACAGGGACAGAATCAGAGATTTGGAGATCACTGGGAGGGTTATTGGGTGGGAGGGGGAAGAGGCAGAATGGGGCAAAAGGTGCAGGAATTAAGCACAAGTTGGTAGGTACAAAATAGACAGGGAGCTGTAAAGAACAGTATAGGAAATGGAGCAGACAAAAACTTAATATGCAAGAACTGTGGGCATGAACTAAGGGGAGATTGCTGGAGGAAAGAGAGTACCCGATGGAGGGGGCAAAGAGGGCAAGTCGGGACAACTGTGATAGCATAAACAATGAAATACATTTTTAAAGCGAGAAAGAAGTAAATTTTCACATCCCGAAACATAGGCTTTCAAAATTAGTTCAAGGAATTATCAATATAATATGGGAAAGTTCATTTTGTTACTATCACTTTTATTACTATTATTCATAACATCCTCCTGCCCTTTGTTTTTCTCAGGTTTAGCTACTGGTCTACTGTAACTTCATTTTTCTAGTTTAACACTGGTTACAAAAAACAGCATTAGCAATTGCTTTACTTAACGAGCTTGGACACCAGCTTCCGCGTGAAATGGTTCACACAGCACCCACGCTCCGTTCTTCAGTACGAAGGTGGAGGCAGGGATGAAGGAGTGATGAGGATTCATGAACATGGACAAAATTCAGCATGCTGCGGAGGTGGTTCTTCGGCTCCAACAACGTGTGAGATGAATTTTTTTGGTGAGAATTACATCTTTAGGGATGCTGAGAAAATAAGATGGCTGCAGGAAGAATGAACTCTCCATTGCTTGGAAGCTTTCTCGGAGTGGTGGACTAACACGGCACATCACGGGAGTAAGAAGAGAGAGGGCCTGTGAGGTGAGGAAATCAGGCCCACCAGTCAGTGTGATCAGCATGGTCAGTGTGGTCAGTGTGGTGCAAGGCACTATGTTACGTCACCAGTGGAACAAGGCCCCATGGTGACCATTTGCAGCAGTGACACTTGATTCATCTGCATCTCTCTCTCTCTCTCTCTCTCTCTCTCCAATCACTCAGATACTCAGATTTAGTCTGGGGAAGCCAAGTGGTTAAGAAGAGCAGTGGGGGAAAAAGTTGGTGACAGGCTATGATGTAAAGGGACTTGTTGAAAAATCATTATGTCTTAGTTGTAAGCCCTGTGATTTCTAGTATATTGAAATTTTTATAACTTCAACGTGCAACCAAGGAGCAATTCTGCATGGAATCTTGTCTTAATAATGGCCGTTAAAGAATAGTTCAACGAAAACTATGAATAAAGAAGCTGTAGCCCCGAGGACAGGTCCACATGAAGTATTGCCCCTCCTGATGAAGTTTTCACCAGTCGGATGTGAAACAAAAAAAAAGGAGGGAGGCAATAAATTAGGCCTGTAAATATCAGTGTAAGATCGCCATTCCTTTACTCTGGAATTATATTCTTCCAGTACCTTTGGTAGTAAATCATCTTTTATGTGTGCATATAGAATAATGGGCTTGGAGTATGACTGACATCCGGTTTTAAGTGTTCTTACCTATGAATATAAAAAATTGCCCATTTTTGAATACTTGTGTTCATGCCCCACACTATTTTCATTTTATTTGTTCATGAAATCTAAAGGTCTTAGCACCACAGATTCATGGAGCACGTAGTGTTTCAAATAACAAGAGTTAGGCACTGTGGCAGGTTGCAAAAAAAAAAATGGTTGAAATTCTCCATTCATCTCCTCATCCAAATCCCTCTGACTCCTCCCACAAAGGGGCAAAGGCTGTTTCCCCTCCCCTCTGAATCTGTCTGGTTTTGTGACTTGGCAATACAACGTCAGGGAGCTGTGCCAGTTCCAAGTCTAGGCCTCAAGAGACCTTGATCGCTTCTACTCTGTTTCTTAGAATCTGCAACCACCGTGTGAACAAGTCCAGGCCAGGCTGCAGGAGAAGAGAAATGTGCTCGGTTGCCCCCTCACCCCAACAACCAGCAGCCAATTAAACCCCAGAATCAGAATCATCCAGCATACATGTATGAGCGAGGGAGCCTAAATCACCAGCCCACAGAGACAGGAGTGAAATAAATGGCTGTTACTTTAAGCCTCCAAGTCTGGGGAAGGTTTATTACACAGGAATGCCCAACTGACACGGTCACATCCTTCGGCATTAGGTCGAAACTGAAACGTAACAGAAAATCTTGTCACTCAACAAAGCTCTGAAACCAATCCTGGGACAATTTGTTAGCATACACTTTTATCTAAAAGGGAGCTTGGCAGTCACCTTTTCTGATCTTATTTTGAAGTCGAAGAAATTTAAGTGCATAGTTTGTGAGACTCATGCAAGCCCACATATCTAATTATCGGTAGAAATAAGTTAGAAACCTAAAACAATAGAACTATTTCTTTACATGCCCGGAGTGCACCCAAATTGCCTCTGCTTACCTATTTCACAATGATTACATGGTGTTTTTGTAACACTACGAGTCACACCATCAATTCACCTCTGCCAAATAGATGAGCCTCAAAGAGAGTTTTGTTTTTGGGGGGTTTTTTTTTTTGATGATACAAATAAAGGAACAGAAAGCCCACTCCTCATGGGCCAAGCTGACCCCACTCTAAGTTAGAAATATTTTCAGTGCTTGTCCATCTACTTGAGGAGTGTGGGGGTGGAAGACTCCCATCAGGAAACACGGGTCCCAGTCCTGTGCGTGCCGGCGGCTGGCCCTGGGAGAAGGCCCTTTCCCACTCCGCTCTTCCGAGTGCTCGTCTGCGAGCCGAGGGCCTGGCCTCAGTGGACTTCGCCATCCTCGCCATCCCCACAGCATCGTGAGCCCTTAATCGGGCCACTCAATGCTTGGAAACAAGGTCCAAACAATAAATGCACTCGAACTCTCTGGAGACTGAAAGCCTGGTATCCATTTTAGCCGAGCCTAGCCTGTGGCTCTTCCAAAATCTAAACAACAGAACACTTGGTTTACAGGTGTTATTGTTATGGGTTATTGCAGGTTATTCTAATAAAAATAAGAGTTCCACTATGTCTTCTTTTCCCCTAAGGTTGCTTTTCCGCACGTTGACTCTGCTTGTCCGTGGTCATTAAACGCATTCTGTGAGTTGAGCTAAAGTGTATGCAAGGATCCACATGAAAACAAAACCAGGCGCACGGCAACCTCTCCTGTGATATTTATCGCTGATGGCGCTCGCAGGACTGCAGGGCTCCATAAAATCCTGGAGGGGTTACCTTCCCTTAATGGCGTCCTTCCCTTTCACTCAGCAGCCACTTCTTATTGCAAACAGCTGCCTGGAAACAAAAAAACATTTTCTATTTCCAAGGGACATTGCTGGCTCTCAAAGTACTCTGCTCATTTTATATAACAAATGTTTAAGTTTAACCAAATTTCTAATTCCAAAAATGAGCCAATCTTGCATTTTGAATCACTAGCTCACGAGACCTGTGCATTGAAAGTAGCACCAAAGGAATCGAATTCAAGAACCAAATAAAAAACATTTTTTTCAAGTGAAGCGTGTTTCTCCCATGGCTTCGGCTTACTCCTGAGATGTTTCTGCCACCCCCTTGGACCAGCTGGCCTCTGCCCACGCAGTGATTCCAGGGGGCAAACCACCTCGGCATGTAACGAGGGCTTCCTTGAGCTCCGACACAAAGCTCATTCTAAATAACCCAGTAGAACTGCATCAGCACCAAAGTAAGGGAGGAAAACAAGCGTCCTATAAACTTTATTAGTGTTCTTTATTATGAAATAAACTAGGCTTACACTTCTTTTGGAGGGGAAAATGATGAACACAAAAAACGTACCGTATTTTTACTTACTAACGTGCACTTGTAAAATGCATGGCATGCTGTTTTATGGGCAGTAGCATATAAAATACTTTTTCCAGATGTGGATTCATAATTCTCCAAAGACTATAATAGTTATCATAAGATTTATGGAGGATAATTTATTAATCACATTTTTTTTCCTTTTAGAGATCTGTTTGGTAAGATGAAAGAGAACTTTAAAATGTCATTTTAACCAAATGTAGATGGCCTAATATCAAGTTACTCCTTTTGTTCAAATTATTTTTAATGACTTTATTTGTTTTATTGCCTCTACAAGTCAGTACCAACTTGGTGGTAATGATCTATTCAGGAAATCTCTTAAGATTTTTAAAGTAAAATAGCACGGAGCTATTTTAAAAATTAAATGAACTGAACTGTGTGAGTTGATTAGTGCTCATTTATTCAAGGGACATGGGAGCTACTAAAGCTTATTTTTTTTTTAATTTGGAGGAGACAAATCTTGTGAAAACTGCAGCACATTGAATATTCACGTAGTTTCCTCAACAGAAATTTAGAAGCCCATGCGTGTCTGAAGTGCTACAAGTAACACATTGTTAAATAAAACACACTTTTCAAACACGGAGTCCTTTAATCTGGCTTAGATTATTAAAAACACAGCTGTGTTGAATCCACACTGAGTACCTGAGTCACATGATAGTAAAAAAAACAGTCCAAGAGACCTTCTTTTTGTCATCACTTTATTTGATGTAAGTTTTATCTAAACCTAACAATGCCAAAGAAGAAAAGATAATTCTGCAATGCTGGGGACTCACCAAACCTAAGATTTCCATCCTAGCCCAGCCCAGCCCCCCCACCCCACCCACTGCTCCCCGGGTGGGGGCATCTGCACCAGACAATGGATAGAGATCGTGACTGACTAACAAGTTAGTACCTAGACCCTTTTTCCGCCCAGACTCTCACAACAGCCATCGGTGTGCTCATCTCTAATGCAACAATACTCTCTTTGCAAAGTTATCACGAGGATTAAAATAAAGCACGCGTGCAAGTCATCTGCAGCCTGGCACACAGTTGGTGATCGATAAGAGCTCTGATAACTACCATGTGTGCAAGCGCATGACAGATGGGTTTTAATGGAAAGAACAATATGGCCAAGTAGCATTTATTCATAGATTTTAAAATAAAAGGTATAAAGTTATGAAAAAACAGACTGAGCAACTGCTGTGTGTAATCCACTCTTCTAGCCAATTTGTAAGGGACAACAAAATATATAAGAGGGGATCTACGTTCCAAAATGTTTGTAATCTATGAGAGAGCTCTGAGACCAGTGCTGAAACCTTCAGCAGCATTTTAAATAGATGGAAAGAGACACTGTGATACCAGAGACAGACGTGGGGTGGAAGGAGCTGTTTCCATATCGACGGTATGGGCAGTGACTCCTGAAAGTCAAGAAAGGGCTAAGACCGAATGAGTGGGCTATGAAGATATTATGCAAATTGGGCTCAAGAAAAAGAAAGTCAGGAGCACCTGCAACTTGAATTAACCAGGCGATCTGTGCTGCTGAACAGACTCAGGGTGAGGCCACGGTGCCGGAGAAGGGATCTGAGAAATTAACCACCAGGCTCGGTGTCTGTTTAGAGACACGGGGCCTCTCCAAAACCCTCTGAAAGTCCGAGCAAAGGCCAAGGTTAACAGGAGTGTCAGTCCCTAAAGGAGAAGATGTCCCACCTGTGATGAAGATTAGCATCTAGACAGGACCTGCCGACGTGGCCCTGACAGTGGCTGTTTTCCGCGAGCTGGGAAATCAGCCCTGGAGCGGTTGGCACAAAGCAACCTTCCAAGGACACAGCCCTGCAGCCCACACTCCATGCACCCACCCCTGCAACAGGCTCTGAACTCCTGGCCCTGTCCTTCTGCCTGATGCCACTGTGAGGCTCCTTGAGGACAGGAGCTACTTCTCTCTGTTTCCCCAAGATCATGGGCAGAATGCACGGTCTGGGAATGTCTGCTCGATGGTCTGCCACGGCTGAAAGGCCAGTGGTAATGGAAACTGTCAAAACAAGTAGTTTACAAGATTCTCATCTGTACAGGGAGTGCCACAGGAAAGAGGAAAATGCGGAGGGTGGAAAAGCAGTCCTGAAGTCCACACAGGACACTGAATTGAAGGAATACCCCACACCTCCTTAGTCTGTCTATGAGCGTAACCTGGAGATGCTCTCTCGATGGATGCTTTTAAACCGGTAGCCAACTGGCCATGATGGCCTACTCAAGATTATGCCAGACTCCACCTGGGTTCTTTCTCTTCCAGAAGGGGGACCAGGCAGGACCAGGTCATGAGCAAGGGACAAATAATCTTGAGCACCCCACCCAGGAGCCCTGGGCCCTGAGAATATGAAAATATCTTATCTTGGCCTGAGCCTCACAGCTCACCGAGCAGGGGACAGCGCAGCACCCTTGGACCACAGCGAATTATGCTCTCCTACTGAGTCAGTCCCCAGTGTGGAAAGCAAATGAGTGTTCTGTGCACATGAGACCACAGGGCCTCCCTTGCTATAGGAGGAAGCTCTCCCCAGGTCTACTGTGTTAGTTGCCTGGCCAGCGCTCTGCTCACCTGGAAGGCACTAGCCAAAGTCTGGGAGACATACCTCAGCAGGAACTCAACATCCCTTCCAAGCCATGACTACTCTTTCCTTAATGAGTGCTTCTAAGCTGAGACCGTGAACACAAGCCCGGGGGTTGACACATGTGCACAACAGAGAAGCCATGTGGGTAGCAGTAAGCGAGCCTCACAGGATAAGTCAAAAATCCACCACCTTTGTAGTCGGTCCAATCCCAGGGCCAAACTTTATGGCCCAGAAAACACGCATTGTAAAGTTTCAGAGAAAACAAAGAATGGGGAGATCTTCTCTGAGGAGGGGGCGCACCAGTCTTTTCCGGAGTGAAAGAGTCAAGGACGAGAACCGTGGGGCATGTGGCTGTCCCCTTTGCTAAGCTGCGAGCAGATCAGGGCAGGCCTTGAGCAGCTACCATAGCAGTCTGGACTAGGCGATGAACAGAGACAGTTATTGAATATAAATTGTCAGCATATAGATTCACCTTCCTTCCTGTGTCCTCAGGGAAACAATAGCTCACGCACATATAATCATTAGTCTCAGGCACTACTCTTAGGGCTCAGTAACTCAATTATTGCTCACAACCACCCCAGGAGTTGTATACTCATTTCATCCCCATTGTTAGTAGTCAGAGTGCTATGAAGTTGGCAGACACGCTGGTAGGAAAGTCAGAGTTTCAGAGGGTGTTTGATCCTCTAACAGGCAAACGTTTTTCAGGGTTCCGCATCCATAAAAAAGCTAAGTCTCAGCCCTGGCTGGCGTAGCTCAGTGGATTGAGTGTGGGCTGGGAACCAAAGTGTCCTAGGTTCGATTCTCAGCCAGGGTACATTCCTGGGTTGCAGGCCATAACCCCCAGCAACCGCACATTGATGTTTCTCCCTCTCTCTCTCTCTCTCTCTCTCTCTCTCTCTCTCTCTCTCTCTCTCTCTCTCTCTTCCCTCTCTAAAAATAAATAAATAAATAAAATATTTTTTAAAAAAAAGCTAAGTCTCAGCACATCTCTGCTGAAATTCAGATTAGTCTGTGGAGGCAGCGAATAAGCGGCATTTGCCTGATTAGCCTGCAAATGACACCGCTGTGTATTCTCCTCGCCAGCTCAGAGAACAGAAGTCAGAGCAAAGGTGGAGGCTCGGGGCATAAATTCACCATCTGTGGCGCAATGTAATCGGAGCCGGGGAGTTTCCACTTTGAAGTCTCCCCGAACCTGTGTGGGTTACAGGTCTGAGCACATCACCGGCTTTGACAGGTGGCTTTATTTTTCATTTCAAAGAGGGGGAAAGAAAGGCAAGGAGACCAAGCGCAGTGGAGGTCTGAATGAGTCCCCCGGAGTGCTCACAGAGGCACTTCTCAAAGTGTAGGTCCCCCGTCCAGAGGAGCAAAAGCAGTTGGGCTTTGACACTTCCCAGACTTTGTCCCTCCAGTCACACTCTGGGCGCCCACCCGTCCCCACCCCTAGACTGACTACAGAGGTGGCTGGTGCTTCAGGCAGTGCTCCCAGGCCTGGCGTCTGCCAGGTAATGGCAGCAGGCAAGAGAAAGCTCAGCTATAAGAGTAGCGTCTGTCACCTCCTCATGGAATGGCAGTGTCCCTAACGGCTGGAACCCGGCTGCTCTTCCAAGTCATTCAGCCAGCTAGTTACAACAGTGAGCCCGTCTCAGCAATGGCTGTAACCTCCCGAGCACGGCAGGGCAGAGAGAGTATGGCCAACAGCTCACGCTGGGCATGTGGTCAGTGACATGTCATTTAAATCCTACCTACTTCCGAAAGGATTACCTGCCAGTTATTCATAAAAATGCAGCAGAGCGGAGCCTGGATGCTGCCAGTGCAAACTCAAACACAAGCATGCCACAGCCTGCCAGGCACCTCCTGCGCGAGGTCCCCAGGAAGCCCCCGGAAAGGTCAGTGCTGACAGTCAGCACATCCCACAGAAAAAAAAAACCCAGCCTGGGGGAAACAAGGGACTCCCCTCCAGGAGGCGGTACTCTGGCAGGGATTGAGGGGCTTTCTTTAGGAGGACCCTTTCTTTGGGTCCGCTGTAAGAGATCAGACCAGGTCTTTGGCCTTGTAGGGGAAGGTGACTACCTGTCCCCTGGCAAGGTGACACTCAAACTGCCTTCCAGCCCAGGCCATCCGGGCCAGTCCTAGAGTCCTCAGGACAGGGACTGCGAGAGTGGGTCTCTGAACAGCGTCAGGGCCAGAGCCCGGTATGAGACTGAGGGTGCTCACGGCTGACTGCCGGAGGGTGGGGTTTGGCTTCTTGTTTTCAATAAATGGCACTTATTCGACATTTTTCCTGATTACAAAAGTAATACATGCTCATCACAGAAAGCCTGGGGGAAATGCAGGAGCACAGAGAGGGCAACAAACGTAACCTGAGCATAGTGAACATTTTGCTTACCCAAGTCTTTCCTAAAACCATGAGCGTGCTTTTCAAAAATAACAGTGAGTACTGCTTGTAACCTGCCTTAGCAACATTGCAAACCCCGCCCCCCAGCATCAATCCTTCCGCGGAGAGGATCCGGTGGCTGCCTGCAGTGCCGCTGTGGGTGTGCGCCATAATTCACTCACAGCCTTGCTGGCCAGTGCTGCCGATCCACCGCTTTTTGGTGCCGTCAATAACACAGAAGGGCACACCCTGTGCGCACAACTTTGTGCATCATCTCCAGCCCCACCCTGAACTTCTAGTTAACGACCATTGTCTTATGTTATGACTTAACTTAAAAATATGAGAAAATAAAATGACTGTCTAAGAATTCGCTGGGTGTGAACGGGCAAGACAGCGACTGAGAGTCAAGGTGAGTAACAGAAAGCACCTTAGGAATCAGCCAGCCGGCGCTCCAGGCTTTTGCAATCGCAGAAGGCAAGAGAGGAAAGGTGAGCATCAGGCCTGTTGGCCAGTTTCTGTTACACATCCTGGGACCCCGGCTTTTACCTCGCTGCCCCCTCACCAGGGTTCCATAGCTCTCTCTGAAGCAACAGAAGGGAACAAGGAGAATAAACTGTATTTTCAGCAAAACCTTCACAATGGAAGTATCTGAGGTGTTTGACCTGCCAGAGGTCTAATGAAAAACAGTGGAGGAGCGTGAACTCTCCCCCAGGGCAAAAGGGACACTGTGTAAGCCCTGTCACTAGCTAAAGCCACACTTTGTGGGCCCTGCCCTTGCACCAAGACAGGGACGGGGACGGGAGCTGGGGTCCCAGTGATCAATGGTGGGCATGAGCCAGGGAGTCATTCCTGGCTATCTACTCCTTCAACTTCAGTGGTCACCATAGGCTTTTACGTCTTGGGAATCACCGTTAAAAAAGGAGACTAGTTAAACCTGGGGTCCTTGAACTTTGTGAACAATCAGAATTCCTCTGAGGAAAAAACAAATCTATGTCCCCCCTACCTGGAAATTGAAGCACAAAGATATTGTTGCAAATACATGGCAGAACCACTTTCACCTGGGAATCTCTGCACGCCTAGAAGCAATTCTGAGTGCAGAAGTGAGCTCCTCCATCCTGTGTGCAACGCTGCCGTCTTCGCGCCAGCCGGAAGCGGGTTAAGGCTAGGAGCTGGGTTGTCTCTGTCCCCTGCAGTTTGTTGGTGGTGCCACTGGGTGTTCAACAGTTACTGCCTGAAAGATGGGCTCACAGCCTCTCCCGGGCCACCCAGTCTCTCCCTGCACCTAAGGATGTTCCGTCTGACCCCTCTGGGGCCTGGGATGTAACCCTTCCCTCAGTTCCAAACCCGGTCCTAGCGGGGCTAACACAACACTTCTTTTTCAAGCCTGCCTCTGAACCCGTGTGGCTCTCCTGTCTCCATGCACCAGCCATGCTCTGCAACAGAGGGCCCTGATGAGCCCTGCTCAGGCCTCAAGGTTCTGGCAAGAGCAGCAAGAAAAAGACAGCAATGCTGGCCTTTCTTTTCTTACTTTTAGTCTCCCAATAGAGTTACAAGGGCCACCATTGGTCTCACTGGACGAAGCAGAAAGTTGGCCTGGGGCGGCCAGGAGTCAATCGAGATGATGCAAGACTCTCGCAGTGCTTTTCAACATAATTCTTGAAGTTACCAATTTAAAATAATATTCAAGACACATACAAAAATCACTAAAATAGTAAGACATGAAAACTTAATTCCATCAATGTAGTTTCTAGTTCCTACGTTTCAGGAAAAAGTTCAAATCTTTAGTCTGGGGTACTTCTACCACGTCTATGATTCTGGAAGAACTTCAGACAGAGGGAATGATATTTGGTATAGATTATTCCTGAAACCAGGCCTACAGGGCAAACACCCTGGCGATGGAGTGTTGTGCAAAGTGGTCTCAGCTAAGGAAACCAGGAAAGGCACAGCGCCACGGGGGGCATCCTGGTCTGCAGCCTGGAGGGGTTTGTTGCTGCCCCCACACAAGCAGGAGCTCACACTCAGGAGGTGCCCTCTCGGGGCCCCCACTACGGTGAGCACGACACACATGGTCGCCCTTAACCCTCAGTAACAACCCCATGAGGATGTTCTTATTCCCTTCTCACGAACGGGGAACCCGAGCCTTTAGAGGCTAACCATCTGTAGGGGACAGACCTGGAATTAAAATTCACGTCTGTCTGACTCCATCGCTCACAATCTTTCCACACATAACTGCTGCATTATATTCAATTGCCACTTACGAAGTGCAGAGCCAGATCCTCAGATGCCTGTGTTGCATTTTCCAATATGATGTGTTGTGTTTGCCACAAATACTGTTTTGGTTATGGTTATTGTTATTCTTGTTAGTAATGAAAAATATCATAAATAGTTACTATTATTATTTAACAATAATTACTATTGTTAAAACCAACATGTATTTATATGTCATTTATAGTTTATAATGTACTTTTACAGCAGTTATACTATTAATTTCTCAACAATTCTATGATGTAGGAATGTCATTGTCTTATAGATGGGACAAGGAACCTCAGAGAGTTTAAAGGACTTGTACAAAGTCTGTCAACCAGAGGTGTTAGGGGGACCCCACACCAGTATGAGCCTGAGAGTGATGCTGCCATAAATTGTGAGCCCTAGGCCCTTGCTTGCCCCACCCTGGGCCCCACCCTCTACCTCAATTCATTGCTCTTGCTTATGCAGATTACATCAGTCTCCATCATAAGACATCGACGTTCCCAATTCATTACAAAAGATGGACGTGGTAAATCAACAACGAATAAGGAAGCCTTACTCATTACACACGAATGCAGCCCGAATCCCCAGCCTCTTGGCCAGAGGCAGCTGCATCCTGGGCCCTCGGACTGGGAGCTCCTGGGGACGGCAACTGGGAGTCGCTCTTCCTGCACCCCCATCCTGGGACTTGGGCTTGATGCACGGTGGACACTTCACACTTCCTGAGTGACGAACGAATACATCACCCAGCAAACACTTCTGAGCATGGGGCTCCTCAGTCCCTTCCTACCCTAGTGCTTCCTCTCTCAACCCGTTCCCACCATTAGGAGGAGAGGGAAGGAAAGCAGGCAGCCTTGTCGAGCCCCGGGCCAGGGAGGATGTGAGCATAAGGGGCCGTTGAGCGAAAGCTTCCACTCCCGACTCCCTTTGCCTGCCGTGTCTCCCTGCTTCTTGATGACTCAGATCCCTGACCCCCAGGGGCCTCCCTCTGTCCCCTCAGAGGTCAGGGGGCAGAAGTTCTCGCAGTGACAGAGGTGGCCATTCACCTCCACTTCCCTGTCTCCAGTTATTCTCAGAGAAAACTGGGCCCTTTTCCTCTGCAATCCAGGGGCTTCCACCCCTTTGGAGAATAGTAAGATCCAGTTTTTACATAAAGAAGGGCCTCTTTTATTTCTTTTTTCTATTTGAGGGAGAAAGAGAAGCGAGATTGATCCCGGTCTGCAACATGGATTGAAAGTGGAGTTTTGCCAGTTTTCTGTGTTTTACCCCGCCGCGCTCTGCCAGCCGAGCTCGGGGAGGAACAAGCAGCCTGTGTTCCCGGAGCATTTTTCTGAGAACAGGAAAATGTCAGTGATTTGGATAATTGAATGTCTGGATTAACATGTACCTGCACCACATCTCTGAAGAAAAAAGGGGTTTTGATTCAATCACATCAGCAAAGCAAACAGGATGATAAAGTAGAATTTCTGTCTGATTTAATGAAGTTTTTGTATTGATTGTATGTGTAAGTAATGTTAATTGTGATCCCATTCAAACCCCTTATTAAAAACGTATCCCATAAGGCCCTGGTACTAATCAGGAAACATTAATTAGTCTAGTCTGGGTATAGAAATGGCTTCCTTGGCTTTTGTTACTTTCAACAACTCAGAGATTGTCCAGGTCAGTGAGATGTCACTGGGAAAAGGTCTCCCAGGAAGGAATGGAGGCAGTTGTTCTGCTGGAGAGTTTGTGCCGGGACCAGCCCCGGCCTGGGAAAGGAGATGGAGTCACCTGGCTGCTCCCACATACGGGGGTAGGGGCGCTGCAGGCTGCCCAAGGACTGGGCTATATACAGAAAGGCGTTTGGGCAGGTTCCCAAAAGCAGATGAAGCTACACACTTGGGTTTTGCCATCTTCAGTAGCATTGAGATCTTTCAGCAATGCTGCTTTAGGTGATAAAATGCTTAAAAGAGGGGAAGACATTGGCCTGTGATGCAGTAATTCCATCTGTGCCAAAATACCTTGTAAACAAGGGAAGATTCCGAGTGCAGAGTGACTCCGTGCTTGGGGCTCCCAGGGTAAGGCAGCGCTGACGGAAGGAGCTGACAAAGAACAGAGGGAGTCTGACGAGGGCCCTTCTCCTTCCTGGCCCAGAGGATCCTGCCAGCCGCTTGCGGGCACCCTGACTCCCCTTAGAAAATAAGTCTGGCCGCAGAGTTGAAAGGCTCTCCAGACGTTACCTGGGCCGCTGCACTACCTTCGGCTTGAATATAAGTATGTACCTGAGAAGACGCCCCAGCTCTCTGATGAGGCCAACTGAAACTCCGTGGTACAGGGAAGGGAGGAACTCAGGGTTTCTGCCACTTCAGCTGAAGGAAATTGTGTAACTCTACTCCGCTTTCCACGGCCCTAAGTGTTTGCAGAGGAAACACCAGCCTATAACATCAAAATCAATCATGCATTTTCATATCACAAGTAGAGTTGTAGCATGATATACCAAATAAGCAGCTTCCAGTGCCTTGTGGACTCCCTGCCCCTCTGATGCCCTCCCCTTACAAACAGACACACGCAGCTTTATATTGTCCAAGCTCCTCTGCAAAACCTCCCTGGGCCGTGCCCACCGCAGTGGTTTCTCCACCAGCTGAATTCCCAAGGATCTCATTATTCTCTCTGCCAGAGATTTCTCGTCACTCCCAGTAGAGCTGGAAGTTCTCAATCAAACACTTCACTCATTCGCACAACGCCTTGCACTCAGCTGACACTTAGTTAAGGCTTTCTGGTGGGCTGAAGAATTTCAGCAGAGTAAATGAGCACACAGAAGTCACTCCTCCTTCCCTCTCATTTGCATGTGTATCCCATCCCATACCCTTCCAGGGCCCCTGGGTAGTCCCAGGTCTGCCCAGTCCTCGTGTGATTGGGATCAGCCTATTCCTTCTGTTTCCTTGATGTAAACTCATGAGGCTGGGCTTACAGTCTGCAAGAATCTTTTCTGGTTCAACCACATGGATTTATGTGATACTAGACTGTTCAAGTAGTCATTCAGTTAGTTCCTAAGGCAGCAGTTTCATGATTTCAATTTCAACCTTTTAATGCAAATTTAAAAGTAAGCTTGTCTGCTCCCATTAGTCCTCCTGGATTCCTGTGTTCATCTCGATTATTCCAGCTCTTTTCTGTCCCTGGAAAAATGTACAACACTGTGCTGAGTGTTATCCTCTGACCTACTGAGCACCACTACCCCACTCCTCACCCTGCACTGAGCCTTTCTGCGGTGGTCCATGCGAAGCGCCTCCTCCAAGGCCTGGGTTGGACTGCCGCCCCCCACCCATGCCCTCTGCCCCTTTGTCTTCTCCTGACCTTCTCTTGGGCAGCACTCCCTGCCCACCACACTATCATCTGGACGATGAAGACTCTGAGCACTCGGCCTCCCAAGCAGGCCCTGCTGCCCAAACCTGTCCAGATTGCCACCTTCCATCTGAAAGTGTTATTGTTGTTGATACCCATTTGTTTTCCACTTGCAGGCCCCTCTGACTTTCCTCTCCACCCACGGCTGGCTTTCCCCGATGTGCCCCATGGAGTCCCTCTCTCCTCTGGATCTCGGAAGAACTTCATGTCAAGGTGACCACAGCTGCTCTCCAGGTTTCTGCTTGCCACTCACCTGCAACCCCAAGCAACCAAACGTGCCATCATAACTGCACCCTCCATCCCCAACATAACTTCTTTCCAACTGAGAGCTCGAAAGTCAGCTGGCACGTCAACTTGAACCCAATCAACCTAGCCAAGAAGGCCTGGTGTCCTCCAGAGGGAGTCACACCTGCCCAGACACACCTGTCCTGCTCCTACCCCAGGCCACTGAAATGCCCCCATGAGCTCTCACGACCATCCTCATTACCAAATCCAAAGTGTTACAATTATATGTCCCAGCTTCCTAGGCTATAACTCTCAGAAAACTGACAATATGTCTCAGTCATTTGGCAATCCGCACACGTTCAGGGCAAACACACAGCTGTGACCAGCAAATTCTGTTGAATGAATAAGGAGCCATTTGGGCCATCCTCTTTCCTCACACGCAGATTTCTCATTTCCACTGCCTTTCCAGTCCTTCCAACTCATGCTCTGCAAGCCGTGACTGGCTTCTTTACCTACCCGTCCCATTCTGTTCTCACCGCCTACTGCAATAATACTTGTGAACCACAAGTTACCCCTCTAGGATTTAGACTAAGCAGCACCGATTCTTGTGCCTTTCTTCACAAAACTTGCCTTTTCACCGTTATCTGCCTTCTATTTGGACTCTCTCCAAATGGTCCGCCTCCCTTCTGAGTTGTAAAGCTGAGAAAGAGGTTAGGTTTATAAGGCCAAACCATTAGGTTTTATCTACTCAGATGGGGGCCCCTGAGAGTTTGGCTTCTTGCTCCCTGAGGGCATCGCAAGTTTCAATTAGCCAGAATGACAAAATTAGCCCAAGAGCAGACAGCCACTTCTGTGCACATAGTTGCAACGGGGTGTGGGCACGGTCCATCATTTTATGAGCATCGTCTAGGAGGGCTGTGTCCTTACAATCAGGGCGGGAATTAACTGGCGAAGAGTGTGCTGATCCAGGATACTATTGTGGTCTCCGCACTTCCACTGGGAGGCTTATCATCCTCTTCTGTTTACCGAGGCCTTTTAAAAATTATTATTATTAAACACCTAGGATTGTAGGGTTCGTGAGCTGCATGATAGGAAGGCTTAAGCTCAAGTTGTCTGAGTTGCTTTTGGAAGACGATCAAAACCCAGGCCGAAGCTCCTTCCCGCCTGACTCCCAAGGCCATTGTTATTGTATTTAGCTTTGGATAAACTTTCCTATGGAAGGTGATTGCTCACAGCAGTTCATTTCAAACGTGCAGGCTTAGATCTGGCTTCATGTGTGAGCGCAGGCCTGTCATCGTGCATTCCAGGTCACTCTCCGAAATGAATTTGTCTTTCCTCAATGTTTCTCCGAGCCGGGGAGCAGACATTCCTTCGGCTCTGCATTAATCCAATTACTAAACACCTGCAGACATGCAATAACAGTTCGGGTGCCAAGAGCCTTAGAAACGGTTTTATAGACGAATGTAATCGGCTGTCCTGCTATCAGGAGTCACGTTACACACCTGCCAAGATCCGAGCCGAAAAAATAACATTCACGCTTCTCACTCCGGGCAGGAATGTTCGGTGCCCATTAGACAGACAGTGACAGGCATGTTAGCTTGACTGCTGCAGAGCCCATTAAACGTTCTGAACTTCAGTCATTGTATTCCAAGTCATCTTAGCACTAAAATATTTACAAGAAAAGTATGACGAGACAGGGTCTTTTTTTTCTCCCAGGGACAGGGAAGGCAGGCTCCTCCCCCACCCCAAATCATTCAATGAGCCCAAGACTAACGCTGATCCCCAGCGCTTCAGCACATGTCAGAGGGGGCTTCTCAGGGGATAATCTCCAGGATGCCCCATGGCCACAGGGATGCCTGCAATGAGAAAATAATCCTACCCCACCTACTCATTGTGCCTCGCTGCACAGCTTCCCAGTAATTTAGATATTCGGAAACCACAGAGGCACGGTTTTCCTGAAGAGCCTCAGCTGGATCCTGAACTAGTGATGCATGGAGAGCCGTCGGGACACCTGTCCCCACGCACAGCTACCTCCGAAGACACAAAAGGAGGCTGGAGAGCTGTCTTTTCTTTTTTCTTTTGATGATTAAAGCAGGAAGTATGTTTATTTTTTGTTTATTTTTTTCAATTACAATTTACAGTCAATACTATCTTGTATTAGTTTCAGGTGTGCAGCACGGTGGTTAAACAATCTCATAGGAGAGCCTTTTTGACTTTGTCAGAACAACCGGAAACGAGCCTTGATGGAGAATTACTCCTTTTTTTTTCCTGAACTGGCATTGAAAAAATCCTATCACTGCTAGCAAAAATCCCTTAGTTTAAGGTTTTCGCAGGAAATAAATTTCTCTATAACCAGAGCAACCATGTTATTTACTTTCCACCACGTGTGCCCCTGGAGGCTGGAGTCGGAGACCCTCCTCCCTGACCTGGCCATCAGAGCACTAGGTGTCCTGGGGAAGACGGCAGAAAAGAGCGTCACCGTTTCCACGACCTCCTTTAAGGTAACCCCGTTGCCTTTGAGCAAGCGTCACTCCGAACAGAGACCCCCAAACTCCCGGGGGCAGCCTGCTGCCGTCCCCTTCCGAGCACGTAGAGTCCGCGCCGCTCGCGTGGGCGCTGCGGCAGCTGGAAGTTCTGACACGTGGCTGATCACTGCACGGGTGGGAGCCTTGTCTTCCTGGGGCGGGAGGTGGCATTACACGCGTCTCACCAGCCTCAGGTTTGGTCCCCCAGAGCTCCAGCCACCCGCGCACTCAGCAAATGGAGAGGGCCCCTGAGAGTTTACTTTCTGTGGCTTTTCTTTCTAAGAACACTGCAGAGCTAAGAGGCCTCTTCACACTCGGTTTCCAGCTGTGTGCTACGTCCTTGCCAGTCAAAGTGTGGTGGGTCCCTGGACCAGCCCTCGTGGCGTCACCTGGGAGCTCGTTCAAGCTACAGAATGTAAGCGCCATACCAAACCCACTGAATCAACGCCTGCATTGGAGGGAGATTCCCCGGGACATTCACCTGCGCGATAAAGGTTGAGGAGGTTCGTTAAACTACAGCCCATCTAAGAAGAGGACCCTGCAGCGAAGGGAGCTCAAAGCAGAGCTCTCTGTGTGACCCACGAGCTGCGGAGCGCGATCCAGACCCCTGTAATGGGCAAAGACACTGATGATCATCCAAGAGGTCTGAGCAGGAAGAGGAGAGGAGACAAACAGCAGCATCACCGCCAGGTGCTGGGGAGGACAGGCCAGGGTCCAGAGCTAGGGATCGCGCAGCCAGACGCCGTGGGGGCCAGAAGCTGGCTCCCAAGGAGCATTCCAAGGCTGAGGCTCAATCTGCCAGCCCCTCCCACGCAGCCCCGCGTTCCCAGTTCCCAGCCCACATGTAACCTTCAGCCCCTGCCCAGAGTAGTCAGCGTGACAGTAATAATAGTAGTCACAAGAAAATGCAACCTCGATCATGCTAACAACTTTTGAAAAGTAAAATGCCGGGGATATGATTTCAATTAAAACTCACATTGTCTGACTTGTCTCTCTGCATAGCAAAAGTTCACCTCCTCTCGCCCTCTTAGCTCCTCTTTTCGAAACTCAGGCAGACAAGAGGAACTGTATCAATGCGGACTCCCGCCCGGAGGGCCAGGGGTCTGTGTGCATGGCATCACTTCCCGTGCCCAGGCCTGCTGAGCTCCCTGAGCAGAAAATGGCCTGCATGCTAACCTCACCCCAAATAAACCCCCCCGGGGTTGCAAACTCACTCAGAGCCTCTCTCTCCCTGCACCCCCTCTGCCTTGCTTTAGGAATAAACAATTCTGAACTTAAGAGGAAACGGCTCTTACACCAATGGAAAGAGCCCAAATTCCTTACCAGGGTTTGTCTCATGCATCCAGCCTAAATCATCTACCTCAGTTGTCCTGAAGGTGGCTTCTTCTAAACCAGTTCTGCCCACCTTGCAGGTGAGTGCCAGAGAGCCAGGTGGGGATGGGGGAACACGGCCTGTCAAAATCCTGGTGCTTAATTTCCCCAAGGAACACCCTGGTGCATAATTTCCCCCAAGGAAACGGGAGTGCTGTCATCCTGGAGATCTCTAGTGTTTCCTTTCAGCAAGATGCTAAGTAGAATCCAACAAACAAGGCCAGCATCATGGCTCCTTGGTGATGAGCAGACAATCTAACTTAGGCTTCCTAAGAAATTCATGAACCAATGCAACAAATATTTGTTGCGTGTTTGGTCCTCTGGATGCCTCTTTGTTTCTTACAATTAGCTCAAATGCTGTCTACCTAAAACTTTTCCAAATCCTCCCAAATTCCCAAATGCTCTCGCATTCTCCCTGGGCCTAGTATCCTCCCCTGATGGGACTTCTCAGGAAAAGCAAAATTAGCCATTGTTGCTGAGATGGTGTCTGTTTATTATTGTGAAGCAAATTAACTGCAGCTTTGAAATTCAGATGAAGCAATTTCTGTTTTAATGTCATATATATGTTCCTGATAAACCTCACATTTTGTAAAACCACACATTAAAAGCAGCAGGGCTTTGGGGAAAATGAGGTTAAGGGCAGACCACTCGAAACACATGAAATTTTTACCAGAGCACTGACAAAAAGTAACAATTAGTAATACAAATAATGGAGTCATTAAATTGCCACTGGTATTCGCTGCTGGCGTCAAAGCATTCCATTCTTTCCGTCTTTAATTTTTAATTTAGCTTCTTTAATTTCTGCTTTTGAGTTCTTAAAGTGCATTTGCATCTAACAGAGATTGGTTTCATCAAAATGAAATATATGATCCATGATGTAAACCCTCTTCATCAGTCAATTTTTTTTGTTTAACTTGAGGGGCAGTTTATTTGCAGGTTCCCTATTTGGCCTTCCAGCTTCCCCAAACAGCTTCATACAGATGAAAGTGTAGCGGTACTTACAGCCTTCGTATCAGTCACTCTTTGCTCTAAAACAGAAGCATTCTGGGGAATTTTCACCTTTTTACTTAAGGTCTTCATAGATCACAGAGGCTCTCTCTTTACTCGAGAACAAGCTTGCCTCTTTTTTGAAACCCTAAAATGTTCCATTACAAATCAGCATTATACTGATACCATTTTTCTTATTAAAAGAAACATGTTATAGCAGAACAGACTGCATAAACATTTGCAACTAATACTATATGAGAATAATGTCCCTTAAACAGCAAGAGGCTTGACTGTCAGGTGTAATTAAGCTAACAATCTTTTCATGGGAAGACTATCTTGGATTATCTAGGTTGGCCCAAGGTAACAGCAAGGGTCCTGTAAGAGGATGATGCGCGACCACAAACCAAGGAATTCGGGCAGCTCCCACCAGCTGGCACGGCCAAAGGGGTGGATTTTTCTCCAAGGCCTCCACAGGAACACAGCCCTACTGACCTATTTTATACTACTGACAGCCAGAACTGGAAGAGAATAGATTTGTGCTGTTCTAAGCCACTATATCAATGATAATTTGTTATAGCAGCAATCAGAAACTAATACAAATACCACTACAGTAAGGGCAGTATTCGTCATTATTACTTCATCTATCTCATTTACAATCATCACCTCCACAATTTTCACCTGGGGAACCAGTATAACACTGTTTACTGTGGGCATACCACCTTAAGAACTTGGCAAGTATTGTTTCATGGTATAGCCTTACGTACTCAAAGATTGAGATAATAAAGTGGTTACAATCAAAAAGTCCTTTGTCAAATGCTCAATATAAACTAAACAAATTCTTATATATACTTTAAAAATCTCCAAATTAAATAATCCCTCAAGGTACTACACTGATCAATATTTAGACCAAAGGAGTCCATGTAGCTATTGACTTCAAGGTATTAGAAGCAATCATATGAATACTAGGTATGATGGGGCCTGAACTTGATGGTATCCAATCTGGGAGAACTACGTATTATACTTATACGATACATTGCTACTACTCAAGAAGACTGCAAAGCAGGTATAAGCCGGAGCCTTACCCCCCCCAACAGGGTAAACAGGAGACTCCATGCTTTTGAGCCACCACCCAGGGGGCAGTGCCGCCACCTCACCTCCTTACTCCAAGCTAAGCCCACGTCTTCAGATACCATTCTTTTTACAAAGTGTATAAAATGCAGTGCACACCACAAAATACTCTCAAATCAACTCCATCAACTTTCCATTGGACCTCTGCTCAATGAACAAAGAGAAAAGAGAAATGGCCAGAGACCTGTGGCACTTCCTCAAGGAAGTTCCAAGGTCATTGTGACTTCTGACCTCAGATTTCCCAGCATTCACAGACTGTGCTGCTTCAGGGGTGGTTTAGCATGGGGTTGCCTCTCCCATCTTTCCACCACTCCTTCAAGTGCAAGTATCACGTTCATGTCCTTACCTCTCAGTGTGGGACAAAGAAGCCACAGTACTTCACTTCCCCTGTGTTATTCAACACATTTCCAGACCAAAAACAGACTTGGTGAGATGTGTAACCAACAGTCACTCAACAAGCATAAAAAGCAGCCCCGGGGCTTTATGCAAAGTCCAAATAGAAACATGAACCTGGCTTATTGGATAGATCGGAGTAGTGCCTGGCCGACCTCAAAGTACAGCTCCCTTTCCCAACTTACTTGCCCCAGTTTCTCACCATTGCTGCTCCCCTCTCACTCCCCAATACTTTCAGGTTAGTCTAAAAGGGAACTTCAGTTCCCTCCTCAAAAGTAGGGAAAGTGAGTTCTTTCCTTCTGGAGCTCAGGAGCCTCCAAGCATGCTGTCGATTGGTCAGGTCAGTCACCATTGCAGGAGCCCAGCCGCAGCTGTCTGCACAGCATGGAGTGGGGCAGATCCCACACAAGATGTTGCCACACACCCTCCCCATCCTTGCAACCTCATGCCACTCCTCCCACCGAGAGGTGGGGTCTGCTCCCTCTCCTCTAAACATCCAGCTGCCCTGTGACTTGCTTTCGGCACAAGCATGTGGGGGAAGCCGGTTCTGGGCCGGGCCTCAGGAGGCCAGGCAGCTTCTGCTCTCTGTGTCTCTTGGAAGCCAGCCTCCACGCAACAATGCCCAGGTTGACAACAGCATGGTGAGTAACCACATGGGGAGAGAATGGCCACATGGAGAAAAACAAGCCTCCCAGCCAAACCCACCTGGCACAGAAGGCAACGTCTCACCACGCCCCACCCACATCACACAGTCCTGAGCAGATAAGTGGTGGTGGTTACTTAGCCAATACGTTTTGGGGAGATTTGTCACGTGGCAACAGAAAACTGAAATAGGTAGTCTGGAGTGGGTGAGGACTAGGATCTCTTCCTGTCCTAAGGATCTGAGAAGCAAATCTTTCGCTTCTCATTGTTTCTCAACACAAAGGCATCACCTGACATTGCCCAAACAAAGAGGGGGTAAATGAGAGAACATTATTTGAAGAGACATCCTCCTACCTCCACCCCAGAGGGGTTCTGCAGTTATCTCCCCAGTCGTGACTGAGAGGTCAGGAGGCAGAGCTGGCTGCCACCAGGCTTTGGCCCCAGGCACCTGCCCAGGAAGAGGGGTCAGGAGATGGGATGCCCAGAGTCCCAGACGGCAAGAGGGAAAGCTGGGTGAGTGACTGAAGGAGGATTACGCTAGAATAACAATGGGGATTGAATTTCATAAAACCCTCAATTCACAAGTTCATGGCTAGAAGCAAGGTCTCCCCCGACACCCCGAAGCAGTTAGTTGAGCGGTCTTGATAAGCCAGCATGGCTTTTACGTCTCTGCTTTCTCCCGCTCTGCTGATGAGACCAGGCCTCCACTGCAGCCCGGCGGAGAACAAGTGAGAATTGGCCCGGTGATGTGGGAAAGCAGCTGCCCAGACAATGGGCAGCTGCCCAAACAATGAGAAGCAACTACCTAAGCACGCCTAAGCAGCTGGCGTGACTTAGAAACACCGTCCAAAGAGAAAGGGCCGAGGGTGCGACCCATCCCGGGTGCCTGTGACGGAGGAAGGAAGGAGGGAGACCTGGGGGGTCCTGGGGGAAACTAAAACCACAGTGAGCCTCCACTAAAGGAGGTCATAAGAGCAATCCAGCGAGCACCCCCCAACACACGTTTATAGTTTAGTGATTCCTGCATTTAATGATGTCAGAGGTGGTTTCAAGGGTTACCTGGAAGAGGTGGAAAGTGTGTGATTTGGGTAATAACAACCACATTGCTCAGGCTCTCCTCGCAGAGGAGGAGCAGAGACTGGCTTCCCGGGGGTCCCCTGGGAGCAGTCAGCCTCTGCTCCGAGAGGCGAGCGAGCACACGGGCACTCCAATCTGGAACCGAGCCCACGACCCGAAGCATAGGCCCTGGGTGTCTTGCGTGAGGATAAACTTGAGGAGCCATGGAAAGGCCCAGGGCTGTGAACCCACCAGGAGACTTGGGCCCCGGCCAGATTCTGTTCGCTGTGCAGCCTGGGACAAATCCACAGGAATTCTCGCCGCCCATAGTTCGGTCTCCAAGGTCTGCTTCTCTGTTCTCCATTCCCTCCACTGTAAGGGGAGAGAGGTCGGCAGAGTGATGGCTTGAGAATCTTTTCTAACTCCATAGTTTTCTTCTTTTAATCATGTGATTGATTGATTCCTTTCTAAAACATAACGTGAAGTTGCCTGCAGTGAATTTCTAGGCTCCCCTGCTGGGGTATATTATCCCGTTTCACATGGTTCCCCTTGTTGTGGAAACTGTAACAGCACAGAACACAAAATGCCTGTTTTCAAAGGCGAGGCCGTGATGGCCTGGGCGGAGAGAGCGGGAGCTCACACGAGGCCCCATCTAAGGGCTGAGCACTTTATTAGTTACTTTTTATTGAAGTTGTTTGGTCAGACATTGCGGTCAGCACACGTTCTTTCTTTAAATTTTTTTTATTGAGATGTTCTTTGGGTCGTAGAATAGGAATCACTCAACGTTGTACGTGTCCCGGACACACTTGCGAAGGAGAGACCTTTATCTGTAAGAACACAAAGTGACCTGCTAATGTAGAGATTCAGCCTTGTTATTTAACCCAAGCGTCTTGGTCCTCATTCACATTTTTCTGTTTTGTTTATTCCCTAAACTTTTGGACACTGATAGCGTTACGTGAAAATCTAACACAAGGGTCTTGTTCTCAATGTTCCCTCAGGTGTTTAGGTATTAGCACTACCTACCTATGTGGATGCTACGTTATTCATAACATGCAAATTCATAATTGCATATTTTCATTAGGAATTATTTCACCAATATAGAATGACCCTTTGGGATCCCTCCACCCCCCGACATCCTAAATGCTTTTTGCCTTAATTTTCTACTTTGCATATTCAACGTCAGCCACCTGATTTCTTTGGTTTGTTTCCCTGATACATTGTTGCTTATAACTTTTAAAATTCCTCTTTTGTTATTTTGCCTTGAATGGTCTCTTAACATTTCACTTAATTTAAGCCCATCTGAGTGATTTTTTCCCCTGGTAACGTAAATCTGTGATACCTGTTCTTGTTTTTGTTATACTATTCCCATCCTCCCTTTCCTTGCCATCTCTTTCAACCAGGGAGTTTCTTTAATTATTTGTTTGTTTTTATCCCTGCCCCATCTTTACTGTTTTCTCCTTTAGAAATTCCTACTGTGCAGAGTTTGGCATCCAGGATCTGTTTCCCACATCTCTTCATCAATCTCTTATTATTTTCCTGTCAATTTTTTTTTTGAATTCCAGAAGAGTTTTGACAAAGTACTTCATCCAGGGCAGGCGCATACCTTGATTGGCTCCCTTTTACTGATGTAATCCACAGCCCTTGCTCCCTATTGAGTTTAAGGATAGTCACCAAATACTTTCCCAAATGTTCTTGTTTCCTTACAGAGTGGAGTTGTTTCAGAGCAAGAAGGTCTGAATGGCCTTCTGACATGCAGAAAGCTCTCGAAGGTCTACAGTGTTGTCCCGTCTGGTGACCTCACAGAACTCTCCCATGTCCCCTGGGGGCCAGCACTCACTTCTCCACCTGAAGTATTCGTGGAGGTCTTCCCAGGTCTTCTCCCACTCGCTCCTTAGTGAAGACTTATTGGTTCGCAGTGGAAAGTGGCCAAACATTTGGCTCCAGCTAGATGAAGGAGGGTTGTGGGGAATGCAGCCGAATGGACGAGGTTAGAACAGAGGCTTCCGAGATAACTAAGGTCCAGAATCTTAGGGCTCTCTCAGGACCACTGCCTAGTTCTTTATTCAGAGTGTAGCGCATAGTCACTAGTCCGACTGCCTGCCTGCGCTCAAATTATTTCCCCACTACTTGTCAGCTCTGTGACCTTTTCTCACCTCAGTTTCTGCATCCCCCAAATAGTTGGAAAACCACCACCCACCGCATAAATGTGTTGCACGGATTCCGTGAGGAAACGTGAGCATATCCCAGAGTCCAGCAAACAGGAAGTGTGACTGTGTCACCTGCCATCGTCTCCTGGGCAGGCAGGACAGAAGTGGGGCTTTGTGAGAAATGGCCTGCACTGTCCCGGTGGAAACTCTAACAGAGGAAACTCCATACAGGTTACAGAAACCTGTAAGGGAAAGGGCTCATTCAAACAACAGATTCAGAGAACTAGCATCTTGAGCAGATGGAGTTAGGAGGTAGAAAGAGTCACCTGCATGACAGCTGGGAGCTTCACCTCAGCCCAGCTCTGTGCCACCTTCTTCTGCCGATGGGGACCAGCACCCCCACTCTACGGGGGGCTCACTGCCAGCGCCCCTCCCCACCCGGAGTACTCGCGGACTCTGATGGCATTAGCTCTCATTTACCTCCTGCCTTAAATCAACACTCTGCTTGAAAGTAGCAGCACTCCGAATCACCCTGTATCGAGTGCATAGCAAAGAACAAAAGGGTGGGGATAGACAGGGAGCTTCCCGAGCAGTTGAGACCCAGGGACTCTACTCTCTGAGGGCTGCCACGGGACCTCTGTCTCTTCTGCCCCTCGTGTGTGCCTTTCCTTCTTCTAAACAGGTTTCCCCAGGTGCTGGGGCATGTTGCACAGACTTCTACTTGGTGACCTAAGAGAGGCAACTCCTGTTAAAAAATAATAAATGATTGGGTTGACTCGGCTTCAGTTACCCGTTCATCCCTGAACCTAAAGTCGATGGAGTGCTCTTTTTCACCCCCCATTAGAACCCCATGTTTGTTGTAGGGAAGAAGGGGGTCCCACAAAGAAAGGAATGCTACTCTGAGAAGATAAACACCAGATGCCAATCCTTCCCTCAAACACCCTCTCAGCAGGCAAATCAACAGTGCCGACATTCTAAATATTTAGCAAGTAATGCAGCTCAGGCTATCACAATGGCCACTGAAGCCAGATTCTGGAGACTTCCGCATTGCGCCAAGCATGGCCTGTTCACTGCTGAATTGTGGGGAAACTAGAGGGTCCCCAGGGGAGGCATCCACCTCCATAGCTCAAGGATAGCACAAGAGTACACAGAGGCCACAGGAACTGGCTGTCTACCAATCAGTATGGGAGTGTTCCAACATTTTCCCAGTTGCTTAGGTCTCCCCACCGCCTCTGGGCTGCATGGCCTCCTCACAAAACCCCCCAAGTGTCTAGCATGTGGATGGCACCCTTCCCTGCTCATCATGATGAGGAAGGTTTCTTTCCCATTTTTCACATACTCTGTTGATTGCTTCAAGATGAATTTGAGAGAGAAGAGTTAAACATCAGTTCTCATGTTAACAGCTTGCCTAGAAATCTCTGGAATTTTTATGATAACCTTTTTCATTAAAAAGCAAACCTCATGGAAGCCTGGAAATTCAGGAAGTGGGTCCGGTCCCTGCAGCCGAATGTATCCCTGCTCCCAGGATGCCCGGGGACACCAGGGAGAAATGTGAATTCAACATCTGAGAGCGAGTGTTCTTGCATCGTGAGCCAGAAGAGTGAGTCCCAAATATCTGATGTTGCTGCCTCTAAAATCTAGTAAAAACACAGATACGGGTCTTTTAAGGTTTTGTTGTGTTTATTTTGTCATTGGTATTTCATGATTTTGCTTAAGATATATCAAAACTAAAAGCCCAGAACGAAATATTCCTCACAACCCACTAATTGTTCTACAGACAAACCTTTCTGTTCTTCCTTAATCTCAAGTGGACGCAGCCCAACTGGACTAAAGTAGTGGGCTTTATCGAGCCTATTAAACCCTCTTGCCACACACGTATGTTCCTTCCTCATTCCCCAAATGACCACATACTTGAAAGAAAAAAAGACCACAACTGATATCTCTAGGACAGGTCAACTTGTTGAGAAAATATAATACCCTTTCCTGGCATCATTATTTTTCTGTTTCTCTGTCTGTTTCAGAGCTATCAGGATTCTCTGAATTTTTTTCCCATAAAGACACCTTCAGCATGAATAGGCTACCCCCCTCCACCGCCACTGGGGCATAGACTATAGAATCAGTCAACTTCTTTTTAAAGATTTTATTTATTTATTTTTAGAGAGGGAAGGGAGGGAGAGAGAGAGAGAGAGAGAGAGAGAGAGAGAGAGAGAAATATCAATGTGCAGTTGCTGGGGGCCATGGCCTGCAACCAAGGCATGTGCCCTGACTGGGAATCGAACCTGCGACACTTTGGTTCGCAGCCCGCGTTCAATCCACTGAGCTACACCAGCCAGGGCTAGAATCAGTCAACTTTTAAAGTAATAAAAAGTATTCTTTCTTATCAAAACATTGAGGTGCTTGTAGGTTATTTCAGGCATATGTGGAATTCCTATTTTAAAGTAGAGGAGTCCAGATGCTTTAGGAAACATGGGTTGAAGTGGGAAAGAATACCACATCTTCTGAGAAGGCATTACCCACCTCTTCCTTTGCCCACGATGCATCGGCCATCCTTTGATAATGACACCTGTTGGGCCCGCACCAAATTCATCTTTCCTGTTTCCTGGAGTCATTGAGAGCCTAGGTTCCAGGCCTCTCCTTCATAAATCTCAAGTTTTGCTGCAGACCATGCAATTCCAGAGAGTGAGTTCCAGGGTTTGGAGGACAGATGCACAAACCACAAGCCCATCCTGCTAAGCCTAATGGGTCAGCTTCCCACACAAGGATCCACAGAGCTCTTGGTATGACTCAGAGAGTGTTTGGAGCTCTTTGCTAATCTGGGCCCTACTCCTCTCCCCATCTTCTCTCATACTGCAACCCTCCATGGACCCTGGACCTTGAATGCACCAAATGATTCTCCATTCTACACGCACAAACACACAAGGTGTTTCTTCTCATGCTCTCTTGTCAGCTGAAAACCTCTCCTTCCACTCTACCTTTTGAAACATTAACACAGAATCTCTTTGGCAAATAATACAGAAGCAAGTAAATTATCAGCATTCACTGACTGGGACCCACTCTTCTTCTTTTTCTTCTTCCTCTTCTCCTCCCCCTCTTCCTCCTGCTCCTCCTTCTTCATCATCAGTCAACATCACAACTACCTACCATCATGCTTACAATTATTATCCTCAAAGATGTATTTGAAATGCCACCTCATCTGAAAAAAAATTTGTGATCCTCTTTTCAGAATTAAAACACCTCTTCATACTCAGTGCTGCTTTGTGTTAGCTCATCACTTATTTCATTTTACTTTGCGTTATAGTCAGTCTGTTGTTGCCATTGCTACTGTTGTTTTTGTAAGTAAACTCACCCATTAGTGTCCACTCTCCCTGAGAGCAAGAATCATGCCTGATTTTTCAGAATATTATATGTACCCACATCCAGGCCATGCTTTATGCTTTCCCTTAATAGCCACATAGTAAACGTTAGTTGAAATAAATTGATGGTAAGATTATCTTACTTTGTTGATGTTTTAATACTAGATCTGGGCTCTTAGTTTTGCTGTACCACATCACATATTCTGTAACTTTTTTTGCAAAGGCAAACATGCTTATCTTTTCAAATATTTATTTCAGAAATAAATCCTGAGATTGGTACATTAACATTTTCAATAACGCAATTTGGATATTCTGAAATGAGCTCCATGCTGTGCAAATGTGATTTCCTTTTGGATCTGTGTAGGAATAAAAGGCTCGGTTGCTCCTAATATTTTCACAGGATATCCTCTGACCCCTAAATTAATTTAAGTGTGCTGTAGGAAGCAGAAAAAGTTTTGTTTGGGTTTCAGTTCCCAAAACCTGACCCCTCTAAAGCTCAGCACCAAACTACACAGGAAATTTCTAACAGTAAATCAAGAGGCAAAAGTACATTTATGACAGAACCAAAAAAAAAGAAAAAGAAAAAGAAAAGCGATGACTGGGAATGACCAATAGGATCATTTTTATTATAGTTTAAAGATAATCTGTCAGCGTAACAGAAATCTAGTCACTGGCTGCACAGTGTAATGGTGTAATTCTTTACAAGAGAACTCAGTTGTCCCGTCTTATTCTCAGCCACTTCAGCAAGGGCTCAGACTCCCTGGAAATGGTGGCACGGAGAATCTACAAACATGTGCCACTTCCTAACCAAAGAATTCATCACCCAAGGTCCAGACATCAGTTCTTTGCTTTTATCCAGTCCATCTCTGTCCAACCCCTATATGTAGACTTGACTTCCATGCAGTTAATTCTTAGGTTTACAATTTAAATCCAGCCTCAGCAAGTTTAAGACCATGAACCAACTCAACACCTCCAACTGCATAATCCACAAGGATTCACAATCAAATGTCTAAAGCCACTGTCCAAAATTCAGTCTTCAAAGTAGCCCCCCTAAGCCAGACCGACTCCATTCACATCACGCCACGTCTCCTGGGATGGATGTTGCTGAGCTCCTTCTGAGACATATTTTCTTCCTCGCATCCAATTAATTGTCATAGTTTATAATTTTTGGACTATACTTCTCATTCAAATGTTGCAACAGTTCCTTAACAGCCTCTTCGAATTACCACATGTGTGGTTACCCTTAAAACATAGCTCCAGCCTCATCATCCTCTGCTCAGAAATGGTCTGTGGCCCCTCATTCTCCCTTCAGTCTAGTACCCAAGACTGGCCAGTCATCCTAATCTCCTTTGTAACCTCCAAGCACACTAACCACAGATGCCTTACATCATAGCTACATGTATTCTCTGCAAAGGCACATTTTCTTCATCTCTGCACCCCTCACACCTTTGCGCTGAGCTCACAGCACATGGCATTACATATTTATGAACTGGGTCTCATATGCTTATCTTGCTTCCAGAGCCCCATGTCTGGACTCGATTCAGCTGAAAGTTTCCCTTCTTTTTCATACACGGTTTTGTACCTGACCCAGGTTCCCCTGACTGGAATTGCTGATAATTTGGACATAAGTCAGGCTAGATTTTATCTTTGTAATAGCTATTTGAAAAGCAACTTAATCATGTTAACTAGCTAGTGTGACACATTTCACCTACTTAAAAATAAATGTTTTTTTTAAGATTTTATTCACTTATTTTTAGAGAGGGAAGGGAGGGAGGGAGAGAGAGAGAGAGAGAAACATCAATGTGCGGTTGCTGGGGGTTATGGCCTGCAACCCAGGCATGTACCCTGGCTGGGAATCGAACCTGCGACACTTTGGTTCGCAGCCTGTGCTCAATCTACTGAGCTACACCAGCCAGGGCCTAAAAATAAATGTTTTAAAGCATTGAAAGGGACGTTTACACCCCATTCGTATGCTTTTTAATATGCATATTCTTATACCTGTCTAACTCGAAATGCATCCTAAATGTATCAAGATGCATTTCTTTGTTAAATGTTTTATAATCAGACCAGTCTTACCACAGTGACTCAAATCAGCAAGGCTTCACTGTGTGTATAACAGTTACATGACCATCCCTCTTCCTTGATGTCCTCCTTTTCAGTGATGAGTGCGAAGGGAGTTCCTTCTGCATGACATCAGTTTTGCCTCCCTTTTCTACCCTCAGTTCATGTCAGACTCTCACTGCAGGACTGAGACGTCCTCCTGGGGGTGGGAGCAGCAGCTGCACAATGTGGAGCCCCTTTGCTTTGGACAGCTGGCGTCACATCCTTGTGCCCCGTGGGTTCCCCATCTGACAAGGACAGTGATGGCGGTTGCTGCTCTTGCCTCTAGGCTCCCGCATGGCCCGACCCTGTGAACCCCCCTTGGCCCAAGCCACGAGGACTGCTTAGCTGAGCGACAGAGGATAAATTCTTACTCCCTGGTTCCTGCCAGCTGGGCATAACTGGCTCTGGAACTAGCCCGGGATCGGATTTTACCTTTTTACCCCGAGCTGCTGCCCCTGCCTCCTCTGCAGACTGATGAGGTTTCTATTTTTCCAATTGCCGCCAGAAAATGGTAGTCAATCACTGCTGCATCTAGCACAACATGGGAGGAATTTGGGGGATTCTAGGTTAGACTGCCTACAGACATCATCGAACCGGGGGAAAATGCTGTGGTTGGACGCTTCATCTGACATCAATTAAAAACAACCTGCATTGTTGCAGTGCAGCTCTACCGCCCACTTCACTCCTCTACGGTTTCCAGTCGGCAAGCACAAGAAGCCTCTGTCCCTTTAACTTCACAGAAACCACCCATCGTTTACTGCGAGGCACGGAATTCCGGGGGATCGGTTCTTAATTAATCTGTGTAGGGGAGACTTTTTCCCAGGCAAGTTACCATGTGGATGATAAGTTAGCGCTGCAGTATTCCACTCGGTCTGCCTTTGTATTCACACAAGCAAGGAACCTGAGACCCAAGGAAGCCGGCAACCCCTTGGAAGAACGCCATCTCCTATCGAGTTACTTCAGGCCAGAGGCCGCCCTTCAGGACACATCACATGAGGAAGGACCTTGCTGGGAAAGGGGAGGTTCGGGGGAAATTATCCGGCATGGGCTCATAGCTACAGACACAGATATTTGAGCAAGACCTCAGTGTGTTTGTTTAACTCTCTAGGCCTTCCTTTGCTCATCTGTTCAATAGGGATAATCATTCTCACTCACTTTTCAAGATCATTTTAAAATAAATGGGCATCGTTAGTGAACAGCAAGTCAACTTGCGGTGCAAGTCAAGGGAAGCAAGCACAAGGCCTTCTGTGCGAACATGAGCGCCTCACTGATTGGTCACATCTACCACCAGACCCAAGGTTCTCCTTTCTCCCCTCCTCAGACACAGGCGTGCAACATAAATGAGCGGTGAATGGCACCGGATATTTCCATTAAAGTTAGGCAAAGCCATCAGAAGACGGCAAAGTGGCAACCTGAAGGCTGGGTGTGGAAGAGCACGGAGCTCAACCTTTATGGTTTGTAATGGGGGTTATTAGCATCTGTGGGCTTATTGCAGGTAGTTTCCGTTATTGCCAGTACCTCAATTACAGGGCCACCTCTTTCGCTCTCTATCAGCAGCATCTCTGTGCCCCTGCCCTGACCGTCGCTTTGGTGGTTTAGGGACTAATGTTTCATGATGAAAACGGTCCTTCACTGGTAGAAATAGCAGAAGAGAACGCGACTAACGAAGGTGTGTCTCAGGTGAGTTGTGGGGGAATTGATGGTGCCTAGCAGTGTTTAAACTCAGAAATAGTATGAGTTAGAAGGGTCCTTACAGAACACATGGTCCAAATCTCTCATTCCCAATGTCAAGGGGAGGCATTACAGCTAAAGAGACCCACCCAAGGTCAAAGCGAGTGAAGGAGAAAGACACGGGGGCCCCCTGAGTAAGGCTGGCCTCACGCCGTGCGTGAGCAGAAGGAAGCACCACTGTTCCCAGGCGCTGCTTCTCCGGCCGTCTGGAGCCATCGTCACTCCACTGAGAAACAGATCGTTTAACTGACAATATGTAGTTCAACAGGAAAACTGGTAGAAATAAAAATCTTTATCACTAGTTTTTCTCAGAAATTTCGGTGCATGATATATAGGAGCACTTGCTCAACATTTTAGTTTTTACTTCAGAATCATGTATTTCATGGAATGCTTGGTTTTGGGTGATAAGGTTGCCCTGCTTTTTTTCCTTTTATTTTATATATATTTCACAGGCATGTATGTTGCCTACCACTGTGTGCATGTTTAATTTAGCACCGCTGCCCAAATGAATCATCTGAAACAAATTTGTCAAAAGTGAATGTTTGCAATCACCACTTCACATTCTTTAAATCTGTGGGCCATGGAGAGTAATGTGCCAGTTTTGTCCTAGATTCTGTCAATTCTACTCATCCGCTCAGTAATTTTGGCCTTTCCCTCAATTTAAATTAATGTCTGCCAGCATTTCCTACTTCACATGGTTAGTGATTTTACCACCTTCCCAACTGCACGTTGCTCTCATGCGTTAGACGCTCCTGCAACACCCCTCTGCAACAGTAGATCAGGCTCCCTGATGCGCTGGTGGTGCTGTTTATTTTTTATTTTCTAGAAGTGGAGGCTATGAGGAAAAGTGGAAAAAAAACCTCAGTAAAGATTCCGGGACTAGCTGGGCCTGAGCTTTTGGGTTCATCGGCCTTAAAGGCACAAACCAATGCAGAGAAGCGAGATGCGACCAGCAAGCCGTCCTGGGGGAAAAGGGCAGGCCAGCGGCCGGTGATCCTGAACGGTCCCCTCGCCCCCAGCCTGGGCACAGAACCCTACGTGGGACGTTGTCGTACAGTCGGGAAATGAACACTGAGTAACGATACTGGCAGATATTGCACACTCGGAGATGGCAGGGGCAAATGCCACATATTATGTGTTTAATGTAATAAAAACAGGCCTTTCTGCAGGAACCTGTGCATGGATATTTGTAGCAGCTTTATTCATAATTGCCACAACTCAAGAGTGACCGAGATTTTAGTAGGTGAATAAATAAGCAAACTGTCGTGTATCTAGACAATGGAATATTGTTCAGGAATAAAAAGAAATGAGCCATCAAGCTGTGAACAGACCTAGAGCAGGGGTGTCACACTCATTGTCACCAGGGGCCACATCAGCCTCGTAGTTGCCTTCCAAGAGCCGAGTGTGATTTTAGGACTGTGTACATGTAACTACTCCTTAGCAGTGAAGCGAGAGCTTGGAACTGCTGCTGGGTAGAAACGAGGTGCCGGGCCAGGTAAAACAAGGTGGAGGGCCGGATTTGGCCACAGGTCTTGGGTTTGCCACCTGTGACCTGGAGGAAACTTACATGCATATCACTAGGTGAAAGACGCCAATGTGAAAAAGCTACACACTGTATGATTCCACCTATGTGACATTCTGGAAAAGGCAAGACTATGGGGAGAATAAACACGTCCGTGGTTGCCAGGGGCTGGGGGAGAGGAGGAGTGAACAGGCAGCACACAGAGCATTTTCAGGTCAGTGAAATGATTTTGTGTGATGCTACAATGCTGGGTAATGTCATTATATATTTGTTCAAATCCATGGAGTGGACACCACCAAGAGTGAACTCTACTGTAAACCATGGACTTTGGGTAATAGTGACATCAAGGTAGGTTTATTGATTTTAACCAAAGTACACCACGGTGCAGAATGTTGACAATGGAGGAGGAGGTGCATGGGTGGGGCAGGTGTGTATGGAAAATCTCTGTCCCTTCCCCTTGATTATGCTGTGAATCTCAAACTGCTCCTAAAAATGTAAAGTTTAGCCCTGGCTGGTGTGGCTAGGTGGACTGAGCACTGGCCTGTGAACTGAAAGGCTGTCGGTTCAATTCCCAGTCAGGGCACATCTGGGTTGCAGGCCAGGTCCTGGTTTTGGGGTGTGTGAGAGGCATCCAATCACTGTTTCTCTCCCTCTTTCCCACTCCTTTCCCCTCTCTCTAGAAATAAATAAACCTTTTTAAAAAGTTAAGTTTAAGCCCTGGCTGGCCTAGCTCAGTGGATTGAGCATGGGCTGGGAACCAAAGTGTCCCAGGTTCGATTCCCAGCCAGGGTACATGCCTGGGTTGCAGACCATGACCTCCAGCAACTGCACATTGAAGTTTCTCTGTCTCCCTCTCTCTCTATCTCCCTCCCTTCCCTCTCTAAAAATAAATAAATAAAATCTTTAAAAAAAATAAAAAGTTAAGTTTATTACAATAATAACCTAACTTGATTATCTTTATTATTAATGATAACAGCTAACACTGAGTGTTTACTTAGTGCCAGACATCAATCTTAGTCCTTTACATACAGCAAGTCATTAAATCCTCAGGAGAGCCCTGTAACGTACGTACTAGTGGGACCTGCATGTACCAACAGAGCAGCTTAGTGACACACACGAGGCCACACGGCTACTGTGCTCTCACGCAGGGCGTCAGGCTCTGCAGTGGCATCAAACTTGACTTCAGTTTCTTCCCTTATCTCCGAGGCTTTACACAGAACCTCCCATCTGAATCGCGGTTCTAATATGAAGGGGAAGGAAGGAATCATTCAAAGCCTGGATTGTGAAGAGTCTTTTCAGAGCAAAGACGAGGAGACCCCCCAGTTGTAGCTGCACCGTGGCCAGTTGGTGCTGAGGAGCCCTGACCCCCTCGCCCCCACCCCTCGGCGGGGCTATGGCAGGAGGCCTACACAAGCACGTGGCCCCAGGACTCTGCCTCGTAGCCCGTGGCGAACTCCGGGATGGATGTGCAGGTCCTCACCCCTCCAGAAGGACCTGATTGAAGCCGTGGCATGCACAGGAAGCTCACGGCGGTTTCACGGTCACCTCGTCCGACTTGGGCAAAGGGCACCATTGTTTGTTTTCATGAGAGCTGAGCTGGGGGAGCAGAAGGTGTTTCCAATGAAGGGCCACCTGCATCATGTTAGGGAACACACAGGACCATGGCTTTGAACTCTGGCACCAGTAACCATTTGTTTTTCATGCAAGAGATGGGAGAGCAGCCTGTGAGCACCTACAGGGTCCAGAGTGGGCTGAGGATCACCGCGGCCCCTCTGGCACAGCAGACACACCTGTCATGCAGGCTCTGGACTGACCTTGCCACACTGGAGATCCGTCACCGCTGCACGGGAGGCTGCCATTTCCAAAATCAAGAGCAACCACCCACCACGCAGCACAGCATCCATCTCCCTGAACACCCCTAGGCTGGACACGCTCTCCTGCCTGCCTGCACTGCCCTTCTCAGGAAGGTCAACAGGAAGGAAGCCCTCATCCTGCTTTGCTCCCTCCCAGAACAGCCTCGGGAATATGGCGGTGGCGTCTGAGTTGTCCAAGATCAGATGGGCTTCAAGGCCTCCTGGTCAGGTGCACAAGCACTAGAGGCAAAGCTTCTCTGTGGTTCATAGCAACCCCATGCACATCCTCCCCACAAAGTGGCCCAGTGGTCTACTCTCCTGAATCACATAGTAGGCATCAAAGTGTCCTACAGCAAACAAGCAGACAACACAGTTCCATCACCTTAGGATTGGATCCTTTCCCCAAGACCCCACAGGAGAGGAACTGATAACCCGGCCAACACAGCAGCGATGTGAATTGGAGGCTTCCACTTTATGTCTTCCTCCCTATAGGGATCTTGGACTTAAACAGGGGACCAAGGCAGGCAACGTTTAGCTCACAGATGGTTTTGCCAACAGTAAGGTTTCTGGCACTGTGGTTTTTGACTGGTGTTTGGCAACACGGCAGTCCTCTCTAGGGCCCTCTGGAGCCCCAAGGGGTGCCCTTCATCACCCACAGTTGTGCTTTCCACTCATACTGCAGTGAGGGCTAGCCCCTGAGCCCGCAGGCTGAGTGGCTGCAAATTGAAGGGATTCTGTACCAGGTCAGAGACATGAGAGCCGCCTCATTCTCTGGACTGCTTCTGGGCCATTTAGCAAATCACAATGGACAAAGTAGGCTTGAGTTCGAGGCCTTCCCAGGGACAGCTCCGCTGTGTTGGGGGATCAAACGTGTAAGCTTCCAGTGCATCTGCACTACCGTGACACTGTGATACCAACAAAGATGCCTGCCTCCGAAGTTCATCGTGAAGACCCAGGGAAGCCCTGGGAAATATTTTGTGAGCTACAAATACTGCAGAGGTAAGCATGTCTAAGATGTTAAACAAAAGGTATTAAAAAGTCTACTAGAAAGGTAGCTTCACGTGTCGATGTCCATTCACAATTTCATTAGTATTCCTCCAAGCAGCCGCACTGCCCGTGGATGAACCCCCCATGCCAGCGCCGTGCTCTGCGCCACAGGAAAAACAGCAAACGTGAGACACAGTTCCTGCCCTCCATGCACCTGCGGTCTGGGCGGGAGGCCGAAACACCCAGGCAGCACAGGACGGACATCCTCAGGGCCGGTAGCTCCTTTACAGACACAGCCTTGGAAACGGTTCACACTCAACAGTCATTGCGCATCTGACCTCTTTCGCCAGCACCATTGTCCAGGGCTCTTGGGCAGGACCCCTCACCGTTGACCCAACCCATATTCTGCCCCCACTGTTCCTGCCTCCGTGCTAGAACCCCTCCCCACCCTGAGCCAGGGGCAGGCACGGGGATTTTGAACCATCCCATATTGGGACTTGGAACTGTTCTTCCAGAGGAGCAATGAGCCCAGTGGTGTTAGCAGGGCCTGCCCCTCTGGGCTGGGCCAGGTGCCCCGTGTCCAGACTCCCAGGAACCCTCCCTCACTGTGCCGAGTGCACACCCCTGTAACCCCCTGCGACCAGGGTCTGTATCCAGTCCATCTTTGTGTCCTCAGTGGCTTGTACAGGACCTGGCACAAAGTATTTTTGGAGAAAACAAATGAAGAAATAAAGCATGTCGTGGACTAAGTGAGTTCGGGGAGGCTTGCCTGGGAACCAACCCCACATGCTAGCTGGGGAATTCATGTCAAACTAGAAGTATAAAGAAAGGGTTATAAAAAAAAGAAAAAGAAAAAAAGAAAGGGTTATAAAAATGACAAAATAGTAAATAAAAATATGGGTATATGTGTTTGTGTATGAGTACACACACAGAAAAAACTGGGGGGAAAGCATACTGAGTTATTAACACGGGGCAAAAAAATGAAGGGCAAAAGGAGAGAAAGAGAAAGTCAAAGATAAATAAGAATTAAAGAAATGTCTAGTATTTCTAACGGAACCACCTACATGCATCATGTAAGACCAGGGAAACGATAATACTCTGGCAGAAGCCAAATGAGAAGTAAGAACTAACTCAGGCAAGGAGTTGAGATGAATGTTTGGAAACACGTATGGGAAGAAAAGAGAACCCAGGAACCCAAAGGGCACCTTCAAAGCAGCAATGCTTGGACTGGGGTGCCCCTAAAGGATGTGGGGGCCCCAGACTGCTGGCTGTAGAGGCTCCAGGCTTCCCCACTTGCTTGTCCAGCTCCAGCCAAGGACGGGTCCAAATCAAACGGTCCACACAGCTATGCCTGCATCATATGAGCTGCACTAATATCAACAATTACATCAGGAAAATGTGTTTACCTTGGTTTCCCGCCACAGGAAATGGGTCCACTTGATGTTGAACATACGCCTTTCATTCCTGCTTCTATTAGAAGGACAAATCATTTAACAGGTGGGACTCAGAATTCCACGGTTCTGTTTTTTCTTTCTTTCTTTCTTTTTTTACTGTGCAGTATTAAACATTCCATTTTTGGTCAATGGAATCTGGAACCCTCCTTAACAGACCTCGGCAAGCTCTATTTATTTTGCAAAAGCCTTCCTAATTCTCACATGAGCAGTGAGTTGGAAAGGGCTGGCGAGTCCAATCGGACTCTACTTTCCCATGTTATCAGGACATTATGTTGCTTCAATTGAGAGACCGAAGTCTCCAACTCCTCTAAGAATTGATCCAGACAGCAAAAAAGGAAATCCATTCTATTTTAACAAGGCAATTGGTCCATTCTTCACACGATGTCATTTCCATCTAGAATTGTCATCAGGACTGCCAAGGACATCAAACAGAAGCATCACAGGACTCACTCGGTCTTCATTCTCCACAGAAGAGTCACCCTGTTCCAGGCCAAGAAAGGACTTCAAGGGCGGTGGGGCGGGGACAGTGACATGGAGCACTCAGCCGTTTGTCACTGCCTGATTTCTAAGCTTCATGATTATTTATAAAAAGTTAATACAGTTTTGCAATTAAGGACAACCAGAAGTTTCTCCATACGTCAAATGTTCTGCCTCTTAAAGACTCTCCAACCATATTCATCAGATTACCTGATTCACCTTTCTCTTTTGCTTACCTGTCCTATATAATTCTTTAATAGATTACTCAAAGGACTCTAATGTTGATGAACATTAGTTCATACATAACTACTGTGCACTACTATTTGAACATCAAGCTCTAAGATTTAAAAAGAAACTGTATGGAAACTTGATACCAAAATGAAGGCATGGTTCCAATCCCAGTTTCATTACTCTTCTACTGAAAAAGCTTAAATCATTCTGTACAAGATAGTGTGATAAACTCTAAACTTATCCATTCAGCTGTGAAGACTCCTCTCCCTGCCTTACCCATTGAGCACTGGTAATCCTTATTTCTCTTTGTTCACTGTCCACACTGGTCAGACTAACCTCTACGCTGTCCTAAAAATAGCCCAGCCTTTTCTTCTACCATTCCTCCCACCTGGAACCCTGTCTCCCCATTACACATGCTCTCATCCACCCAGCAAGCTCCAGCCCCTCCCCTCAAGGACTTTGTGGCTCAGCCCAGAAACGCTCAATCCCCTCCCCATGGGTTCCTTTACTTGTTGGACACTCTCGTCTCCATCAGGAGAAAGGGGGCCATGTCTCTCCCTTATCCTTCCCATGGTCTTGTACAATGCCAAGTACGTGAATGGACAACTTTCAATGATTTATCACTTTACATGGATAATTTTGAAATGTTGGACAAAAGAGAAGAAATTAATAAGAAATATGTGCTTTTCCCAAAAATCTAGAGAGGTAGGTACTTCCCCCATTTTATAGGTGGATAAACTGAGGCTTAGTGAGATTGGGAGATTTGGTGGGGCTCGTGGAGCACATAAATATTAGTAATAGGGCCAGTCTTCACATTTTCTTCCCAATGTCTCTAAAGCCCAGTCTCTCTCCTGCACCACGCTGCCTTCCTAACTTGTCACTTAGGTGACCTTGTTGAATTCTCACACTGCTGTCTCAAGAAATACTTGGTGACTGATTGATGACATTTCCAGCAGAGTGTGGTCCAGTTGAAGGGATTCCCGCAGCTGGACTTGACGAAAAGCCCCTGCTGTGCTCAGAGAGGTTGAACCTACTTCAGGCTCTGGCCTTCCCACAGCATCATCAGCCTCAATCCCAAGGCCTGGGCAATGTACAGCGTGAGGTTTCATATGCTCGTGGAGCTCACAGAGTCTCAGGTGAGCGTGCAAACTCAAGACCCATGGCAAGGGTTCAGTGCTGCGGAGCCCGCCATCACTCTGCTTCCCGGGGTTCCCTCTGGCAGTTGTTTGGCAATCAGGGGGTGGGGGTTGGGCTGTCTTGGACAAGCTCCTTTCACTTCATCTCCTGGGAAGCGGATTTCTGGCACATCAGCACAGCATGCTGGAGTCCGCAGGAGCACAGGGCCCCAGCGATAGCACAAGGCCATCCCTGGACACTCCAGAGTCAACACACTAGACATCAGGTGCAGTTCTCCATTAGCCAGCAGTGTGCTCCTGGGCAAACCATTCAACACTTCTGAGCTTGCTCATGCATACACTATGGGAATAATAGCACCTTTCCTGTCTGCCCTTCAAGAGATTAAGAGAAGGAGAAATTCTATTTATGGAAAAACTATACAAACCACAAATCCCTGCCTGAATACCATATGCTGAAGAGCAGTTGTCATTAGAGGAGGTGGCATGCTGCCATGAGCAAAGCACTGGGCAAAAGGAAAAAAAATCAGGAGACCTGGTGTCCACTCCTGGCTGAGCTGCCAAATCTCTTCCTGTCGTAACAGCTGGGATGCTCTGAACTTGGAAACCCTGTAGGGCAGAAAGACACATTTCCAAGTCTGCTTTACTGGAAATTACACAGTCTTCCTAGCAGAATGCTACCGAGGACACCCTTACGAAGCTGGGATGCATGTGGAGAAGTCACAGCCTCTCGGGGTAATTTCAGCTGTGGCATCCCGGGATTCTGGGACACCAGACACAACATCAACCAGCTCCGTCTTGGGGCCTGAAGCCTCTCTTTTGTATCACTTTCATTATTTCCAATTCTGTTATTATCGTTTAACCATCTTGATTTAAGTGCACTTTAATCCTATAAGCCATCTCAAATCCTTTTTTGAACCGTGTCATCTATAAAACACGTCACTTAACAAGCAACTTGCTTTCATCTTAGTAGGTCACAGATTTCAGAGCTGGAGAGAACTCAGAAATCAAATTCAGCCTCGTATGTTATAAGTGGTAAGGCAGAGACCCAGAGAGAGCAAAGGGCATGTCCAAAATCACACCTCTAGCCAGGGTGCAACCCTGGGGCCCCCGGTTTGCAGTTCATTTCTATCTTTCTCATGTTATAACAGGAGCCTGGGTCTCTGTTTCTCCAGCTATAAAATGGGAATAATAAGAGTGTGGTCTTTTTCATCAATGCTATATAAGAAAAACCCTTCATTATTACATGTGATTTCCCAAAACTTTGATAATACCTAAATAATGTTCTCGCTGAAAACTTGTGGGAGGGCTCCTGGGTATGTGAGAGCCCTGAGTAAACTTTCCTTGGCCACCAAACCAGCACACTGCGAACAGGGCTTTCTTCCGACCTGCCATCCGGACACTGCATTGAGCTGCCCGTTCAGGGGCCGGTGAGAACCTGTGTCGACCAGTGGTGGACTGACAGCGGGGACTACTGTGTGGCATGGAGAATACTCAGTCACAGATAACTCCAAAGCATTCCTGTTATTTTCTAAGCAGACAGAAAAACTTGGGGCTACGTGTTGGAGGGTCTTCAGAAAACAGACTGCACCTGACTGCCCCAGCAGTGACAGGGGCCCCAGAGCTCCCTGAGCAAGAACAAGGGCGAGTGGCCAAAACACAGACTGAAATGCCAGTGCAGCCACTTACTAACCCTGTGATCACGAGCAAGCTACATGTCATCTTTGCTCAGGTTCCTCATATACACGATAAGAATAAAGATTGATCTACCTCATGGGTGTTCAAGAAAACGAAATAAGTTGATAATGTAAACTGCTGAAAACAGTGACTAGTGGATGGTAAACACCCATTAAATGTCCGCTGTTATCCATTATTGCATTATTGCAAGTAAAGTACACTTGACCTTACAGTAGCCTGAGTCATGAGACAAGAATCTCAGGCCCTCGTGTCCCGGGTTCTCCAGGGAGCTGATGGATTAGGGGTTTAAAAAAATCCGTTTCCAATGCCAGTTTTTACATTATACGGCAGGGGTGTTCTGTTCTACTCTGATATTCACAAGAAAGAATCGGCACAAGAGAGCCACAGACAGTGAGGAGAGCGCATGCGCCTGATTGGCTGTTTGTGCTCAGGGGGGATCTCCCCTGCCAGTGGAAACACCCACCCCATGAGGAACAGTGGAAGCACCAAGATGGCACTCCTGGGTCTTTTGGCAACAGCCAGCCTGCTTCTTGGCCACACGGACCCCCATGACATCCCAGGCTCTGCCTGTGACCTCACGGTGGACCCTGGATAAACCCCCAGCCCTCCAAGGCCTCAGTTTCCTCTATCTGTGAAAAGAGAAGATGGTCTAAATAATCTTTATATTTCTTCTAGCTTATTTTTTTTCAATTACTCTACTTGCAACTCTTCTCCCAATGTGGAGAAATCCTAACTAATTGCTAGAAAAATATGTGGAGCAATTGAGAAATGTTAAGCAGTTTCTGTGAAACACCTAGGAATTACCTCAAAATTATTTAACAGAGTGACGGAGGCCCGAAGCACACGCCCACAATACTGGAAATGGAATCTTTTTAAAATTCTCGATCAGTCCCTTGGAACTGGCCCCGCAGGCCCACCCAGGCCACAGGTTAGAACATTCCAGCCAGAGAAACAAGCTTTGCCCTACCTCTCCGTTCTCCTAGTGTTGTATCACAATCCTTGCTCACGGTTCCCCACTTTAAGAACCGAGGTTCTGTTCCCACGGGACTCTACAGATTGCCAAAGACCAGTCCAAACAAGCACAAGCAGAGCAGCACTCCAGACCCAGCGGGGTGTGGCAATACTCCTGTCACTCACCAAAACAGCACAGGCCTGGCCGGCCTGGGACACACAAAGACATTAAGAAGGTCCTCAAAGCTGGGGGCAGACCTTTTTAAAAGCAATTCCAGAAGACTCAGCATTATTTAACCAGGGTGGCTCCATGAGGAAATACCTCATTGTTTAAAAACCCAACGTAAAATCCAACAGCAGCAAATATCGAGCATAACAACAGAAGGCACTTGCTGCAAGCTGCCGGAATAAATACATTCATCTGTTTAGACTTCTAGATCTGGGGCAGAAACATGGAGGTGATACACCCTTCTTTCCAGCCTTGAGTTTTCTTCCCTGCCTCTCTGCAGAAACCTGGGAGGCATAGACATTCCCTCCATCATTCCCCAACACATGGGGAACACCAGCCCCAGAGGACTTCGCAGCAAAGAAGATGAACCTTCCTTTTCCATCCACAGCAGCCTTGGGAAGTTGGCCTTGTCTCTTACGGCCTCTCCTTTAAACAAGGTCTATGATGCAGGCTGCTGATAATCATTCTATATGAGTCTTCATATGAGTATCATCCTTTGCTGTTCATTCGCCTAGTGAACAAATATTGTTGTCTACTTTATGCCAACAACATGTATAAACACTGGGAACACTGTAGTTAAGAAGACATTTAATTTACATTAAAAGTTCCATTTTAGATTGTTTCTAGCACTTGGCTATTGTAAGTTGTGCTGCTATGAACACTGGGGTGCATAGGTTCTTTTGGATTGGTGTCTCAGGTTGCTTAGGGTATAGTCCCAGCAGTGGAATTCCGAGGTTGAAAGGCAGTTCCACTTTTAGTTTCCTAAGGAAATTCCATACTGTTTTCCATAGCGGCTGCACCAGTCTGCATTCCCATCAACAGTGTACTAGGGTTCCTTCTTCTCCAAAACCTCGCCAACACTTGTTGTTTGTTGATTTGGTTTTGATGGCCATTCTGCCCAGTGTGAAATGGTATCTCCCTGTGGTTTTAATTTGCATCTTGCTGATGGCTAGTGATGCTGAGCATCCTTTCATGTGTCTCTGCCCTCGGTATGTCCTCCTTGGAGAAGTGTCTGTTCAGGCCCTTTGCCCATTTTTTAATTGGGTTCTTTGTCTTCCTGGTGTGAAGTTGTGTGAGTTCTTTATATATTTTAGAGATCAAACCCTTGTCCAAGGTATCATTTGCAAATATATTTTCCCATATGGCTGGTTCCCTTTTCATTTTGCTGATGTTTTCTTTAGCTGTGCACAGGCTTTTTATTTTGATGAAGTCTCATTTGTTTATTTTTTCCTTTCTGTCCCTTGCTCTAGGGGACAGATCAGTGAAAATATTGCTACATGGGATATCTGAGATTTTCTTCCCTATGTTCTCCTCTAGAGCTTTTACAGTGTCATGACTTATATTTAAGTCTTTTATCCATCTTCAGTTTATTTTTGTGTATGGCATAAGTTGGTGGTTGAGTTTCATTTTTTGCATGTAGGCATCCAGCTCTTCCAACAACATTTGTTGAAGGCTATTTTTACTCCATGGTATGCTTCTGCCCCCTTTTTCAAATATTAATTGACCATAGACACATAGGTTTATTTCTGGGCTCTGCATTCTGTTCCATTGATCTATGTGTCTGTTCTTATGCCAATACCAGGCTGTTTTGATTATAGTGGCCTCATAATACAGTTTGATATCAGGTATTGTGACCCCTCCTACTTTGTTCTTCTTTCTCAAAATTGCTGTGTCTATTCGGGGTCATTTATGGGCCCATATAAATTTTTGAAGTGTTTACTCTATATCTGTGAAATATGTCATTGGCATTTTGCCCATCGATAAATGAGTGGATCAAAAACTATGGTACATTTACACAATGGAATACCACCCAGCAGAGAGAAAGAAGGAGCTCCTACCCTTCGCAACAGCATGGATGGAGCTGGAGAGCATTATGCCAAGTGAAATAAGCCAGGCAGTGAAAGACAAATACCATATGATCTCACCTATAAGTGGAACCTAATCAATAAGACAAACAAGCAGGCAAAATATAACCAGAAACATTGAAACTAATAACAAACTGACAGTAGTAACCAGAGGGGAGGTGGGAGGGGATAACGGGGGGAAAAGTGGAAGGGTCGTCAAGGAACATCTGTAAAGGACACATGGACAAAACCAAAGGGGGGTGGGATCAAGCGTGGGAAGTGGGGATGGCTGGGGTGGAAGGGAAGTAGAGACAATTGTACTTGAACAACAATTTTAAAAAGCCCCATTTTAAAGTAGACAAGTCATCTCAGGCGGTGAGAACCGCTCTGAAGAAAAGAAAGCAGAGAAATGGGCCCGGTTGTGGCTGCAGGCTGGAGAACAGTGTCATTCCAGGAGAGATGTTGCCGAGAAGCAACTTGTCACATCCAGAGCAACATAACTCACTGCACCAGGTGAATCCTGTCAGCACACCCTCCCTCTCACCCAGCCCCTGCCTCGTAGGCACATGCCACATGCCTCCGTCACACCCAGCCACGCAGCCTCTGGAGCCCGGGGGCTGTCTCCAGCCGTCCATGCCTTCATCCGGAGAATCGTCTCTTTCGATCGCCCGCCCGTGCTCCCCTGACCCGTGGCGCCTCACTGGGTTTGCCCTGATCTGTCATCACTGCCTCCACTGCACCTTTCTCTCAGCTTTCCCTGAGCCCTGCACACGAGTACACCCACGAGCTCACCTTTAATACTCAGTCACAGCTCTCACGTTGTATTAGAATCATTGCATCCATCACCTACCTCAGGGGTGTCAAACTCACTTTCACCGGGGGCCACATCAGCCTCGCAGTTGCCCACAGAGGGCGGAATGTAATTTTAGGACCATATAAACGTAACTACTCCTTAACAGTTAAGCAGGAGCTCGCCAGGTAGAAATAAGGTGCCGGGCCGGATAAAACCAGGTGGGCCTGCGGGCCTTGTGTTTGCCACCTGTGATCTACCTTATTAGGCTACAACCCCATGTCGTGGGGCCTGGCATCTCTCACTGCCCTTGGACCATGCATGATACACTGCGATACAACAAACCGTGAGCCTCACAGAAGTTTTTAGATGGTGTCAATCCTGACTCTACAAATGAGGAAACTGAGGCTCGGAGGGGTGAACTCACTTACAGAAGGTCACACATCCAGTAAATGGTCGAAGCTGGAATTTCAAACAGGGTTTCCTAAAGCCAAACCCTACAAATAGGGGTTCAGCACCCAGCTAAGCAGGGGCGGAGAGGGAAAAGCCAGCGGCGATGGCGGCCCCTGCACAGGTGTCACTTTGAGCCTCCGCAGACCCCTGCCTGCGCCCTGTCCCCGCTGGCCAGAGTCTGAGGCTTATCTGTGGTATTTGCAGGGCCAAGGAATTGGGCAAAGTTTCCCGATGGGGATGGAAAATGTCTGCTTCTGTCAAATTTCAAAATCTCGCAGTAGTTGTCTCAGTTTTTTTTTTAAATGTCCTTCATTCTATAAATATTCTCCCCTCTCCTCCCCCAAGAAATTCCATTTTGTCATTGACATGGCCAGAGAAAACCCTGAGGAGATCGAGAAGGGGCAGCTCAGGGGGAGCCAATCACAGTGGCCCCTGTCTCGGAGGCCCGAGTGGTCCCTGAGCCCAGAGAAGCACAGCGGCCAGCCAAGGTAGCCGGGGTTTGCTTTAAAAGCTGTTCTGCTGCTGCTGTAGAGAACATAGGCTTCAGCTGAACACTGCTCCTGCCTCGGGGATTTCAGGTGAGAATCCCAGCCTCTCCCAGGACCCATCATCACCTGTCCACACAAGGAGGCAGGGCCCTCCTCTCGCATTTCACACCTTTACCACCCCAGAGCCAGTTTCCCGTGGAAAGCTTCCCCAACCCCTGCTGTCTCCATTGACCTATCCTGTCTTTTGCCACTGCCATTGTTGTTCTCTTTTCAGACTGATCCATTTGAGGACCCGCCCACGCCTCAACACCTAGGCATCGTGCAGACACCACGTTTCACACACTTCTCTGTGTGTCTATCAAGCCGTTGTAGCAAGGCACGGCTGAGCACTGTCCACCACTCACTGCAGCCTCTAGGGCACCTGGCCCATGTGAAGTCAAGGCATAGCCCATTGCTGTGAACTACTTACTGTCCAGCCTCCCGCTCCAGGGCACCCGGCCACGGACTGTAGAACTGTATTGACAAGGAACACGTGCCACACCTTCTCATCTGTGTCCCATCGCCTTCTCTAGTGCCAAAACCCACCTGCATCCTTGTGCGAACCTCTACTACCTGCATTTATTATTATCTCCACCCCACTCAGTTCAGGGTGGCCATCAGACCACAGCCCATCTCCTGTCTTCCCGAAACAATCGGACCTTCAGTGACTGCTACATCGGTGCAAGAGACCCAATAAACATGTTTCACCTTTACAATGCTGCTTTATTGTGCATTTTATGGAACATCTTGGCAAGAAGCTGGTGTGGCTGAGTCATGTCATTTTCTCAACCCAAGACAATTGGGAAAAACTGGGAGGTCTTAAGAAAAAATGACGCCCGAGAGCATGACCACAGCTCTGAGTAACATTTAGAAAAGCAGGCACGAGAGGCCTACCTCTTGGGCAGACGCCCTTTCTGTTCTCCATATAAAGAGGCCCGATTCACACAGGGTACCCAGGATGAGAGAGTTAAATAGAACCAGCACCCTGTTCTGCAGAAGAGTGTATCAGTTCTGGCAGGATAAGCACTGAGGCTCCTTGTCTTCGGAAAAACATCACGGCAGAGCTAGGCCTGGGGGCCAGCCTCGCTCTCCTTCGTGGATGGAAGTTGCCCACGGGCCTTGCTCCTGTTTTGGTAGGTAGTGCTCTGCAGTGCTTCCAAGGTTAACTTCACAGCAACTTCGGCAACTGGACTAGTAAAGTCATTGTATAAAGTATGTTGGATTATTCCTTTGGGAGCAGTGACTGGAGAAACCAAGTCCTCACACCCTCCCTAAGTCTCCAGAGGGCCATACAGTTTAGCTATGGTAGCTGGCATGGTGTGGCATCCACAAGCAAAGAAGAACTGCCCCCAGCTTTCTTATCTGTGAAAGTGACTGGTGTCTAATTGAAAATCAGAAATGCAACTAAGTCCATTGGCTCTAGACTCCCAGCAACTGAGCTCATCTTCCCCAGACCCACTGACAACCCTACTGCAGAGTGAGGTAGGGCCAGACTTCTCTTGTTTCATCTTGCCAAAAGAATGGTATGGTAAGTTATGTTGCCGATGGCACAATCTGAAATATTATAGTAAAATAAAAATCAGTGCCTCTTGGTCCTAGCCATAACCACCATACTGTGACAGATCCAAACCCAGAAAGCTATGACAGTGAACATCTTGATCACACAGATTTTGGCAACTTCCAAAGATGTCATGTGTATCTTCCTGCCACCCACTTCACCTCCCACCCTTGCCACTTCATCAGTGACCCCAAACTTCTGAAGAAAATCTGCATAAGAAAAGTTCCCACTCCTCATAAAACCAATGTCCCTACACACAGGAATATTTTATAGGAAAAGTACTTTCAAAGGAAAGTTCTAAAAAATATTTAAACAAGGATTATCTCATTGTTTGGGTACCAAATAAAGGACAAATGTGTAGCATAGTGAATAATTTTCAAGCTCTGTTCTCCACACAAAACAGTGAAAGAGATCCAACTCCAATGTCAGCACCTTGAGAGGTCAGGAGTTAATGAACTGTGTAGCCCCAGAAACTATCAGAGCTCCCAGAACATGGCAGACAAATATCTCTTGAAAGAACATCAGGTGTAACCACACTGGGGGCCACGTAACAAACCCTGTGTACCAACTTTCGACTAGAACTAATCCCACACCCATTCTCTTCCTCCCTCATTCAATATCTTTACACACACACACCCCACACCATCAGCTTATCTAGACTATTACATGTATGGAAAAAGAAATAAAAGGTATGGCTTTATATCTGAAAATTACAATTTAGAAAGGCTCTCATGCACTCACCCCGAGAGACTGCACATCCCAGAGAGGAAAGAGGGGAAGGACACCGTGCTTCGCAGCATCCTTTGGTTATAACTTACAACTTCAAACAAACTTTAAGAATTGGGGATTGGCAACGTATATTCAATTCTCTGCTATTGGTCTACCTGTTTCTGATTCAGTAGTTGTTGTTTAGCATATTAAGTCATAAAATAAACCTGTTTAAACTCTCCTGGTTTTCCATAGAGAGAACACAGCAAAAGGTAGGACAGCTTCAGGAGAAATCCCGTTCACCAACAGACACGACACGCCCTCAAACCCAAAGCCCTAGTTTCTGATATTTATTCCCCAAGCTGATCGGCAACACTGGCTTATTGAAGACTAGATGCAAGGATCATTTTTGTAGATACGGATCAGTGCTTCTATGAGATCTCATTGGCCATTTAAAGGTCTTGAGCTCCTTTGCAAACAGCAAAAGCTTATTTCCCCTCAGTTGGCTACCAAGAGTTTGCACCAAAGGCTAGAGGGAGATATTCTTGGTCTGTGCCTCTGAGTAACTGAAGACACCATTCCACTGATATAAAGGCAATCCGGCCTTTAAAAAAGTAAAATTTCTCTTACAAAGAGAAAGACCCATATGGTTTGAACACGGCTGATCTTGGAAACCACTGTTTGCTAATGAATTGACTCAATGACCAAAAATACCAATCGATATCCACTGAAGAGATAGCCTATTTGTTTTAAAGGGTAGAAACATGATCTATATGTACACATTCAGATTTTTTGATTTACATGATGATGAGAATAATGCCCAACATTTCTATAGAACGTTAGAGCTTGCAAAGCTTCTTTCCTCCCATGACCTCACTTTTAAATCCACTCCATCTATCCTGTGCAGCAGACAAGACAAGGTCCGAGGTGATTTGTCTGCACCTCAAGTGGAAAGATAAGAGCAGTTAAAATTTCAGGGGAAAGGGGGAAGGGTTACAGAAACAAGTATAAAGGACACATGGACAAAAACTAGGGGGGCGGGTGGAAATGGGAGGGAGGTGGGGAGGGCTGGGCAGTGGGCTGGGATGGGAGTAAAAGACAGAAAACTGTACTTGAACAACAATTAAAATTTAAAAAAATGAGAGCACACACACACAAACGAAAGAAAGATAATAGCAGTTAAAATGGGATTCTTCCCAATGGCACATTATAAAACGAGCTTCCTACCAATGCAGAACTTGCAAAGGAACTGTTTCAGAAATCAGATTTGCAGTCCTTAGTCCAACATCAACTCTAAAAAAACCTCTGAGGTTGAAGAGATCTGGAAGAAAAGATTTCTTTGGCAAAAGTGCTGAGCAGTATACCACCCCTCCACACACTCCATGAGACAGGGAGAGAGGATGCATCCCTCCTACCTGTGGGAGGCTTCAGGGTCACAGCCTGGAGAACCTGATCTGCGGCCTGAAGGCACGGAGCCTGGGGCAGGTCCGCAGCCTGAAGAAACGCAGGAGGCAGAGGCAGCGATGGCCTGGCTGCCCTGAAAGCAGAGGAAGGAGAGGTGCCTGCCCTGGAAACGGCTTGGGTGTGGAGCTTCCCTTGGTTTCCACGTGGACTCTGTAGGGAGACAGAAGCATATAATATGTCATGAAAAATTCTGCCTGGCTGGAGTAGCTCAGTGGATTGAGCGTGGGCTGCGAACCAAAGTGTCGCAGGTTCGATTCCCAGTCAGGGTACATGCCTGGGTTGCAGGCCATGGCCCCCAGCAACCGCACATTGATGTTTCTCTCTCTCTCTCTATCTCCCTCCCTTCCCTCTCTAAAGATAAATAAATAAAATCTTTGGGAAAAAAAAAAAAAGAAAACCCCAAATCTTAAGAAATGTTCAAACAACAACAAAACAACTAAAAAAAAAATTCTGCCCAAGAGGTCCTCCTGGGAGCTGGGCAGCAGGATAACCCCAGGACAGGATGGACACTGATCTCTGGAGTAGTCAGTGGCTCATCTGAAAGGAAGTCATCTGTGTTAAGGAAACCGCCCTTGACCCCCACCCAGTATTACCCACAGTAGGAAGCCCCCGACAAACCCAGAGGGCAATGTCTGATCATGACAGGCCCCCTCAAGCAGCACCTTTCTCACTCCCTCCCTCTCCCTCACCAACCTCTGCACCCCCAGAAGATCCAGACCAGGAGCAGGTATTGAGGAGGAAGATAGCACAATGTGGGCAACAAGGAAGACCGCCACAGCCCCCCACCTCCAATGGCAGGCTTCCGGCCTGAGGTATTATTGAGTTGTAGAAGTGGGGAAGATTCAATATAAAATGGAATTCAAAGCATCAACAATTTGACATATCTAGCAGCTACCCCATCAGAGCTCAAAACCCAGCCACCGCTGGTTTCAGCTATGGCATAGGGGCTCCTGGGCTGCGGCTGGGCTACTGCGCAAATCCACACAGAGAACCAGACCGGGGATAAAGAGGAGGCTGCCCCAGCTTTGCCCTTCGGAGCCGCTCCCGCGATGGAGAAAGGCGCACAGTGCACATGCAGCCCTCCTGGACCAGGACCCGCACCTGAACCCAGTTCTTCCTCAGAGGCTGACCGGAACTCAGTTATGCAATCTTCTTCCAATGGGGGGAAAAGGCACGCATCTGTCCATCGGTGACCAGGCGACTCAAAGCCCTGTGTGCCGAGTGTGCTCACACTTCACAGGCGTGTGTCCATCAGGAGATGGAGACAGGAAACGTGAACAGCGTGCTTCCCTAAGGGGACGGAGCTTATTCCACCTGGAAAGGCAGCAGATTGCAGACAAAGCCAACAAAGTCCGGATGGTCTCACAGTTGCCCTGCTTTGACGCCATCCCCTGGTTCCCCTGGACTTTCATTGTTCCGTGCCACCTGCAGTGGTTTCATTTGAATGCAATTGTTATCGATGAGGTGCCTTCTCTAGATAACATTGAAAAAAAAACCACCTACGGGGAGTCACACACTCCACCTTCAGTCCTGGCCCGAACATGCCATGCCCATGCCATGCCATATTTGTGGGCAAGTCCTTTCTCCTCTCTGCCTCTCTCCTTCAGTCTCCGTCTATAAAACCAGGCCACTGAATGGCATGACCTCTAAGCCCATCACTGCTCTAGCACATTATACCTCATGTGGTATCTGGAAAGCTTTAAATGTGACTAAATTATTAGTAGAATTAATTAGCCCTTGAATTTGTTTAGCATCTTGTCATTTTGGCAAAATTCTTTCACGTCCATTACCTCGCTGGTTTGATCTCCACCTGTGTCTCAAAGGCATCAGTATCATTATCCTCGCTAAATAAATGAGGAAGCCGACCCAGAGAAGTTAAACGAGTTATCTCAGGTGACACAAACAGCAAAAGTTGGACCAGGAGCTGGACATCTTGATTCCCAGCCTGCCCTTCTTGCCCCACAAATTCTGGTGCTTGTCATTTAAATGACACAGGCAGCTCCTGGGAACCAACCAGTCAGGGTCCCTTTTCACTAGTGACAGGTGACAACTTTACACTGGCTTTTCTCAAAGTCCCAGTGGCTGGTCTGATTAAGTAGGTTCTTCCCAGAGGGTCTTGTGAACCCCCAATAACCTTCTTTCCATGTCTTTCAGTAACTCTGACCATTTGGAGAGAAAACAAATCCGTACACAGAGGAGCTAAGGGTGTTATTTTAACTTTGTATATCATGCATAAAAAGTTGCCCTTTAACTTGAATTTTTTAATATAAGTTGGGAAAAAGAAAAGTTTTTGGCACACATTCTCCAGGTGAATGCCCCAGGGCCTAGAGTTTAATTCCAAGACCCCCAACAAAACTTCTGGGTGACCCCTTTCTCTACCCACCCCTCCTCTTCCGTAAACTCTGGGTCCCTTCCCCTCACCGCTGGGTCTCACCAGACTAGTGTGAGGCTCCAGACTGGCTTTCAGGCAACATGGACTTAAATTAAGAACTTTGCTCCAACACTAAGAATTTCTCCTTGACTCTGTTTTATACACTGAAAGAAAAGAATTATTACTGCATTGTTGAAAGGGAAATAAAAATCAAGAATACACTGTCATTATAAGAGCATGGCACACCCTTAGGGCATAAAATCCAAACACACACAAGTACACACACACACACACACACACACACACACAAATGGTCACATAAATTATTCAATAGTTATTTGAAATGTCAGGCAGTTAATTTGTATTCATATCTGCCGATAAAATAAAGCAAGTTTTAAAGATGTCTACTAAAAATAATTAAAATACAAAAAGTTTTGGGTTGTTCAGAAATAAGCATCACTATTTGGGAAGAAAATCGCTTATGGGGAAGAGCTCACTCCTTGACCCTGTGTAATGTCCTTATATTTTCTCACATACACAGATTCAACTCTGAGGTTTGTTCACTAAGCTTTCATACAGATTGTTCTACCTATTCCATTCGACACACAAGACCTGGTTATAACCACACAAAGAGAGTAGAGAATTACACAGAAGCATGAATAAGATTATGTTTCCTACAGTGTTATTAGAGAAACTCATTTGAGGATTCTGAAATGTGTTGTCACAACCAGCTCCACTGGCTCTCTGCTTAGAATTAACTTTCACGTTGCCTAGTCCTATAACCCTTTCTGGGAAGGAAAAAAGAAGCCAGCTAGGTGCCTAGAAACAAATGCAGGCCTCTGGGAGCTCTGACCACCACCCCAAGTAACCCCTGGACGACCTGCAAATGGTACCAATAACATTCGATAGTTCTACCGCTGCTCAGTTCCCAAAATTTGCCACTGCAGTCAGAGGGAGCGTTACTGGCAAGCGAGTAGCAACCCGCAGGGATGAGGGTGCGCCCTGCTCGGTGTCAGCCTTTTCAGCTGAGTGGACAATCTGGTTTAACAGTGGGATGCTGGGAGCAGGGACACTGGACGCCAAAGCTCTCCTGGTCCTGTTGGTAACTTCATTTCCCAAATGTTCATAATTAAACAGCCTTTATTGAAGTAATCAGCATGAGCTCCTTAGCTTTGTTTTTGCAACCAGTATCGTGTTTATGGAGCCAAATATGAGAGACTTTGATACTGAATACCTCCTCGGATGTGTTAACGTTGGCAGGGTCTCTAGATTCTGAAGATGCCGGGCTGCCTCCGCACGGCCTCCCCTCCGACCCCCAGCCCATCGCCCCCCTCCAAACCACAAGGCACCAGCTCTCCTGTAAGACTCACTTACGCTGTTTCTCCTGAAAGTCCCAGGGAATGGCGTGCAGTTGAAACAGGGTGAAATACGATCTCAAAGTGTCTGTCGGACCAGAAGTTTTCAAAGAAAACATTTCTTAAATCTTGTGTTCACTGCTGTTTCAGCAGGCCAATTAGATTGGATGGGACTTGGGGGGGAAGCTGTCGCCAGTCACTGTGGCAGGAATAGCAAACAAGACTTAAAGCAAATAAACGAGCCCCAAGCTGGCATCCCAGGGGCCCCTGGCCAATGACCTCCTTCGTTCCCCAGGTGGGATGGCCAGCCCACCCTCTGGGACCGAGGGCCACACTACGGGTTAATCAGATGAGACATTAGTTAGCAGCCTCGATTACTAGAGAGTAATTAATCAGGGCAAGTCTCCAAACAGGAGGAGAACAAATAAACAGGCAGGCACATGCGGTCCCATTTCGGCTCTAGATAAGGCTGCCATCCAGGTGTCCTGCTGGGGGAGAGCCCATCCGTCTTGTTCCGTTCCTCTCGGGAAATGTGGTGACACTTCTCACATCTGCCTAGAAAATGCGAAGCCAAGAGGGCAGTGAGTGGGAAGAAGATGAGAGACTTTGGAAAAACTATTTAAGGACCCACTGGGGTTTTGTGGAGAGCTTTGCCCTCCCCTGAACATTCTTTTACATTGTATGTTAACACTGCCTCATTTTGACATGACCAAAAAAAAGAGAGAGAGAGAGAAAAAAAACAGGTTCTGCCTGGGTCTCCAAGCTCCTTCCATTTGAAGACAGCCAGGGGCTCAGGCGGTGGTCTTGGGTCTATGCATAAGGGACCCATCGGTTCATTAGCTCTTTGAGCCCCTGTCTTCAGACACTCAGGGTACAAGCTACAAAGGATTCAGACCAACTGCAATAACTGGTTTCCTCTTCAACACTGCTTTGGGGTGAGAAAGATTGGGAAAGAGGGGAAGAAAAATGTAAGTTAATGCAAGTGGAAAGTGTCAACCATTGGTCCAGCTTGACCTGACATATCACATCAAATACGGTCATTCGTCTATGTTGTCTTTTTCCTTCTGGAACAAAAGAAAAAAAAATGTCAGCCACTAGAGAATGCGTGTAATGTAAACACGGCTGGATAAGCTCAGCGTCGGGGGAAGCACACCCAAACGTAAGTCAGCACAAGATTTCCTCTGCTCAGAGGACAGAGCGCAATGATTTTAACCTAATGACCCGCTCTTAAACAGCTCTACAGCAAATCACAATTAAATAAATAACACTTAATAGCGCAGATTTGTTTTACGGCCAGATTATTTGCGGAGAGAGAAAAGGGAAGGTTGGATGAGTCACTTAAATCTTCAATTATAAAATGAAGGTGGTTTCCAAATATTGTTATGAATTTAACCTCAAGCTGATTGTACAAAATGCCACAGAAATGAGGTGTAGGCATTCTGGAATGAAGCGGAGAGGCGGGCGGTAGACCAGAAATGGAGGGTGCTTTGTTTGGTTGTCTTACACTCCAGTTGGGGCCGGGGCCTCCCTTCGACCCAGTGGTGAGGAACAGCTGACCGGAGTTGTATAAAGTCACAGCAAATAAGCTAGTGAATGCGTGAAAAAATGCAGCCACGTGTGCCTCTGTGGGAAACTACAGAACTCAGGGTCAGGGGAGCAGAAGTCAGGGCCCGGATCTGCCAGTTCCTGGGGCACCGAGAAGGAATTAGCTGCAGCGCAGGGGGGAAACGCTATTGCAGCTTACAGTGGGCGATGAGAAACCACAAACGCACTTGCTGAGCTAGTGACCTGGTCAGTCTCCCCTAAAGAGGGCAGGAGGCAACCCGGACACCCCTTCAGTCCAGAGTTTATTCGCTCTCCTTCATTCATCTCTTCTCTGACAGAAGTCGCTCTCCATATTTTTCTTCTGTCTCATTATTTAACTCTGATTTTTCTGATGTGCCTGATTTTTTCACAGAGGCGCCCACATGCGTATCTTGGAGCAGGTGGCCTAGTGAGGGCTTTGTGACCTTCCAGAGAGTGCAATAACCTTTCATCTTGCTCCCCACAGACCTTTATAGCCTCAAAAAAATGGTGATTGTGCCCCCAGGGAATGTCAGGACTCAATCAAGAGCCAAGTCCTGCAAAACCTTTTCCTCTTAGCACCTTGAAAGATGAGTAGGAATCTAGATTCATGGAAACAGCTCCAAGTTCATCTTCTCTGCTTGTGTGCCATTGTTGAGATCATAAAAGGCACTTGTGCAGCTGGTAGGACCACTGGGGTACAGCCAAGCCCATGAGATCGTGAGCACCCCTCGGGAGCACAGCCTCCCCAAAACTCAGCTCCTCAAAATTCACTAATTCTGTCATGAGAAACCGGAGCTGAAGCCTTCGTGGGAGCAGGTGCGGAGCTTCCTCCATTCCAGCCCACCACCCGAGCCCCTCCCAGGAGGCGTGAACACGGCAGTTGTTCGTTTCATATTCATCGGGCAGCTACCTGGGCTGGACCCTCTGCTCTCCGTGAAGGTGCATAAAAGTAAAATTCAGCCCGTCCTGTAAAGAAGCTAATAAGGGATACAAATACATAAATGAGTATTTATAATCCAGAAGGGCACGTAGTATGCTTGATGTAGCTGGACCCAGGTCAGATGTAGCCAAAGGGTGGCAATCTCTTTCCTTTAACCAGCCATGTCCCATCATCTCCAAGTCCTACTGACCTCCAGAAATCAGCCACTAAAGCAAAACCTTAGCCAATGGCTCTTCATGAGGGCTACCCTGGCAGAGTTCAAAGCCCAGACCAGATACGCTAGCCCTAAATCACTCAGATGCAGTCAGGCAATAGTTGGAAGGCCCACACTCACAGAGGGTCCCTGACACATGAGAGCATGTGCAGGCAGGAAGAACAAGATGACAAGGAAACTCAAAGCTGTGACTAAGGCGGAATTTTTGAAAGAAAGCCAAGAAGGTTTAGCTGGGCAAAGAAGATTCTGAAGATCCCCGAGTAGTCTGTGAGGGCCCCAAGGGCAAGTGCGGCACTGTGTTCATGCAGGACAGCCTGTGTGACCGCACAGGCCGTAGGCTGTGTGAATGGAGCTGCCTGGTCTTGGGCAGCGCACAAGGCAAAGTCACACGCATTCACCCTGTGTGTGCCTCCTGCACCTACTGTGCCCCAAAGAGCAGCCCGTTTGTTGATAAACGTTGCATGAATGAAACCCATCGCCTTGTTCAAACACGTGAAACATACTATGTGAAAGACGGAGCAGATTTTTATTGTTTTCGTTTTTGCCCAAGATGGCAAGCGTACAGAGCCAGTAGATGCAAAACCAAGAGGGAGGTGAAACGCTTTTTTAAAGATTTGAAGAGCTTTCTGTGAATTGATGCAGTCTAATGATAAAAGGGGGAGACAGGAGGGCAGCAGGGGGCTCCCTCTCACAGCAAGCAGAGTGTGGACGAGTGATTTGCAGGGTTTGCAGAGAATATTCTGTTCTAAGAAGATGTGAAGGTTGGGCTCAAGCCCCAGGCTGCCTTTGCGTCCCGATAAAGAGCAAAACTGCTGAGCGCAGACCCCTGGAAGGTCCCACAGCCTGGCAAGAGGAAGCACAAGCGGCGCCTGAAGGAGTTAAATTTCTACTCGGATCCAGAACATTTCTAAAGTTATTTCTTGTCAAATCAAAATGTTTCCAAATGACGCCAGGTTGGAAAATGCCAGGCATTACCACGTGGGTTCGCTCAGCAGGCAGAGGGGCCTGCAATGTTGTCCGACTGCATTCTGTACACAGTGGAGGAAGGACCGTGTCATCCTTCCTAATCTGATGAATCCTTGTCATAAATCCTACCCCGGGCCCATGGCAGGGCGGCGGCTGGCACAGCGCAAGGGGTGGGGCTGCACTTTACGAGGGCCGGAGGAGACAGCGGGCCGCCAAGCCTCCTGGAGAGGCTAGTAAATCAGCAGTCCGTGGAAGCTCCATACAGAAGAGACAGCCCGCCCCCAGGATCTCGCAGGGGCCTAGGGCACAGGTGAACTTGGCAGGAGAGGGGGAAAGTGCTCTGAGTTGAGGTGCAGCTGTGGGACCCTGGGGTGCAAGGAAGTGAGGGTGCAATGAGGCACAATCCCTCTCCACAGACTTCCCCGAGAGCCTCACCTTCGATCAGTGAGCAAGCCCCAAGCTGGATGCTGCGAACACGGGGCCAGTGGCAGGATGTCTGCCAATTAGGAGCTCACATTCCAGAGAGGGAGACCCCGTCAGGAAAGAAAGAGCTTTTATGAGTCCACTCGAGCTGCCATAACAAAATGCCATGGACTGGGTGGCTTAGACAACAGAAATGTATTTTCTCACAGTTCTGGAGCCTGGAAGTCTCAGATCCAGACCCCACAGGGTCACTTTCCATCCGGGGCTCCTGTGGAGCGCTGAGCTGGGCTGCTCCTCGGCACTGCTCCCCCAGCACCCGACTCGTTTGGCCACGCAGCCTGCAGGGGCCTTAAAGGGACACCAGCACCACCACCCCCCTGTTCCCCCCGCCCCGTGCAAGCACCTTGGGTAGCAGCACAGAGTCACAGGCAAATGTAAGTTCCTGGCAGGAGTTTCACAACAGCCCTGCGATCAGCAGCGTGTCCCCGCCCCCACCTCCCAGCTCCTGTTTGCCTGGTGCATAACTCTCCAGGGGGCTTCCCCAAACTCGGCTCCTTTGCTCCTTTGGTTTGAACGGACCGATCTGGCCCTAGCCTGGGAACCCCACGGCGCTGTGTCTCGGACCTTAGTGAAGGCATGAGCCCATGTCTTCCCTCTCTCTGTCTGCACTCGGCCTTGCTCTACCTCCCCGTGCAGCTGCTCAAGCCATGCTGGGCACTTCCTCCAGGGCCTCCAAGTAATCACCTTCTCTATGACAATTGTAGCCCGTTGTTGCACTTGGGCTAATCGCCTACACCCTGTGCTCTACTTAACAAATGTCAGTTTAACAGTGTCATCACAGTATTCTTCATGGCGTGCAGACGGCTGCTGCCTTCTTGCTGGGTCCTCAGAGGGCAGAGAGAAGGAGAGTGAGCTCTCTGGTGTCGCTTCTTACAGGGACACGAATCCTGTTGGAACAGGGCCCCAGACTTATGACCTCACTTAACATTAATTACCTCCATAAAGACCCCGATCTCTACATACAGTCACATCGAAGCCTGGGGCTCCAGTTCAACAGAGGAATTTGAGGAGTGACCCAAACTTGCAGTCCGTAACAGAGCTCTGGAAACCAGCTCTAATAGGAAGTGGTAACTTCTGTTATAGAATTAAACAGGCCCTGGCTGGCGTAGCTCAGTGGATGTAGCGCGGGCTGCGAACCTAGTGTCACAGGTTTGATTCCCAGTCAGGGTACATGCCTGGGTTGCAGGCCATGACCCCCCGCAACCGCACATTGATGTTTCTCTCTCTTTCTCCCTCCCTTCCTGCTCTAAAAAATAAATAAATAAAGTCTTTAAAAAAAAAGAATTAAAGTTCTATGGAGTGATTCCTCTGACACAGGGGCTTGGGGGTGAGAAAGGTGTCAAAGAAAATTCCACGAAAGAGGCATCTGATAGGACCCTGTGAAATAGGAAAGTACCCACCCAGGGGGGAAATCTAGGGAGACCACGCGAAGTGGTGGTGGTGAGTACAGGCCTGGAGACGAGCCGTCTGGGCTGAAGTCCTGCCCCTGATCCTCTTCTGTGACTCCAAACAAGCATTTCACCTCTCTGAACCTTGGTTTCCTCATCTATAAAATGGAAATATGAGTCTGCTTGACAGGGTTGTTGTGGAGGCTGAAACATTAATTTCTAAAAGGGGCTTGAGCAGCAATGCTAGCTCATATATTCCAGGCAGAAGGGGCCGAGGGCCTGTCAATCACCTGGAGCCTTAAACACAGATGGCCTGTTCAGGGGAGGGTGAGCAGCTCGATGCGCGGCTTCGGTAATGTCAAGGGGGACGGCAAGAACACGGGATGCGTGCAGACTGGGAGTTTATCTAGTGCTGCACTAAGGAGTTTTGACTTGCTCTGAGAGCACTAGAGAGCATTTGGAGGACCGGCAGCAGAGCGGCGTGAGGAGGCCTGGATGTTAGGAAGATCACTCTGGTCCACGTGAGCGGGAGCTAACGAGAGAGGCCGAGGTGGGCCAAGAACAAGGCTTGGGTATCCAAGATGGCAGCCAAGAAAATGTCCCCAAAACCATTCCGCTTGGCAGCGAACCCCCTTCTCACTTCAAAAAGCATCTGTGGAACTTTCACAACATGCGAGGCCCCGCGCCAAGGCCCGTAACTGAGACGCTGGCCCCACCCCCGACCTGCTCGGCATCCAAGACCCTCCACAGTCTTTTCCCAGCACACCTTTCCAGCCTGTCCCCCGACACTCCTCGGTGGGCACGTTGGGCTCCAGCCAAACAGACCGAAGAGCCTTTCCAGATGAAATGAGCTCAAACTATTTCTCCCTTCATGCCCCTGTCCTTGCTGTGGGAACCTTCGTCCCTGGGTTGAATCACTCCTCTCCTCCTCCCCGGCATGGTGTGGCCTATCGCACATCAACCCTTCTGAGCACCGTTCCTCCATGTGTGTAGTTTAGACGGTGGTAAGTACTTACCGCACAGGCTTGTTGTCAGGAACCGTGAAAGCATTTAGCACAAAATCTGGCACATTTGCTGCTATTTGCCTACAAGCCCTCCCCCGGAGTCCCTTTGTCCACGGGCCTTTGTTCCAGACCCACCAGACTTTGGGACCCGCCACTGGCCTCCACAGCCTGTCCCCTCACTCTGCTCTCGAAAACTAACACATGTCTCTGGGCACTTGGTTTTCTTCATCCCCAAACCCCCACCCCCCGCGATGGAGAGGTCTTACAAGGACCATGTATTTTTCACCTATGAGCCCTCTCAGCGCTGAGAAACTGTGACTGTGTAAGGACCTGAGCCGGGCAGATGTCTGTACGAAGCTAGGCTATGAGAGGTCAACAGCACAACACCAAAACACGCCGTCAATATGCCACACCCCTGCCAGATACAGGTTTTCCCTGCCAATTAGTCCCTGATGATTGGATCAGAAAAGAGCACAGACCCAATGGAAGCCTGCTAATAAAAAGGCCAGTTACGTATCACACGGCCCAACCAAAAACATGAGTTAAGACAACCAGACTCTGTATTAAGAACATTGTTGGAAACAAGAAGAAAATGGAAATGGAAAGGCATTTGAAAGCCCTGAAGTCGAGACACAGCCATTGAGGGGAATTTAGAGTTCAGGTCACAGGAATGCACAGCAAGTAAAAAGTTATGAGAAACCAGAAAGTATCAGAAAGTATCAGTAAAAACAGAAATTACATGTATTGAAGATCTACTGTGTGCTCCTCACTAAGCCAAGCAATATACCAATTATCTTATTTTTTTCCAAAAACTCTGAGTGGGTACCATTACTAGTCCCATCAGAAGAAGAAACTGAGTCACAGAATGGTAAATACCATAGGCACCCCATCGCCCTTATTTCCCCCCCAATTCCATGCAATAAACTCTCCTTCTATCCCCTCTGCTTACCTACCACCATTACTTAAGTAAATGGGTAAATCTCTTCTCCTTGTAAGTAACAGGAGCACAAAGTTCTGTGGAGACCAGGACCAAACACAAGACATGGAAAATGCGTAAGAAGGAGAGGACACGAACAAGTGCCCCATTAAAGATGGCCCGAGACCAGCCCCAGTGTCCCAAGTGGCTTCCCAGACCCTGCTTGCAGGAACCGCACATTCTCCTGGGCCCTGGTGGTCCGTGCCATTCGTGACCAGACACACTGTCTAGTGTCTTGAACGACTTTGTACATATCATGCCTTTTCTTTCAAGCCGGCTCCTGAGCTCCTTGAAAACAGAGATCACGCCGCCTTCCCCTGTTGTTTGCTCTTTGGCAAACGAACATTTACAAAAATCATCCCCCTGGCTCTGTTCAAAGTGCCAGTGATCCCACCCATGTACACAGAATCCTGCAGGGCTCTCCAAAAGCATCAGAGCCCTTAGGTGTAATCTGAGAACCACCAGCAGAATAAATAAATCCCTGCCCTAGTGGCAAATACTTCCCTTTACTTCTTCCCCTATAAAAGCAAATTCTCCAACCCAACCTCACAAGTGCTCTCTAATGGGTTCTTTGTTTTGTTTATCCCATTTCGCTCAAGCCAGAAGCAAACAAGAGAAAATGCACAGGGAACCACCTAGCACAATGCATGGTGTGGAGTCAGGGCTGTGTGTTTCCTCCAGCACTGCCTTATTTGAAGGGTGCGAACGTTTGCGTTTCAAATGGCTGCAAACGTGGCTGGGCGGTGGGCAGTAGGTGCCATTGCAAAGAAGCCTGCTTCTCGGCACACCGTTCAGAGTTGCCACATGTGAGCAAGAATGATATAAACTTCAAGTGCTTGCCTCTGGGACTTCCAGATGCCCACTCGAATAGCTACCAATGGAGAGTTGACTAGTACACACCTCCCAAGTGTGGACCCAGCCCTGGGTTCCAACTGCAGGCTTGGTCTTAGAACAAGTTATTTCTGCAAGGCTGAACTGGAGATGTTAAATCTTGACCTCAGAAAATGGCAGATGCTGGGACTTACAAAGCTGAAAACCTCATGCAAGATTCAAAATAGCAAGAAGAAGCTTAAAGAAATCCCTGGACCCAGGGCTCAAAGCCCAGCTATGAAGGCTGGAGTAGAAGCAAGCAGGGAGGGGGGTCTACGGTAGTGGGGGTCGTGAAAGAGAGGCAGAAACAAAGGCTTTCACAGTGATTGTCCATACAGTGTTTTTCAATATTTTCAGTAGATGGACTCTCTTTATAAGTAAGAGGTAGGTAACCCTAACCAATACATGGATGTTTCAAAATCAGTTATTACTAAATGAATACATTTATTAATTATAAAAACAATGATAAGAGCAAGGAAGTTCATTTTATTAAGATGAAAATTTGAAATGGAGGATGACAATTGCCATTTTGTATCACCCTCAGCATCCAATTGACCAATTCTGTCTTGGTTCTACGGTTTCAGAAGAAAAAAGAATCCTGGTTACAGAGACAGATTGCTGCAAATAATAACAGCTCTTTGAAACCAATTGTGTTTGGATAAAATTAACCTTCACTGAGGCAGCAATGGTACGAAAAAGCTTTATTCTGAAATCTTCCTTTAAAAAATGCGTTGAAGAATAAATCAGATTTGCATAATCACGAAAGGAGAGATTCCTTTGGTTAAAAAAAACCCCGGCCAAGAGCATCTCCTAACGTTTCCTACCTGAGCTCACAGGCTGGCGTGGGCTGAAGCCTGGACAGCCGGCCTGCTTAAAAGTTTCTCTCTGTGTGAAGTGGACCTAAGTGCCAAAGAGGCCTCTGGTGGGGAACTGGTGAACAACCCCAGCATTCGAGCTCAGAAGAAAGCAACTCCCAAATCCGTACCATAAAATACCTGAGAAGGATAATAGAAGGAAGTAAAAAAAATGAAAAGTCTGACAGACTCCAGACAATGCCCCAGATGTATCATTGGTTAGCTATGTGACCTTGGGCAAATGATTTAAAATTGCTGAGCCTAAGTGTGTTTATCTATAAAATCAAGATAGAAATTTCTTTCACTGGATCGTCACAAATATTAAATGAGGTGCAGCGTGTACAGGCCTGGTCGTTCAGGAAACTAGGAACAGGATGGCGCAGCAATGGCCTGTGGGAAGGCCCACGGGAGCCTGGCGGTTATCTCCGGGGAGCCGGACCCTGACCTGGAGGGTGAAGCAGGGGCAGTCTCAGGAGCAGCCCCTCACCGGGTGGAGAGCAGAGGGAAGGAATGACGGGGCTCGCTTGGTTTCCCCCGCCTCCATGGGGATTGATAGAGGGGACAGACAGAGCCCAGAAGAAATACTGGAGAAGCAAGAGGCTGAGAGTCACAAAGACCAGGAGATGCTACCAGTCAACACTGCAAGTCCAAAGAGGACCAGGACTTCTAGGCCCCAGTGGTCACTCTTCCTGGATGGTTCTGTGTGCCAATTTCTACAGACAGACATCTCCTATTCACCCTCCCCCCAAGTCTCCTGAGGACGGAGGGCAGCTGACCAAGCATGAGGGGGCACCCAGGGCAATGCAGCTTGGAGGCGTCAACCCCAACCTCGCGTCCTGAATACTCATACACCATGAAGTCAGCCCTTTGTTGATGGAATTCTGGGCACCTCTCCCTGTTCAAAACCAAAATCCCGTGTTCTCTGATTTCTTCCCAAATCAAATCGCTGCCTGACCCCATTCACATATATGACACTGACAGAACTTTCTTCCTATAGTCTACCCCATTGGGGGTCTCTTCCTTAAACAGAATCCCAAGTTTTCCTTTGCCCTAGGCTAGTTACCACCGCCACTGCAGCTAGCAGACCCAGCTGTCCACCCTACAGCTCCGCCAGTCTATCTAATCCCTGATTAGAGGTGAGCTGAGATGAAAAGGCAGATTCTTTAGAGACAGGAAGGCAAAGCCCCAAACACTGAGCCTTCCCCACAAGGTGCAGGAAGGAAACACCCTTCCACTCTGTCTGATACCTTCTGCCGGGCCGAATTTGCTGAATCCCAGGGGTCCTCTCTGCTTGCACACCTCCAATCCATGACGCAAAGCTTTCAAGGCCGGCCAGTGAAGGGCCTCATAGGCATGCGGCTTCTTGCTGGAACAATATATCAAAGGAGGGAAAGAGTCCACGCCCTCTCCTAATGGCTCTCGTAACAAGCACACACAAAAGATCACCAAGTTACAGAGGTCATTGTCCTAGTGACAGGGAGCTGTAATTGATTATTGTGACTTAGATGCTTAGAAAGTGATTCATTTGGACCCCGTGATACTGTCAGGTATTTTACATGCAATATTTATTTACACGATCAAGCATGATACGCATATAGGCGAGCCCAGTTTGAAAGTAGTGAGTAACTTACCTGTAATTTCAGTAGAACTATCATTGTTCCCATGGTCGGAGCTCACATTTTAATGAAATTATGGAGAGAGGTGACTGTTGTACTCAGAAAGTGATTCATTTGGGCGCCATCACTTCTGTCATGTTTAATGGAAAGGGTTGGGTGGTTTGTAAACACGGTTATGACAGGCGAGGAGAGAACAAACAGACCGGAGGGAGAGAGAAGCCCAGAGGTCCCTGCAAGGTGAGGCCTCGCCTCCCCAGCGGGAGAAAAACAGCCCTGTGACTGGCGTTCCTCCCGCCACTGTCCTGACCCCGTGCCCCAGCAGGGCCTGAGCAGGGCAGGGCCACACCCCCTCCCCAGTCATCTCGGCAGGCGCGGAGCTCCAAAACAGACACAATTAAATGAACAATTTGGCAATTACGGTTGTACTGTTTCTAAAGTGTATTGATTTACCTACGGGATCTCCACAGTGGAATCTGTGGGCATGCTAATAATAGTCGCACCCCAGGTCAATAACCAAAGGAGGACAGTTCTCCTCTTCACTTTACAAATGTGGTTGCAACGAACATCCAAAAGCTTGACTCCCTGTTATACAAAAAAAAAACAAACATGTCAGCCCTGGCTGGTGTGGCTCAGTGGATTGAACGCAGGCTGCGAGCCAAAGCATCACAGGTTTGATTCCCAGTCAGGGCACATGCCTGGGTTGCAGGCCACGGCCCCCAGCAACCGCACATTGATGTTTCTCTCTCTTTCTCTCTCCCTCCCTTCCCTCTCTAAAAAATAAATAAATAATAAAAAATAAAAAAATATATTAAAAAAAACTATGTCATGGTGATCTCTGGGAGAAAGGTGTGCCTTAGTCACCTTGAGTCCCTCTCAGGTTCTAGCACAATGCCTGGCACACGATGGGCACTCTGAACTGCTTACCCAGGTCCCGGAGTGGGGCTCTGCAACCGGCATTACCCACTTCACCAAAACACTGTCCCTTTTCCTTTTAACATTCAAATCAACCACCTAAGTCTCTATCATCTCCAAATTATTGGGATGTTTCTCTTTCTTGGGACTTCCTTTGCCTAGAATTGTCAATGAATCCAGCCTTTATTCAAACCAAAGGGGCTATGCCAACTTTCAAACTCCTAGTGAAGTGAGAATTGAGAATCTAATTTGTCCGCAGCTAAAACCCCAGTTTTCACCTGCTGTGGCTTTTGCTGTGACCACATAGACCCCCGGTGCACTGAAATTTTTAGGTATTTTTCTCTGTTGAGTTGGTTATTCATATCCTTGGAACATTTTTGCAGTGGGGTTCCTCTCTTTTCCATATTGATTTGTAAGAGTTCTTCCATTCTAGATATTAATGTCTTGTCCATATTAGACATTGCAATAATATTATCCCAATAGTTAAATTGTTACTAACTTCATTCACAATGTCCTTAAATATGACATGATCAAATTCATCAATGATTCTTCCTCATGTCTCACGTTTTAATGTTTTAAAAATTCCTTCCTTCCTCCTAGACCTTTACAGTATTCTCCTTTATTTTCTTCAACCAACGTCACAGTATTTCCTTCAATAGCTAAGTCTTTAATCCGTCTGAGATTCACTTTTGTACGTTCTCAAGTTTACTTTCCTTCAGATTATGAGGCAGTTTTCCCAGATCCAACCATTCAACTACTCATTTCCCTCAAACCCCTTCACTGATTTGTTGTGCCAGTTTTCTTGAATATTAAAGCTGTAGATATAAATGTATATATAATACATATAAGATAGATGTTAAAGTAGATATAAATGTATATATAATACATATAAGATAGATGTACATATAGATAAGAGATATGCACATAGTACACCTGGATAATGTACATATAGATGTTTTAGATACAGATACATGCATAGATACATGTCTGTCTCCGAGTTCTCTGTTCGGTTCAGTTGGGTTATTTGTCTCTTTTACATGAATATTATTCTTTGTAACATGTCTTAATATCTAGTAAGAAAATATTCCTTCTTATCTCTATTTTTCTAATGTTCACTCACCTATACACAGACCTCCATTCTTCTATATAAATTTTACAAAATGTTTATCAAGTCCTTCAAACTATCCCTCTGGAACTGTATATGAAACTGTGTCAGATTTGGAAATCAATCTGGGAAGAATACAGCTTGATGATATTCTTACACTCATAGTATACAAGACTCATTCTATGCAAGAACAAGGAACGTCTCTCCATTTAAATGAGTCGTCTCTGTGTGTCCCATGCCGTCGAGTCGGCTGGGACTCCTGGTGGCTCTGAGTGAGTGAGGTCCTGTCATGCACCGCCCCGCACAGCTCCCTTCGACTCCTGCCTCCTGGGTCTCCCTCTTCCCTGCTGCCTCTCGCTCTCCCAGCATGCCTGTCTCTTCCAAAGCATCCCGCATCCTCACAATGGCCCGATGCTGCATTCTCATGATCTAGTGACATTTAACATTTTTTACAGAAATCACATGTGCTCTTGATTAAGCTGATTCCTAAGTACTTCATAGTTCTATTAATATTATGAAGGATACCTTCTTGTTTTATCTTGAGTTGACAGTTGATTATTGCTGATAATATAATATTAAATATACTTAAACTGATCTGGGATCCAACAAATTTGTTGAGCTTTCTGGGTGTTTGGCTTTTTGTTTTGTTTTTATGGAAGTTTCTTTTAATTTTATCTCATCAATTACCTCCCTGAGGTACAGCAAATATTCCCAGCTGGAATTCTTCCTTGGAATCTTTTTTCTTCTTTCTCTATATAAAGGTTATAGATTCAAAAAGATGAATAATAGGCCTGGGTGGGCAGCTCAGTTGGTTGGAGCATCGTCCAGAGACCAAAACATCGCGGTTCAGTTCAGCGTCCAGGAGGCAACGAATCGATCTCTCTCTCTCTCTCCCAAATCAATAAACATATCCTCAGGTGATAACTTTTTAAAAGGTGAATAAGATACATATAAACTAAAGCTGAACAGGTATACTCCACTTGGCTCTTAGAAGATTTGTGAATGCTGTTTAGGATAAACTTGTCTGATAGTTGTTGTAGAGCCCCGGGGTACATGAGAGCTATCCCAGGGTGAGGGCAGGACTAGTGTGTGCTAAAGGCAAGTTCGGCTGGGGGGGAACAGGTCACAAGTTTCAAAATCTTTCTGTGGGTTTTTAAATGACAGTCGTGACCCTGATCACATGGAGGTCATTTGGAATCATTGGTGGCAAAATGAAGACATAAAAGTTATTCCACAGTTTATAAAAACGGGTGTTTCAGCCGCTTGTGTTGAGAACATTGTGAACATAAGAGGGAGAACATCTGCTGGGCAGTAGCACTGGCCATTGTGAGCACAAGGACAGTCACTCAGCGAGTCACCAGGACGGGTCCCCGACTGCAGCATGTGGCCCTCCCACGATGTGTCTGATGCCACACTGTCCCCCTCCCCAGGTCTGCAGTTCTGCATCCTTCATCCCCTAACCTCTTGACTCCTTGGCTACAGTAGACACAGGTTCAAGGTCTCCCAACTGGAAACATTTGTGAGAAACGTCCCCTGTCCCCTGAACTCTTTGTCGGTTTCGCCGTGTACATTTCAGGCAGCGGCAGGTGTTTCCCCTGTGCTGTTCCGGGCCTTCCTCGTGTTTCCACAAGCGGAAGGGCCGGGGGGTGCGTGAGAGCTATCCCTTGCTGAGGGCAGGGCTAGTGTGTGCTAAAGGCAAGCCCAGTTGGGGAGGACCAGGTCACAAGTTTCAAAATCCTTCTGTGGGTTTTTAAATGACAGTCGTGACCCTGATCACACGGCGGTCATTTGGAATCCTCGGGTTCTTTCACGCCGCCCAAGCCTTTTCCGGATTCCTTTCTGCTTCCAGCCTATCAGAGGGCAGCCGGGAGGCCTCCACGGCTCCGCCAACCTGAGACCGAACTCGCGTGTTGGACCAGGGGCCCAGAAGGAGTGGAGGAAGGGTCTGCCATCACCAAAGCAGGCCCCCCAGGAATGAGCTGGGTCGGGAGGGAAGGAGTGACTGGGACCGGGGCACGGAGCCTGCTCAGCTCTTTTCAAACAGACACATGCTGCCACCTGGTTCCCATTACAGCCTCGATGCGGCAGCGAGGCTCGCCCACGGAGGCGCCCAGGTGGAGGGACGAGGCTGAGGCCCTGTGTGCTGGGAGCCCGGGGAATGTTCCCAGCGTATCACAATTACAGAAACATCTGTGCCCAACAGCTTTCAGTGGAACTGCTGTGAAAATTTACAGTGTTCGATTGCTCTCAGAATTTCTCACTTCTCAGCCCGAGGCAGGGTGGTCTCTGGGCTGCCAGGGAGCTGCTGCAGGCAGTGAGAGAGATCACAGTTTCCAGGGTCTGGATGACATGCGGCGGAAGGGTGTGGGGGCTGAGCCTGGAGCCCCTGTGCTGCGGACTTCCACCGATGATCACTTTTTCTTCCTTTATTCAGTCAACACGTACATGCTTAGCACGGCGTGAACTGACTTTACTGTGGGTCAAAATCTGAGTAACAGACAGCCCTCAAAGAGCCAATAACTTAGTGAGAAATAACCAGCTGCTGAAAATAATTCAAATAATATAAAATGGTATTTATTTTGAAATCAAAGGCAATAATAAAAAAAAGCTATCGTGAGTTATACTAACTGAAAACAGCACCATCCAGAACAGCACCACCCTAACTAAGGTCCCCAAGCAAGCAACGACAGCATCCTCTGGCATCTTGTTAAGAAACACAATTCTCTCCACCCCAGACCTACTGCCTGGGAATCGGGCCTGGGAATCTGTGCATTAAGGAACTCTTCAGGTGATACCAGACCCTCCGAAGCAACGGTCAGGAACATAGACGGAAACAAAAACTAATCCTAGGCAAACCAATCACCCCAGGCAACCCGACTGGATTTTTCCAGGGGACCAGGAGAGACGGGCAAGGACAGGCATCCCAGTGCGTGTCACGCAGGGTGGTGACATTCGTCAGGGGCAGTGGATTAGGGTTTATGAAAGCAGCAGTGACTGACCGCTAGCCGAGGGAGGAGTTGATAAAGTCTTGGAAAATCGGAAACTGGGCATGAGGATATTAGCACACTGAGACACTGTTAATACATAATGTCATGCAAAGTCCACTCAACAGTTAGAGGGTAAGCTACAGCTGGGCACGACTGAGAAGCCTGCCTGACGAGGCCTCCGTCTCATTTCCACAACATGCCCACGACCCTCCCTGCCACCTTACTAGGCTAGGAACCAAGGATTTTCACTTTCTCGGGCTTTTCAAATATTGAAACCCTTTTGTGATGGTTAATTTGATTTTTTTTATTTGTATTTAGTTGACATGCAATATTATGTCAGTTCCAGGTGTACAACATAGCGATTCAGCGTTTATCTACCTTATGATGTGATCACCACAATAAGCCTAGTAGCGTGATGCTTCATGTCGTATGTTAACTCGGTTGGGCCACTGGGTGCCCAGATATCTGGTTAAACATCACTTCAGGTGGATGTGTGAGGGCACTTCTGGATGTAATTAACGTTTGAATCTGTAGCCTGAGCAAAGCAGGTTGCACCCCAACCCCCACCAAAGTGGGTGGGTCTCCTTCAGTCCACTGGAGGCCTGAGACGACAGAAAAGCAGAGTAAGAGAACTCTCTCCGCCTGCCTTTGAGCTGGGATGTCCGTGTCTTCTGTTGCTTTCAGGCTCACACTCGGCCTCAGACTAGAACTAAAACCATTGCCCCTCGGGGGTCTCCAGCTTGCCGGCTGCAGATCTGGGGGCTTCTCAGCCTCCTTCAATCACTTGAGCCAATTCTTTGTAATAAATCTCTCTCTTATATATGTCTACATATACACATACACTTATATGCACATATGTGTGTATATAGGTATACATGTGTATGTGTGTGTATGTATATATCCAGTTGACTCTGTTTCTCTGAGAACCTATACTGTAATACACCTTTATTAAAATGATGTTTTACCCGGAATCAAATGCATATTAGACAGGTAAGCCAGCTACTCCAGTCAAGAAGTGCACTGTGCCTCCAAACCCTTCTGTTTCCAGCTTTGTCGAAATTCAACAAAATTCCCAGGGATTTTAAAACCATGAAGTTCAGACATTCTAATTCACTGTCTTCAGCCAGCTCCCACACACCCCCTGCCCATCGCAGCTCCATCCCGGTCAACCTTATGGAGATAAAATAGAGGCTACCAATTCCACAGTCATTTCAGCCGTCTCTCATAACCTCCCTACGGAAGCCATGTGCTGCTACGTTCGGCATACACGTGCGCCTGCTTGGGAAGACCATTCCGTAACCCAGTCTCCTGAAGCCTGGGTCTGATTTTCTGATCTGATGCTGAGCTCTGTCCCAAGACCTGTGGGAGGGAGAGGCAAGACACTCCGTACCACTGACCGCTGTCGGGCAGGACGGAAAGTCAAGGAAGGCGATGTGCTCTCAAGAGACTTCTATAACCACCGCCACCCACCCCCCCACTCAGACAACACTCGCTACCTATGACTCCAGAGTCCCCAGCCCAGCCGCTTGGCAACTTCACACTGAGCTGAGCCTCTGAAGCATGAGCGTGTCGCTGGATGCTTAAGAAGGGGCCAACCCTGGAACCTTCTGACTTCCCATCACATCACACTTTTCCTGTTTGACTTTTCCCAGCTTTATCCAGATATAATTGACAAAGAGAAATTGTACATATGTAAGGTACGCAGTATGATAGTTGATGTATGTATATATTGTGAAATGCATGCTATTGCTTGACATGGTTTTGTTTGTGGCAAGAACAGTTAACATCTAGTCTCTTAGCAAACTTCAAATATGCAACGGGGTATTATTAACTAGACTCACCATGCTAATTAAAACAATTTGTCTTCTAGCCCTGGCTGGCGTAGCTCAGTGGATTGAGCGCAGGCTGTGAACCAAAGCATCACAGGTTTGATTCCCAGTCAGGGCACAAGCCTGGGTTGTAGGCCACAGCCCCCAGCAACCGCACATTGATGTTTCTCTCTCTCTTTCTCCCTCCCTTCCCTCTCTAAAAATAAATAAATAAAATCTTTTTAAAAATCTAAAAAAAAATTTTTAAATAAAACAATTTGTCTTCTTTCTTTTACGTGATTACATCTGCTATTGAAACTGAGGGTTTTTTTTTTTTTTCAGTTCAGTCACTATATTCTTCAGCTTCAGAATTTCTGTTTGATTTTTTCCATGGCTTCTATTTCTTTACATTGTTGTCTTGCTTCTTTAAGATGATTATTTTGAATTCTTCATCAGGAAATTTGCAGGTTGCAACCCCTTTTATTTGGGGTTAGTTACTGGAGCCTCATTCGTTTCCTTCGATGGGCACCATGTTTCCCTGATATTTCATGACCCGTGTAGCTGTGCATTGGTGTCCTCACCTATGCAGTTGAAGAAGCAAACACCCCTTCCAGTCTGTATAGACCGGTTTTGTCAGGTAAACATTCTGCCCTGTCATATCTCCAGGTGATGGACTGTCTCTGGTATTGCAGTTGGGCAGAGCTAAAGCCAAGTTATACGGCTGCTGCTGGGTCCAAGTTGGCAGGCCTGGTACCGGGGCATGGGTCCTGCCTAGTCCCTAGGAAGGCAGGACTGCCTTCAGGACCTTGGTGAGTAGGGCTGGTGCTGGGACAAAAATCCACTCCAGAGTCTGCAGTTGGATCACTGGACAGATCCCTGGGTTGGTAGACTGGCCCCAGACTGTGGCTGGGTTTAGTTTGAACCAAGTTACAGAGCTCCTTCAGGGTCCACAGTCAGGCCCAAGGTCAGTAGGCTTGCCTCAAGGGATACAGAGGAGTGTGCATTCTCCTGGGTCCCTGGGTCCCTGGGTCGGCAGGGCTGGTCCCAGACCATGGCTGAGAGGAGCTGGAGACAGATCGTGGGCTGGCAGAAGGCACTGGCAGGATCGAGGACCACCGAGGCTGTCACCAAGTCTACAGGGGAATGGGGCTATTTCCAAGTCTGTAACCAGGGCCACGGCAGGTGAGCTTGCCATGTGGGTGTGCCACTGCCCTCTCTAAATGGCTCTCCTAGGTCTTGGAGCCCAAGGGTTTCACAGCCTCCTACCTGGATCCTAGCACTTCCACAGAGGCACTTTGTTCTGCTGGTGGCTGCCAGATTACTGTTGCTGTCGGGGGATAGGAGCGAGGGATCTCCCACTGCACCACCTTATTGACATTCCACTTTTCTACTGTGGTTTGGGGATGTCTATTCTGATAAAAAGAGAAGGTGAGGTAGGAGCAAACACTGGCAATTGTGCAAGAAATTTTAGCTCCTCCTGTGCAGTTTCTGATCTAACTCAAGGAGTAATATTAGATTTGATGATGCTAGTTGGGTTTGTGTGTGTGTGTGTGTGTGTGTGTGTGTGCTGGTTTGGACCTGGATTTTTGTTGGTTAGTTGTTTTATTGGTTTGGGGGAATTCTGTTTTGTTTTGATTTGTTGTTGCTTATGAAATCATTGATCTGAGGGGAAAACATGAGTTAGAAACAGAGCGATGAAGAGGCATGTAATAAATTATCCTAAAAATAAACTATGATCATGTAGCTAACTTTGTAGAAACAGGAAGAATTAATCTCCTAGGCTTTAAATGTTTTTCTCAATTCTACCAATGAGCAACACCAGAAAAAGAGAAAAGATTTTCCTTTGACAGGAAGATCTGGATTCTGGCCAGTCATAAATATGTGTTCAACTTGTAAATATTTAACAGAATATAAACAAGAAAAAGGAGATCTTATATTTAGTTGTCAATGGGAATTTTAAAATAATCAGTGAAAAGTCAGAAAATTCTCTTGGGCTATTCTATGGGAGACTCTTTCTACACTGCCCTGGATCTGGGAGCCAGGGCGGTGAGCTGGCATCGATGCCTAAGACGGGCAAGCACGTCTCAGGGAGAGGAACACAGCACAGGAAGGCAGGGAGTTAGCTGCATCAAAATATCAGCCTTTGGGTCACAGAGCATTAAGCAGTAAGGGCCATTGGAGAGCCTCCAGAACAGTCCCCCATTTCATAAACAATGGAATATGAGACGGTAAGGGGAGAAATGGGCAAAAACCAAACAAACGTAAGGAAGTACTCTACCTAAGAGAAAATGCAAATAACTATACACTATGGAAAGTTCCTTAACTTCATTGGAAATGAAAGCTGCTAGTCAAAACAGTAAGATATATTTTGCACTCACCATATCGTTGATAAAGAAGTAGAGAAAGGGAAACTGTCTATTCGGCCAATCAGGGAGTGAATGGGTCACCACGAATTTAGAAAGCGGTTGGACACAGATCTGCACATGCGCTGCTGGGACCATCCCAAACTCAGGCAGGCGCCCTAGAGCAACTCCAGCAGATGCGCCCCGGGAGACGAGTCTTCGTGTGCATTACAAAATTGCTTCTGGTATCTAAAGGCTGTAACAATGGAAATGTGCATGGAGAAGAGACTATATAAATTGAGAGAAAGTCATATAATTGCATTTCATGTAGCACTGAAAAATAAATGAATTAAAACCACAGGGCTAAATTTCACAAATACACTTAAAAGTTAGGTCAAACAGAAACACATATAGTGTTTCTCAGTTTAATAAAACACAAAAACAAGCAACACTAATCAATGTATTATTTAGGGATGGGATTTGTGTATGTGTATATAGTACACTTACACAAAAATTAAAATAACATAAATCCTAAATCCCAAATCCAAGGTAATGGTTAGTTTTGGGGGGTTAGTGAGGACAGGGGTTGACACAGGACAGAAACACACAGAAGAGCCCCCAAGTGTGGGCAATGTCATTCCTCATCCGGTTGAAAGGTATCCAGGCATTCATTTCATTAGTCCACAAACTACACACATGCCCTTTTGTGTGGGCAATCATCATCATTAAAAATAAAGTCAAACTTAAAATTTTAAGGCAGTCAACATAGACCAGTGAGTGGTCAAAATGTTGAGTAATTTTCCTAGGTCATCCACAAATAAATGACCAAATCTGAACTTGAACCCAGATGACCGAGCTGCAGTACCCAACCTGGTAATGACTGTGTTATGCAGCCTATTGTGCCACTCCGCGATCTGTACTACATTCCTTACTTAGCCTTGCTGCGCCTTGGTCCCCTCATCTGTAAAATGGAAATTGAATATAGGTGTGTAAAGCTGCAAGCACAGTGCTTAGCCCATGTTCTGTGCTCGATCAAAGATAACCCTAAAGAGAAGGAGGAGCAGGAGGGAGAGAGGAAGGGAGAGAAGGAGGAAAGGAAGACAGAGAGAGATGGAGAAAGAGAGGAAGAGAGGAAAGGATGGGAAGAAAGGAACACCAATGAGGAAAGGCATCCTTAAAGGAGCCGCACATGCTCAATTTAGAAAAGGCATAACGTGGAAGTGTAAACTAGGAAATCTGTTTTCTCTTCCTTGCTGCAGGCCCCAGAGCATCTGGTCTCATTAAAGGTGCAAAAGTCGAATATCCTATTGAAAATTCTCTTTGGTGTAGGAAATTAAGTTAAATTAAAAACATGACCTTTCCCTCAAACTGGCAAAAGCGATCTCGCCCTGTAAGCATGATCGTATCCATCAGCAATACATCAAAACCAGACGGCGCTGTGGGACTCCTACGGCTGAGCCATCAGCCTCCTCGGAGACTCCCGTTTATTTGGCTGCGTTGAGGCAAAGGGGATCAGGTTCTTTACAAAATCCGAAGGAAGAAGGCGATATCCACCCGGGGAGGAGGGTTGCAGGTCTTCCCTAACGCTTCACAGGCCACTCGCTTGAAGCCGGAGCTGCTAACAGCCTGGAGGGGTGTATCTGCCCCCCGCTCTCCACTTCGGATACAACACGGGGCGGGGGGGGGGGGGGGGGGGGGGCGGGGCAGACAGAGCTGCTCTCTCTCTGGCGGAGACCAGGTTGTGAATTCAAGTGTAACCCTATAAGGCCCCATTAGGGAGAGGCCTGGGGACCTCCACAGGGATTCTGGACGGAAACGTGTTTAATACATGCCCCTCCTTCTCCTTGTCCCTGTTTTGCCCATCCCATTCCTGGGCACAGCCTATTCCTTTCCTAAAAAAGATCCCCCATAGCAAAGGGGCATCATTCGCCCAGTTCACCATCCGATGAACAACCACAAAAGCCAGCCTCTTGCAATCCGCTCAGGCCCGGGCCTTTCTGGAGGCCCTTCTGGATCCAGAGAGAACACACGGGGAGAGGAACTCTCCGGAGAGCAGAGCAACAACACTAACAGACAGAAGCCCGGAGTCATGGCAGCCCTGAGAGGAAGGGACTGGCCTTCCGGAGCCAGACTCCAGAGAGGTGCTCGGAAATGAAGATGCGCTATTTATGCGTGAGCATGTTAACCTCAGTGTTCTTTATAGGCCCAGGTAGTCTAAAACTGTGTGACTGCCCAGTCTAGAAGATGGTTACTTAAGGAACGGCCGAACTATACCCTATCACTTAAAATAGGCTGTGTCCTGTGAAAAACTCTAGCCCACAACAGGAAGAATTTCCAAATGGAAATTATTACCATTACCATTTATATATTAATATGAAATAGAAATTTGCAATTTACAATGGGTTTTTCTTCCAGCAAATGTACCCCATTTAATCAGCACAAATACGTAAGCCAAGCGTTATCATCCACATTTTATAGCTAAGGAGACAGATGCCCAGAAAGTTTAAATGACTTGTCTAAGTCGTGCACCTAACAAGTGGCAGAAAAGAGATTCACAGGCAGGTTCTCCAATTCTACCCCCAGAGCTCCTTTTCCCTCAGTGGGAGTTACGGAGAGTAGACACACTCGGCGAATAAATGAGCGGTAAGCCGCACTCGAAGAGGCATCAGATAATTGTTACATGCACTGGGAAGGGGTTTGATCAGCATCAAGGGCCAAGAAAGACTTTTGACGTGATTGTGTTGAAAGAGCAGATGTTTGCAGTTCTTGGGGGCTTTCACGCAAGACCATTTACACTCGGGGGTCTGCTGATAGGTCCAGAAGCGGGGAGTCTGCTGCATCTAAAATAAAAACATTAATGATAATAATAAGGAATAAGAAGAGGGAAAAAGAAAATAAGAAGGAGGAGAAAGGAAAAAGAGAACACAATGGTGCGAAAGTAATTTTATTTTATAATTTTCATAACAAGCATCTGACAACTCCTGAAAAAGCAACTCCTGAACAACTCCTGACCCAAAGGCTGATGTTTTGATGCAGCATGTAAGGACTGTATAATGGGAAACCAGAATGACACAGAGCATTTTTATTTCCTGGGTGCTTCTTGTTGTTTTGATCTCCAAAAACTTTTCAGAATTTAAGTACGGAAAACCCTCCATATATCAGTTGTCTTCCTATCCTGATCCTACCGGGTTTCGTGGAGCATGAGGAGTCCAAGGCAGGCACTTGGAGGAGCATTAAGAATCACACAATAGTATTGCCCTGGCTGGTATGGCTCAGTTGGTCAGAGTGTGTTGTCCCATACACCAAAAGGTTGGGGGTTCGATTCCCAGTCAGGGCGCATACCTAGATTGCAGGTTCAATGCCCAACCCTGGTTGGGGTGCATATGAGAGGTAATCAATCATCAATGTTCTCTCTCACATCAATGTCTCTCTCTCTCTCTCTTAAATCAATAAACATACTTTTAAAAAAAAATCACACAATAGCATTATCCACAATAACCAAGACATGGAAACAACCTAAGGGTCTGTCGATGGATGAATAGATGAGGAGGATGTGATTTACATACACAATGGAATATTAACCAGCCATAAAAAGAGAGAAACCTTGTCACTTGCAACAACATGGATGCAACTGAAGGACCTTATACTTAGTGAAGTAAGCCAGACACAAAATGCAAATACTGTATGACCTCATTTATATGTGGAATGTAAAAAAGTCAAACTCACAGAACCAGAGAGTAGAATAGTGGTTGCCAGGAGCTGGGAAGTAGAGGAAATGTGATGTCAACGAAAGGTACAAACTTCCAGTTAGAAGATGAACACATTCTGCAGATCTCATGTACAGCATGGTGGCTGTAGTTATTGCATACTTGAAACATGACAAGAGAGTGAATCTTCAGTATTCTTACCACCCACACACACAAATGGTAACTAAGTGAGGTGATGTATGTGTTAATTAGCTTGAATGTGATCATTGATACACATATCAAATCATCACTTTGTATGCCTTAAATATATACTCTTATTTTTCTATTATACTTTAATAAAGCTGGGGAAAAAGCACTCAATACCTACAGATGCATTTCCATTCAGAATATAATTATTATTATATTATTATTATTATTGCAGGATAAAAAGTACACAAGAACACGCATTGAAATATGAGTAACGAGAAAATTATACCATGGGAATAGATATGAAATTGTGTGTGTATGCATGCAAACCAAGGAGAAAAGGGTAGCAAGAAAGAAAAAAAACAAAACAACAACAACAAAAAAAAAACGAGCACTTAATTCCATCCAGAAAGAAAAAGATTAAAGCTACTGTACAAAATGCTGTTACACTAACAGGCTTCAAACAAACCCCTAATTTCTGGAGGTCATGGTCAATTCATATTTGTTCATCCGGCCCTTTCAATGGATCCAGCTGCTACTCATGGAAACTTACAATTGTTGTTAATGAATCCAATATTCTCCAACTTTTCCATAAAAGGCTCTTTTAAATGAATGGAACTTGAGTAGCTAAACTGTTTTTAAGAGAATAGGCCGTGGATTGTGCAGTGTTACCTTCCCCGTACTCCACCGTGCACTGAAGTCTTAATTAGAACCGTAGCTATCTGAACTATTTTGGCCTTTGACTTTATAGCACAACATGTAATTCCTATTGGTATAGTAAACCAGGAACTTCGGTATTTGTTAAAACTAAATAAAGTTTATAAGCCTATCAAAATACCTCTTGTTTCTTGTAAATGTTTAGGAAACATTTCTGAAATGTTTCTGAAAGTTAAGGTCTTAAGAGCGAGCGGGAACCAGTGACCTCACGCTGCACTTTGCTTGCTTCTGAATGAAGCCAGTCCTTCACTCAGCAAGGGCCAAGGTGAGCCAGAGGCGCGGGGCAGGGGAGGCAAACAGACAACAGACCACAGCAAAGGTGGAACTCTTCCACGGCCACACAAGGCCCCCCGAAGACAGCATGCTGGGTCTGTTAATGACCCAGCAGAATCCATTAAAAATGTCACCTGTATTCCCAAGAGCAATGAGTGGGAAATAAAGTAGGAAGGAAGAGGGAGGTCGCAAGCCACACAGTAGCCGTTGGGGAAAACTGCCTGTGTTTATTCCCTACATCAGTTCTGGAAAATCATTTCACATCCTTGCTCTTCAGCGGGGTCTTGAAATAATGCCTCCATGGAGAAAGCAATAAAAGTCAGGGTCTTATCAAATGGTCCACAGGACTCCACCTCTGTCTGTGTGCTTCTAAGTCTGTGAAACAGAAATAACAGCCATATCAGCCCCATCGGGTTGTAAGCATAGGGTGAGAACTCTAAGGTCCTGTTATTGGCTATTCTGTGATTGTACTTGCGATTACTGTGATTGCTATTACCTCGTTATAAGAGCGTCTGTATGACCAGCCTTGAGTTACTTCTAGAGAAGCTATAGATGGTGCAGCCTTCTGCTGACTCCTTCCCAGCCGGTTTTGAGACATACCCGCACCTTGATACCTATCTCTCTTGACACCAATGCAGTCTTTGGAAATGCGAGAACCACAGAGCAATAACAAAGGTATCCGTGGCTTGTTCATGTCTGGCCCTTTGAAAAAATCGTAAGATTCCTTGACATATTTCAAGTGATCTTAAAAGAGCTGTCATTACTCTGTCTCATTTCCTCTCTTCTTATTCTCTTTTGAACACAATTTAGCCAGGCTTTTGACTCCACTATTCCATGAAAAAAGCTCTTATCAAGACCTCCTGTGACTTCAGAAGCCAATATTTAGCCCTCACCCCACCCTCCTTATTGAAATACATTTTCCTTTGATATAACTCACTTGGTTCACTTCCAAATTCTTCACCTTTTCCTATTCAATCTCCTTCCTGAGACTCTCCTTATCTTCCCACCTTCTAAATGATGAATGCTTCAGAACCTAGTCCTGTGAACTTTTATTTATTTTTTTTCTATATTGACAGACGTATAGCTTTCAATACCCTTTAATGACTTCAGAATGGGTATCTCCAGCCATAACTTCAGATTTGTATCTCTAACCACATGCTCAGCATCTCCACCGAAACGCCACATGGGCGCATCAAGCTGGTTGTGTTTCAAACAAGATTTGGCATTTTTACTTCCCGATCTGCTCTTGTCAGTCTCCAACAACTCAGTGATTGGCAACTCTGTCTTTCCAGTTGCTAAGGACAAATTCCTTGGAGATATTCTCAACTCCTCTTTCACTCAAAACCAATGTCTGATCTGTGAGTCCTAAGGGCTGTGCCTTCAAAATACATAGAGAGAGAACACAATTTCTTCTCATCACCTTCGCCACTACCCACTGACTCAGTGAGGTAAAAGCTATTCAGAGAAGTGACACACATGACATGACATGACATGACATCACATGACTTAGGTTTGAAAGGACTTCTGGCTGTATTAATAATGGGCTGTAGGAAGTCAATGGCAAAAACAGGAAACCAATCAGCCTACCTCAGTAACCTAGACACTGGCTGTCAGTATTTACTGCTTTATCCCCACTGCCTAGAACAGTGTCTGCATTATGGTAAGTGCTTAATGAATGTTGTTGAATGGGGGAATAGCACCAACAGATACTGGAGATACTGGCCCAAAGATCAGGGTTTTTCATGATAACAAGTAGATTAGATAAGTTACTTTCTTGGTGTAAAATACAAACCAGAACACCAAATAATATAATATGCAATAGATCAATAGATACTCAATAGTTGCATGCTTGGTAATGGCTAGTTGTTTTATGGATGGATGGATGGATGGATGGTGGAAGGAAGGAAGGAAGGGTTGACTAATTGGTAAACAATAATAGGCAGACTAGCCAAGCTGCTCCAGGACTTGAGCCTTTGTGAGAAGAAGAGTGGAACAGAGAAAGGGGACCCACAGAAAGCAATGTACCAAGGATCATCACTGGAGTACCCAGTAAAAGGATGGGGGAGACACTTGTCCCTCAAAACTTCCAACTATCAAAAAACTTACTATATTCAGAAGTATGCTTAAATTTTCAATTTACTTAAAATATACCATGTACATTTAAATTAATAGTTTTATTTGTTCTGTGACTTTGTAAAAATTGCATATATTTTCTTAAACCAAAATTTTAAATATCTATTAAAGCACTATTTTAACCCAACTGATAATGATAACTCACATAGTCCTTAATCCTCTAGGGTTCTGCTACCTACCTAAACACGTTATTCATATTTACACTTGCACAGCCCTTCATCACATCACATACATGTCTTGCTTTTATCAGCAATTTCAGCTATATTCGAATTTATTCTTTGCTAATATAAATATCTGAGACCGAGATGTCCCTTTTTCTTGCTGTAGAAATGTCTTAGCAACTTATTCAGAAGCCTCAGTTAGTTTGCTGCTCTTCATTCAGCATTCTTGCATTCCTGGCTCAGAAGTCCCAGGAGAGACTGAGCAGCCATCGACAGTGGCCTGGGGTTAGAGGTGACAGCCATGACCTGAGCACTGATAATTCAGCACTATGGACAGCAATGTGCATGCTTGTGTGCCTCAACAGCCCGCCCCCCACCCCCAGATTTTAGGTATGCTTTAACTATACCCAGAGTGTACCTGTATTACATCAGCATGTGAAAAAGAAAACACAAACAGCAATAACAGGTGAGATACAGGGAATGCCTAATATGTGCCAAGCATTGTACTGATCTATTTTATGTGTTACTATATTATGTTTAGTCCTCTCAAGAACTCTGCAAGAGGGGTATCATTTTTCCCAGTTATGGCTGAAGAGTCTGAAGTTCAGAATGACTAAGTAGCCTGCCAAATGTCAACAGCTAAGAAGCCTCCAGAGTGGGTCCTTGACCCCTTTGCAGCGCCATCTGCCCTCCCATACGCACATGCGTTTTCCTCCCATGAGTCTGATGAGGCCCCAGTTTAGTGGGCCGTGAGTTCATTCCCCAATAACCACCAATGAGAGGAAGGCCCTGCCCCAGAAGGGAAAGCATGATAACCATCGAGTGCCATCCAAAGAGAGCCATCACTGTGCAAGGAAGATAAAGGGGCCCCCAAAGACATGTTGTCCCCCAGCCACAGCTACAGGTTGCTCACAGGGTCTCCTGGGCACCTAAACTACAATGCTAAGCACAGTCCACTTACAGATACTTGCACGTGTTCATCTTCATGTCTCTGATGTCTACATCTTCCCCCAAGCATGGTAGTTTTCTAATCAGTCCCGCATGTCTGTTCTCAACCATGTTGCCGAGAGCCAGCCAAACTGCGGCGTCCTTGGCCACATAAGCACCTGGCTCCCCAAGGATGTGTGCCTCATTGTCTTAAATCTAGTGAGGGCCCTTGGATCTCCCTGCTTAGACAAGATTACAGTCAGGCCTTCCTACAGCATCCTTCCAGACTCAGCACTGCCCCTTCTCCCTGATCCCTCCCTTTGCCCTTTGCTGGCTCTAAACTCTCCCAGCCCTTCTTCTTCCTGCATACCTGTGAGCGGCCATATCTCTCTCCGGGCCCACCTCTTGCCTCTGTAACACAACCCATAGAGTGCACTCTCTTTTATCCAGGGATACGCAATGGTTACCTCTCTGACTAGACTGTAAACTTACTGAAGACAGAACTGTGTCTTAAGAAGGTAGCCTTGATTCTGGGACTGCCCCCATTTTAAGCATCTTTCTTTTGACTTTCTATAGACCTATGTTCTTATCAGTTCCTGGATTCTAATTTTGGCACATAAATCATGGTTGCCACACTTGTGACTTTGGATCTCCCACACTGAGTGTTTCCCCTTACTCTAGGATACTCCCTCCCAAAACACACACACACACACACATAAGCACATATGTATATGCAGATAAATGTGTGCATGTGCATCTGTGTCCATATAGTTCTTTCCCTGATACTTAATTGTTGACTTACTAAAGGTAAGGGATGTGTCTACTTCTTCCCTGAATCTCTAAACTCTGGTGCTGTTCCAGGCACATAGAACGTGGCCAGGTGTTAGAAAGGTGGATTCAAAAGCAGAACATGGATATCGCCCTATAATTTTCTTGTTTTGTAGTATCTTTATCTGGTTTTGGTATCAGGGTAGTGCTGGCCTGGTAGAGTGAGTTTGGAAGTGCTCCTATGTCGTGAATTTTTTTTGGAATAGTTTGAGAAGGATAGGTATTAAATTTTCTTTGACACTGGTCTTAGCAATATCTTTTTGGATCTGTCTCCTTGAGTAAAAGCAACAAAAGCAAAAATAAACAAATGTGACTTAATCAAACTATAAAGCTTTTGCAAAGCAAAAAAAAGAAAAATCAACAAAATGAAAAGGTACCTTCCAGAACAAGAAATGATACTCGAAAATGATATATCTGATAAGAGGTTAATACGCAAAACATATAAAGAACTCATACAACTCAACATCAAAAAAGCAAACAAATCAACTAAAAATGGGCCAAGGACCTGAAGACACATCTCTCCAAAGGAGACATACAGATGGCCAACAGACATATAAAATATGCTCAACGTCACTAGTCGTTAGGAAAATGCAACACAAAACCACAATCACGTATCACCCCACACCTTTGATAATAGAATGGCTATTACCAAAAAGACAATAAATAACGACTGTCGGCAAGGATATGAAGAAAGGAGAGCCCTTGTACACTATTAATTTGGTTTATAAATTGGTGCAGTCACTATGAAAACTGTATAGAGGCTCCTCAAAAAATTAACAATAAAACTATCATACAATCCAGCAATTCCACTTGTGGGTATTTATCCGAAGATAATGAACACACCAGTTCAAAAAGATAGATGCACCCTTATGTTCACTGTGGCATTTTTATAATAGCCAAGATGTGGAATCCACCTAGGTATCCATCAGTGGATGAATGGATATATAGATATAGAGATGTATATTCTTTATACACATACATATACATACAATGGAATATTAATCAGCCATAAAAAAAAGAATGAAACACTGCCATGTGCAAAAACATGGGTGGACCTAGAAGATATGAAGCTAAGTGAAATAAGTCAGAGACAGAGAGACAAATACCATATGATTTCACTTGTATGTGGAATCTAAGAAATAAAACAGACAAGCAACACAGAAAGAGACTCACAGATAAAGAGAACAAACGGAGGGTTACCAGAGGAGAAAAGGATGGGGGGACAGGCAAAAAGGGTGAAGCGGGTTAAGAAGCACAAAGTTCCAGTTGTAAAATATTAAGTACAGCATAGGAAATGTAGTCAATAACATCTTAATAACTTGGTATGATGACCGATGGTTACTAGACTCATCATGGTGGTCCCTTTGCAGGCTATATACATATTGAATCACTGTGTTGCACACAGTATCACACTGTATGTCGACTCTAATTTTTAGATGCCAGAAGGAAAATAAATAAATAAAGGTGGAGCATTGCACTAAATGGCTAAATACGGGAATGAGAGTAACTCTCACATGAGCCTTATCTGACGAGAGCATAACCAGCCAAGTCTCACCTGCCTGTGTGTGCTGCTCCAGAGCTGGGAGACAGCGCCACATCGCTGAACCCACCCCCTCCACTGCCCACAAGGGACTTGGACGGGAAGCACCTCTACACCAAGTACCACAAACGACTCACCCACAAACTCCCACTGACCACCTTCTTCTACACACCAGACCCTCCAGAACAAGCAAGTAACAAGGTTTGATTTACAGCTGCTCTTAAAAAGGACTGAAGAAAGGCAAACTCATACACAGGGGATGGAAAAGGAGGGTCAACTGTTTTCATTTAATACCTACTGGGTGCCAGGTGTGCATAATGTCTTATATAAGCAGCACAACGACTATGAGAGAGGGAAATGGGTTTTTCCATCCCAGGGAGCTCCGGAAAGATCTGAGCCCTGGTCTGAGAGCCTCACGTGCAGGCTTCAGGCTTGTAACCCCGTGGGATGCAAGACCGATCACGCAAGCACCCTGCTCCACTCGCTGTGTGTTTCCCTCTCTTCTACAGGCCCTCAGAGAGGGTAAGCCAGTGTGAACGCACAGTGCAGTAGCGCCTAGTAATGCTCCCCTATGATAGTAAAGATTCCCCATCACATTAAATGCCCCTTAAAGGAGTACAGATGCTGAGGCTGAGCAGAGCAGCCAAATTACAGCGTAAACTCCAACTCTCAGAGGGGTATCCCCAAGGCAAAGGAAAATGCCCGGTAGTGGTTACCCCATTCCTCAACCAAAAGCAGCTTTCTGAAATGTGACTCATATAAAATGTTACATTGCTTGAACTATGTTGGCTTTGGGCTGGTTGCATGTTTTCTGTTGGCGTGAATACCGTGCACTGAAGTGCAGGAACTTAAGACAGGCATCTCACATGGTGAGCCGTTTAGGCAAACCAAAACAGACAACAGCAATGCCCTCCACACACTCTAACTCATGTTACGTTGCTTCGGGGACTCTCTGATTCTCCGCTTTGCAGGGCAGAATCCTCACCGCTGGCCGCGGCTCTGGGCAGCCAGAGCAGAGAGGTGTAAGTCAGAGGAACGGATGTAGTTGGTGCACATCCTCCAGACCTTGCTCTTCGGGACGACCTGCCACTACCCTCGTGACACCACGTACCCCAACCCCGGGTTTCAGTCCCAGACCTGGAAAAGGCAGGCTTCCAAGGCTCCAGACTTCCACCGTCCCCTGGACTGGTCCGCATGCCTTCCCCGTGGCAGAGAGCTGCAGTCCTTAAAGGGGACGAGACATGGACCCACTTCCCGCTGTGCAAGGTCTCTGCATAAATAGCTGATACTCACTAACCATGATGGTGGGACTGGCACTTGGCCAAGCTTATTATGTGAGTGATTTTATTTATTCTTTGCAGCCTCATTAGGCGTACCCTTTCCTTACTCCCACTTTACAAAGAAGGAAACTGACACAGTTCTAGAAGACAAACCCCACGAGGACTTCATCTTATGTGGCTGCAACTCCAGGGCCTAGAACAGTGCCTGGCATATAAGCGCTGGAGAAATACTCACTGAGGAGGGTGACATCATCCACATGGCAGAATAGAGAATTTCTAGCATTTCCCCCTCAGAGAACACACCAATTCAGACAATCACTCGGGGGTGACAGTGCCTCCGTGGAAGCCCAAGAGTCCAGTGGAGAAGTTCCAGCACACCCCTGGGACAAAATAAAGCCTGAGATTAGCTATGGTAAAGAGGGTGATGGGAACAGTGTCGCTTTACCTGTGTCACCCCTTCCCCAGGGTGGCACAGCTCAGTGCCAAGAGAAGCCTTGGCCCGTGATCTCTCCACAAGGGAGAGTGAGATCATGTGAGCAAGCGCTCGGCTTCTCCAGCTGCAGGGGGCGCCGTCAAGGAGACCTAGTTCTCTCTCACCCCACTCAGAATGCTGGAGTGTGCCGCACGACCAGGGAGTGGGAAGCAGCTGGGAAAACAGCAGCCGGGCTCTTGGGGACCACCAAAGGGACAGGGATCCCACAAACTGTGCTGCGGGCTCCATCAGGAAGCCCACCCCGGAGCCACTGGGAAACCCACCGAGGAATCCTAAACTAGTCTGAAGGTATCCCCAGTGTTCTGCAACCTCAACCACACATACCCCACCCTCCGGCCAGCTTCCTGAGGACACCCCCGATGAGAGCAAGTACAAGCCTTTGCAGACAGTGAGTGAGTGCATGCACGAAGCCAGCCCAAGCAGCTCCGCGGGGCTGTAAGAAAGCACACAGTCGTGAGCATTCAGCACGGTCCTAGGGAAAGCAAATTGGAAGCTGTCGGCACCAAGTCCGCCTTTGCAGAACGGAGAGAAGGTATACAGTCTTAAGGACTCATGTTCAAAAGGAAACAGGAAGTGTGGGGCAGAAGGGTCAATAGGAAAGGTCTGAGAAAGCCTCAGAACTCCTGGCAAGGAAGGAAGGCAGCTCTCTCCCAGAGTCAGTCAGTACAGGCTGGAGGAGGCGGCTGCTTCCTCGAACATGAAGACAGCAACGCTAAACTTAAAAAGAAGGAATGAAACAACCAAGGAAACATGATACAACCAAAGGGACACAGGAATTTTTCCAGTAACCAACCTCAAAGAAATGGAAATCCGAGATCTGTCCAATAAAAAATACAAAATTAAAAAAATACAAAATAGTCCCTAAGGAAGCTCAGCGAACTACAAGATAACACAGGAAGATGACTCAACAACATCAGCTAAACTTCTCAATAAAATGAAAGGTTTAACAAAGAGCTAGAAACAATTAAAAATAGCAAACAAATTCTGGAGCTAAAGAATACAAAGAATAAAATTAAAGTACAATAAAAAGCATCGACACCAAATGAATTGAGTAGAAGAAATCATCTTTGAGGTAGAAGACAGATCTTCTCAAATTATTCCGTAAGAGGAAAACAAAGAAAAAAAGAGTAAAAAAAAAAAAAAGACTGAAGAAAGCCTACGTGAACTGTGGGATAAAAGAAGCAGTCATGCATTTTAGGAGTCCCAGAAGAGAGGCAGAAAAGAAAAAGGACTTTATTTAGAGAAATAATGGCTAAAAACTTGCCCGAACTGGGGAAAGCTTGGATATCTATGTTCACGAAGCAGGTCTCCATATAATTTCAACACCAAAAGGTCTTCTCCAAGACACGTTATAATGAAACTGTCTAAAATCAAAGACGTAACGGAGGAAAGAAAGGGAAGGCACTAGTCAAAGACCATGTACGAATGACCCAGGGACGTGGACAATGGTGTGGGGGTTGAATGTGGGGGTGGGCGGAGGAAAAAGGGGGGAAAATTGGGACAACTGTAATAGAATAACAATAAAAATTTTTGTTTATAAAAACCATAAAAAAATAAAATCAAAGACAAAGAGATGATTTTAAAAACAAGAGAAAAAAGAATTCCTCACATACAAGGGAATCCCCATAGGGTTACCAGGGGATGTCTCAGCAGAAACCTAGTAGGTCTGGTGAAAGTGTGATAATATGTGCAAAGTGCTGGAAGAAAAAACCTGCCAACCAAAAATACTTTACTCAGCAAATGTGTCCTCCAGGAATAAAGGGGAGATGTCAGCTGTGCCCATGCTGACCTTGACCAGGCAGGTCCAAGCCAGTGGTCGGTTTGATAACACAGTGTCGGGGACAATGCACAAAACCAGGAAGGTCACAGACCCGAGTCCTGGCCCCAGTGCCACAGCTTACAGAGCACAGTCAGACAAATCACTTAACCTCACTTCCTTCACTTCAATCTCCTCATCTGTAAAATGAAAATATGTAGTGGTATCTACTGTTCAGTGTGTTGGCGGTTACTCTCCTACTTAATCATAATACTTAACTTCGTCATTCTTAAAAGGAAATAGGAGTTTCAACTTCAGAGGATTCAGGCAAAAATTAAAGGAGACCATAAGCTGTGAAATCGCTCTCCTCACTAAAAAGAACTGTGCAAACAAACGTAAGTCAACAGCAAAAGCAATTACCCTCATTACCCTCACACAACACAGAAAGGTTGCAGGAGGAAGTCCGATTTCCCAGCGCGATACCTGGGCACTGCTTCCGTGACCTCTTGTCTCAGTAGCCTCAGCTCTCTCTGCCCTTCGTCCATGGCGCTCAGCTCACTGAGCCTGGGGGCCACCAGCCAAGGCTCGTACAAAGGATTCCACACGAGGAAATTTCAGGCATGCATGGCCTCAACACCAGGGTATCTGTGTCCCTGCTCTCCTATCTGCAGGAGGTAGCAGTCAAACCTGGCACAGTGCCCCGGCCCCACAGCCCAGCCAGACTTTCCAGTCTCTGCTGAAATAACTGCACCTGTGTCATCTGCTGTGGTTGGAGGCCCACAACCGAGGGATGTTATGCAGGTGGGCCTGACCTGCTCACATGAGCTCTTCAGAAGAGGAAAGTTTTTCCCCAGTTGATCACAGAAGGCGTAGCTGGAGACGCCAAACCCAAGAAGGGTTCAGTGCATCACAGCTGGCTCAAGGAGCGAGCGGCCACGTGTCAAGGAAGACGGGCAGCCTGCAGATGCTAGGAGTTGTCCCCACTAACAACCAGAAAGGACGAGAAGCTCAGCCTGGATTCCAAAAACTGAATTCCGCCAATGTGAATGAGCTTGGCTGTGACCCTTCCCAAAGCCCCCCGGAGCAGCACCTAGCCCGGCTGACACGCTGATTTTGGCCTCGTGAGGCCTCAGCGGAGACCCCACTGCGCCGTGCGAGACTCCTGACCTCCAGGACTGGGAGCTAATAAATAAGTCGTTTTCAGTTGCTAAGTTTGTGGTAATACATTTAACCTCAACAGAAAACTAACACAAATCTATTCACCTAAGGAATCTCATACATGTTTCCATGAAAAGTACAAGAAGATTGGGACATGTTTACGTTTCATTTTTTAAAAGCAAAAAAAAAATGTTTATGTGTTCTTAAAGAGAAAACAAAACAAAATATGCAATATAATCCCAATTTTGTTTTGCACGCATAGAAGAAAGACTGCATGAAAATACATCAAAATGCCATTTGAGGTAATACCTGGTAAAAGGATTATTTAAAATGTCTCCCTTATACTTTTCTGATCCAATACTTCCAAAATGAGGGCGTATTGCTTTAACAAGCAGACATAAAATCAGCAGTACCTCCACACACGCCAAGGACAGAGCATCTGGTTCTGAGGAGCTGCTTAAAGCATTTCAGCTAGTTTATCAATAAGATGGGAGAGAACACTCCGACAGCATCTTTATACGAATATCATACATTAAGCCCTGTTGTGGAGCAAAGACACATAAACACAAGTCAAACACAATGGGACTGTTGTGCCTCCGACCACTTCGGGGCCGGTCCCAGACGGGACATTAATTCCGAAGCCTGCGTGCGCCGGCCCCGTTTGGCAGCCCCAGCAGCCCCGTCTCGGCCGCTGCGAATGAACTTTGGAAAGGCTGCAATATTAGCCTCCGCTGCTAATCCTGCTAATGCACTCACAATCTATTTGACAGGCTGCCCATCACATCCCCTCTGTCAGGGCGAGCAGCCTTCCGAGGTGGCTGTGACGAGGGGATTACAGAGAGGACCCGGGAGGACAGCCGGCCCCTCCCTGCGCCGCGTTCTGACGGCTCCGCAGATAGAGGCCGCATACCACGGGAGGGCACCGGACAGGGGCTTGTCTTCGGTGGGGACCCCTTGGCACAGAGGTACCAGAGGGGGACGGTCACCCACGCCGAGGGAAGAGTGTTTCTGACAGCCTGTCATTCCCGAGCCTCACCCCGGAGAAAGGAAACAAGGCCGCGAGGTGAAGGGAGAACTGGCGGGGATTAGGTTTCTGGATCATTCCTTAATAGCAGCAGAGCTCCCCCCACCCCCTTCAGAGACCCTTCGAGCTCCAGAAAACTAGGGAAAGTTCTGGCCTCGGGGGCTGAGTCACAGCGCGGCCCTTCCCCGCCCTCCCCTCGCCCCACCAAGTTCCTCCGAGAGTGGTTGACACTTCATAAAAGCCACATTTACAGCTTCGTCTTCATTAAATTAGCAGGATCGCTTTATTTGCCTTCTAAATTTTCAGGGAGTCCATTTTAAATGTTTCATTTTATGTACAAGGTAAAATGAAAATAAAAGGTACAGCCTTCGCGCTAGCAGATTACAGTTATTTGTTGGGGGGGGGCGGGGGGGCGGGGGGAAACAGCAGTATAGGATGTGCCCCAAACCAAGGCTGCTCTTCCCTTTTCTGGAAGAGCCCCGTCCAGTGGCCCCGTGGACTCGCTGGAGCCAGGGCCCAGGCGGCTGCAGACGGCTCCCACTCCTCCAGTTCACACACGTTTCTCGTTTGCCACGCAAATGATCCAGAGGCTTGTCCCAGAAAGACAGCTAACCAGTTACCTTCATTTCCCCCCACATCCCAGGAAGCTTTCCTCACTCCTGCAACCGGGCCAGAGCTGTGCTCTGGGGTCCAGCTTAGCTGGGATCGTCTCCTCGGGCCCAGGTGCCACAACAGACGCTGGGAGTGCTGAGACACGCAGCACTGGCCCCTGGCCCCGGCAGCCTGCAGCCTGCGAGTAAACCGACAGTGTGATACTGTCACTGTGTGCAGTGACTGAGGTTTCCATAGCAGCACAGGGGGACAGCTCTCCAAGCCAGACTGCGGGGATGAGCGGGTCTGGGCAGGGTGGCCTTGCTCAGACCACCTTCTCCAGCTGGGTGTGGTGGGCACCTCCACTGCAAGGTGGCCCTCTGACGGGCAGTGTAAAGTCTCAGCCACGTCACATCGAGACAGCTCCCAGAGGCCCCTCTGAGGCCACACGCTCCACGCTGCTGCCATCGGCCCTGACAGCGTGCCCGCTGAGGTGCTGCCATGCCATTGAGGCTCATGAGCTTATACTCTAGCTGGTGGGGTGGACAGAAATGTGGAGGAACTTCTCAGTGACCACACTGCCCTGTCACACAGCTGTACCATCTCCTGATGGAAGAGAGGCACACGAGAGCCCCGGTGCAGGCGGGGGCCAGCCACACAGCCCTGCTCCCTGCTCCCAGGGGGCCTCCATCCTGAATGACACACCTTGGCAGGTGGCCCCAAGCAGCAGGAGGAGGTGTCTGGTGGAGGCTAGGACCCCAGCCTCCATCATTCCTGGGTCTGTGCTCGGCCCCCCTTGAGAGGCCCGCTGCTCCCTCGGCCCACGGGACTTGGCTGCTCCCTCGCTCCCCAGGAAGGGTTAAAGCCCAGCACCCCTCCAGCTCCTGCTCCTGGGAAGGGCCTCCCCGCCACGCCTCTCCCTTAGAGGTTACAGGGAGGCAGTCCAGGGCCCCGTGAGTCACAGGCTTTGGAGCCTGAAGCGTCTGGATTGGAAGGCTGGTTCTACGGCATATTTTTCACCTTGTGCAAATGTACACTCCTGAGCCTCTATTTCCTCAAATAAAAAAGAAGAGCATCTGTGATGTCAATCTCTTGGTGCAGTGTTTTGTGCACGGTAAGAACTCAATAAAGGGTGGCTATAAAGTATCTCCTCCTGCTAGGTCTGCATTCTAAACCTCAGCTCCCACTAAGGCACGGGGGGGTTGTCATGAGAAAGGGAGGGAGTCCGGGCCCTTGGGGAGCAGGTAGGCATTTGTTTGAAAAGGGAAGGGGACTCTCATAGGTGTCTCTGAAATCACCCTGCCAACCGCAGTACCCTTCAAGTGAGGCAGTTTCTGTTCAGCACCTACAGACATGCCTGCCGGGCCAGACGGAAGCATGCCCTGTGGGCCCCACCAGGCTCTCGGCCAGCTCTGCACCCAGCTTCCCAACTGCACAGTTACACAGGGGCTTTCTGGGCACCGCAGAGGGCCGGGTGCCAGCCGAGCCGCTGAGGACAATCGCCCCGTTGTGGAGAGCGATGACACCAGCGAGCTGGGGAGGGCAGAAAGCTTCTCACCTGGCTCCCTCAGAGGCTGCACTAACGGATCCTTCCATGCCCTCCTGGTCCGTCCCCTATTGTGCCGCTCAGAGCCATTGGTACGGCAGGGAAGGAAACGGAATTGGACACACAAAGGAAACCGAACATTGCTTTACACTTCTTCTGCCAGTCGAAACGGTGCTTTGCAGCCAGGTGGGAAGTGACCTGAACATCGCATGCACCGCTGCGGTCCACATAATGCCCAGCTCTGGCTCCCTCCCTAATGTCACATTCTGCAGGGTATGAATAGAAGGTAAAATCTGCAGGGAGTCTTTGTGAGTTCCTTGCCACCTCTAAGAACCAGGCCAAAGGCAGAGGGAGAGATCCTGGCCACCCTGGGGCGGCGGCGGGAGGGTTTCTGGTCCCCGGCAGGCGGCCTCCCGCAGAAACCCCCGCGCTAGCCCGGCGGTGTGGTCGGTGAGCTCTGTCTAGCACGGGAGCCCGCTTCCTCCGAAACGCGCAGTGAGTTTGCCTTCACTGTTTCTCTAGAAATACGTGTTTCCGATTCAAACCTTTGTCTGCGTGATCTCAAAACGTGTGTTTTTGTCATTGTTCTCATTTGGAGGGCAGTTGGTTTCCTTTTACTGTGCTTCTGGGGCGAGTCAGAATATTCACACGCTTCAGCCTATTTCCTGAACGTGAGCTTGATTTTCTAATCGCGGCTCTTCCGACCCGTGTATGGCTGCCACACGGTCCTGCAAGCCGCATGCACGGCTTCTGCCTGTGTCCGCGCGGTGCCACCGCCAGCCTCCTGACAGCTACGGAACCAGAGCATCCCGGAGGGCAACATTCACTCGGTCCTTACGCATAGCAAGCTCGGAGATAGCCAACCCTGAAAATGAAGTCTGAACTTTTTTTTTACAGCTATCCCGAGCATTCTTTCATTCTCTTTTTTTTTTCCCAAAGACATTTTTGAGACCAAAAGCAGCTGAAAAGCTGGGAGCCTCTGCGGATACTTTCAAAAGATGAAATGAAAAGAAGCGGGTAGTATTCAGTAACATTATCTACACGTGTGGTAGAAGTTTAAACTGTTAATTCAAAGACTGTAAGAAGAGACGAGTATTTTTAGTCTGACAGGCAGGTAAGGAAGTTGACGCCCGGAGATGCTAGGGGACTTGACTAGGGGGACCCAGCAGAGTTCAGCAAAGGAGCTTGTGCTGGGACAAATGTCTCCTGTTCCATAGCTTCTCTTTCCCCCATGACCTACTTCGGTGTGCCCAGCCTCACTGAGAAACATGTTGGACTATAACAACGTGTATCTGGAAAAAGCAAGAAATGTTCTCTCAATTTGTATGATGTCCACACTTAGCCCATACTCTGGCATAAGTCAGATCATACTAACTGAAGAGAAGTTTTTGCTTCAATCATTATATGTCTTTGACTAAGATAATGCTGAGAAGTCTACAAGGCGCAATTTTAGAAGAGGGGAAAAATCCTATTCATTTAGGAAATACTGTGACAGTAAAGGAAACTAACCTACTACTTTAGGAAATTTTGGATAGATTCCTGAAATTCCATTGCCAAACATTTAATGAGGCTTAAAATTTGACGGACAAATTTATATTAAAATCATGATCTGAAAACCAGACAAGGGAGTAGGGTGAAAAAGAAAACCATGCTCCCAACCACCAAATACATTAGATGGCTTTCTTTTCATAAACAAAATAATAAAAGACTCAGTGTTAACTCGGTCAAAACTCAAGGGGTTGCAACTAATCTGAAAATATCGATGGCTCTTTTTTGTCCACAGTGACCCTGCATGCCAACTTTGGAGAGTGGATAAAAGCTGTATAACTTTGTAATTTAAAAAAAGACACTCCAAAGCACTTTCTGTCAAAACATAAAGTGATCCTTTTCCCTTACAAAATTAAAGATCCCACAGTGTGTTAGAGTGGCAACCCGGAACCACCTTAGAAAAACAAAGTGAGAAATGACCTCAGGAGGTAGGAATTTGGGGAGAAATTTGTCACTGAGTTTATACTTCTGCAAGACCAATCCTGGTTCGCTTACACAACAAAATAGAGATTCAAAAGGCCACAGATCACCAGCCTGCAAAGCCTGAATGGGGAGCCTGGACTGCGGTCTTTGTCTGGCTTTACAAAGCTGCTCCTCCTGCCCATCGGAGAAGAGTAAGGGGGAACCAAACGGACACCGTCACCCAGCGTAGCAAGGCCTTCCGCCCATGCACCAGCAGAAGCCATGCAGAGCCATAACAACAACAAACAGACTCTCCCCCTCCCAGCCTCCCAGGAGGTGTCAGTGCGGGCCTGGGCAGGGGGTGCAGGGGGAGTCTGAAGTCTTACCTCCACTGAGTAGTAACGCAGCACCCCTTTCCTCCAAGGATGTCCAGGGAGGCCAAGGGGGGAGCCTGGACATTCACCCCCACGCGGAAGTAGCAAAGCAGCACTTCCTTCCCCCATAACCAGCACGGCGAGTCACAGGAGACTTGACTAAAACAGATGTAAATAAGATCCAGAGGCTCATAACACAGTACCAAGAATTTCAGGGATACAATAGGAAATCAAATGGCAGACCAAGAACTGGGAAAACCTCAACTTGAAAGAGAAAAGATAATCAACAGACATCAACATCAAGATGACACAGATGTTGAAATTATCCACAAGAATTTGAAAGCTGCTATCATAAAAATGCTTCAGTGAGCAATTAGGAAACCCCGCAGCAGCAAAAAGGAGAAAATCTGAGCAAAGAAATGGAAAGTAGGAAGAAAAGCCATGTGGAGATTTTTAGAATTAAAAAAAAAATACAATTACTGAAATTTTTAAAAGCCTCAAAAGCAGAATGAAGAGGATACAGGAAAGAATCACTAAACTGGAAGCTAGAACAACTACCTGAACTAAACAACAAAGAGAAAAATAGACTGAAAAATAAATAAACAGAACCTCAAATGCCTGTAGGACAATAACAGTAGTTGTAATACTTACATCCCTGTAGTCAAAGAAATAGAGAAGAAAAAGCGTGGGGTTAAAAATATTTTAGGAGAAGTCATGGATATACCTTTTCCAAATATAGAAAAGAAATAACGACAAATTTTTTCAAGTATTGAAAACGGCATAAATCTATAGATTTAAAAAATCTGAGCAAATCCCCAGAAGAATAAACCCAAAGAAATCCATACCAAGAATCATCAAATCAGACTTTTGAAAATTGCCCTGGCTGGAGTGGCTCAGTGGACTGAGTACTGGCCTACAAACCAAAGGGTCGCCAGTTCAATTTCTGGTCAGGGCACATGCCTGGGTTGTGGTCCAGGTCCCCAGTGGGGGGCTTGCAAGAGATAACCACACATTGATGTTTCTCTCCCTCTCTTCCTCCCTCCCTTCTCCTCTGTATAAAAATAAATAAAATATTCTTTTAAAACTTCTGAAAATTAAAGAATTAGAAGCAAAGAAAGTATCTTGAAAGCAGCAATAGAAATGACACCTTACATATGAAGGAAAACAATTCAACTGACAGCAGAGTTTTCATCAAAAACCATGGAAGCCAGCAGAGGCAGCTCAACATTTCTCAGGTGTGGAAAAGAATCATCAATGCAGACCACCGTACCTGGTCATCCTTCCAGAAGGAAGGAAAAATAAAAATGTTCTCAGAGAAAGAAAAACTAAGAGAATTTTTTACCACCAAAACTGCCCTAAAGTAATGGCTTAAAAAAAGTTCTCAAAATAGAAAGGAAATAATAAAAAAAGGAAACCTGGAACATGAAGAAGGAAAGAACAATGGAAAGAGCAAAGGCATGGCTCGTGCCGTAGACTCTTCCTCCCGAGTTGCCCAGTTCCTGTTCTACGGCCAAGGCAAAGAGTAGGGAGTTGTCTGACTTGGGTCTTCAACGTGGGCAAAGGAAATGTTTAAGACTATTATGTCACAGACAGGCAAGACACAGGGGATTAAAAGAAGCTGCCTTGGCCAGTTTAGGCTGCTCTGACAACACCATAGACTCACTGGCATAAACAACGGACATGTATTTCTCATATTTCTGGAGACTGGGAGTCCAAGATCAAGTCACCAGCAGATCCATTGTCTGGTGAGGGTTGTCTTCCTGGTTGATAGATGGCTATCTTCCTGTTTCCCTACTCGGGAGAGAGCAGAAAGAGAGGAAGCAAGCTCTCTCCTGACTCTTCTTATAAGGGCACCAGTACCATTCATCGGGGGTCCAACCCTCATAACCTAATTAGCTCCCCCAACCCCACCTCCTGATGCCTTCACCTTAGAGGTTAGAACTTCAACATAGGGATTTCAGGGGGTCACAAATATTTCATTCAGTCCATGGCAGGAGGTAAGTTTTCTACACTTCATTCAAACTGATAAAATGCTGACAACAGTAGATCTTTGTGGTGATAATACAGTTCTGAATCTTGATTACGGTGGTGGTTATAAAAACCTGCCTATTCTTATTGCTGTTTTGATTTATAAAATAGCATAAAACTAAACATACATATTGCACCAGGATCAATTTTCTGATTATGAGACTGGATTACCATTATGCAAAATGTAAACGCTATGAAAAGCTGGGTGAAGGGAGCATGGAAACTCTCTGTACTCTCTTTGTAATTTCCTGTAAATCTGCAGTTATTTCAAAATGAGACAGATTTCAAAATATTATTCAAAATATTATTTCAAAATATGATTCAAAATATTATTTCTCAAAATATACAGAAATTGTTCTGGATTAAAAGATGCTAGAGACACAAATACAATGTGAAAATCTCTGATTACCTTCTTATTTTTTAAAAATCAAAACGTTGGAGAGTTTGTAGAAATCTGAATATAGATGGGACATTTCACGAGATTAAATAACATAAAATGATGATTAACTTTCTACAGTGCGATAACAACCTTGTGGTTGTATAAAATAGTGCATCCTAAAGATATATGCTGAAGTATGTAGGGATGAAATATAGTGAAGTCTGCAACTAACTTTCAAATGCTCCAGGGAGAAAGGCAGTAAGAGAGAAACAAACATAACAAAACATTGTCAACTGTTGACTGTAAGAGGAACATAAGACGGTATTCATTGTACTCTTCTTTCCATTATTCTGTATGTTTGTGACTTTTCACTTTTAAAAAGTTGGCAGGGATGGATTGGGATGGACAGATATGTGATAAAGCAAGAACAGTAAAATATTAATTGTAAATCTAGGTGGTGGGTAATTCAGTGTTTACTGTAAAATTCTTTTAATTTTTACGAATGTCTGGAAATACTTAAATTAAAACAATGGGGGGAGAGCTGAGGGGACATGTCACAACCCAGTGCCCTCCCCCAGCACTCCCGATCCTCCTGAGCCCATTAAACACATACTTACAATAATTAAAATAAAATGTATTTGCCCGGGAAAAAGCTTGCCTGGCTTCCTGGCTGGAGAAGATCTAGCAACGCCTCACGCTTGTCCCTATGATGGTAAAGCACCAGCCACCACCATTGTCACCACCAACACACTGAGGAGTCCCCCATGAGTACCGTATATTGTCCAGGAGGCACAAACTTGAACATGATGAGGCTGGGCTCCTGCAAAACCTGGTTTTCCCAGCAGCTACCTGAAGTTCAAGGACTTGATAACAGTAATGCCACTTATGTAAGCAGCTGAAGGGTTAACACAGGAATGGTTAGAGTGTGGTGATAGTGGTGATGAGCCAAACAAATTTTGGCTTTTATATATGTGTGTGTGTGTGTGTGTGTGTGTGTGTAATATATATTTTGGAATAAATATATAGTATATTTTATGTGTGTATGTATAATAGTAAAACTACCAGCATGGTGGGAGTTTTTAACACACTAACGTACCAAAGTTAGGAATAGACAAAGGCATTTAAAAATTTTAAAGAATTTAGAAGATATAAACCCTATAATTAAAAAGATGGGCCTTATGGTACCCCACCCACCATAGAGTCTCTGCTCATTATGTCAGTGTTGGCTGATCTCTCCAACGACAAGGCCACACAGACTGTTTCTGAGAGCGACAGCGCCACATCTGCTCTGGGGCTCGGCCTACTGCAGGCCTACCGGAGGAGCCGTGTGTGCTGGGAGATGCTAACGGTGCTCTGAAATCTGGCTGCACAAAGATGCTCAACTCTTGACCCAGGTTAATAAGAAGTAAATCAGTCTCGCTAGTAAATCTCATTATTTAAGCCAAGGCCGGAATTCTCTGGAAGCTCCTATTGCCTCTCTGGTTCTTCCAGAGGTAAAGGATCTAGCCTCTCCCGCCCCAGCTCCTTCAGCTTTCTGCATCATTAAAGGTCCTCATCTCGTGCCACAACCTACCTAGAGGCTCCGAACGGTACCCACTCCTGAAAGTGACAAAAGCAATCCATCCTTGCCCTTGTCATGACAAAGCTCCTTATCTTATCTCACTAGCAAAAGAGTTCAATCTAACCAAACACTGCAAAGAAATTAATTATTCTTTATACCTCCCCAGAGATGGCTGAGCTGCTAAGAGCCAGCTCAGTGTTTGGAAAAGGGAAACATAACTCTCAACCCGTTCACCCATCCATCCATCCCACTTGTCTGGGTTAGCCTTTCCATAGTCTCATCGCTGGAACTGGAACTAGCTTTGGCCAGGAAAAACTGGCCAAGAATGTCAGCAGGTAGCCAGGGCTCAGGTGGCTGCCAGAGCGAGAGGCGCATTCCTGAGGATGTATCCATGTACCAGCACTGTGTGATCAACTTTTCTTTAGGCTAGGAGGTCCTGGCAAAAGGCACAGCACAGCCCAAGGGACATTACAGTGGGGGTCTTTCACAGAAGCAGGCTGGTGTTTGCAGAGTGAAAGCCCCCTACTACCTATGCAGTCCTAGGTGCCCCATACATAGGCCCCACCCTTGCCCCACACCTGCATCAGGTTCGTTTTTTCTTTCTCCGTAAACATACGCCACAAAGGAGTGGTGAGCAGGGCACTTATGTTTAGTCACCTGACTTCCTCTCTTACCCAAACATAACTATCTGTGAATGGATGAACCCATGGGTCCAAGTGGAGTTAAAAAAGGCCTCTTTCCAGTTTTCCTGGAGGTTTCAAGGAGACCCCCAGTCCAGGTGATATCCTTCTTCATTCCCACTGCAAGATCTCTGAGTTATGAAAAGCGAAGATGAGGGGAAGAGTCTCCCAGGAATACGGCAGCCTGGGAGGCAGGCAACTTCAAGATGCTGAGCAAACATTTCTAATAATACTTTTACACGGCACTTCATAAATGCCAGAGTTGTTCTGTAACACATTAGGGCCCAGTTTTTTGGTTCAAGTAGTGAATATGATTGAGAAAATATGTATGCCTTTGACCTCTACATCAACTAATGAGGTAGGTGGGAAGGGTATGATCCCCATCACAGGAAGAAAACTGAGGCTCGCGGGCGAGTGCAGGGACTGCCCAGAGCTTTACAGCTAAAACTGGGTCATCAGGCCCTTCGCCTCGCAGGAAATACGGCTTCTAATTCTTCCTCCGCCGCTGACCTGAGGTTTGACCCCTACCTAGCATCTCCTGTCCGCAGTGAACTCTTCGTCTGAAACGTAACTGCAAGCTGAGTCCAACAAGTTTGGCTCGATCCGCGGCCCAGAAAACCAGGCGGAACAGGAGGCGTAGGTGACCGAGTCTGTGTCTCTAAGAGCTCCGCCCGGCTGGGGGCGCAGGCCTCTGCCTCGGAGACACTGCCCCCCAAGGCTGGGGCCGCACTGGGCTTGCTCATCCAAGGCAGGGCCCCGCACCGCGCCCCTGCGGGTTCCAACCCCCGGGGGCCCAGGTCCGACGCCGGCCGCGCAGGATTTGAGACGCCAGAGGCTATGCAGCCCTCTTTAACCCGTAGCTGGCCTCTTCGTCGTCAGCATCTCCAGAGCTCACAGCCGCCGACGGCTGAATGCAACCGCCGAGCCAGTGTCACCGGGAGGTTGCGATCCCCGAAAGCCGCACGCAGCAGTCGGCAGCGAACCCCCCAGACTGCGGCGGAGCAGCACCTCGGAGCAGCACCGCGCAGCAGCGCTTAGAGCCCGCTCCTCCAGGCGGCGAGTGCCTGCTGCGCCTGCGCCTGGAGCCTGCGCAGTGGGCGGGGAGGCCGTGGGAGGGGCGGGGCCAGGTGGGCTGGGGGAGTCCTCTCCACCCACCCGCAGCTGGTACACTGAAAGCCTGCGCTTTGGGAGGCCGCTCTAAGCCACCCGCGTCCGGAGGGCGACGCTCCCGCGCACCCTTTCTCGCGCAGGGCTGCTGCCAACGCGTGGGGTCTGCGGATCCTCTCGGTGGGGATAGGACCCTGCTCCTCTACGCGCAGGGTTCTCGCGGGGAAGTGTGGGTGCGGGAAATGTGGGAGCCGTGGTGTCACCTCTCCAAATGGGGCCCCTTGTGACGTCATAGAACCTCGTCAGTGAGATACATCGCAAATCTCTGACTCGTTTTCCAGAGGTTTGTGCAACGTGACTGTGTTGGCGGGAGGATGCGCTGACGTCACTGGGCCTTGGATCTCTAGGAGGTGGGATGGGACGCCTTTCAGCCGACTCCAGGGACCCCAAGATTCGGCCTGGGGAAGAGGAAAGGTTGTGCTATCCCAGGTTCCACGTCCCTGGAGCTGAGGTGTCGTCAAGGAGCCCTAGACTGTCTCACTGCGCTTCTCCCTCCTCCTCCCCAGGGCCCTGCTGGAGCCCTGAGTCCCCCAGCACAGTGCCTCGCGGGAGAACGTCCCTTCGTGCCCGTAGCTCCGTCCCAGAAGGAGGGTGTGAAACCTGAATTTCTTCCCACCGGGTCGATGCCCCTGCGGGCTGCTCGTTACCCGGGTCGCCCCTAAGCTTTCCCCAGAGCGAGCCCCAGGAAAGCTCCAGGCTGCCCCCAGGATCTCTCGCGCCTTCTACCCGTCCAGCAAAGAAGTCCAGCTGGTAGCTCCTCCAACCTCAGCCTCGCACAAGAACTGCAGGCCTAGCAGCTTTGGGAAGGACCCTGGCTGGACTCCATCTGTCCAGACCTCCTTCCTTCGCTCCCGAAAACCCACCCGGAACCAGCGAAGGCGGGTGGGGGGGGCGTGGAATGGGACTTTCTAGGGAGGTAGCGCTGGGTGTGGGTAAGGAGGGAATTAGCCCTTACAGAATGGACAGGCAAGAAAACCCACGCAAAATTTCTGATCGTCTCATTGCCCTTTTCGTGCGATCCGTAGTAGGTACAAGCGGAAAATGCCCAACCACGTGGCGGGGGAGGGGGGGTCGGGAATCGTAATCTGTGTGAGGTCTGGTGGCCCGCAACCTCGCCTGACCCTTCCACTTGCAGTTGCTGTTTCTGCACAATCTATGCAGTCACTGTCGTGCATATGGACCGCAGAGAGGTACGCCGAGAAGTGACTTCTGGGTACACCACCACGATAGCAGTCGTGGGTAAAGCAAGCCAAGAGAGAGGCGTTGCAAATGGGCTGGGGTCTCTGGGTAGCCCCTGGCCCCACTCCCTCCTGTCCCCTGAAAACTCTGCGCTGGGAGTCCACTCTTCCAAGGGTGCAGACTTGATGTTGAAAGCCCCTTGCAGGGCCTAGGGTTGGAGGGGTGGGGAGATGTGGTACCAGAAGTGGGGTGGGCCAGAAAGAGCCCTCCCCCCACTCCATTTCACAGCCTTTACCACAAGTCCTTGAGGCTGGGTCCCCGGGGGAATGGGAGGTGGAGGAACGGGGCCGGGGTGGGGGGGGGGGGGGGGGGCCGGGGAGTGGGCAGCCGCGGTCGTCAATCCCTGGGAAAGAGGAAGGCCAGAAAGAGCAAAGGGGGGGCGGGTGGCGGGTTCTCACAGGTCCTCAGATTTGCCCAAAGCTCTCCACGGCGGCTGTGTGTGTGTGTGTGTGTGTGTGTGTGTATCCACGCACTCTGGACGTCTTGCAAAAACCGCTTTACCCCAGTCCCGAGGGGTTAGTGAAGGCACTGAGGCGGCTCCTGCCATCCGCCTTATCACAGGCCGTGGCCACGAGCAGACCACACCACTGCCTCCGCTGGCTGGGCCCAAGCCCCGGAAACCCAAACCCGCTGACTAACCCCCTCCATGCACCCCGCGGTCACAGTTCTCTGGGACCCGAGCTCCATTCTCTCCTGGGATGAGTCCGTATGGACCGGGTGGAAGAGGGACTGGGATCTGGCCCGAAGAGCCGAGCTCCTAAATTCGGGTCCAGACCCCACAGCGACCTATCCCTCATTCGCAATGGGTCCTGGGACCCGTCAAGAAGATTTCGATCTGTGGGAGTGACCGCAAGGAGCTGCGGTGGCAAGCCACTCTAGGTTGTGGGCAGGGCGCCTGAGTCCCGGACCGCCCATCCAGGCCTGTCCAGCAGGGGGCAGCGCGGCTCCAAAAGCGGAGGGCAGGGATCCTCCGCGCTGGCCGAGCTGAGGCCAGAGGGACAAGTTGGGCTCCGGAACCACGGAGTTCTGTCCCACACAGAGCCCAGAGGCAATCCCAGCAGAGGTGGGGAGGGCACAGCGAAACGCTAAGTGTGTTTTAACTCGGACAGCCCCGGCCAGCTTGTGCCAGCGGGCCCTGCCGGAGGCTGGGATTTGGGGGTCATATTACTGGGAAGCTCGACCCCCCGCGGTCCCTGCGGCCCCTGAGCGCCGGCCACAGTAGCCCGGGAGGTTGCGCTCGGCCTGGGAAAGGCTGTGGGTGCCCCAGCAGGCGCTGCCGGGCGGCCCCAGCGCTAGAGCTGGGGGAGCCCCGCCCCGCGCCAGTAGAGGAGCCCCCGGCGGCCTGGCCTCTAATTGTGGGAAAACTGGACGCCCCCGGGAAGGTTCAACGAGTAGAGGGCGGACTCGGATTTCTCCTAAACTTCCCGGGCCTCCCAGGACGCCCGCCCCCGCCATTCCAGACAAGACTTGAGCACTGTAGGGAATCTTCGCGGGCGAGGAATTCTGTCTGGAGAATCCTAAGGGGGAGGGATGTAGGTTTGGGTCTTTGGGAAGACAGCGGTGATTATACATTTGTAGCCAAGTAGTGGGGCCCTGGGGACAGGACAGGACTCGTTTGAGGCTGTCTTTGTGGGCGCGCCCTTCCCTAAAGCAGTAGCAAGAGGCTAGTGATGCGGGGGGGAGGGGTGGTTAGGGAGGAGGGTGACATTATCTGTTGTTCCCCTAGTGGGCCCCAGGCGTCCCGGGCCCCTGGAGATGTTGAGAAATGTCACCGCCAATAGACACTGACGGGAGGCTCAGCTTCTTTGTAAAGTCGAAATCCTTTGGAGACAAGCAGTGGGGAAAGGGAGACCCTCAGACCAAAGCGGAGGGGAAAAGGAAGCAAGTGGATACGGGGTGGCGTCCGAGGCAGACCAGCGCTGCGACAGGGGGCGCGTCTCCGCGCATCCCACCGCGGTCGCCCCAGGGAGGCGCAGGTTCCGGCCGTGGAGACCGGGGTCTGCGCAGAAACCTGCTTGTCTCCAAGAAAGGCCCCGCCCGGCTTCCTGCGCGGGGGACGAAATTACCCATTCTGCAATGCCTGTAAAATAACCGTTTATTTCATATTTTTAAAAACTCCAGTGATAAATGTCCGTTACCGATGGTCAGCATAAAGTGCCAATCGCAATACACCGCCCTGCTCCTAGCCGGCAGCTCGCTCACGGTGACCGGCGGGCGACAGAGCGCGGGGAGCCGGAGGCCAGGCCCCCTCCAGCGCTAGGAGCCGCGGTCCCCGCCCCTGCCGGCCGAGTCCCGGAGCCCGGCGCCCGCTGCGGGGCAGGAGCTGGGAGCCGGCGCTGCCGGAACCCCGCGGTCGGTCCGGGGGGGGGGGGGGGGGGGGGCGGGGGGGGCCGGGCGGCTGAAGCAGATACACGGATTACACTTTTGCAGGCTCCCGGGGGTGGGAATGGGGCGAAGGTGGAGGGGGGGCGGGGGGGGGGGGCTGGAAGCTGCGAGCGCGCAAAACTTCTTGTCCTCTCCCCTTTTGCTCTGCAGTCAGAGTTACAAGCTTATATGGTCAAAGAAAAAAAATAATAAAGAAAACGTATAAAATAACAATAGGAAAGTAATACTTCTGGGAGAGGCGCCGCTGCGGCTCCACGGAGCTTTCGTTCTTCTTCTTCTTCTTCTTCTTCTTCTTTTTCTTTTTTTTTTTTTTTAAATGCAGTCCCCCTTCCGCCACGTGAGTACCGCCTTTTGGCCAAGAGTGTAGCCTCGTCCTGGGGGAGTCGCCCGGGTGGCCGAATCCTGGCCCCGGGCAGGGCTCCGGAGTTCCGCGTGCGCCCGCCCGGGACCCAAGGGGCTGTGTTGGGGACCAGGGAAGGTCCGGGAGCCCTTCCCGAGGTCTGCGAGAGTCCGTCTCCTTCCGGCTTCTGGTTCCTCTGGAGGAGGGGTGGGCGTGACCCAGGGTCCTGCTGACCGGAGGGGGACTCTCCTTAGCATTTGATCTTGGAGGTTTTGAGCTCCTTCACCTGTGAGTGTAGCGTCTTGTGGACAGCGAGAGTCCTGGACTGGCAGAATCCTTTCCCGCACTCTTGACACTTGAAAGGCTTTTCTTTGGAGTGGATATATCTGGGAGCAAAAACAGACAGAATTAGTCCTTGCACAATGATGCAATGCTATAAACGGTTGCCCAAGAGCCCCTCCCACTGCCCTGAGGTACTCGCTCTCCAAAGAAAGGGGGTTGTGGGGTACCCAGTGTGGCGCTGGCAAAAGGCTGAGTTGTGGATGGAGCAGGGAGGTGAAGGCGAGGCTTGGGCAACCTCTGATCCACCACAGGTCTGGCCAGGCAAAGAGCCTGCCTTCCTGAGGAGCAGCCAGCACGGCCTCCTTATAAGGCTGGGTCAACACTGAGGGTGGGTGAGGGGGTCTGGGATGGACACTTTGCTGAGGTTGCACTGTCCGAGACGGTAGCCACACTGGTCACATGTGGCTCTTAAAATGAAAATGAAATAGAACTTAAAAGTTAGTCAATCACACTTGTTTCACTTTTCAAGTGCCGAATTGTCACATGTGTCACCTGTCACTCTCCATTATCCCGGGAATGTCTACTGGACAGTGCTCTACAGGTGAAGGAAGAGGTAAGGAACTCAAGCGTGCTTGTCCTCAGCGCATGGAGACCTGACTTAGTCTTAGGTCCTGTTTATTCCCTGTTCTCTCCGCCCATGCACCAGGAATGGATCCCTGAGCTTGATATGGTTTTTTTTCCCTGATGTTAGGTTAACTCCCAGAAGCCAGGGAGCTTGGAGCCAGTAGGGGGTCTCAAGACACTTCCCATGAGGGAGGAGGATGGTGAGGACAGAGGCCCAAAGGCAACTCTCTCTAGGGCCACCCGCAGCACCACACCTGTGATCCCGTAGGTGGTCTTGCCTCCGGAAGGCTTTGTGGCAGATGTCACAAGTGTAGGGCCGCTCATCCGTGTGCGTCCGCTCATGGATAAGTAGGTTGTAGGACTTCGTGAAGTGGCGACCACAGAACTTGCAGACGAACTCTTTCTTAGTTTTGGAAGGCAGGCGTCCCCTCGTGGGCTTCTTTTCCGGGGATAGCTTGGTCACATCCAGGAGGGCGCCCAGCCCACCTGTGGGGGAGCCGGGACCCTCCCCCCGGCCAAGCTTGGACGGATCTTCTTGCGTGGCGGCCAAGGCCAGGTTGGCAAAATCGAAGCGCGGCTTGGTCTTGAGGGCCGCCGGGCCGCTGCCTCCCGCGGTGATCTCGGGCTTGGGCTGGATGACATGGGGGAACCAGGGAAAGGCGGGCAGCTGGAAGCGCGCATCCACCAGGTTGGACACGGCTCCGGGCACTTTGGAGAAAGAGGATCGTGGCAAGTGCATGGCGGGGTAGCCCAGCGTCCACTGGTGCAGGTGTACGGCGTGCAGAGCACTGAAGCCGTACAGGTTGGGCAGGTGGTCCGAGGGCACCGTGGGCAGGCCGTTTACTGCCTGGAGGAAGGAGTAGTTGGTGAGCTGTAGGGATGGGTGGATGGGCACTGGCGCTGGCAAAGTTTTGCTGCCCATTGTGGTAATTGCGGCGGGTTCTCAATAGGAATCTGCGAAGAAAAGAAGGGAGTAGAAAGAGGGAAAGTTCAGGGTAGATCGGTTTTCTTCTGAATTCCAGCCCAGCCACACCCTCTCTGTCTGTCCCCCAGGGTAGGAGCTGGAAGTCTAAGACACCACCCCATGGAACCCACTGACCACAAAAAGGAAAAAAATGGGAACCCTCTGTGATCTGAGCTCTGACCTAGCTTTCTCCAAATGACCTTTGGCAGGGACACACAACTTGATACAGAAACCAGCAGGAAACTAAACCCAGTGCAATGCAACCAGCTTCAACGAGGGGCTGTGGTGTGCATGACACCGAGAACAGCAGAAACACAGGGAAACTGGCAGGACGTAGAAACTCTCGTCCACGCAAGCCTGAGTCAACACAGCGTTACACACTCCTGCGAGGGTAACAGGAACTCGCTTCTGTGTCCGCCTGCACACAGACACGGAAACGCACCCTGACAGGTCCACGCATCCTGGAGCAGAGTGGACAACACGGTGCGAAGATTAAGCGAGACAGGGTGACCAGCCTTTTCTGCTACACAAAACAAAGTGCAGGGAACAAAACACACCCAGATGCACAGGGTCACGTGGCACCCACGAAGCGCCTTCCAGACAGACGGCACACAGGCACACACCCAGATCCATACATGTCCCAGCTCCTGTCCGTCAGGATCTACCGGCTGACCTTCCCTGTGGCCTCCAGCAGCCACGTCATCATTCTCCTCCAAACTCTCAACTCGGGCTGCAGACTTGCTTTCCTGCCTCACCGTTACTGCGCCCTGTTGACAGCGCCGTCTCTGAAGCTGCCGGTGGACGACGGGTGCCTCTGGGGGTCACCTTCATTCTAGGGAGATCACTGACACCCGTCTTCATTAGCCCACTCAGCCAAACATCTGCAGCTGCATACAAGGGGGGCTTCCGTGCCCTTCCTACCCCATAAAAAAGGGGGGGAGCCTTTGGGGGTCTCAGGCTGTTGGCTTGTACGTGGTGAGCCCTGGGCAGGTGGGTGTGCCCGTGGGGAAGAAGGGGCGCTGGGGCCTGCCTCAGCGCCTGCCGTGCAGCCACCCTCCGAATGCAGTGTCAGGGAGCTCGGGCAAGGCCAGGGGGAAGCCGTGCTGAAGCGACCAACAGGCGGGCCCCTCCTGGGCTTTGGGGGGCAAGGTCTCCAGCCCCCGCATGGTCTGGGCTCTGCAGAGAGGCCTGTATCTCCGTCTCCTGAGGTCTGTCCAGGGGAGGCAAAAACAGGGACAAGAGCCGAAGGGACACAGGGAGCTTTGGGCCGCCCAAGTGCTGAACACCCTCTCTCTCAGGCTCTGAGCAGAGGGCCACTCTGCAAGTCCCTGCAGGCGCCCGGTGCTTGGACACCCTCCTCCCTCGCCCCTCTGGGTCCTCTGCTGCCCACTGCCTCCACCCCTTCCTCCTCCTCTCCTCGCCCTCAGGTTTCTCTTCCAAAGGGCAGTCAGTCCCCTTCCCTGGGGTGTGCAGGACCCTGCTCTGCTTCCTTGTTCCCTGCTCCCACTGACACCTACGCGGGCAGCTCCCCCAGCCTGGCTTTCCCTCAGCCCAGGCCCCCGCCCAGGCCCTCGGTCCAGGCCTGCACTCAGCTGCCTTCCACGGCAGCAGCGAAGCCTTCAATCACAGGGAAGCGCCGCACTTGGTAGACGAGGGGACTGAGGACCATCTTAACCCAGGAACCTTTTCCCCTGGAGGCTGGCGGGAAGGTCACTCGCAGTGTGTTGGGCCGAAGGAGAAAAAAAAAAAAAAAAAAGAGGCACTGCTGGGGGTAGGGGCTGCAAAACTCCAAGAACCAGCAAAGATTTGCCAGTGTCCATTAAATTAGCAATCGAATGAGAACCTAGTCCGACCGCCGCCGCAGTTAACTCAGCCTTGGAGCGAGCGGAGGCACCCAGCTGCGGCGAGCGCGCCCTCGGAGCGGGAGTGCCCGGGGGCAGGCAGAGCCGTGGCCTCCGCGCCCATTTTCTCCAGTGCCGCCCGCTAGGGTCGCGCCGGGGACACACCGAGCCCACCCCAGGACGCTGGGGCCATGCTGAAGCAAAATAAAAATCGGGCCGGAGAGAAAGCAGGGGTCGTTGGGGGGTGGGAAGGAGGGAGGAGAAGGTGGAAAAAAACTCGCCAGCTTCAAAGGTCGGCCCAGGCTGAGACGAGGTGAGCGCTCTTTGGTTTGCTGTCACCTCCTCTGGCCCCCCTGGCGCTGGAAATCAGATGCTTATCGCTGGCTCCCCGGCCAGGGCCAGCGCCGCCCGACCCTCCGCTCCCTCCTCTCAGCGCTGGGCCTACCCGCAGCCGAGTGAGCGGCGGCGGCGGCGAGACCTGCATGCGGGCCCGAGCCCGCTACGTGCCCAGGTGGGAGAACCCCCTCCCCAACCTGGCGCACGAACCCGGCCTTTCCTCGCCCACGCCAGGAGCGGAGACCTGCGGCTGGGTGGGAGGAGGGGGCGCTCGCAGCCCCCACTGCTCGCGGGAGCCAACCTTTCCGGGCTATCTGCCTGGTCTTGTCTCCCCCAACACTCCGTTTGTTTCCCTCCGCGCAGCCAGCGCCTTCTTTCCTGCCGCATTCCGAGGCCAGGGCTCCGAAGGCTCTCGCCAACGACTTTCCCGGGGACGAAATTCGTTAGAAACGTGGCTCTGAACGCTAGCCCCAAGAGCGGGCCGAATGCACGACCCGGTGTCTGGAGGTCAGCTAAGAGAAAAACACAACCTCACACCCGCTCGCCCGCCGCAGAGGATGAGCTCCGGTGGCCCTGACCCCGGAACCCCAGGATGAACCCTTCGGATCTTTAAATACAAGAGGGAGCCCCTCTCCCCAGGCCAGGCATCCGCTCCTCGAACAGCCTGGGCCTCCGAACCCCGGAGGGGCGGTTAAAGGGTTCCGACTAGAAGCAGCGACCGAATGCAGTTCGCACTTGGAAGCCCGAGTCCCCGCGCGGCGGAGCGCCAGTCCCGGGTCTGCAGCCGGCCCTGCGCCGGGCATTAATGAAGTGTGCCGAGTCTATTAAAGTGGTTTATTCGGAGCTAATTGAGCGTGTGCGAGTTAACTACTTGCATTAATGAGGACGGAGCGAGTTCCACGGGCTTGTGCCTGGAGGAGCCCAGCAGTAGCCCCAGAAAATCGTCCTTGACATCGAATCCCCAACGCAAGTGACAGGCGTCTGAACCCCAGGCGGGAGGATTGGCCAGCCCCGGCTACTTTTGTTGAATTTTCCCAGCGAACCAGCTCGAACGAATCCTTCAGCTAGGCGGCCATCCGGCAGCATTTAAACGCCCGTGGCGTCCTTAGCGATCTGATCCCCAGTCTTAATGAAATCACAGTCACTTCAAGGAGCCTCGGGTGGACCATGTTCCCACTGGTCTCTCTACCCCCCTCCTCCCCGCCAACCCTTCTCTTCCCCAGGAGGCTGTGGCCCTGGGAAACCAGCCTTGCACGTGGTTTCTCTTCTCCAGAGCCAGCGCGTAGCTCTCAGCCCGAGTGAAATTTGTTACCAAATTGTGGTAACAAAGAAACCCTCGGTAGCTACTTTACGCTCTTGAGAGCCGACCCCGCTACTGCCGGCACTGCTGAAAAGGTGCTGGGTGTGGGTTTTCATTCTGATCAGAGACATTTCTGGGGAGAAGTTAGCTCATCCTGCCACCCCTCATCTCTTCCCCTCTCGCCTCCTGGCTCCCACCTCTCCTGAAAGCTGGGTTTGGGGACAGTCCGAGGAGCAAACGCATCTTTCGCTCCCAAGCGCCAACCCTGGAGACACCCGCCGCTCCACGGTGCTTCCGCGCCGAGGCGCGCCGTCCCGAATGGGGAAGTGGCGCTCGCACCCACTGCGCGCACCGGGACCGCGGCGGGTTACACTCCGGGCCTTGATCACACAGAGCGACCACGCGATAGAAAACAACCAAAGCCAAAGCGCAAGTGCGAGGGCGACGTCAGGCACGCGGCCCTGCGCTCCCGGGTCGTACCTGAGCGCAACTCCGCCAAAGAAAAATTCGCAGGAAAGCGCGACCCGGGAGGGGCATGCACCTGTCCCCGGCGCGATCGGCGGCGGCAGTGGCCATCCATCCACTCTCTTCCTTCTTCGTCAGCTAAGGTCGGGCTGAGCCAGGCGTGTGTCTCAGGAAAGTTTGTGCCCGCTGAAGTTGCTTCCTTTTCTTAGAGGGGGCCCACAGGCTGACTTCCCAAGTCCGCGGGCATCTCGCCCCGGATTCTACGGAGTCTGGCCCCGCTGGGGGCGGTAGTGGAAGCCCGCCCTCTCATTCCCCGGAGGTCAGAGGCCAGGGACCCCGCGCGGGAAGTCCCTGAGCCAGCACCCCCAACCACCCTGGGCTGCAGCTCTCTCACTTTCACAAAGGTCCTGCAGCCTGCGTTTGGCAAGAGGAGTTTCCTTCTGGGATGTGGAGACAGAGGAGACACCCGCCGCGCTGTGACAGGGAGCCCGGGAGTCCTGCCCGCTTTCCCCTCTCCGTGCCGGGACACCCGGGGCTGCAGTTACCTTGTTTCACGGCGGTCCGGGGCTGAGCGCGCCTCTGGGGCTCCCGCTGCGGGGGACCCGGGGAGCCAGAGGCGCTGGATTCCACAGGCACCCCCGGACCTTTGCAGTCCTGTCCCCGCTCCGGCGGCGGGAACTCCGAGCCCCGGACACGCGGGAAGCGCTCAGCGCCCCCGCAGTCTAGCCTGCCGGGGATGGTGAGCCCGGTTCCCGGCTCCCCGGTTGGGTCTGAACCCGAGCAGCTGAGAACGTGCTGGGAAGAGACCGAGCTCAGACTCACTCATCCCTTAGCACCGAGCCGCCTACTTATTTTAATCCACCACCCTCCCTCCTCCTCCCTCCCTCCTCCCCTTGCCTCGGGATTCCACCCCTCCCTCCCCTGCCCCCCAACCTTTCCCTGCGCCTGCGCACTGAGAAACAAAGTTTTGCTGACCCGGGCAGCCGACTTTGGCAAATGCGCTCGCTTAGCCGGGGCCTCCCGGGACCTGCATTCCCAGTTCTAAAGTCCCATGAGACCCCTCCTGTGTCGTTAGGCCTGAGAGGGCACCCCTGTCGAGCCAGAAGAAACAGCCCGCAGCAGATGAGAGCATGGGTCTCCTCGCGCTTTGAGGTCTTACTCCTGTGCGCCTAGGACACAGCCTGCGCCCACAGCCTGTGCCCAGTGCATAAGAGGGGTCGCACGGGGACCCAGGCGCAGTAGCTTGGGCTCAGCACACTTCGGCCCCTGGCAGAGTTGCCTCTTCTCCTAGAATCCCTTCCCCGACTCCGAGGGTCCTGGCTGTGGCGCAACCCTTGGACATCCGAGAATGTTCGGCCCCAGAGCAGTAACCCAGACCCTGGGTTAGAGAGCTCGGTCGCCAGATCAGAGGCGAAGGGGAGGGGAAAGGAGGTAAAAAGAGTTATTTTCTTTCCTGGGACCCAGAACTTGCTGGGATTCAACCTTAATGAACAGCCGAGCCCTCTAATCACGCATGCATGTGTTTTGGAAGGGTGGATGGGAGTTTGGAAAGCGGCTCAGGCACGGCAGACAGACACGGCAAAGTTTGTCAGCTACGGGGGCTCCGAGTCCAAGGAGCTGGTGCAGGAGGAGTCTGGGATCCCAGAGGGGTCAGGGTCCTGGCTGCCAGATACTCTGTTTTCATTGCTTGTGCTTCAGGGCAAGTACCAGCACTGCCCACCCTCCTGAACGCTGGCTCAGTGGTGGGAGCTAAACTTCTGCTGACCCCAGCCCGGATCCCTCCCCACTACCTCCCCGGGGCACCCGGCCATGGGGTTTGGGAGAAGGTGCAGGTTCCCCAGGGGGGCTGGGTGGGTCCAGATTGACACACTGCTCTTCTGGAGTGCGTCACAGGGCTGCTGCTGAGTGAGGCTTCCTAGCCCTCAGGGCTGGATCCTGGCGTCCCGGGCCTGTCGCACGTAGTGCTGTGTCTCTGAAAGGGAGCGGACACCCTGTTGAGCTCAGGTCTGCAAGTTGTCTCTGACGTGTGTGGGGCATCACCCCCTGAGCTCGGAAGATGGCAGTGGACACGCCCTCCGGAGCATAGTGGGAGCAGACCCGTGTCTGATCGGCAGGACTTCAGGACAGAATGCATCCTCCCGCCCCTCGGTGACCTTTGGCTTGAGCAGGAGGAGGAAGAAGTATTTGCACCAAGAGCTTGCACTCACCCGCGGCCACAGGTGAACGCTGGAGTGAGGGACCCACGGAGGTTTGCAGCTGGAATCCCGGGAGCGGCCGGTAAGGGGCGACATCCTGGCCGAGGCAAGGCCCCTTGAGAGCAGAAGGGGGCTGAGATCACTCCCTTCCCTGAGACAGCAACGAAGCAAGTTCCAGAAGCAGGGAAGGGCCGGGACTCAGCAGGGCACTCCTAGACCGTGCTGGCTTCCATCTTGGGCGAGGGGATTTGCTTGCACTGGTCGCAGGCCCTCCCAGGAGACCAAGCTCTGGGCACCACCATCGGCAGTGGCGAAAGCGTCACAGGGAGGTCTCCACAGTAGGGCCCCAGCTGCCCAGGCAGGTGAGAAGTCCCCTATAGGAAGAGGACATCCGGCTGGGGTGGTGCCTTCTGGGGTGGACGAATCCCATCCCCTGCTCAATACTCCACACAGGACAACTGCGCTTCCTTCATCGTCCCACTCGCCTTTTTCTTCTGAGTCAGCACTGGTGGCCCACACACTCCAGGGTCAGCCAGAAGACTCCAAGTAGGGGTCCTTAAAGAGCCCTTGGAGACAGAGTCTTTAGGAACTCGAATGAAAAGACCGTGCCACCTGGTCACTTAATGTGGCTTTTGCCGGGTTATCTGGAAAGCTGATCCTGGTTCAGGCCAGATCCAGGAACTTAGCTCTTGTGGGGGAGGGTGGGGAAGCGAGGTTAGGGCTGGACCATCTTGGCCCAGCAGCTCAGGCTTTCCCTCCCAGAGGAGTCAGGACCAGGTGAGCCTGTTTCTGACACCTGGCTTCCACCTCCCTCCTCGTTGGTGCTCAGAGGTCTGGGATAACGGAATTCAAGATCTGTTAGTTGCTGAGGTGTTCTCCATCCCAATCCAAGCTCCCAAGGGAGTGACCCCCAAGTGGTGGTGGCCCCAGTGTCCTCTGGAGGCCATCCAGGTTCTGGTTCCTGGGGCGCAGAGGAAGTCCGGGACGCTGAGCACCTCTCAGCCCCACAGCGGGGAACACCCCCCCCCCCCCCGCCTATTTGAGATATTAATCGGGGCCTTAAACGGCAGGATTGAGGTCGCAACGCGCGCCCGGACTGCAGCGTGGATAGATTGAAGAGGACAGGACCCAGGACATGTTAAGGGCCAGGAGGGTCATTTTCAGTGAAATCGTATGCGTTTAGGACTCGCAAGGGCGTCAGGTTTTGGATTTGGTTAGCATCCTCAGCACCCGGGACCCAACTGCCCTACCTCGCCAGAACCCCATGAAGGTGGCGAAACTCCAGTCCGCCCGGCTCATCCCTGGGCATTCGGCGCACCCCGCCACCCGCATGGCTGCAGCCAGCGGCCAGGCCCCGCGCAAACTCCCTCGGGGTCTCTTTCTGGCACTCCCGCCCACCACCCACGGAGCGGAACCTGCAGCGCCCGGGGGATCTCAGAGCCGGCGGGCACTAGGTAGCCTTGGCCCAGGGTCCCCACAGTAGCGACCAGGCCTCCAGCTCCGGGTTCTGCCTCCCCACCCACCGTGCCCGGGTTCCGGCAGGGAGCGATCGCCCGGCGGGTGCGAGCCTCCGGGTCATCAGCCACCCTGCGCCCAGCCCAGAAGCCAGCCCTAGCCGCTGCCTTGTTCTGGGCACACGTGGGGTGCTGACAGCTTCTGCTGGTCTCCCCGCCCCAACCCCAGCCCCGCTACTGACTCCTGTTGGCTGGGAAGGAAAAGTGCCCCAGCCTGTCTCCGGAGTGAAAATTGAGCCGCTTCCAGAGAAGGAACTAGAATGTGGCTTACATTGCTTTGAGGTCCTGCAGATTAAAAATGAAATCCACCTCTCCCCACTTTGTAGCCACACGAAAATGACCTCATGTTTTAAAAATGGAATTTACCTAGCACTTGCGAGTTTTTTTTTTTTTCTTTCAGCGCAAACTTTCCTGTAACTACATTGTGGACCATTGGAGGCGGGGGCGGGGGTGGGGCGATTCTGCTCCTTCGACCTCCACCCCCTTGTGCATGTACAGAGGTTTCAAATGACCGGGAGATTTAGGTATCCCTCTGTAATCATTTAGATGATGGATTGTAATGGCTCAATAGTTCCTCTGGAACCATTACGATCAATCAGGTCAAAATCCAGCTTTGGGCGGGGGGGGGAGTTTTTAAGCACGAGACGTAGGGAACATGCCGTCCACACGCACTGGTGCAGATAACGCGCTCGGATGACGCCCGAGCAACCCCCGGGTCTTAGAATCCATCCCAGGCGAACGCAGGAGCCGGTGTTTATTGTGACGGCGAGAGACAAGTTACAGTATCAAAACTGAAAGGGAAAGTGAGCCGTTTTCTGCGAGCAGTTCCCGTTTCGTAAGTTTCTTCATGAGCACATCAGCATCTTGTAACTATTTGTCACCTTCATAAATGTAACCATGCACACATGCGTGCCTCTACCCGCGGCTTCTAAGAAGAATAGGTAGGAAGCACGAATACGCGCGTGGAATTGCGTGAACTCTGGGCACACACTCATCGGTAAAATAAAATGATCAAGGCTCATGCTGTGAGGAGCCCATGTAAAATGTGTGTAAAAGGCGTGGCGAGTTTTTTTTTCCTTTTCGTACAAATCGGAGTAGTCAGAATTATTGGCGGCACAAAACAGATTTGTGTTCTAAGATCGCTGAACTTTTCCTCTGCCCAAAGGTGAAAATAAATGTATTAGAAACGACACAGTGTCTAATCTAACTAAGGAAGATGAAGAAAAGTTATTTTAACTGGATCCTGCGTAGATGGGATGAAACCCTGCGGAGAAAGCCTTACCACACCCGCGGCGCTAGGTTCTTGAAGGGCTACATGGGCGGCGGGCGGCGCTGCGCTGGAAAAATGAGCGTTTGCGTAATTAAACATTTCCAGACACTGGAGGGTTATTATCTGCAGAGCGATTTCCGGCGAGAGGGCTCGGGCAAGCCTGGCTGAGCTGATCGATGGAGAGATCAGAGGGCGCAATCCTAAAGACAACGCGCCACCTGCTGGCGAACAAGGGACATCTGCTGTAGCTCCTTTCTCGGAATTTCAAATCCAGTTACCCCTGTTGACTCTTACCTGAGTGGTTAAAAAATACATAGCCTTTCTTTTCTAAACTACACAATTTGCCTTTACTCGTGTAAAACTATGCACACTCTTGCCCTTCCAAAGAGTAAACGAAAGAGGAATTCCCTTTTGCCAACGGGGGTTTTTGTTTTCCCTGCTCCAGTTCAGATGGGTGAGTTTGGTTTTTATCCTTTTTTAAATCTGGTATCCTTAGCAACGATCTACCACCCTCAGTTCCGGTCCTCGGAATAATGCTGAGCCAGGATCTAATGTGAGACTTTTCTGCGCTCTGAGTTGGGTTGGAGCTTCCTTCCCCGGTACTCGGTACTCGGTACTCCCAGCCCTGAGCACTGCCGGCGACCCGTGGATTCTCACCGGGCTTTCTGAAGGCCCATAGGACCGGAGGGAGTGTCCATCTGTGAATGGGTTTCCCTGAAACATACGGTGCTTCATACCCACTCCTGCTCCCAGGCCCTTGGATTCCAGGGGTTTCGCTGCTTTTCTTCCTCTCATTCCCCCACTGCACATTTTAACTGGACCCTCTCCTCTCCCTGGCATCAAAATTGCATCTTTTTAAATGTATTAATTTTTCAATGGAGATGTAATTGACATATAACACTGTGTGAGGTGTACAATGTGTTGGTTTGATGCACTTATATATTGCAATAACATTACGGCCACAGCATTAGCTAACCCTTCTATTATTTCATTTAATTCTTTTCATTTGTGGTGAGAATGTTTAAGATTTCGTCTCTGAGCAGCTTTGAAGTTCCTGGCTCAGTACTGCTGACTCTATTCACCATGCTGTGCATTAAATCTCCAGGATTTATCGACTTATCACTCATATGAAGTTTGTTCCCTTAATGAACGTCTCCCTGTTTCCTCCTCCCACCCGCACACACACACACTCCTGGCCCCTGGCCCCTTTCTAATATTTGTTTTCATGGGGTAGGCGATGTTGCATTTCCGATTCTGCCTTTTCCTTGTTATCAAAGCTCCAGATTTCTGGAGAGGAACCAGAAAGGAGAAGTCCTAAGAATACACCTGTTAACAGACCCTTTGGTCTGTCTCCACCTACAGGAGGGAACAGGGTGTCGTCGGAGATCCTCCCGAGCTTCAGCTGCGTCTCTGTCCACCTTCCTGACCACACCCCCTGCAGGTACACTGGAAAACGCAGAGCTGCAAACTCGAGATTTCTAGTAAGGAAGAAAGCAAGAGGCTGAGATTGCTTCCAGCCTCACAGCATCAACCAAGTTCCCGGGCAAAGGGTCCTTTGGTGCCCTCGGGCATTCCAAGACCGATGGTTAGCCCTCACACCACTCCATGGAGCAAAGGCTTGAGACACACACAAAAAAGACAAGCAAGGGACTGACCAAGGGAAAGATAGACTCCCTGCCTCTGCTCCAGGTCATTAGGGGAAGCTTGGCCCACCTGCCGCCCATCACCCTCTTTACTCCAGTGAGGGGTGGGCTCTGCCAGTGTCTCATGCTGAGCTTGCAGTGAAGGTGCGAAGGGAAGGGACACGACTTAGACACTCCTAAGGACTACTAAGGCCACCAACCCTCCCTAAGTGGTGTGAAGCCGAGGGTGCCTCACCTGGATGCACGAATAATGATACTGACTAGGTGGGAGGGGGTCAGGGGCTACTGCAGTGGGGGCCTTCCTGAGTTCAGACCATCACACTGGAGAAGTGCTGGGTCCCTGAGGTGGTGGCCCAACGGGGAGAGAAGAGACGGCCCCTGGGAACTTGCCCAGCATCCTGGGGCAGCTCTACTGTAGGGTGTTCCTGCACCAGATGCAACTGAAGGTGGAACACAGGCTTTGGGGAGATACGGGGTGGTGTGGGAGATCGGAATTAAGAATGTTCTATTACCTCTGACCCTCGGGGAAGCCCAGAGTGACCCGCCAGCTGGGAGAGAACCACCCCTGATTCTGGAACACCCCTCCCTTCTCTGATTTCTGTGACGCGTCACCCAGGAAGAGCAGGAGTAGGGTTGGTGGATCTGAGCCACATCACAGCACAGCGGAGCACACGCACAGAGCAGGGGGCCACGCGCTGGTCTCGGCCACCTGCAGGGCCAGGCTCCGCCTCCACCGTCTCCACCGCGTTGGTGTGGTCCCTGAGAATGCCAGCGCCCACCCTGGCTCCCTTCATTCCCGGGGGACTCCAGGCAAATCCATTTGCTGACCATGCCCCCAGGCCCTGCTTTCTCTGAACAGCATTCTCGGAAACACTTCGAGCAAATCCAAAGTACAGAACAAGGGAAATTATTAGCATGTGATTTTTCACTTCACAATGACTGCTGGCTGGGTTCTTGCTGTATATCCAGGTATTTGTTTGCAGACCACACGTCCTCAGTAAGGAAATGGAGGCAGGACTTAAAACGAAAGCATTGTCGATGTATTCCAGATAAAGAATTTCTGGAATTGTGATTTGGTTTGTCCAAAAAAAAAGTAGTCTGTTCAAAGGTTTCGGAAGATTTATCTAAAAAAGGATATAAGCACAGATTGGAGTGGGGCTTGTTCCTTCTGAGTTTTCCGAGAGGATCGCCAGGAGGGAGCTGCAAACAGCCACCAGGCCCACATGCATGGGAGACACTGGCCTCTCTATGCCCCGTCCTGTGCTGGCCACAGAGGGACCGGAAGCTGGGAGGGCCGCAGCAGGAGGCCCGGCACCCGGCACCTCGGTCTCAGCCAGCCTGGTTCCGGGGCCACCCGTGAGGAAAGCAAAGGAAGGACCCAGCGGACAGAGCTGGCCGGTCAGCCAGGTCCTGCTGGGGCGGTAGCTGGCAGTTCACGTGCTGACCGTTCAAAAGGGTTCTTTTCCAAAGCCCCGTGCCACAGAGTCCCTCTGCGTCCCTCCGTTTCATTGTGTGAGTGCTACCAGTTTGAGTGGGCTGTCATCTGCATGCGTGAGGTAACACACCACAGTGTCCGTGTTGATTTTCTCAAGTCAGTCAGGCGCATGCGGGGCCCCCGATCTGATGGGAAGGACCTGTGATCTCAATCACTAACACCAGCACCGGAGTGACGCTGGTGACGAAGGAGCCAAGTCCGCTGAGCAAACATGGCTCTGTTGTGGGGTGCTTCCAGGAGGAGGCATCACTCCTGTCCTATTAAAACAGAGCAGCGGGGCCCAGGGCCCTTCCCAAGGCCAGACCGAAGCTCACGAGGGCAACCCTGGAAGCGAGCAGAGGAAGCCTCAGAGGGCTGAGCTGCACATGGGGCCCCCCGGGGCCCTCCCCTCTCCTGAGTCGTGGGCCCTGCACACCTGTGTGATGTCCCTGAATTCTCACAGCCAGCTGAACAGGTGGGTGCAATGATACTTCTCACCTTCTGTCTAAAGGGATTTGGCTTCGAAATGCCATATAACTTGTCCCAAAGTCACACAGCTGGGTAAGTCTGGGGCCAGCACTTAAATCCAGGGGTATCTGATCCCAAAGCTCCAGTTCTTAACAAACCCACCCTTGGTACTCTAAGTGCGGTCTTCCGGCCACATCGGCATCACGGGGGAGTTGTTAGACGTGCAGAAGCTCAGGCCCTGCCTCGGACCTACTGACTCCGAAGGAAAACCAGCTCGTTCCAGCCAGACCTGCCCACAGATGTGTGCAGGTGAGTGTCTGCAACACACGCCCACGGAGCCCCAGGCCCGGGCCCCAGCCCGCCCTGCTCGGGCCCTCTGCTGGGCGGGCTCGCAGCATTTCATCTCAGCTCCTGGAACAGAGACGCAAGCGGTTGGATATACAACAGCCAATGGAAGGCCCACAGATTAAAGTTTGAAAAAACTGTAACACCGTACCACAGGTGGCTGATGGGCCCGCAAACCCTGCTTTGGCCCCAGAGCGGGCGCTCTGGGCTGGCCGGCAAACTGGCTCTGGCCTCTCCGTGTGGCCACTTTCCTCTCTGGGCTCCAGAGGGTAGAGTGCTTGCACAGGGAGTCCGCTGACAAGGGCGAGCTGGACACAGCTTCTCCGTAAGGAAAGTAGGCTTCCAAGCTCATTCTAAAGATGGGGAGGTAAGGGGTGTCTCGAAGTCTGATGGTGCTTTGGGAGTCGTAGTGTCTGCCTGTCCCTCCCACTTTCTAGTTGGAGAGAAAATCAGAGGAGATTCATAGAGCCCTCTCTGGAGACGCATGACCTTATGCACTAACCCACATTATTGATGATATTGGCACATTGATAAGGCGCTGTTCATGTCTCCTTTTAACAGAGGTAACATTTTTTAATTCAAAAGGCACTCATAATTAGTGATTGCATGCTAAAATTATGCAAAAGATGGATCTCTCACAAATCAGTTTTTTTTTAAAGATTTTATTTACTTATTTTTAGAGAAGGGAAGGGAGAGAGAAAGAGAGGGAGAGACACATCAATGTGTGGTTGCCTCTCACACCCCCCCTACCAGGGACCTGGCCTGCAACCCAGGCACGTGCCCTGAAACCCAGGCATGTGCCCTGACAGGGAATCGAACCAGTGACCCTTCCGTTTTCAGGCTGGCGCTCAATCCACTGAGCCACACGAGCCAGGGCAAATCACAAAGTCCTTAACTATGCACCCTTATTCAATCACGCCAATCCCTGCCAAAGTCAGTGTCACTATCATAGCCTCCTCACCAATGAAAAGGAACCCAGTTTCAGCAAGTACACTTCATCTTCTCTTCAATTGCCCTCTTGCAAATCAAATGCAGGGGACGTGTCAGTCAGCCGTGCCAGTGGCCGCACCCAGCTCTGCTGCAGTGTCAGCACGGGGACTCCGGGGCCCCTGCAGTGGTGGCAGTATTGTCTTCCTCACTAGGGGTCTCCCCCTGCCGGAGCCCAGGGTGTCCAGCCTGGCCTGGTTCGACTCTGCCCCTCAGTCTGAGGCTGGAGGGGTTGCAAGGATCACCACATCCAGGGAGACGTGCCTTTTAAGAGCAGGGTCTGGAAAGAATCATGTCTAACCTAGGAGATCGGTGTACAAATGGCGGGATTGCCTCTATTCCAAAAAGCACAAAGACTAAACTCTGGGAGGAACCTTAAACATATCATCTCTGACACCTCCATTTCACAGACGAGAAACCTGAACCCTGAAATGTGCCGTTCCCCCAGCACCCTGCCTGCAGCTCGGCGCTGGGTTCCCTGACATCTGGCCCGTGCTCATTACGTTTTGCTCCCCGCTCCCCGTTTTTGTCAGTTAGGTCGTAAAAGGAGGGGTCTCCAGGAGGGCCTCCCTTTGTTCTACATCTTCAGAGGACAAAGCCTCTATGGGGCTGTGATGCTCTGGGAGAGAGGCCCTCCACAAACCCCCATGGGCTCGCCTCGGTGCCCAGATGCACGGATGCTTCGGGCCTGGGGTTTGGATGATGGCGGCTCCGCGTAGCAGCTTTGTGAAAACATTAAATGTCATTACTTATTTCTTCATGTCCAAAATGTATACTTCAACATTTTTCCTCTCTAGACAAGTGTCACTTTTACTGCAATCTTCAGGCCAGATGTTCCCGGTCTAAGTGGTAACAGCTGCCACGCTGGCAGGAGTGTGGCTCCAGCCAAGTCACTTTCCAAAAGAGCCCGAGCGCCGTCTCCGCAGCAAAAACACTGGCACGACAGAAGAAACCCATACCTGGCCCTCCCTGGCTGCTCGGGGAAACCACGGTGAAGGCTGGAACAGGGGCGTTTGGGCGGGCGCGATGCCAAACCGCCGTGGCATTTCCCCTCCTCGGTGACGGGCTGGGGTCCCCGGGCAGGGGAGCCAGTGCTGCCTCCTGCCTGTTGGGCTCCCTTTCAAAGCGGCGTTTGTAGTGCCATCGCCCATTACCCGCATCCCCGTGCTTCTCGGGGCCCCGTCGCTCTCCTTGCTTCCTGTCACCCTTGCCACAGCCTTCTATGATCTCCAGTTGACGTTCTATTGTTTTTGAGTCTTGCTCAAGTTGCAGCCGCCTGGTAGCATTTATCTCCTCCGTTCCCTTGGGTCTTGGTGAATTCCTTAATAAGGTCCCATCTCAGCGTTTCCAGAAACTACAGGCATAATTTGCTTCTATCTCCAGCGAAGACTGGAGACTCGATTCAGCCAAAAAAATAACTCTCGCCTTTGCAGTTTTTGGCTCCTCGGATGCAGAGCCTGTTGCCCGGGAGAGTCACCCTGTCCGAGGAGGGTTGAAGCTGTGAGATGCACGAACACGCGGATGGACACGCCGCCGACGCAGGCTTCGGGGCACAACACGGTGACACGGCGTGGCTGAGGGCGGCTGCAGCAGGGCGCTTCCTCCGAAAGGGGGCGAGCTCCTTCAGGGCTCTGGCTCCGCCTGGTGGGAGGGAGGCCAGCACTGGGCAGGAGTGAATCACCCCGGCGTTGCTGGAATCTGGCTAGACGTGAACTCGAAGAATGGAAGACTTCCTGGGCCTGAGCGTTCAAGCGGCCAGCGGTGGCAGAGGTCCTTTGGCCCAGGGCCTCCGGGAGTGGTCTGGCTATGGGACAGCAGCCAGGACCCTGGGTCTCAGCCCTGTGAAGAAGCAGCTTCCACATAAAAGACCAAGACTTGGTGGAAAGGGCCGGGCTTTTGGATCACGCGGAACTGGTTCTATCCTGACCTTGGGCCCCTCACTTGCTCCTGGGTCTCGGGCCAACGGCTCCACCCCGGAGGACTCAGTGTTCTCCTCTGCACACTGGGATGCCCGCCTGTGCTAAGGAACGGATGGTTGTGATGAACGAGCCAACACTGGTGAGGCTCCTGACACGAAGGGAATAGTGAGGATCGTCCTTTCTTTCTTCTGCGGGGACCAGAGATTGATTGATTTCACCACTCCTTGAGCTGAGTGGTCTTCTAGGAAGACCCCTCCCCCAGGTCAGGCCGATTTCCAAACTGACGCTGCAAGGCAGCCAGACCGTGCCCTCAGGACACCAGTGTCTCTCCGTCTTTCTGCCAGACGGCGAGTAACGGGCCTAAGGAGGAGCCCACAAGGCAGCTGGCCCTTCGCTCAGCATCACCAGGCAGTTCCGGGACCTGTCGCCCTCCCAGAACCAACTGCCCAGGTTCGCGTCCTGGGAAGGCCTGAGAGGGCCCTGCTCCGTGGGTTTCCACCTCAGGGCTCCTGAGGCTCCCAGAAGCCAGAAGGGAAGTGATCCCTCCGCAGAGGGCTGAGCCTCAGCCCCGCAGGATCCCTCCTCTGCACTTCTGGGTCCTGATCGCTGGCCTTTGCCCTTGGTTCCCGCCCCTGTTCTGCGAGGGCCACGCCCCCACTGCACTTCCCGCCTGACTCAGGGGCCACGCCTCCCGGTCTGCCTCTGACTCACACTGCTTTCCCTGGCATCTTGTCATGTTCAGCCCTTGTCCCAAACGAAATTGTCTTGGTCCCCACAAAAAAAAAAAAATATGGTGAGGTCACTTTAGATACAGTTGTCCTTTTTAATAGGCCACAGGGGATGGGCTTCAAACACCTGTATGTCTGAGGCTCTTTGCCACAGATTTTTGGCATTTCTCTCTGGTCCAGTGTCACGTTTGTATTCTCTACTTCGGAACAGGGTGTTCCCATCCACTGTTTGCACACAGTTAGTACTGGGCTACAGAAGCATCGCCCACCCCGTCTCTGCCGTGTCAGTCTACATCTAAGCCCAGGAGGGGCCGTCTCCATGCTCCCTTTCCAGCCGGATCTACCAGGGAAGTGGTGTCTCCCAGGTCCAGGGCTCCATACACAGACGCCTTACCTTCTTTGTTGTTTAATCTTTTAAAACACGGTGTCACTTCCTACGCAGTCCTACAATGACGAAAGTCAATGCTAACTCCAAGTCTTTGATTAAGGTCTTCTCCTTCTGAAATGGCATTCTCCCTCTTTCCCACCTGCTCGCTGATTATCTTTTCTTCTGCCCAGGTCTCACCCACCCATTTGGTGTGATTCCCTAACTGACTTTGGCACTGAACCACTTCTCATTGGGCTTGGTATCTTTTTTTTAAGATTTTTATTTATTTATTTTTAGAGAGAGAAGGGAGGGAGGGAGAGAGGGGGGGGAGAGAGAGAAATATCAATGTGCGGTTGCTGGGGGTCATGGACTGCAACCCAGGCATGTTCCTGACTGGGAATCGAACCTGCGACACTTTGGTTCGCAGCCCTCACTCAATCCATTGAGCTACGCCAGCCAGGGCAGCTTGGTATCTTTTGTCATGGGGTCTCATATTACCATAACTTGAAATGCTTCTTTAACTTGTCAGCTTGACCACTTGGTACGTTCCTTGATGACACTGTCTGTACTGCATTCCTGAATCCCCCACAGCACTTACTAATCTTTTATTGCCTTAGTAACATCACGTGTCTTCTATGTAGCCCCTTCACGTCCATCTCTGTCTTCTGCCCCCCTGCACCAGGTACGTCAATACCGTTGTTCACGTTTTCTCCTCTGCTTGGAGCTCTCCTCCCCCTTCCGCCGAACCATTCCCCCAGACCCATCTGGTGGAAGCTTCCCCTGGTCCTCCAGGCTGAGCTGAGCACCCTCCCTCACCACCGCCTTCAGGGGCTGTCCCAGCCCTTACCACTGACCGCACTTCCCACGTTGCGCTGAAATCGCCTCTTCTGCGTCCGTGTCTTCTGCCGGACTTCTCCATGCGCTCCGAGGATAAATGATGTGTCTTGTGCAGCCTCTACGCTCACAGGATGTAACACAATGCCTGTCCACACAGGAGGCACTTGATAAATGGGTGTTGACCTAAACTTAATACATTTCTGCTGAATGATGGAATGACATCGAGGCAGCAAATCCATGCGCTGCCATTTTTCTCCCCTGGACACATATTTATCTCCTTCTTCCCCTGCCAAAAGCCCAACGATTGTTTCACTATGTTGGAAAATCTTTCTGTCAGGTCTCTGACACACAAAACACATGTAATCATTCCATTATGAGGCCTGGCACACAGTTTAAGCTGAGTGTGCAGATTTATTAGATCTTGTACCAGGAAACCAGCGAGGCAGAGCGTTTAGGGGGATTTCCAGAGGGGATGTAAAATGTTCACAAGCCCTTGTATCTCCAGGCAATTCCAGGCTCCTGTGAGGAGCTCAGCTGTCCCTGCCGAGTGCGTTTCTCCATCTTCCTTTGAGACACGCACGCAGGCTACTGCTGGGGACTGATGTGTAGAAAAAAGCAAAGGCCAAGGGCAATGAGCAGCCTGCCCTTTAAGCACCGTCATAGCCTCACTTAGTGACTAGAATGCCCTGCGCTGTTGGCTTAGAGTTTCCATGCAAAGCCAAGCTGCACACAGTTTAGACATCTGGTCGCTTGAAAGAGCACTTTGCCCACTGGCTGGCTGGCTGTGCCGATCTCTGGTTGTTGTGAGTTCCCCTTCCTGGAAAGGAAAGGTATTGAGTGCTAAGGATACAAGTGCCCGGTGGGTGTTCTAACATTCCCCACGCGTGTGCTGCCTCCGCTGCCCCAGGAATGTGTGCCATCCAAAGCCTCTCCACTTTCTGAAGCTCAGCTGAAATCTCGCCTCCTTTAAAGAGTTTCATTACCATTTTGGCCTCTTGGGCTCTCTCCTAAGTCTCTCAAGATGAATGGTTTGCAGTACAGCCCTTTACTGCATCGTCTTAAAAGGACAGTTTAGTGCAAAGAGCCCTGCACTGGGATTTATAAGGCTCACGGACCAGTTCAAGGTCCCTCTGTGATGCTGGTTAAATTACTTCACATCTGTGGGTTTTTCTCCACTCTCTCCTCCTCCTCCTCCTTCTTCTCTCCTCCTCCTCCCTGTCTTGCTCCTTCCTCATCTACCATACCAGATGAAACACTGTAGCCACACTGCCAGTTTTGTGGGGCAGAGTCTAATAGCCTGCATGTGAAAACGCCAAAAACTGTAGAGTGTATGGGAGTGCTATCTAGTGATCAGGGAGGAAGGCTTGTCGATATTTTTATTTCATAGACCTTGGTGGCCTTCAGGAAGTAGGTGGCAGCAGGAGGCAGAGGCTGTTTTCAAAAAGCCCAACCAATCTGGAAAGAATGACTTCCAGTGATGGAGGTCAAGTTTGAACTGAATGAGTCATCACAGCCAAAGCATTCAATAAAAGGGCCGGAAACCCAAGGATAGCCCAATAGCAGGGTGGCTAACACCTGGAAAAAGCAGAGAACTGCTGATCCTTTCATTTGTCTGAGCATCACCGAGTTTGGATAGTGTGGGAGGCACCGGCGATGCAATGGTGAAGAAGGAACAGCCCCCATCCTTCCTGGAGTTTCTAATCGGCTGGAGGAGACAGGTGAGCACACGGGCATGGCGGTGCAGAGTGGCAGGTATCACAAAAGAGGGGAGCACAGGGTGCCAGTGGAGGACGCAGGGGTGGGGCACCTACTGGGTCTTGGGAGTTCAGGGAGGGTCTTCCTGGAAAAGGGGACATCCGGTTCAGGGATGCCGACTCAGGGATGCCGACTGCAAGTGTGGGATAAGTCAGAAAAAGCCGGGAAGCAGGCATCTGAGGCCTCAGTTCATTGGACGTTGCCCAGGAAGAACTTGACCACGAAACGGACAAAGCTGGAGCTTCAGCTCCCCTTGCTTGTCCAGACCCTCCCCAGACCCCAGCTGAAGCCTAGCAATGTACACTATCGTCCTGCAGTTTGGGCATTTTTAAGGAGACATTTAACTGAGATCAGTTGAAACGACTGTCTCTTGCCACCTTGACTTCCCATCAGTCCCACTTCCCTGGAGGGATGGGTTCCAGGAAGACGCACCTTGCAGGAAGGCCAGGCAGTGGGACACCACTGGGGAAGTTGGGGACCCGGGGCCTATTGGAGTGTATGTGTTTGTTCTCACAAAAAGAGTGGCCTGGATGGCACTAGAAGCTAGTCTATGGGAAGTGCTTCCAAATCTTACTCACCCTTTCATTAGACACTTGACAGAGGTTTCCCTACGTCTTAAAAATTTACAGTATTACCAATAGCAGTTGTAAAACTGAAATAAAGTCAAATAAACTGTAAATGGTAAAAACATGCATTTTGACCAATCACACCAGAGGAAAGATTCTCTTTTTATTCTCTCTATACCAACATTTTTCTTATAGGAAAAGGTCACCAAAGAGTATGTAGCCAAAAATTAGGAGCAATCTGTTGTGGAGGTATAGAAGGCAAATAATTATTAAAAATATTAAGTTAGCCCTGGCTGGTGTAGCTCAGTGGATTGAGCATGGGCTGCAAACCAAAGTGTCACAGGTTTGATTCCCAGTCAGGGTACATGCCTGGGTTGCAGGCCATGACCCCCAGCAACTGCACATTGATGTTTCTCTCTCTCTCTCTCTTTCTCCCTCCCTTCCCTCTCTAAAAATAAATAAGTAAAATCTTTAAAAAAATATTAAGTTAATTTCCTGGATTTCATGACATGTGCAATATTTTCCAACTCTTAAAAATACATAATTTTTGTGATTTTCTCATTCCAATGAAATATTCAACTTCCATACCTAATTTTGATTTCGCAATTCTGAACCTTTTTCTTTTAAAGGGCTCTTCAATTTAGATAAGCCTCAGGATTTCCCAAACCCAGATTTATCCTGGTAGACCAAGTGAGTTCTTTGAGTTGTTGATACTCATCTCCCTTGTAACTGACAGTTCCTCCATAAATGGCCTCACTTCTTGGTTATTGTGTTAAACCAGTGCCTGAGGCATGTGTCTCCTTGGGGCTGTGCACCTGGGGCTTGGAGCCACTGGCTGCCTGACCCAGGAGCTGAGCCCACCAGAGACCCTTGAGGGGCTGATGAACCCAGAGTCTCCAGGAAGGATGCCGTCCACTGGAGGGGCTGTCGTCGAAGATGACAAAAGCCTAGGTAGGGTGCCAGCGTGGGTGGCCTGGAGAACCGGGTCGGGCGTGCACTTCCCGGACACCATCCCTCAGGGAAGTGCCGGGCATGTGACGTGGGCTGGGGAAAATCAGGACAGAATGGGACAGCATGAGACCGCCCTCAGTGGGGCCTCAGGAGGAGGAGCAATGCTCGCCAGAGTCAGGCAGAGGACCCCTTTGAAGGGACTCAAACCACCTCCAGAGGTGGAGAAATGAGCTCCAAGCGGCATCTGTGAGAATGTGGACCATAATGGACACCAGCCTGTAGGCTCACAGCAGGGGGAATGGTCAGTCCCATCCTCTAGGCAATGACCTTTGGCAACTCAAGTCAGCAACAGCTCAGAACAAGTGAAAGAGCCGCCAGACAAAGCTGGGAAGTCTCAATCCACACTGGGATTGGCTGGCTATTTTCAATGGGATAGACTCTTCTGTGTCTCTAATTCTTCCTTTTTGGGCAAATGCCTAAAATGCACTTTGGACATCAGTAAACTAAAAGTAAGGTCCTTGTATTAGGGTTCTCCAGGACTATCTGTCTATCTGTCTATATCTTTCTATCTATATCCATATCTATCTATCTATCTATCTATCTATCAGTCATGGGAGTTGCTGAGAAGTCCCAAGGTCTGCAGTTGGTGAGTCAGAAAACCAGGAGAGCTGATGGCGCAATTACAGTCTCAGTCCAAATTCCTAAAAACCAGGAGCACAGACAGTGTCATTTCCAGTCTGAAACCTGGCTAGCTGGAGACTCAGGAAAAGCAGATGTTTCAGCTTGACTTGAAGACAGGGAAAGACGGATGCCCCGGCTCAAAGAGCCAGGCAGGAGGAGTTCCCTACTCAGCCTTTAGGTCCAGCCAGCCCTCGACTGATCAGGTGAGGCCCACCCACACCAAGGAGGGCAACCTGCTTTACTCAGTTTACTGATTCCAATGTTGATCTCATCTAGAAACATCCTTGGAGACACATACAGAGCAGTATTTGACCAAATGTCTGGGGACCCCGGGCACAATCAGGTTGACACATAAAATGAACTATTACAACCCCCCACCTCCTGTATTTCGTCTCCTGTAAAGTGTTCATAAGCGGAAGAAAATGAGGACCATTGCAGAACTGATGGGTTAGGGCATGGAGAAAGAGAAGTTATCCCACCTCTCCCTTCTGCAGGAATAATATTAGTCAGTGTAAATAATGTGGAGATTGGATAGGACCAGAGGTTATTTCTGGGGATGTTTTGTATTCTAAATATGAGTAATTCCTTGAAGTCTTACTGTTTCTTGATTGATTCTTATTTTCCCAAATAGACTGGAGGTTCTCTGAGGGCAGGAAGCCCCCCCCTTCTTCCCAGACGCACACCACTCCCCCAAGGCTGAGTGCACTGAACGCTGCCTAATTCACAGACAAAGCCGCTGGGTCTCAGGTGGCATTGTTACCTGAGACACTTAGTGATGTTTTTAATGGGGAATAGCGTCCCTCTTCAGAATAATTTAGAACTCTATAAAGAGTGTACAAAATAGGTGAAGATCCTAAAGCAGCTGGTTTCTACAATAAGGAGTAAAATTAAACAAATCTACAAACCTGTCCAAAAAATCATTCTTTGTTTAAGTGGGGACTGAGACTCATCACCAGGATTCACTCCGAATGGTGTTTTCTAAGCCTGGATCCCTCCACCAAGAGCAGAAATTCAACAAACGCCCAAGAAATTTAAGTTCATAATGTGCGGAATAAATACTAACTACTTTAACAAAGGAAGAAGCACTAACTAAAATATGTAATTATACTCAATTACATAAACTAAACAAACCTAAATTTATGGTTTTTTTCCACCAAAGTAAACCTATATAAATGCATGAAACATATGCCATTTATTTTTTTTCTTTTGTATTCTTCCAGTCCATGAACACGGTATATGCTTCCACTAATTTGTGTCTTCCTTAATTTCTTTCTCCAGTGTTCTGAAAATATATGCCATTTACAAAATACCATGCGCATATGTCTTTTAAAAATTTTATCTTATTTTTTGATGTGGCTATATTTTCAAGTCCCCGTTTATAACAAGGAAATTGAGGTGAGACTCCTATTCCATTTCTTCTAGATACTACAAATTTTTAAAAAATCAAAGCCACTCTCCAGGTAACTCTGCTCTATATTTATCAGAAAAAAAATGGGGGGGGGGGGACAGAAAGTAAGTTGAGGGCCACAGCATGGAAAACGTTACCGATTTGAATCCTTATGTTTGTGTTCAAAAAAAGAAAATCAAAGACTTTGGATTCCGTGCGGAGCCTGAGCGTCAGAGTAGCTAAGTGCCTCCAAGATCACATCTGGGCACTTAAATTTTAAGAGCACGGAACGGAGTTATGTGGAAATTCTTTTCCGTGGAATAATAGATACGTGGTTTCCAAGGAGCGATCTCCGTCCAGCGCAGGTAGAACCTCCTTGGAACTCGGAATGATGGGCTTCCCACATGTTCTGACTCCCTCCCGGGGGCTTGCTGCTCGCGTCTGCGCGGTGACACTGGGGTCCACACGCTGCCTGGGGGAAACGGGACTCCGGTCCCACATGGCCAAGGTCAGGAAGCGTGCCTCTGTTTGGACTCTGCTCCTTGCCCATGCGCCCTGTGGGCTCTTCTGCATCGCTGATCTGATGCTCCGCGGGGTGCCCTCTCTTCGAGGAGAACTGACTGCAGTGCGACCCTGTCCCTGCCGGTGCTGGTCTGTCTGCTCTCATGAACTCTGAGAAACTCAGCCGCAGCTCCTCCGCTGCAGGGTCCTAGCCCCTCCTGACGGTACGGTGCCACTTGTACGTGGGAACCTGGCATGCGCGTTTGTAAGAAAAAGCTGAATTTTAGGCCTTGCTAGTGTCCAGATTTTTCCTGCATAAGGGCATGGATACTGCCCTGGAGCAGCCTGAAATGACCCAAGGACACTTTCCCAGGCCACCTCCTCATGTGACCAAGTCTGGGGGCACAGAAAAACAAAGAGGAGGAAAGCGAAGAACCATCCATAGAATTTAAGTTCCCTTCTCGTTGCTCGGCTCCAGAGAGCTTTAGTAAGTGAAAATTCCCAGGACACCAAGCTCTGACAGGACCCTTGAGATTGTATTGAGCCCCTGACTGTATAGTTTAGAATACTGGGACCAAGAGAGAGAAATTTTCTAAAGGTAGAATGCCAGAGACTGGCTGAGCAGGCACTGGAATCCTGGTCGGGGCGACGCCCTGCCCAGTGTTCTCTCTGCTATTCAAGGCTGTGCCCTGAAAGAGTTGCTGTTACCTTAAGAACATCATCAGCCCTGGCTGGCGTAGCTCAGTGGATTGAGCGCGGGCTGTGAACCAAAGTGTCACAGGTTTGATTCCCAGTCAGGGCACATGCCTGGGTTGCAGGCCACGGCCCCCAGCAACTGCACATTGATGTTTCTCTCTCTCTCTCTTTCTCCTTCCCTTCCCTTTCTAAAAATAAATAAATAAAATCTTAAAAAAAAAAAAGAACATCATCAAGCCAACTTTGAACACTCACATTCTTTTTGTTTGTGTGTTTGTCTATTTTTAGAGAGGGGAAGGGAAGAAGAAAGAGAGGGAGAGACGCATACATGTGTGGCTGCCTCTCACATGCTCCCTACTGGGGACCTGGCCTGCAACCTAGGCATGTGCCCTAGACTGGGAATCGAACCTGTAACCCTTTGGTTCACAGGCTGGCACTTAATCCGCTAAGCACACCAACCAGGGCTGAACACTCACATTCTTAATGAGCATGGCACTGGCTAAAATGTCACTTTGTTCAGGGGCTTAAGTACTGTTTGGGGGTCTCTCCACCAGGTGATTTGCTCAAGTGCAAGTTCTCTCTTCGAACAGACGGAGGGATGGGCGGCTGATGCCCAGGCCGGTGGACAAACACCTAGAGGTACTGCTCACGTCAAATCACAGAAGGCAGGAGCCTCCAGCTTATTTAGCACCTCCCCCCTTTTACAATGACCACATTTGCATTTCTAACACGCGAAATGGTTAACTGTGTAGAAGGAGAGTCAGAGACGGTACCTAATCCCAGCTTGGTGCAATTACTTTAACATGAATTTAAAATAAAATTAAAGTTAACAGTTTAAACTGATGTTTGAGGGGTTTTAAAAGATTTAGTTTCCTTTGGAACCACTGTGTTATTTGATCTAGTACAATCTTTTTTGAGCCCCACGCATAACATCTTTACCCAAGGACCGTCACGACTAGATTATGCCCATAGGTTGAGTTACAAATGTCTAAAAATCTTAAAATTATTAAGCTCCGATTAGAGTGTTCAAAGGCCATGCTGTTATTTTAGTCTCCTGCCATATCCTCCATTTACTATAAACTTGTTATACTGGCATTCAAATAAAATGTCATAAAGCAAGTATGTAAGGAGGTGTTTGGGGTTTGTTTCAGGCTCCTGTGAGCCAAGTTTGCATGGCAACCGAGATGGATAACAGAAACACTCAAAGGGTCTTCGTAAAGAGAGAGACGCGGAGCAGAGCTCAGGAGCAGGGCAGCCTCTGGGAGGGGGCAGACTGTCGGGGCTGGTCGGAACACGGCCTGGAGGTCTAGGGAAGGCCAGCAGGTCGCCCATCACTGTCTCGCCGGTGCTGGGAGTCCCGTCTCGCTGTGGCCGCTGAGCGCTTAACGCATCGGAGGCCCAGCCCTGTCGAGGCAGCTGCATGGAATTCACAGATGTTGCCATTGGAAGGAGCCGCTGACATCACCTCAACCAAACCCCTTGTTTTATAGGCGAAAGCACGGAGACCCGGAGCTGTGATTTGTTTGTAGACTCGGAGGTTGGCTTGTACACTCACGGCAGAAGGACACGAATGTGTTCTCACCCGTGTTCTCTGCTTTAGCGAAATCCTCTTTTGTTTCCCCCATTCAACATAAATGGCAACTGCTCTGAATTAGAATTAAAGAGAGCAAGTGTGGACGCGAAAGGCTTCCACTGGGACATTGCCTGAATAGTGCTCACAGGAAAAGCCTTTGTGGGCTTCTCTGATTAATTAGCCCAGTAGCTCTTTCCCAAGAAAACCGACCTCATAAAATCGAGCCAATGGTGCTTTGCTTCCACTACGGCGAAGGGATTTGTCAGAGCTGAATTAACCCACCTGCCGCCACGAGGGAGCGAGAAACTCTCTCCTGCAGCCCTTTGTGTTACTGAAACCCAGAAAAAGGGAGCGACGGCAGTTACCCGGAATGAGGCAGCCCCAGAGCCCGGTGAGGCAGGCAGGATCCAGGAACTGGGAACTTGTAAAAAGCTCCAGCGCAGAGAACGCTAAGGGGAGTAAAACCACGGTTTGATACAACGGTAGTTGACACATGTGACTATGCACTTGTCCAAATCCATAGAAGATACAATTCCAAGAATGATCCCTAATATAAACTAGGGACTTTGGGTGATGAGGTGTCAACGTGAGTTCATCAACTGCATCAAAAGTGCCACTCTGACCTGGCTGGCGTAGCTCAGTGGATTGAGTGCGGGCTGTGAACCAAAGTGTCACAGGTTTGATTCCCAGTCAGGGTACATGCCTGGGTTGCAGGCCATGACCCCCAGCAACTGCATATTGATGTTTCTCTCTCCCCCCATCCTTCCCTCTCTAAAAATAAATAAATAAAATCTTTTTTAAAAAGAAAAAAAGTGCCACTCTGACTTTATCTTGAACCTGGGAGGTACAAGGCTGGGAGAATATCCATGTATCTCACCAAGGTGCGGGCTCAGCCTTGTATGTAAATCCCCTTAGTAAAGAAAACAAAGAAACTTCAGTCTGTCAGTAGCCGTGAGAGAATATGCAGCCTGCATGGACAGCACCAGACCTGTCCGCCTGTTTCTACACAGCCTCCACGGTTTCCCCACACCGCCCTGCTGAGGAACGGACTGACGTACGTCTGTCTGACCCTTGCGAACACAGCCCACAAGGATAAATCATGCCAGCCAACTATACGAGATTGTATAACTTAGGGGGAGCGCTGGGGAGGCCAGTGTGACCGCTGGTGTAAACCACAGTCCACCAATCAGCCATGTGAGCAACGTGCATGATATTCCATTTCGACAGACTCATGTCTCTCACTCGATTTTGAGCTTGGGAACCTACATTCTACCCCTTAGGGTTTGGAATCAAAGCTCTAGCTCATTTCTTTGGAAGGCTTTGTAGCGGGTAGAAAAAGGCTTCATGATCATTTCTCTAGTTTAGATATCAATGTCATAGCTGAGAAGAGAGAAAAAAGTTAGAATGGGGTCGGGACTATGTGGGAATTATGTATCTCTGAAAAGGGAGCTTTGTTGGGGGGGTGACCCCAATAGTAGAGAGGACCTCTACTCTGTGCCCACTCTTTCCCGTGGGTAGATTTTGGGGAGGGAACAAGAGTCAGGGTGGAAACTGTGGGCCGATCTAGGCTGATGAGTCTGGGCTAAGCTCCGGAGGTCCTCCATCTGTCCAGAGTGGCACAGTCATGACAGTAGCATATTTTGTATCCTGTCCCCGAGCTTGGCATGAATTTGGCAGAGAGAACCAGCGGGCTGGTGGAGAACTTGCTGAGGAGGCTGCATGAGGGCTACATGGGTCTAGAGGGTATCTGGGGGGCTGCCAACATGACACACGGACAAGCCTGGACAGACCACACCCCATCTTCCTCATATCTCGACGGGCATAAACCCCCCCAGCTCTGCATAGCCCAGGGGAAAGGAACGGGGGCAGCGAATGGATTCACTGAAGCTTCTGCCTCCTAGCACAGTGGGGCTCCATAACAGAAATTACTTAGTTACTGGAAAAATGAAGGCTACTCACATTTTGGGCACACCTGACTTTACCAGCTCATGTTGCCCTCTATGTAGGCTCACCTGGGATTTCTAAAAATCCTAACACGGTGCGCATCTCTGCACCAGACCGATCCTAACGCTTATCTAGAATGAGAACCGAGTCATCTAGGGCTGACTAGATCGGCGTTTCACTCAGACTCTCTCTCGGAAGCCCTGGCCAGCTTCAGAGAGAGCAGTGGACCACCGAGGAGAACGATTCTGGAAGCGTCTACACATTTTCATAGGTGGATAATAATATCGGTAAGTGCAGAGGAGAGATGGAGCAACGCTTTGCTATGACCTACTTTCAGACCCCGAATCGCTAGAAGCTGAACCTTTTCCTGGAGGGGAAAGGATGGTTTCCGACAGTCAGCAGGGCCTCTCTCTCCACCAACTCGACCCGCCCCTTCATCAGCTGCTCGTCACCCTGGTTCCTAAAGGAGTAGTCCGTGACCTTTTGCCTCCCCCTTTACCCCTAGCTTGCTAAGAGCCCCGACAACGTGTATCTGTCGAGAGGCTGCAAACCCAGGTGGCTCTGCAAGAACAGGGCGTGGAAGCGTTCTCAACCGACTCCTTTCCACCAGTCGACCAGTTTAATTAACACCTTCCATTTCCTGCTTTTACTGGCATTTTCACCGACCTTTTATTACAGAAGATTTGAAACATATTCATAAGCAAATAGAAAAACATAACGAACCCCCAAGGATCCCAGAAGTAGGATTAGTGCGTGTACAGTTATGCTGGGTGTTACCAATTCCCCCTCTCCACAGGGGTGTACAATCTGCACACCCCCCGCCACCCAACAAATGAGAGCGCCTCGTTCCCCACAGCCCGCACAACTGCATGTGTTGTCCATGCTTGGGAGTGTTGCCAATATAAAATAGGTGAGAAATGGTATCTCCTCATAATTTGAAAACGTATTTTTAAATCACGCCTGAGGTTAAACAGTTTTCATGGCAAGCCATTTGCATTTTTTCTGTGAACTGTGTGTTCATATTTCTAGACCATTTTTCTATAGGGCTGTTAACACCATTATTCTCCATTTAGGTGCTCTTTATGTGTTGGGTGAAGCAATATGAAATCACCATTCTCAAACATCAACAAAGGAAGAGTTTCGCGTGGTTGAACCCCACATTAGGATATATGATCCTGATGTTCCATAAGCTGCCGCTATTTGTTCATTGGCTTTTAATTACTTTTGTCATGCAATTTTTAAAAAAAATCTTAGTAATCTAATTATTTTTTTCTTTCTTGCTTATTACTGTTGGATTTTGGATCCTAGCTTGCAAAGTTTTCCCCATAGAAACCATATGAGAACTTACCCATCTTTCTGTAGTGTTTCTTGTGGTTTCATTCCTTTTTTTTTTTCATTTGAAGTGCCTGTTTATTTTGCACATTCCCTGGGTAGTGTGTTCTAGTACACAGAGTGAGGGTCTCATCTAATTCCATCTCTCCATGTGGCTCCCCACTTAACTCAGCTCCACCTACTGAACGCCCCGCCCCCCGCCCCCCATGCGAGGTGCCACTGCTGTCGTATAGTAATTGGAAGCATTTCTGGGGTTTCTGTGCTTCTCCACTGGCCTGTCTGTTTGTGTACCAGTGTTGCCCTGCACAGCCCGCCTTCCCTGTTCAGTGGGCTAGCTTCCTGTGTTGCTTCTTTTCCTCTCCAGAGCTTTCCTTGGTGTTCTTGCTTATTGATTCCCCCAAATGAATTTTATAATCAATTTGTCTAGCTCCAGAAAAATGCTTAATTATTCTTTTCTTTCCAGGTTAATTGAAGAATGACTGACACATAAAATTGTATCTATTTAGGACTTTAGTCAAGATGGCAGCATAGGTAAACACAGCTCACCTCCTCAACAACCACATCAGAATTACAGCTAAAGTACAGAACAACCATCACTCAGAACCATCAGAAGTAGAGTTGAATGGAAATCGGACAACTATGGAATTAGAGAAACCACATCCATCCAGACTGGTAGGAGGGGCAAAGATATGGAATGGGCTGGTCCCACAACCATGTGTGGTGGATGAAAATTTGGGAGGGATATCTCGGGAGTGAGGAGTCCCAGCCCCACACTAGGCCCCCAGCCCAGGATCCAGTTCCAGGAAGATAAGTCCCCATACCTACTGGCTGTAAAAACCAGTGGGGATTGAGTCAGTAGAAGAAACTTCTAGAGTCCCGAGCAGTTCCCCTTAAAGAACCCACTCACGGAACTTACACAAACTCACTCCCTCTGAGCTCCAGCACTGGGGCAGCAGCTTGAAAGACACCAGTGGCATACAGGGAGGAACCGAAGTGTCTGCCATCCAGGCAGAAGCTGGGGGACAGTTTTTTCTCAGACACAGAGGCAGGCAGAGGTCACTGTCCCTTTTCTGAGCCCTCCCCCCTACAGAGCCACAGAGCTGGCAGGTTGGTGCCATATCTGAGACTCCCTCAACCCAACTAACACTATTTGTCCTGCCCTGGAGATCCACCGAGACTCTGTCCCACCTGACTTTAAATGTGCAAAGAGACACCACTTTAAATATCTTAAGTAGTTTTGCCAGAAAAAAAAACACAGAACACCAATTAAATTTGAATTTCAGATAAACAGAAATAATTTTTAGTATATTCCACATATTATATAGGACATAATGTTATTATATAGGACATAATATAGGACATAAATTAATAATATTTATTATTTATCTGAAGTTCAAATTTGGCTAGGTGCCTTACATCTTTTGAAATCTTTGTTGAGTAATCATTCTTACACGATGACATCCACCCGACTAAAGTGTGCAATGGAACGGTTTTCAGTGTAGTCACAGAGTCGGGCCACCATCACCACAATCTCTCTCTAGAGCATTCCCTTCAGTCCCAAAGGACCCGCACCTACTAGCAGCTGCCCCTTCACATCCCTGCCGCCCAGGCCTGGGCAGCCCCTGCTGTTCAGTTGGAACCTTTGATCCCTGTTTTGTCCCTATGCACTCGCCTGCCTCAACATTTCATATACTTGCATCTGGTAGCCCGTGATGCATCCTGCATGTTTATTTCCCAAACCTGACAGCCTCAGCCCAGAGCCCATTGTCTAGAACAACGAGGAATATTTGTAACTGAAGGCAAAGCGAAGGGGAAATCAATGAGCTACAGCAGGTGGGCGGAGCCGTGCTCGAGACCACGGAAGAGCCTCCCCTCACCACGATGTGGACTCACGCATCACAGACCCCCGAACTGGAAGGCAGCCAGTCAGACGCTCTGGCTGGTTTAAGGAGAAACCTTTTCCCCTACAGGAAACTCACAGCAACGCCAGCAGAGCCAGGGACGGAGCGTGGCCGCGATGCTGCCTGGAACGTCACCAAGCACATCACAGAGCTGCCTGCCCAGGGACATCTCGCATCTCTGTGCGGGCCCTGGCCCAGGGCTGCTGTCGCCAGGGCCTCTGCCATCCCTGCACCCACCAGCCCAGGGCCTCCACCATGCTCAGCTGTGCTCCCCGACCAGGAGAAGCAATTCTGCACCAGCATGCCAGAGACAGCATGGAAAAGCCCTGAAGTCCCTAGGGAGGCCCCCCTTCAGTTCTTACCCCTGGGGTGGGGAGTGCACTCGGGGGAATACTGCAGTCACCTTGCTGGGCCCCGGCTGAAGGAAGACTAGAAACACTAGCTTCCAGTTCCCACCTTGAGGAGGCAGGACCCATCAAGTGGGAAACAGCCAAACTATAGTAGAGAGGCTTTCAAAAGATTCAGAGCCACCTTAAATATGGCACAGACCCCCATGGCCACATGTCTCCATCTCTTCTCCTGTTTTGCTAGGGAGGATGTAGAAGTGGCTGCTGGCATCAGACAGTTGCGGCTGGGCAAGAGGATGGTGCCAGGCACCAGTAACTCCTGACTGTGGCAGAGGGTCCAGGGGGCTCTGGCTGAACTGAGAGCATGTTTGCAGCCTGGAACACGGGCACGTCCATGATGCCTGTCTTTCCACAAACTTGGATCTTTGGAACTCCCACTCCAGTGCAACAGATGTAATAAAAATCCACCCACACCCCCCACCCAGTGAAATGTTGCCTATATTTTGGGGAAATTCCTTTAAAATCTTGCCTTTCAAATGGCTTTTGTTTCCCGTGGTTTGTTGAATGGAAGAATCACAATGGTTAATTCACAGGCATCATGTAAGCTCAGGCATTTTTACAAAACAAGAACATTGAATGTACAGTCCTTTCAAGTGTAATGGATTTTTCAAAAACTAGTATCAAAGTCAACAATGAAAACATTTGGCGTAATGTGGCATTTTACAGGCACCCATTAACAAGTCGTTACTTGTGAACGTTGAGTTTCTCCTTCTCCTTTGGAGATAAATAATAACCTCATGTTTCAACCTTTTACAAGGAGCTCAGAAAAGCTTAGTGGATAAAACAACACCGTGAGTCCAGCTCTAGACAATATTATCTGTGGGATCGGCTGGAAAAGACAGTCTAACAAGCCCCAAGATGAGAAGATACACTCCAGCTGCAAACAGAGGCTTCCCATAGTCCCGGCTGAGGTTTTCCCTCCAACTACTGCCCCCTCTTCTCCCTCCGCTGGTCTTTAGGTGCAGAAAAGTCAGTCTGAACTATTGCTTCCAGGGAAAAGGTATTGTTCAGCCAGTTGTAGGAAGGGACTTAGAGAGTGTTTACTGACATTGTGTCAACACAAGGAGAAGAAGGGTTAGATGGAGCTGCTCACCTCAGCGGGATCAAGGTTGGAGAAGGCACACATGTTGTAGAAAGAGATGATAATGTGGAGGATAACAGATGGGGGACCAAGGAGGTATCCCCCGCAAAACAAAGACAAGCGATCCTGTCGAGATGCTCTCAGAGAGGAGCTGTTCAAACACCAGAGGGAGATAAGTCAGTGGAATTAAGAAAACAAACCAGGAATCAAGGCACCACCGCTGAACATTAATTCATTGTGTTTTCTGTATCACAGAACATACATGAATTAGACACAGATGGTAACAGATGAAACTCAATTACTGGTACTGAAGAAATGTTTAAAATAATCTTACTGAATGTGAAGGGGGAAAGGATAAGGTTACGGAAGCAACAAGAAAAGGGGTGACACATGGTCGCCTGAAGATGGCTGGGGTCTCTGAAGTGACGAGTTCAGCAGCAAAACCGAAGGAATACTGAAGTCCTTCCCGATAAGGAAAACACTCAAGGGACTAAGGAACCACTGAGTCTGCTGACCGATAGTCACACTATTTGCAAAGGAAAACGGAGAGTAGAGAACGATGGAATCTAGGCCATAGCCGGCTTACGTACGGGTTGCAAGGAAGCATTAAATTCTGAAACCATGAGGTGAAAAATATTAAGACAAAGTATGTACATCTGCATGTATGTTATATCGTATTGACGCTATGAATTCATGTGAACAGAACAAGCTTTTCAACATTTTATAGACAGGGTCACAGAAATCAAATCAAAATGCGTATTGCACGCGAGAGAAGGATGGAAACACATAACAGAAGTAGGAAAAGGAGGAGTAAACACGGAGAAACCGCACAGCCACGGTGTAGAGGAATTCCCCCACAGTTACCGTTTGTTTGTCTGCTTTTTGTCACAGGCACTTTACTGTGCCTTAGTCACAAAAGTGTTGTTCGTTTATTTCACAGTCTCCCCTGGTTTTGTCTGTACTTGTACAGTTTCACTTTTTAGAAACTTAGATGTACTCCTGGGCCCATTGTGAAATACGGACCCAGTTTTTTTTATCTGTCTACACAGGATTCTCCAGTTTTCCCAGCATTGCGGTATAAAATGTTCACCTTTGCCCCAGTGACCCATGAGTCACCCCCATCATTTTCTAGACTAACGTAGGTAGTTCCATCTATTGCTGACCTCCTGGTCTTGCCATTGGTTTTCCTGTGTGTTCACACACCGTTACCATACCGTTGAAATTACCAGGGTTCTGGGATACAGACAAATACCCGGAGGGAGGGTTAGTCCCTCTTACAAGTCTGCTGTTCTCTGTGTCCCTCGTCACGTCCCTGGCGTGTTTCCTTCTCCACACACACTCGGGCGTCTCCCGCTGCCCTGACTGGGTCTGGAGAGGGCTTGTTGGGATTGCACCAGTTTTATGAATTCGTTTAGGGACACCTTCCATCCTGATGATGTCGCAATGCCCTAAGCAAAAACGAGCAACATCTTTCCATTCATTCAAGTCTACTTTTGTATCTTTCAGGGATGACTATAGTTTTTTTCACAGAGGACTTAAACGCTTCTCCCTACGTTTATTCCTAGGTATTTTATATATTTGCTGCTATTATAAACGGGTTTTCTCTTTCATGATATCTTCTAGCTGATTATTTCTTGCATGTGTGAAATTTGTTGATTTCCCTGGAGCAGGGGTGTCAAACTCATTTTCACCGGGGGCCACGTTCATGAATGGCAGACTCACGGTTGCCTTCAAAGGGCCAAGTGTAACTTTAGGGCTGTATAAATGTAACTACTCCTTAACTAGGGGCAAAGAGCTTGGCATTGCTGCCAAGTAGAAACAAGGTGCCAGGCCGGGGAAAACAAGGTGGAGGGACGGATTCAGCCTGTGGGCCCTGTGCTTGCCACCTGTGCCTTAGAGCGTCTCAGAGCACCACGTGCTGAGCTCTCTTCCCTCGTCCCCGCTGTGCTGTGGGCTGGCACGCGTCCTCACTGAGTTCACATGGGAAAGGAGCTGAGTCAGCCACACAGTTTCAGATGAGGGTGCAGGCCCAGCACCTGCTGGCTCCATAGTGGCCTGTCTGCTCTGCTCAGATACATCCCTGCAGCCTGGAGGAAGGCACACGTGGTGATGGTGAGCCGCGACCTTTTCTGACTGTAGGCTCTCGGACCTGCTTCTCAAAGCCTGTGAAGTCCAAGAATACTTTCCCCACGTATCCCCATTAAAATGCCATTGGCATAAATTTGGCCTGGACTTTTTTCTATGGAAGTATTTATGTTTTGATTTTGGTAAAGTTTTCTGTATGACTTCCTTTTCCTTGGGTAACTACCACAAACTTTGAAGTTGGAAGCCGCACACATTCATCCCTGTGTTCTCTGTGTGGGTTAGAGAAAGACCACGTGGGTCCCATCGGGTTAAGATCAAGGTTTTGGTAGCGCTGCATTCTTTCTAGTGCAGGGGTGTCCCACCTTTTGGTGTCTCTGGGCCACACCGGAAGAAGAAGAGTTGTCTCGGGGCACACATGAAATACACAAACACTAATGAGAACTGATAAGCAAAACAAAAGGCCTGTGCATAATTTTCATGACATTTGCCACCTCAGATAAGCAAAAAACGTCCTCACATAGTAACCCTAATTATGCAGTGGCTCTTACAATAATCTTTTTAAAATCATCAAGCAGGTCCTAAGTTTGTGATCACTCATATAAAAAATGCACATATCCAAATAATAAAACTTGGTATAAAACTTAGTCATAAAACTAAGTGATGATTTAAGTAAATTTATGATTTTGTGTGGGGCCACTTTCCTAGCTACCCTGTGCAGCCTGCGGGCCATGGGTTGGACAGCCCTGTCTGGAGGTTCTTGGAGAGAACGTGCTTCCTTCACTGTTCCAGGACCTAGAGGCCACTTGCCCTCCATGGTGAGTAGCCCCCTCCTCTGCTCCATCACAGCTCCTTGTTCTGACTGATGCCTCTGCCCCCCTGTGATGCGAACCCTTGTGACGACATCGGGCCCACCCAGATGGTCCAGCATAATCGCCTCTTATCAAGACCCTTAATTTTTTAAAAGATTTTATTTATTTTATTTTTAAAGAGGGAAGGGAAGGAAATAGAGAGAGAGAGAGAAACATCAATGTGCGGTTGCTGGGGGTTATGGCCTGCAACCCAGGCATGTACCCTGGCTGGGAATGGAACCTGCGACACTTTGGTTCGCAGCCCACGCTCAATCCACTGAGCTATGCCAGCCAGGGCAAGACCCTTAATTTAATCCTATCTGCAAAGTCCCTTCCTCATGGAAGAAAACGCATTCACAGGTTGTGGAAACTGGAAGGGGGGCATCTTTGGGGGCCATTATTCTGTTCACCACATTTCTCAGGTTTTTTTCCTGTAACTTTCTAGTTGTCGGAATATCTAGGTGAAGTGCATTTGGGTGTCTCCTGGGGAGCCACCCTATGAAGAACTCAGTCCGGAGTCTGATGACCTTGGCTTCAGCCCTGACTCTGTCTGACTGGCTGGGTGACCTTGCAGAAGTAAGTTTTTAAATCATCATCTTCTTTATCGATAAAATTTTCAGATAATAATAGTGTCTACTTTTTTTTTTAGATTTTATTTATTTATTTTTAGAGAGGGAAGGGAGGGAGATAGAGAGAGAGAGAAACATCAATGTGCAGTTGCTGGGGGTTCTGGCCTGCAACCCAGGAATGTACCCTGGCTGGGATAGTGTCTACTTCTTAACATTACCGAAAGTAATAAATGAGTTGAAGATACAGCATATTGAAGCCAGCGCCTGGCACACAGTAAGCACTCAGTATTTGTTGGCGGTGGTCTACTTGCACTTCAATGGCAAAAAAAAAAAACCCAACAAGATACTTTTTAATGGGACTACATTAATGTCTTATTTAACTCATGTAGGCATTCTCGGATATCAAACAAATACAATTATGTTTTGGTGACCCAAACTGGGCCCTGGCTTTACCAGCCAAACAAGAGAACACCAACCAGAAAGTCATTGATCACCACAGGCACACAAACACTCCCCCCACCCCCGTGTCCCGTCCCCGGGAGTGGCGTGAATGACTCCAGCAGAGACAGTGGGGGACTCTGCTGTCCTAGGTCAGCACGGGGTCAGCAAGGTCGCAGGGCACTGCCTCCCTGACATCACTCTACCTGGTACGTCAAGTATTAGTTACGCGCTCGTTGCGTTATACAAGAATCATCAAATCATCACGTGCAATCACATTCTAGTCTGTCGGAGCCCCTGCCCACCTCCCAATAACTCTTCTCCCGGGGGAGCACGCTATCAAGGAGAGATGCTTTTCAGGGTCTGGGCCCAGATTCCGCTGCTTTCTTCTGCACGCTGAGCTTGGCGAGTCTGCCTGCCAATGTACCGGCTCCTACATCTGCAATTATAATTGAATCCACACAGTTCGATTTAATCATCCAATCTCGTATAATGTACTAGTTATCATAGTTTCCTGCTACTTTAAGCATATTTAGTTTACAAGCTACTGTGTTCCTAGTGACTATGTCTGGCAAAGGGTTTTATTGGGATCTACAACACTGTCTTCCTTCCAGCTCAATCCGGTTGAAGGGTGTGCACGTTTACAAACACGAGCAGAAGAAAGAAGTTAGAATGGTTTTGTTTTGTCTTCATAGCACTCGAACTCCTCCTGGTCCTATTTTTCTATTCAATACGAGACTTTGAAGGGATTACCCATCAGCTAATCCTTTCTTGACTTACCTATTAGACAAACTTATTCATTATCCAACTCTTAAGGACTTCCGAGTTAAAGACCTTTAAACTTTATTAATACAGGAGAACTATCAGGTAGAAAATGCTCGGTTATTCTGTGTGCCGTCATAGTTGTTTTAAATTCTTTTTAGACATAAGTTTCTGTCTCAATCAGCATATTTTATTGGGCTAGAACTTTGTGATGGAGTGAAATTCAGCTAAGCAAATAGTGATGAGGGCCTTTTCACGGAACCATGATTCTTTAGTTAGCTTAAGGTTTCCCAACAAATTCTCTCGTTGACTTGGGCCAGCATATAGCACAGGTGCTAGCCTGGCACAGCGGACTCAGGAAGTCAGAAGACCCTCTCACTGTAGCAGCAGAGCTAATTCCTACCGTGCCTCACTCACCACTCTGACCCACCACCCTCACTGTTTATTTCATCTCCCCCTTCATCTCCCTCACACCAACCAACTGAATGCTTTGAGCCTGTTTCCTGGATGCACCCTCATTTCTGCACCATCTCCAATTCTAATCTGATGGAATAAAGTTATCCAATGAAATCTTTCCTCCCCTGGAACAAGAGAGGCCGGCTCCGAGGCGGTTCTGTCTGTCCCTTTTCCCTCACTGGGTTGTTTTGCCTATACCCAATCAGCAGGTTCAGCAGTGGCATTTATCCTGGTGTCACCACACACCCAGTAAAACTCAGACATCCTGTGCAGGCCGCAGCCCCAGGCTTTGTTTCCACTGAGGACACCCTAGCACTGGAGGGGCTCCGATGGGCCACAGGAGACTTAAAGCGACCTCAGCAGGATCCCCCAGAGCTTGGTGCAGGCTTTGGACAAACTATGTGTGAAATGTTTTATTTTCATCTTGCCATGTTCTGCTCTGTATTTTTACTTGGAGGCAACAAGATGCCACATAGCCCCTTAGTGGGACTTCATAATCAACTAACATTTGAATGGGACTCAACAGAGGAAAGAATGAAGGCATTTGTGTTAAAGAATCCAAGCTACCAAAGTGTCGCAGGTTCGATTCCCAGTCAGGGCACATGCCTGGGTTGCAGGCCATGACCCCCAGCAACCGCACATTGATGTTTCTCTCTCTCTCTTTCTCCCTCCCTTCCCTCTCTAAAAATAAATAAATAAAGTCTTTTAAAAAAACCTTATGAATTGTTTATTAAAATAAAAAAAATAATCCAAGTTAATGATACTAGAAAAATACCAAAATAAAGAAGATGATTTTCATATATGACTTTGACTACAATGAAGATTGTAAATGTTACCAGGGACACCACTTATGTAAAAAGAGAGATGTAAGGACCACGCCATATACAAATGCAGAACACTGAAAGGCGACAACCATCATTCCAAGGTAACTGTGTATACAAGTTGGACAAGACTCCTGAAGGAAAAAGAAAGTTGCTGATTGTATTAGGAACTCACAGTCAACTCTCCGTTGCTCCTATGAGATGCACTTAGAATCCTGAGCCCTACAAAGACTCTAAGCGAATACGTGGCGTAAAGTCAGGGCCCAGCGGGGACTCTGCACATGCAGATGAGGTCCGGCTGGCCAGTGCCGAAGCAGGCACGCTTAGATGTGGAGATCCAGCGACTGATACAGACAGAGAAGGTGATGCTTTCCTCTGGGAACGAATAAAATCCACAGCAAAACACTTCCAGAGAGACCGTCATGGCGAAAGACGTGGGAAGAACACTTGCCTTAGATGCTGGCCCCTTGCTGCCCCAGGAAACGAAGCTCAGGAGGACACCTAGGAAGGAGGCCTCCTCAAGTTCACTGTCAGGCAAGGGTAATGCATGCTGCTAGCAACCGCTGCCCTTGTCCACGTGCTCCCGAGTTAGCACAGGGACCGAGGAGCAGAGACCCGCCAGTCATTGTGCAGCGGTTCAGATTCCAGGGTTTCCCGGGACTGAAAGAGGTGTTTGGTGGTCTGCATGTATTTACCAAGCAGGCTCACTCTGGCCCGCACGAGCAGCCTGACTGAAAGATCTGCCCACCAGAGCTCCCACAAGTTGTCGCTGAACGGCCCTGGAAAGATTTCACGGGGAATGCCGGAGAGCCCATCCCTGACTTCTATGAGTAACACTGCCCACACCGTCAAACAACAGGGTTGTCCCTCCACCGAGTAATAAATCACCAGGAAATTTATAAAACCTCCCTGTTCCTTTTCGTTTGACAAAACAATTAGCGTTCTTTCAGAAGCTGAGATCAACACGTGAAAATGTTGTCTGGTTCTGTAAACCGAGATGACAGATTGGATACACGGTGCATACCTCACAAAGTCCTGAGACGGGGAGAGGGCACATGCCGAGCCATCGCCCGGAGTTTGTTTAGAGTGGCCTGCCAGCCTCCATTGTCATCGAAGGTGGGGATTGCTTTTCAAAGGAATTAAAGGATGCTCTGCTGACATGGCTATCTTCTTCAATACACCGAACTGGAGACGCTTTCTTATAGGTCTAGACATGTACCTATTGTCTTCATTGTCTCCTAAACCCAGCCTTGCTTCAGTGCATCTGGGATGCTGAAGAGGAGTCTTGGAATCAATAAAAGTGTCTCACAATGAGCACGGGAAAAACGAAACCATTTGCGCCGGTTAACAAAAATGCTTGATCCAACTGCCAAGCTCTCACGGAGCATTAAGGACGTGGACCACAGAGACGCTGCCTATTGTTTCTTTCTTTCCGGCATCCTTCTCTGAGGTTTGCACGGGCCCCGTGATTGTTTCTGCATGCCTCTGCAGGGCCCCGGAAGAGCCGGCGTGAGGAACTTGGGGTTTGGGGACCAAGTGGGCCAGCTCCACATGTCCATCAGCTGAGGGAGACGCGAAGTGATGATTTGTGACGTTCACATGTGTTGAACTCACAGCACTCGTGGCGGCTGAAGAAACCTTGGTACCTGTACAAGTGTAATATCCTAGCAATTTCATAATGAAATTCACATGGAATCCCCCAGCCCGGCCAGCTTTGTGTCAGCTTTCTTAACATGTTCCAGTTGCATGAAATACTAATTAAAGGCACTCATTGTTAACTGATATAAATAGTCCCCACTTAGCCCATTATAGGTACGGGCTGTAAAACAAACAATTACGTGACAGATGATACATGCGAACATCGAGAAATTCGGTAATGACATTTCTGTAACACTGTAACCTCTTCAACCACCATATGTTCCACATTAGGAGCTGAAAGGGGTGCTGATTGCGAAGGTGACGCACCCTCCAGCTTGCGACTTTCTTCTAAGGCTAGAAAGCACCTCTGAAGGATTTACATTACGAATGGAGTTGAGGCAATGAAATCATTCATGGGAGTTGGTCTTTAACTGTTCCATGTGTCTGGGATTCTGCGGCCTGGTGCTAAGCAACAGCGGCATCGGGCTACCTACAACACTCCCCGATCGGAGGAGAGGGCGGCCATCGAGGGACACCGTCATGTACCGCAGAGCGTGTCTCTCTTCCAAAGTTGGTCATCTGTCCCTGCGCACCCAGGTTTAAGGGATTTTGACACAGTGGGAAATTAAGTTTGAAATGTATTATTCTTCTCCAAGAGATAGGTCAACTACATGTCAAAATGATCAATAAATATAATCATTGATGAATTGCCATGAATGCAATACTTCTGGCAATCAAATAAGCACGCCAATTAATTAAATTATGAAATAGAGAACCCTTTCCTACTCCCTTGTCTCTGTCTGATTCTCAGCATGAATCACAGGTGTTTCTTCTGAAACACTGGCTAAACAGACAGATCCTGTGACAGCCAAGAGGCAGTGACATACACATTTTAGTTGAATGGCAACTTCGAGGAAGAGAGTGTAAACATTCTATTAAACTACAATTATTTTATGTACAAATGGCAAATACCTACATATCCAACCTCTAGTAATTCTGAAAAGTGGTGTTTTTTTTTTCAGAATTACTAAATTCATTACCACGAATTTCTACTCCTGGCCTCTTTCTATTTATGAGGTACTACGTGAAGGGCTTCGTGGGGCTTATCTTACTCACTTAAAAGCCTGTGAGATGAGTATTATGATTACTCTTCACATTTAACAAACAACATAATTCAGGTATAGAGAGAGTAAGAAACTTGCTCAGAGTTTGATTGGCTGTTAGGAGTGAGGCTCGGCGGTAAGTGTGGGGACATGGAGGCAACAAGATAGGAACAGCTCTGATTCTCACAGGACGTGCAGTCTGGTGAGGGGGGCAGACATGAAATCATTAGCAACGAATAATTAAATGAAACTGTGCTAAGCGCTATGAGACTATACACAGGCAAAAAGGGAGGTGTATCCCACTTTAGATTACAATTTGTCCAGAGAAGCAATATTTGGGGGCAACTGAATATGAATAGGATCCAAGCAGGCAAAGTGGTGGTAAGTGTTTCCTAGACAGAGAAATGATATTCGTTCCATGCCTTGAGAATAGAAGGACCTGGGCATTTGCAGAGAGAGAGGGAGGGGGAGAGAGAGAGAGAGAAGGAGGGAGAGGGGGAGGGAGGGAGGGAAGGAAGCAGGAAGCATGGGAGAGAGGAAGAGCCAGGTCACTGTGGATTCTGCAGACTTTGCCAAATTTTGTGGACTTTCTCATAAGAGCAACTGGGAATCAGCCACTGGAGCAGGAGTGTCGCAGATCAAATTTGCATTAAAAAATTACCCTCTAATCACCAGGAGGAAACACACAAATCTAGAATGTGGAACATTACACTTCACAAGCTGGCTCATTTTCTCTAGAAATTCAACATCACAAAAAATGGTATACGTTGCAGGGAGGTGATAACGGAGGGATGGGAGAGCATGCTGGATTAAACAATGTTAAGAGATAAACAATCAAATGCAAAGTATGATCCTTGATTCATTCCCGGCTTCCTAAGGGACAGCTACAAAAGAAATCTTAGAAACCATATGGGAAATTTTACTATACACCACTTACTAAATTACATCTGGGCATTATTCATAACTTTCTTAGGTATGGAAATAGTGTCATGGCTATGTAGGAGCATACTTTTGTTTTGTTTTGTTTTGTTTTGTTTTGTTTTGTGAGATGTGCACTAATGCACTAAGAGACAAAATGGCATTGTGCCTATAATTGTTTTCTGAACCATTTCAAACTCACACACATATATGCAACTAAATATTGTATATATGGTTTTATTTTATTTTTCTTCTGTCTGATTTTCTACCTGTTTAATTTTTTTTTGGAATAAGAGGTTAAAGAAAATCACCTGGGTTCTGGGTAAACAGTGGGTAGTGCTTGGGTGGCAAGAGTCAAAAACAGAGATATGAGATGGCAGGCGGTAGCATAAATAGGGGCAACGATTGAGGGAAGCTCAGACTAAGGGCCTTGCAGCAAGGAGGGAGGTACATGGAGAGATGCCTGTGAAGGACAACGAGAAAGTAGCATCAGCAGCATTTGGTGACCTGAGTACTTTTGGAAGGAAAGGGGGTGTCCAAACTATTCAACAGGGCTGATTTTAATATACCCTTTTCAGACCCACACAAACCAATTGGATACAAAATTAGTGAGGACACAAAATGTGAATAATCAAACTAAAAATTTGATCTGATAGGTACATATAGAATCCTGAACATCAACAAATAAAGAAGAGACATTATTTTTATGCACACTCAAAACATTTCTAAAGACTGACCACATATTGAGCCAAAGAAACTCAAAATACTATAAATTTCTCAGATTATAAATGATCACATTCTCTCATTTAACAATTCTGTTAAGTTTTAAACTGATACTTAAAAGATAATTTTAAAATTTATATGCATAAAATAAAAAAAACACACTGCTAAATAATTCATGGGTTTAAGGAGAAAATAATGGTGCAAATAATAAAATATTTAGAACTAAATAATTAAATGACATTGAAAATTGTGGTTGAAATATAGATGTACCAAGAGGGAAATTTATACATTCAAATGCTTTATTGATACACAAGAAAATAAAAATTGCAGGTACTCAAAAAATGGAAGCTGTAAAAAGAATAGAGAACTTAAACTATAAATAAAGAAATATTGCAATTACTGAGAATTTAACAAATAGAAAGCAAATTCAGTATTGTCAAAAGGATCAACAAGAGAAAATGCTTTCACATTTAAAGTCATAAAGATAGCATATTTCTAACAAAAAGGAATTAAGTACAAAAGAGAGAGGAAACAAATAAAATTAAGAACAAAAATAGAACATTCCTGTAGATTCAGGGGAGACATGTAATCTTAGCAACTTTCTAGGAATAAATCCACATCACTAATTTGAAAATTTAGATGAAATGGACAACCTGCTGAAAAATGTAAGTAAAAATAGTTTATGAAAGACAGAAATAAACATAGAACAATAGCTACTAAAGAAATTGAATCAGTAGTAGAAATCTCTCTTCCATAAAAACATCAGGCTGAGGCTATTTTATAGGTTAGACCACCAAATATTAAAAAAGATTATTATATCGTACAAATTATTTCATGGTATAGAAAAAGAAGGTTATTTCCTCAAGATCTGTGTTGACTGAGGCCAGCTTAAGCATGACAAAAAACCTGACAAGAACAGCGCATGAAAATGAAATTTTAGATGGCTTTAACTTATGAATATGAATGTAATGGTCCTGACTCAAGTATTAGCAATGAGCAAAAATTATGCATCATAAACAAGTAGAGTTTTTCCCAGGAACACATGGATGGTTCAGCTTTAGAAAATCTACCATGTAAATGATCCCATTAAGGGATTAAAGAAAAAAATTACATGACCTTCTCCATAAATACAGACAAGTCGTTTGATAAAGGTCAGTATTTATTCACGTTAGACAGGAAAAACGCTGGTCTCACAATGTGAGGGCAGATCTTTCCTGTTGTCTCCGGACTGGGGTTAAAGTTCTAAAAACGCTTTGAACAGCGATTTTCAACTGGTGGGCCACAACTATTTTAAACCCAGCAGCACCTCACTACGCAGTCAGGGACACTGACCTCTTTCCCTTATACTGTCAGATAAAAAAAAATGACAACAGCCAACACAACAGTAGCTGTCCGGTGTGAATGCCCTGTCTTAAACCATAAATATATTGGTCATATAGTAGAGCTGCATCTTATTGGTTATATCGCATAATAATGTTGTGTCTGATTGGTTAAATCTTGGTACCAGAAATCCTTACATACGAGCACCAGGCACCTGATTTTTTAAAAGGTCACTTTGGAGCAAAATGCGTTGAAAATTATGATCATTATTATTTCGTAAATCCATAAAAATGATACCTATTTTTGTTATATCAGCAAAAAATATATTTTCTGGCATTCTTCAAGATTTTAGTGATTAGTTTATGTGTGCCATGAAATGCAAAAGATTGAAAATCACAGGCTTAGAACAAAGCCTTAAGTACTTCACGTTCTGAAGCAAGTTGCTCAACTGGCCACTCGTGAAGGACTCGGACAGGGGAAGGTCAAATTCCTCTGGTGTCGACACTAGCATCACCCAGCTCCGAGCAACCCAGGAGACCTGTAAAATTTCACCCAGAAGGCTAACGCGTCAGAGCTGTGCTGGGCAACCTCCGATGTGTGCACATGGGGAAGACCGGAGGTACTCATCTCTCCCACAAATCAGGTGAGAGGCCCTTTGAAAGAGCCACTTGGAAAAATCTATCATGTCCCTTGACTGGTCACTGCCGACCTCTGGATAGGGGAGATGTTGAAAGGCTGATTTTCCTCCCTTGGAGTGCTTCTGTGGCTCTTGGAGGGGGTTGGTGGGACTTCTTGCATGTAGTTTCCTTCCCACAGCCAAGGAAGATATTTCCTACCATTACCTTTGCTTCCTCACGCCCTAGACCAGTCCTGGAAAGACCACCACGCCAACTAGCGAGCTGGAGAAAAGAAGCAGCGAGGAAATAAGGAGGAAGCCACCACGCCCCTTTCTCTCGCTGCAGTAAGTGCAGTCCGACCGGGCCCCCTGTGGAACCAGGGAGTTTTATGTTGCATTCAAGTCTGGAGTTTTAATATTAAACTGGACTTGACTATTTATAACCTTAAGGTAGCTGGAGAACGTTTTATTACCTGAGACAACTGGCAAAACTAGGGATTCTGACATGATTTCATCCCAGGTAGGAAAGAACAATTCAACAGAGCTAAATTAATCAAGAGCTGAGGAGAGGAGAAAAACGCGAAAGTTATTTCTGCCTGCTAAACCCAGCCTGTTCCATAAGCTGGTTGCGCTAGAAGAAGTCAGTAACTGCCTTGTTTTGATAAATACTATCTATTCCAAACCACAATGGGTACATTTCATGGGACTTTGGGAGTGCCCTTATTAAAGTTAAAGAAAAAGATCAGTATGGTCCCATTCACTGGTTCTAGTCATTATTGCCTGGAAAACTGTAGCCAAAGCAATAAGGCTAGAAAACAAATTATATAAGTAATAATAAGAGGAAAGGAAGAGAAGAAATGTTATTTTTCAGACAATGTGATGGTCCATTTTAAAATGCGAATAGAAATATAAACTATTAATTTTAAAGTGAGGTTAACATACAGAAGTAAATAATGGTCCTCATTATGGACTCATTGCATGTTTGCATCCCAGTCATTAGATGCATAGTTTCTCCTCCATTCTAGAAAGTACTGATAGCCCTGGCTGGCGTAGCTCAGTGGATTGAGTGCAGGCTGCAAACCAAAGTGTCACAGGTTCAATTCCCAGTCAGGGCACATGCCTGGGTTGCAGGCCATGACCTCCAGCAACCACACATTGATGTTTCTCTCTCTCTCTCTCTCTCTCTCTCTCTCTCCCTCCATTCCCTCTCTAAAAATAAATAAATAAAATCTTTTTTAAAAAAGTACCGCTGTAGTTGAATCGTGTTCTCTTCAAATTCATACACTGGAGTCCCAACCTTCCGGTGACCCAGACCAGGACTATTTGAGCACAGGGCCTTCAAGGAGCTAACCACGTTAAAATGAGGTCATTGAAACGGGCCCTACTCCATTGTGACAGGTGTCCCAGGAAGATGAGGAAACTAGGACACATGCAAAGAGACACGGAGGATGTGCTTACACAGAGCAAAGACCACGTGAGGACGCGGCAAGGAGACAGCGATCTGCCAGCCAAGGAGAGAGGCCTCGGAAGAAACCCGCACCTGGGTCTCGCTCAGACCTCTGGGCTCCAGAACTGTGAGCACGTGAATTTCTGTTGCTTCAGCCACCGGTCTGCGGTATTTAGTTACGGCAACTGGAGCTCACTAATGCAGGCTTATAGATTAGCAATGTCTAATAAAAATGTAACAGGAAATAAAATATCCCATTTAAAGTAGCAACCAAACTACAAAGCACTTAATTCAGGAATAAATCTACAAGTTTAAGAAACTTTGGGGGACAATTACAAAGCTTCCTAGAAGAGATAAATACCTGCCTAAATGTGAAAATACAGTAACTTTATTCACAGGAAGATAATATTATAAATATTTCCATTCTCTCCCCAAATTAATCTGTATGTTTAAGGTAATATAAATTTTAACTCAAATAGGGTTTTCATGAAGGAGGAAAGGGACAGTAATAATAAAAAGTTGATAGAGAACATGGGGATGGCACATGACTATGGCTACATGATTCACTATGCAGCTAGAATGTAAAAGCCTTAGTAATTAAATGAGTGGTGATTATGCACTTAGAAAGTATTATTTTAGCTTTCATTATCAAATATAATCATTCCCTTTGTTGTTTTCAGATTTTTGCATGATGCTAAGGAAACATTCCACCATTCAGCTTTCTACAACACTATTTTATTTTTATAAAGATACATATTTGACAAATGCCTTTGCAACATCTCAGGAAATGATCACATGGCTTTTTTTAACCTAATAACAAATTGTATTATATCAATTAATTTCTTATGTGGAAACACCTTTTCATTTCTGGAATAAAGTCAGCTTGGTGGTGGTATGTAGTCCTTGCAACATGTGGATGAATTTAATCACCTGATATTACATTTGGTATTTGTGAGTCTATATTTGTGAGTTTAAGTCAAATTGATCTATAGTGGGGTTTTTTTTTTACCAATTTTGTATTTTAGTATCAAGATTTTCTGGTTTTGAAATGTATTAGGAACTTTATTTTTATTCTTTGGAATAGCTTAGGCAGTATGTAAAAAAAATCTCTGTTTTTTTTTCTAAACACTTGATAGAATTTGCTAGAAAAACCTCTTGACCTATGGTCATTTCGTTTTAGGTGGTATAGTTTGTTGACAACTTCTTACGCTGGTTGCAATGCTGCTGTCTATGTAGGTTTGTTACTTCACATGAAGTTGGTTTTGATACCTTAATTTAGAAACATGTTTCAAGACTTCTTAGCAAGGAGATCTATGTTGAAACAACAACAAAACGAATCTATATGTAGACTCAGGTAGGGGAGGAACAGCTGCCCATGAACTCATTAGTGCGGACCTTAGTCTCTGAGTTTTGGAATAGAGCAAGGGTATCGTGGAAACTCTAACTTTTATTAGAAAAATTTTTCATGAAGTGACTGAGAGTGACATAGGCTAGTGCCTGAGTACGTGTTCTCTGTCTAGTGTAGGAGACACAGAGAAACACAGATCTAACCTTTTCTCCAAAACGACTCCCCCTCTGGTTACAGTTTTCTCGCACAGTGAAGAACAATGCACAAACGCACCCCACCACCCAGTGGGGCGGACTGTGGTACAGAGAGGGCCCCCACGAGGATGAATTCTTCCCCGTCTCTTTCCACGACTGCAGCCTGTCAGCCACACAGGCCCTCTGGTCGGCTGACTCTGGGCCGTGCAAGCCTGCTTCAGGAGCAGCCAGTTAATTTCCATCTCTCTGCACACCTGCCAGTCCCGCTCCCTCAGCCCCACGCCAGCTCCGGCCTGCCATCGACACCAGAACTGTATGTGTTTCAGATTCCTAGCCTAGGCCCCCAAAGAGAATTCTGTTTCTGCTCATGAAAAAGAGCGCTGAAGCTGCTGCCAGGTTTAAATTATTGTGGGGCCCTGAGCTTGGGCGCAGACACACTTGGGTCAATGTCAATGTGAGACACTTAGCAGCCAAGAACCTGGGCTTCTTGGGAGGCTGGCATCTTAGGGCCAAGGTCTAAAGGAAGTACTCTTTTTTGTGTCAACTTTGTTAGCTTTGTTTCCATTTCTTTTTGTCAAAGAATGTCTGATCTCTGAGTGCCCGTAACATTTGAGAGAGGGAGAAGAGAAAGCAATGGGAGACACAGAGGTGATAGAGATAGGACAGGGGAAATTATCTGTATAAAATTAACTAGTGTTGCCTCAAAATAGAAAAAAGAATGTTTTGCAAATTTTTAGAGCTTTCGAATTTAAAAACAGAGCAGGGAAGAATGCTTCTGAGGCTGCCAGGAACCGTTCCAAAGCAGAACGGCTAGCAAACAACAGTCGGGAGAGGAAAGTTCAAGGGCCACCTGTGTGTCACCAGTGCCCTCGGAAGGCCCTGGGAGGGGCCGGAGAGGTGGCATCCTGGACAGGTTATTATATGGTGAGCCTAAACATGTCAGAAAGAGGACCCTAGGGACCGCATTTCACCACCCAGCCACCAGGGCCCCTGCGGTCAGTGGGCTGCTGGCCACTAGGAGGTGAAAGGCCACTGAACAACTGTGATGCCTCGGCCCTGTGTCTGGTGTTTCGGGGTATTACAGGAACTTTATTTTTGGAAACAGCCCCAGCAGTGAAAGAGGCTTTGCCTGTGGGACCCTCATTTCCACCCTGAGTACAAATAGAAGTCGGACAGAAAGTTGGTCACTGGCCATCTGGGTGGACACAGCCAAGATCGAATAGAGCCAAATAGGAGCCTCGGGGGGTTAGTGTGTGAAGATGTAAATGGGCAGCACCTCGGGTCTGAGTGGGCGGGGCTTGGGGGGGAGACAGGTCCCAGCCCCTCCCTGCTGACAGGAGAAGCCATTTCCTAAGTCAAGAAACTTGTGGGTTGGTTTAGAAAATAGCCAACTGTCTTCAGTTGTCCCCTGCAAGCAATGGACATTAAAAGGCCAGGACCAGTATTTCCAGAGTCATGTGGGAGCATCCACTGTCACACCCCAGAGCCTCACCTGAGACGGTGGCGGAAGTAGAACAGACAAGGAGAACCGAATATTGGCCAGGCAGTGCAGGTGGGTGTGCGGTTGGCAGAGTGGCTGGGATCACATTTCCAGACCTGTGAAGCAGGACTAACAGAACCACCCAATATGGGAATACAACAGTTTCTCAGAAGTTATCTGGGTTTCAAAGGAACCCAGAGAAGTCCAGAGAGGTGAGGGGGCTGCCTGAGCTCACACAGAAAGTTGGTGCAGAAGAGAGTGAAGCCAGGGCCTCGCTGGTTTGGTGATGGCAGCCACACTGACTTGTGTGAGATGGTATCTCACTGTGGCTTTAATGTGCATCTGTCTGATGATTATTAATGTTGAGTGTCTTCTTGTGTGTCTATTGGCCACCTGTATGTCCTCTGGAGAAGTGTCTGTTCAGGTCCTTCGCCCATTTTTTAATTGGGTTGCTTGTTTTTTTGGTGTTGAGTTTTATAACTTCTTTATAGATTTTGGATATTCACCCTTATCAGATGTGTCGGTGAATATGTTCTCCTCTTCTGTGGGTTGTCTTTTGTTGATGCTGTCCTTGGCTGTGCAAAAGCTTTTTAGGTTGATGTAGTCTCATTTGCTTATTTTTTCTTTTGTTCCCCTTGCCTGGGGAGATATATCCAACAAACAACAAGTGCTGGGGAGCATATGGAGAAAGGGGAACCCTTTGCACTGTTGGTCAGAATGCAGACTGGTGCAGCCAGTGGAAAGCAGTATGGAGATACGTCGAAAAATTCAGAATGGATCTGCCTCTTGACCCAGTGATGCCACTTCCGGCAATATATCCAAAGGAACTCAAAATACTAATTCAAAGGAACATAAGCACCCCTAAATTCAATGCAGTTTATTTACAATCACCAAGATATGGACGTGGCCCAAGTGTCCATCAGTAGATGAGTGGATAAAACACCTATGGGACATTTACACAGTGGAATACCACTCAGCCATAAAAAAAGAAGAAAATTTTACCCTTTGAGGCAATATGGCGAGACCTGGAGAACATTATGCCAAGTGAAATGAGCCAGTCAGAGAAAGACAAATACCATATGATCTCACTCTTATGTGAAATCTAATGAACAAACTGAACAAACTGACAAGGAAAGTGGGGACAGACTCACAGAGGGAGAGCAGGATGACAGCTTGGGGGCAGGGGAGGTGAGGGAGTGGAGGGAATGGGCAAAGAGGAAAAAGGACTCCTGGACAACAGGGTGCTGATTGCTGGGAGGAGGTGGATATAAGGGACTAAATGGTAATGGAAAAAATACAATAAGATTAATTTCAAAAAAAGAAAAAGGGAAAAAAGGCAAGGGCCTCCCATTCTGGGCGCAGCGTTCCTCTAGTCTCAGCACAAAGTGTGTAAACAGCCCCCCAGGGTCTGCACAGTGGCTGGGCACCCCCTCTGTGCCCAGTGCTGTCAGGGGTGCCGGGCAATGCAGGGGCTTGGGGGCAGTGCTGCTGGGAATGCGGAAACACACCACCTTACCCTTTCCTAATCCCGGACGGCTTACAAAGCACCGGACACAGGCTAGCTCACGTAAATCTTGGTCCTCAAACACATCTGAGAAGTATGTATCCTCAGCATACAAGTGAGGAAGACCCAACCTTGCTCAAGGGGCCCAGGCAGGGACAAAGTCAGGATATGACCCAGATGCTTGACCACCAAATTTTTCAGTGTGGCTAGAGAGATAAAACATAAACATGTGGAATAATTAGCAAGTTATATATTATAGCGCTATAGTTAATATGATACATCCTCGCATGACTTACCATGTTCCACCCATTTGAGACACTTCTCAGTAGAGAATCCAATAGACAGTTAAATGCAGTGCAAGGCACACAAGATCTGGGGCCTGTCACATACACATGGCAACAGAAGTCACAGAGGTGGATGGATCTGAGGTTGGCCCTTCCACCAACTGTCACCATTTTATTAGTGGCGTGTATGAACACACAGAGGGAGGCTACTTTATGAAAAGTCATCATCCGTGAAACAAAATAGACTGAAGAATTCGGAATCGACCTGGTCTATCTACTCTGGCTGGTTGGAGCTTGACACTCCCCCAGATCTGTGTGCACTCTGGAAGGTACTCAGCTGGTAACTCTGTGAGGATCGTTCTTTCCCTGTCTCCGTGGCGTCTCACTCTCCCCGAGCAGCCTCGTCTCCAGGAGAGAGTATGCAAGAGAACACTCCGCAGATCCGCGGTCCTTTCCAGCTGCAGTTTCATCTTGCTGTGTTCTGCCCACCACGTCCCAGCTGCATCAGCTTCCAGTGCTCTCACCTGTGTCTCCTCAACGCAGCAAAACCACGCTCTGCTGGGGCCCCCTTCCTGCGCTCCAGGACAGAACGTGTCTCCAGGAAGAAAACCAGGATGCTCACTCGTTTCATTTGTTTCTTTTCTTTCTCTCCAGGGACACCGTACTGTTCTGAGAGCAGCTATTCCATGCCTGTTACCCAGTTTTATAGCTGCGTATGATGTGAGGGAAAGTTTGCCGTGAGCGAAGCTTCCAACGTGGCCAGAGGCGTAAGGGTTCCTGGGGAGTTTCCAAGTGATGCAGAGCTGCTGGGTGTGTGGAAATGACGCTACCTGACACTTTAAAAGTAATCACGGATGTTAAAATGGTAGCCCTAACCATCGCGAAAATAAAAATGTGAAATAAAAACTTTCAACCCAAGGGAGCACGAGACAAGATAGAATGAAGAAAATCTGATTGTTTGAGTGGTAGAGGGGAAGGGAGAGGGAAAAAATGAAGAAACGCATGGGAGGATTCCAGCGCCAGGAAAGGAAGTCAAGAGAACCTACAGATGAGACTGTTTACTCCTGGTAACACGGAGATGATTGAGGTATTTGGAAAAGACTTTAAAATAAATATTGGATGTCTAAGATTCTCACAGAGCCAAAGGAAGAACTAACATCATGGAAGAATTAGAAGTTACGAAAGATGGAAGGTAGACATTGAAAACCATCAGAGCCCTAGTTGGTGTAGCTCAAACCAAAAGGTCGCTGGTTCAGTTCCTGGGCAGGGCACAGGCCTGGGTTGTGGGCCAGGTCCCCAGTGGGGCAGCGGGGGGGGGGGGGGGGGGGGGGGCGTGTGAGAAGCAAGCAATCAATGTGATGTGATGTTTCTCTCCCTCTCTCCCTTCTTCTCCCCTCTCTAAAAATCAATAAATAAAATCTTTAAAAAATTATAACTGAAATAAAAACATCACTAAAAGAATTGACATGATATGCTGAAGAAAGAATATTTCCTTGGAAGATAGAACTGAAAACTCTACCAGATTATGCAAGACCGGGTGGGGGGACCCAAAAAACCCAGCATTATCTTTTTGAGGGCTGGCTCCTTGTAGGACTTTTGAGGACTTCCCCTTAGGTGAGTGTTCTAGGAACCCATCCCTATCAGCGCACCAGCTGGCATTGTTGTGAGAGGCTGCGTTCAGCTTTAGTAAAATGTTTTCTGAAGACTCTTTCAACACTTTTGCCCATTTCACGATGGGTGATTTATGAGCTCACCTGCCCACACTGCTGAGTGTTCAGCAGTTTTTGACCCAAAACTGCATGACCTCCACACCCCACCCTCCCTATTCACCTGATCTCACCCCCAGAGGCCTTTTTTTTGTTTGTCTCCTCAGATGAAAAAAGTCCTCAAAGGGAAACGCCTTGTCGATGTGGAAGAGGTGAAACAGAAAACAGCAGAAGTATGAAAAGGCATCAACACTGATGAGTTACAAAGCAGCTTGGAGCAGCAGAAAAAACGCCTTGGTAGGTGCATCGCATCAAATGGAGAGTACGATGAAGGTGACCGAGGTTTAAATGTGTAAGAATAAATACGAATTTTTTATAAATACATTCCAGTTTTTTGATCCCCCTCATATAACACAGAGGGATAAAGAAACAGATAGTTATGAACCAACACATTCCCACCCAAACACCTAAATATATATATATATATATATATATATATATATATATATATATATCAAGATGACTTAATCAGAAAGAAAATTTTACCAAAAATGCTATCAGAAAGGGTAATTTTAACATACTTCTCTTAGAAATCATTTTGATTTTGAAAAAAGCAAACATCAAGGATTCTTGAATAACGTGACTTTCAAGCCTGATCTAAGGGACAGTCTTGGGGGGAACAGTGAAATGGGCTGTTTGTCAGGTGGCCACACAAGGCGAGTCTCTTTCTGGCCTCTATTCTTTACCCTGTTCCTTTGCTGAAAGCCTCTTTGCTTATGCGAATACCATAGTCTTAATTACAATAGCTTTATAATCCATTTGTCTTCTACTCTGGAAGACTTAAAAGGTTAACCTGTAGCTTCCTTTCTCCACCCTGTGCTTCACAACTCTGCATTGTAGGGTCATCACCCTTCACCCTTCAGTAAATTATAAAACTACAGAACCTTGTGCTTAAAGCCTCCAGTCTCCCATCTCGACACTCCAGCTGCAGGTGATCACCGAAAGCGCTGTGGCTTTTCTGTCGCCTGGGGCAGCCTTCTGCCAGACACCAGCCTGGATTCCCAGCCTCTCTCGGGGTCCCTGGCTGATGCAAGTCACCAAGGACAAAGTACCTGCGGATGCTTAGTGTTAACTGACCACTCCTTCCAGGGGGTTCGCTGTTGCTGGTTTTGTTTTCCTGTTAACTGCCCTTAGTAGCTCTTTGCTTTTAAGAATTACAGACTGCAATTAGTGTCTTGCTAACTTCCAGAAGCTTTAAGACTTTCTTTTTTGTTTTGGTTTTTTTTTAACTTTTTTATATTGTTGTCTCCTTCCCCCACCCACTACTCCCCCTACCCCAGCTTTAAGACTTTTTTGTAGCTTTCCACATGGCCTTAAGTTCATCAGGTATGCTATGGGGACAATGGCCCTATGTTTGGGGCCTCGCATGACACCAGTTTGGTTCACTTTAGCCCCATGAGACCATAGCAGCTTTGCTGAGGTTTCTGTTCCGCAGCAGCGGGCTCTGGCCGGCAGCCCCCAGCCAGCACCAAGGACTGACGTATCCTGCCCAGGAGCAAAGCCACTGCTGGTCTTTAGTGGCCTCGGAATGGTTGTCCGCCGCCTGAAAACTCAGTCCATCTAGTCCTCATTGCTTCCAGAGCTTTCCAATGTCTGTGAAATACAATGCTTGCATTTTATCTGGCTTTTCTAAGTGTTGCCGATCAGAGCTCAGGACTGCCGTGACCAATTACATCGCCTCCTCCAGTGACAGTGTGTGGAAAAGTATCAAAGTAGAAGCAAACGTGGTGACATATAGTAGCTATTAATTTTGTGTTGGATGGAGTTTCCTTTTTCTGATTTTATAAATTCCTCAAAGCGGAATAACTGAGATGGAAAGAACTAAAGATAAAAGCATAAATAATTAACTAGGAGAGAAAAACAGGGTGAAATGGTTAAAACCCCCCCAAACAACCGGATCTATTTAAGGGGAAGAGAAAGGGACAACGCCAAGAGTCAAGTGTGTGCAGAAAGACTAGGATCTACTGTTCTTGAGAAAGAAAGTGTCGTATTTCAGTCTGAATAAAAAAGCATAGTTAGAGTCGCCAAGGCCCATTGTACCTACGAACGATTATGAGGAAAACCTTGTGAAACAGCTTAAGTTACTAGACTGGGTTGCCGGTGACACGGTGTGCTTGGAGAAGCCCCGGAGGCTGACCCTGACAGCTTCCCCACTCACCTGCCGTGCATGACCTTGACTCCTACATCCCCGTCTCCTACCTGTAGAGTCAATGCTCTGGGTTACAGACCGTACGTGTGGGTTGCTCCGATGGGATACCCATTTCCACCTAGGATGGCCTCAAAGGCCTCAGCTTAGTGGGGAAAGCCGCCCTCCCCAGCTTGACCTAATTAACACAGGATCCATAAAATTAGCAATATCATCCAGGATACTTTGAAAAACATGAAGAGTCTAAACATGAGGATCACAGACTAGAAATTTATAAATACAAGTGAGTGTGGGGAGAACTTAGTCAATAAGTCTCTACCAACATTTTCCTGTATACCTAGCCTTACATAATAAGTGGGACATATGATAGATATTACTAGTAGCCCAGAGAACATTAATTCTCTTTTTTCTCCTTATTTACAGAAATCCAATTTTGTTTGGGGAAAGTGGGGATTGATGTGTACAAATAAAATGATTTTTTGTCAGGATAAGTTGCAGCTAGAGACTGACCAGGTGGTATAATTATGCTCAAAATTTAAGGAGAAGTGTATTAGATATGGAAAGGTTTTTGTTTTCTTGATTAAAGAGATCAACTCAGTAGGTATATGCCTTTATTCCTTTTCTCTTTAAATTACTTCTCCCCAGAACACAGTGCTGATGTCTGAAGATGAAATAGCTATCTTGAAAAAAATACCATATGGATGGGGAAGACAGAACTATTTCCTTGAGCAGCTGCACTGCTCCCAAATTGACAATCTTCAGACTTTTTTTATGTGGAAAAAAATAAGCCACTGAAGGTGATTATCTGTTACATGCAGCCAAATGCAATCCTAATGGAAGGGGATGGGAAGTTATTACAGATTTTTACGAACTTTCAATCTAATAGAATTTTGAGAAATTCAAAGAACTGTTTTGAAAACAAAGATTGATCAGATATGCCATGGGAAAAAGGGTTTTCTAACAAAATAAGGAAGAATAGTGCCTGGTTATTGGGGTTCACTGGGTACATCGAGTGATTCTTTTTGAAACCTATTCTTTACACAACACAGGCTTATTTATCTTTTTTTTTTTTTTTTTGCTGTTTATACCAAAGTCCCATCCTAGCCTGACAACTCTTCTGGCCTTTCTCCCTCTCTTTCAAAACATACCAAACTTACTCAAAATTTTTCCTGGGCTTGACCTTGACATTCTTGCCCACCTTCTCACGCCTTCACAATCCATCCCCTTCTTTTTTGCAAGTCCTTCTTTGCCCTCTCCAAAGTAAAGTAGTTAAGTTGGCTCACTTGCTTTTATTTCTCCTTTTCAACCATTATCCATGTCTGTGTAACAACCCTAGGCATAGAACTGGCAAAAAGCAAAATTATCTGTAGTGTAAAAGGCAGATGGAAGCCATTAACCTCATCTTTTATTATTTTTTAATTACACATAGATATGCATAATTAAAATACACTCGTAGACACACGCATTTGTCGCCTTTATTGACACACAGAATGAAACAAGGCTTGCCATAATAAGGATCAAATGTCAACTTCCCCGTTCATCTACCCCTTCAATTTAACTTGGCGAAACTAGAACGTGCCATTCAGTTCTCTAAACAGGACCATCACCAGCCCCTTTCGTGCCATTCAAAGCAACCCAGAAAACCACTTCTGAGCAACGACCTAAAGCCCCACACTGTCCATCAAGCACCTTGCCACCCTGCACGTCGGGGAGACGGGGAAGCCCTTTCCTCTCCCCTCCACTGCCAGCCGCGTTCCACGGGAAGCCCCAGTCTGTCTCCTCTGCGCTTGGGAGGCCACATACCAAGAAGCAATTTCTGCCTCAGTAAACAGCGCTCTTGCTTCTAAAGCCACATCTCACATTTTCTTTTGGGCTTCTGATGCCCGTTTTTTATTGTCATCTGTCTTTCATCAGCCTCCCACGGAGAATTCCAGCTACCAGTACTAACGACGTTATGCACAGTACCACCGTGGATGCCGGCACGAAATGGAAATGCATGCTTTTTTTGTTAGGGTGTATAAACTTCCTGGTTTAATGAGGCAGAGTTTATCTCGGTTTATAGTAAGAAAATGCCTTGGTGTGTGTGTTTGTGTTATGAAGAAAAGCTAAAATTAACACTTTTAGGATTGACTCCAACACATGAGTAAACCTTGTTATAAGCAAAAGGAGAAAATCAAGGTAGAAGCTGATGAAAACACCAAACCAAATTAAATTTGATCTAATAGTGTTTACTTGTTTTAACATCTGGAAGAGTTTGGGCATACACTTGCAAGCATTTTTAACGTAACTTGAACATAAAGTGTGCTTAGTTGCCACAGATGTATTTAAGTTGGGTCCTTTTGAAGAAGTGATTCTTTAGAAATTTTCTTTCTTTTTTTTTTTTTTTTTGTATTTAACAGGCAAGGATTTGGATCACGCCCTGGCCAGTGTGGCCCAGCTGGTTGGAGCATCGTCCTGTAGACTGAAGGGTCAGGGGTTTGATTCCCCACAGGGCACATACCCAAGTTGTAAGTTTGATCCCCAGTTGGAGTGACCAATTGATATTTCTGTCTCACATCAATGCCTTTCTCTCTCTCTCTCCCCTCCTCCCCACTCCTCCTCTCTGAAAGCAATGAAAAAAATGTCCTCCAGTGAGGATAGAGAAAATAGAATTTTTGGATCATAAGGTACCAGTGAAAAAATATCTAAACACCTTCCCACTTGGGTTCTCAGAATAACACCCTAGTGTTTCAAATAAAATTTGAAAAGACCCTACACCCTTGCCGGGTGTGGAACAAGTGGACCTGCAGGACCTCTGTGTAGGGGTTGCGAGGGCGCACTTCCGCCTGCAGAGAGGAGAAATGAACTGGCCTTGACTCCAGGAACACGCACTGAATCTCAGAAAGTAAGTCCTCTCCAGCTGAGGGATTCAGCTGACTTCCCTAAGTGCTCCAAGCTAAATGCTGGGCCTTCTACGGTCCTTATAGGCTCTGTCCTTCCCCTCCCTGCTCACCATAGATTCCCCCCCTCAACCACCACCACCACGGGTTACACGGGTAGGGTCGGCCACAGTGTAGGTCATTCCCAAAGTGCAGGGCTTTTGATAGGAGAGCTTGCACCCCGTTTTACATACCAGAGGACACCCTACATGCTGCTGGGTAGGGAAGGTGGGCTAGGTATTTATGGGGACTAGTCTGGGAAGAAAAGCTGGAAAGGGAATTAATTGGAAGACCCAGAAAAGCCCCAGTCCAACCTTTGCAAAGCTTAAAATCCTGTTCTTCTGTTACAAAAACTAAAGACTTGCCTCATTTTCTGGTTGGCCTCAGCATAACTGTTTACTCCACAGAAATCCGGTTCCCCACACCCGACTTCCCTCTATGTCTGCTCCCCCTTAAGGGTTCATTCCCATTTGGTCCGTCAGCTCTGTCTTTCCTGAATTCTCAGGCTGGTCTGCAGCTTCTTGCTGGGCAGGGTCATCTCTCAGACTCACTTTTTCTCTTCTCTCTCCAGGCCTAACTGCCACAGGACTTCCTGAGTGCACAGCAGGCAATGAGCTCTATCGGGGCATTAAGAAAACACAGCGCTGGATAATCTTTTGTGCTTGGACTTTTTCTTTTAAAGATTTTGTTTATTTATTTTTTTAGAGAGGGAAGGGAGAGAGATAGAGAGGGAGAGAAACATCAATGTGCGGTTGCTGGGGGTCATGGCCTGCAACCCAGGTATGTACCCTGGCTGGGAATTGAACCTGAGACACTTTGGTTCGTAGCCCGTGCACAATCCACTGAGCTACGCCAGCCAGGGGCGGTGTTTGGACTCTTGACGCACCCATTTAACATGCCAGGAGAGAGTGAGACGACAATAGGTAAAACTCTAAGTTGTCAATCAGAGAAACAACTTCTCTTCCTCCTCCTCCTCCTCTTTCTCCTTCCTTTTTTCTCTCGTGCTCTGGTTTTCCTTCTTACTGTGCTACACCCTCTGGATGCAGCTCAGAGGAGCTAGCCCTGCTAGAGGTCCAGGCCACGGCTGTGTGCGTTTGTGTGTTTGCTAAGGACTGTGGTCGGCACAGTTGGCTTTCTTGTGAGAAACGTCTGGTTTACACGGTGATAAAGCTTCACACTTCTGATTTTTAAAAAATTCTGTGGCAGAGACATACCCTCTAAATTCTCATCTTCGGATGTAGCTTCACCCACGTACTCATAGCTCAGGGCAGCCTGTGGCCTGCTTATTTACTCCTCAATCTTTGTTGCCAATGGGGAATGTAGGTTAGCCACAGAATCATTCTAAAAACATTAAGCATCATAGCCATTCCTCTCTCTTCGTAGCCTTTATAAGCATTTCCTACCTTCATCCGTACCACTTAAAACACCTGATCAATTCCACTTTTTCTACTCCCTTTATCACTACCTTTTTGCATTTCTACCTTGAACAGTAGTTTTCAAACTGTGGTCTCTGGACCAGCAGTGTTGGTACCACCTGGCAGTTCAGGAATGCTCATTCTCCAGGTTTTATCCCAGACCAGCTGAATCGGAAACCCTGGGGGTGGGGCCCAGCTACTTAAGTTTTCACAGGTCCTCTGGGTGATTCTAAGCACGCCGCTCAGAGAAAGAGGGCTTCCCTTTGCAGTTACCCTGGGAAGACAGGACAGGGAGAAACCCAGGAGATCCAGGGGCGGGGCCCCAGAAAGCATCATTGCACAAGAGGCTGCACCACAGACCCAGCTGCGGGACACACCCCGGGAAGACAGCTGCCTCGGAACCAGAGAGGGAGTGATTGCCCAGCATAACCAGTAAATTGCAAGGAGACGAACAGAAGCATCTGCTACTGACATTTTCAAAGGCTACATTTTTCACAGGTACATTCCAGAGTGTAACAAAGCACTTCCACATGTGGGGGCTGATCTCTCAACGATACATCTTACCTGCCTCTTGTGTCATCACAGACTTCTTTAGAAGTTAAAGTTCACTTCAAAGTCAGAGTGAAGCCAAAGCTTTTCCAGGTGCAATGATGAGTCCTCAGAGATGTCGGGGACCAAGCCCCCAGGAAAACTGTGAATTAGGGGAGGGCTGTCTTCATGCTCCCCTCACTTCCTCCTTACACCCTGCCCTCTTCAATGACCTGGAGCCCCCAGAGGAACCTCATTGGCTGGGTCCCCCCCCCCAGAAATTCTTATTTAATTGTTCTGGGTGGAGTCCATGCATTTGGTATTTCTAGAAAGCATCCCATGTTTTTGCAGCCCAACCTACAGCAAGGGGATTCATGAATGCTTTTTGAGTAGTTACCTTGTGTGAGCTTCTTGGCAACGTGGTAGAAGATTCAAAATGGCAGAGGGCAGGAGGGAGTGCCTTCAAGAAGCACAGAATCAGGATGGAATGTGGAACAAAATATACACACCTAAGCAGAACCCACAGTGCCCTGGAAGTGCCACACCTGAGCTGCCACAATTGGTTATTTGCACCAAAGGCAAGGTCGAGTTTATTCTGAGTGGAAACAAATGGATACAGCTCCACAGAGGAAACCTGCTTCAAATGTGGCTTTGGGGGATGTTTAGCAGGCAAAGGGGGAGAACATTTTGGAAGAGAAAACAAAAATGAATGAATGTGTGGAGACAGAGGAGTCCAAAAAATTGGGAAGAATCAGCAAATACTGTATAGTCGCTGTATACAGGGCATGAGATTGGTGTACATAGGGAAGGTCGTGCAGGCAAGATTGTAAGGGTTTTGGAATGCCTTGGTAACCATTTGAATCTTATTTCCAATTAAAAGTAATATAATACATACTTGAGAAAAATACATCACTTGAAAGATAACTACTACTTTTACTAGTGAAAGTGTTACGAACTATATTTAGCCAATTCAGTGAATACATTGATCATTTCATTTGCTTTGCTGCAAGTTCTCGTGCTAGGCACTATGAGGGATTACACAACACCCAGGGCAACAATCTTTGACTGTAATAAATACTGTTGAACCTTCCGCTCACATCTTAGAATCCTATGATACAAAATAGAATTTCATGGGTCCAACAGTCACTTTCTGTTGTTGCTGTTGATACTAATTCTTGTTTAAAAAAATAAAAGCAGTTTATATGTGCTGAGAGGCACCCCCCGGAGCATTAGCCTGGTGGCTGCTTATATAAAACACGCACTGAAAGGCTGGACTCGGGGGGAACAGTTACGCCCCAAGACCATCCCGAGTGAGGGCTGCATCCCAGGGCAAGCGCCCTCCACACACAGGTTTCTGCACATCAGGCACCTCCCAGGGAGGACACCTGGGGTGCATGAACCATGCAGGAGCGTTTGTATGCAGGTGTACGTGTTTGGCTTTCCTTTCATTCAGGAAAGAAGGCTCAGTCACTCTTCCTTTGCCATCAATATACCGTATTTTTCGGACTATAAGATGCACTCCCCGCCCAAATTTGGGAGGAGTAATAGTTGTTAATGCTGCTGTTGAGTTCTGTTTACATTTACATTGGTGAAATATTCTGTTAGTTATGTTATTAAGTATTTTACCACACTTTTTGCTTCGAAATTTTTTTCCTATTTTCCTCCTCTAAAACCTAGGTGTGTCTTATGGTCCCAAAAATACGGCTATCTCCGCTGTCCTCCAAAACGCACTGAATGCTCCAATTGCAGGCATCTCGCAAGGTGGTGGAGGGGAGCACTAACATGGTGAGACCTGAGAGCACCACACAGGCTTGCCTCAGCACCACGAGATGCTTGCAAAGTGACCTTGGGTAAGTCATTGTCCTTAAGGCTATATGTCTTCATCTAAAAAGTAGAGAAAAAAATAAAAGTACTTGTGTCACAGGAATTTGGGAAGTTTAAATGAAATGACAGTGCTAAAAATGTAAGCTATTCATACTAATAGAGCATACAGGGCCTTGTGCTGGATGCAGGGGGTGGAGAATCAAATGGGACAGGGCATCAGCTCACTGGCAAATCGGTAAGCACCTAGCACCTGGGTGGCATCAGCACTTGCGTTCCCCAACTTCACCAGGTGACCTCTAACCTGCCGGCTTGGATCTGCTGAGTCCGGAGCCCAAGGGGATAAAGCCTGAGATGGAGGAGGGGCCGTCTATGCTGCCCCTAACCTGTAGGAAGGGGCCACAAGCCAAGGAATACTGGGGGCTGGAAGAGGCAAGGACACAGATTCTCCTCCAGAGCCCGCAGAAAGACCCAGCCCTGCTGACGGCACCTTGATGTTAGTGCAGAGCAACTGCTTGCAGACCCCGATCTCCCAGGCCACAGAGCAATACATGTCTGTGGTGCTAAGCAACCACGCTCGTGGTGGTTTGTTACAGCAGCCACAGGGACTAACACAATAAGATTAGAAAAGGAAATTAGAACCAGATCTCCATTGCCCGCTTGGGAAGTTTTGTCTGTTTTCTGTGGGCCTCCTGTCCCCTGGTCCTACTGAAAAGCCAGATGGGTGCATGCTTCACACTGGACAGGCCACCTCTAACTGAGGCAGTTACCACAAAAAAAAAAAAAAAAAAAAAAAAAAAAAAAAAACCTCCTCCACAGACACCATTCCTACACACCACTATCCTCCTTCCCCAGAGGGAACCGCTTGCCATGTGGATGTCAGACTGGATGAGGTCCAAGTTCATTGCAGCTATCCAGGTCTGTGTGCTGGCCGTCTCTGGGAAGCCCCATGCTAGGAAGGTAGCTGTATCCTTTTCCTCCTGCACCTGGGATCCACCTTGTGGCCAAGACCAGAGCTATTACAACTACAGATTTACACCAGGTTCCCTGGGCTTCATGTACACCCCCGAAGATGGCCAAACCCCTCTCAGACCACCCTTGCCACCTGGCACAAAGTAACTGCTGCTGGGAAATGGCTTCAGAGAGGCCACACAATGCCACAAACATTCAGGGAAGGAACATCCTGGTACTTCAGCTAACTGCTAAGATGAGAACGAAGACAGCTCATTTTAAAGAAACTTCCATTTCTTTAAAGATAAAACATCCTCACCTGAAAGACCCAAACCAAGAAAACTTCATTTTAACTATGTTCTCTTTCTCTTTCATGTTTGATTTTAATTATATGTATAATCAATGAATATATGCATTTTATAAATATTTACAAAAGATATCACTGTAAATAATAATAAAAGCCCCCTTAATTGTCTCCTCTCCAAAATCTCACTTCCCTCCTCTAGAACTAACAAAGATGATGATAATTCAATGTTCATTTTTCAGATTTTTCTAGATATTGAAACTGACATACATTACATGTAGTATATACAGAGTTGGAAATGGACTTTTTTATGGAATTGGATGCATAATACAATTTTTCTGTGACTTCCTTTCAAAAATAATATTTTTACTTAAAACAGTTTTAAGTATACAGAAAAATTGTAAAGATGGTACACAGCATTCCCAGATACCCCGTACCCAGCCTTCCCTGTTACTAACATCTCTCATTACTAAGGCATACTTGTTACAATTAATGAATCAATACTGATAAAGTATTAATAACTAAGGTCCATTCTTCATTCACATTTCCTTGGTTTTCACCTAATACCCCTTTTCTGTCCCAGGATCTCATCCAGGATGCCACACTGTGCTTAGTTGTCACAACTCCTTAGACTCCTCTTAACCGTGACAGTTCCTCAGGCTTCCCTCGTTTTTTAAAAATATGCTTTATTGATTAGGCTATTACAGTTGTCCCAATTTCCCCCCTTTCCTCCTCTCATACCATATGGCCATTCTCTCCAGCAATCCCCCCGCCCTTAGTTCATGTCCATGGATGGTACATATAAGTTCTTTGGCTTTTCCTTGTCCTATACTTTCCTTAACATCCCCTGTCTATTTTGTACCTGCCAATAATGCTTCTTAATCCCTGCACCTTTTCCCCATTCTCCCCTTTCCCCCCACTCTCTCTTTTTCCCTTCCCAGCTGATAATCCTCCAAATGGTCTCTGTGTCTCTGATTCTGTTCCTGTTCTGCTTGTTTCTTAGTTTGTCTTTTAGATTTAGTTATTAATAGTTGTGAATTTGTTGCCATTTTAATGGTCATCGTTTTGATTCTCTTCTTCTCATACAGCTCCCTTTAACATTTCATACAATAATGACTCGGTGATAATAAACTCCTTTAGTTTTGCCTTGTCTGGGAAACATTTTATCTGCTCTTCCATTCCAAATGATAGCTTTCTTGGATAGAGTAATCTAGGTTGTAGGTCCTTGCTTTTCATTATTTTGAATACTTCTTGCCAGTCCCTTCTAGCCTGCAAAGTGTCTTTTGAGAAATCAGCTGACAGTCTAATGGGAGCGCCTTTGTAGGTGACCTACTGCTTTTCTCTTGCTGCTTTTAAGATTCTCTCTTTATGTTTAACCTTTGGCATTTTAATTATTATGTGTCTTGATGTGGTCCTCTCTGAATCCAATTTGTTTGGATCTCTCTGTGCTTCATAGACTTGTATATCTAGTTCCTTTGCCAAATTAGGGGAGTTTTCTTTTATTATTTTTTCAAATAAGTTTTCAATTCCTTGCTCTTCCTCTTCTCTTTCTGGCATCCTTGTGATTTAGATGTTGGTACATTTGGAGATGACCCCAGAGACTCCTTATACTATCCTCATTTTTTAAATTCTTTTTTCTTCTTGCTGTTCTGGTTGAATCCTCGCTGAGGTAGTTTGTCAGGTTCCTCCACAATAAAGTTACTCTTTCCCCCTTTCCATTCTCTACTCTTTGAAAGGGCAGAGTATCTTCATGAAGTATTTGTAATTCTTCATGGGAGATTTGTATACTCTCTCCCTGTTTGTTTTATTCAATTTATTTATATCAGTATACACTTATGGATATGTATTTTATACTTTGCATTAGAATCCAATATTGCCTTGTTTATTATGGCTTACTTTTTTCACTTGTCTGGTCAACTTTTCTACTCTTTAAAACCACAATTCTGAAACCATGGTTGTATAATTATGTGTTCAGATTGTCATCATTTTTTAATTGAGCTCTTTCTACATGAACTGTGACGTAGAGATGTTTTTGACTGCAACAAGAGAGCTGACATCATTTTAATACTTCAAAAACTAATTTGCATGAGAGGAAGTAATTAATGAGGGGGCACTGATGTCTGCCATCACAAGCAGTGATTTGGAAACCCAGAAGTATCTGGACACCCTGGGAAATTAGACATTCAAAAAGCATCTTTACCAAGCCCACTCCCCCTCAGATGCTCTTTGGTTGCCTTTAATTTAAAAAGGGCACCTGTTTCTTTTTTTCCTTTTTGCCATTAATATTGCATTAATTACATCCTCTCCAAAATATGCAGAATATTTAAATCGTTAATAACTCTTATGATTATATAAGGAGTGCAGTCACTGATGTGGTGAAATTGGAGATGTTGGGAGGGTGGAGTCCTAGGGCTTCAGGCTGAGTCTGGGGAGGGATCAGGGGTATTTGCAGGCATCTAGTCTACTATGTACCGGAAGTTTGCTCCTTGATGTTCAGCAAACTTCTGAAAGGAAGCAACGTGTTCAAATCATAGTGTGAGAAGATGAAAAATGATAAAGCTCTTGAGACCTACATTGCCCACATGGCAGTGAGGGCACAGAGAACACATCTGATCCTTGCTGACCACCACTGGGACTGCCCATTAATCTTCCTTCAGTTCTGCTGGGTTCCCTTCACTCAGTGTCTCTCTCTCTTGCCCACAGTCGGGCTTCCCTGCTCATGTTCAGGAGGAGTTCCCCATGTGTCATTGTATTTTGCTGACAAGTGCACGTCCTTTCCTGGGATACCCCGGTGACAATGGACCACCTCAGTCCATCCATGCAGGCCAGCAGGAGTGAGAGCAGCTGGGGAAACTGCTTCCTCTTGACTCCAGCCCTTTAGTGGACATTACTGAAAACCCCCAACTTCTGGAATTAAACTGTAAGAAAATGTAATCTCTTCATCTTTTTACAAACACTGAAGGGGACCAAGCCCATCTATACTTTCTCTTCTGGCACAAAACCAAAACAAACAAACAAACAAACAAACGAAAGCTTCTTTACCATCTGTTCCTAATTGTTTTTTCTTGTCTTATCTTCTCAGGCAGGCTCACAAGAGTTCTCTGCTATCGCCAGGCTGACCTCTTCCTCACGTCTCCCCTCCTGCCATGTAAATTTTCACCCCAAGTACCTGCTAAACTGCATGCCACTTACAGTGACATCTTCACCTCTTCTCCTACAGACCCCACCTTTAACGTCATGGTACAACCCAAAGTGTTCCTGCTCTGTGACCCCTCGTCACCTCCAATGCTAGAAATTTCCCCTTTCCTGTAAACCTGGTGCATCTTCTGCTCTGCAGAAGTAGCCTGTTATTCTTCCCTTGGCAGATATGGGGACCTACACATCCTGTGCATCCCCAAAAGCTCTGACCATCAGGAATTGCTTCCTGAAGAACATATGCAGGAGACATGTTGGTGAGGCACAGAAATAATTCTGCACGGGAAGTGAAGAGGATATGAAGAGGTCTGCCAAAAGTCAAACAGGTACTTACCTTCGCTCCTTCCTCCAGAATCATTACAATGAAGGAATGTAAGAGATGTGAATGCCAAATGACAAAGAAGGTGAGAGAAGGGATTACAGCAGACAAGAGGTGGTCAGCACAGTTTAGGATGTGGAAAGCAGATATGCAAGTGCTAACCCAAATCTGTGTGTGCTAGGAAAGGAACCGTGGAGCCAAAAAGAGGCCGTTGATTCAAGCAATACATCTCTGGAAAGGCAAAGAGATGGAAGGGTGTCAGTATTTCCAAAGGCCAGGGTGTGGGCGGAATCTGAAAACAGAAGGGCTGTGTATGCCTTATATAAGAATTAAACCCCAGAATCTTTCCCCAAGCTGCATACCCCAAAATTGCCTTTCCACCATTCAGGCACACAGCAGGCTTACCCTCTGGAAAGACTTTGCACCTGAGGACCCCATGCCCAATTAAAGGCAGGACGAGGAGCTAAAATAGAAAGAGGGCCCATATAAAACACCTGCTGGTGAAATGGCGAAAGCTTTAACTTGCCCTGCTCAGCAGCCAGAACACCAGGAGCCAGGCATGTACTTCCCAGGCCTGGGGAGAGAATTCCTCTCAGGGGAAACTGATTAGCCCCGGGGACACAAAACCAACTTATCCTGGGGGCCCAGTGAAGGAGCCAGGTCCTTGCCCAATAATCCTAAAGCAAAGCTCGCAGATTAATGAATATTCTTCCTTTCCTCACCCCATCCACAACTGCCAAACCTACACAGGTTCAAATCAGCTTTTTAAGGTCTCAACTTAAAAATGAATCTCCGTGCCACTCACCTGCACTAAGACATTTGCATTAAGTTTCTTTTTTTTAATAAAGATTTTATTTATTTATTTTCAGAGAGGGAAGGGAGGGAGAAAGAGAGAGAGAGAGAGAAACATCAATGTGCGGTTGCTGGGGGTCATGGCCTGCAACCCAGGCATGTACCCTGACTGGGAATCGAACCTGCGACACTTTGGTTTGCAGCCCGTGCTCAATCCACTGAGCTACACCAGCTAGGGTGCATTAAATTTCTAATATGAGTTCAGGTCAGACAGAGAGAAAGAGGGAGAGACAGGAAGTTGCCCAGGGGAAACAGAGCAACTGAAGAATCAAAAAACATTTTTTAAAAAAGAATAAATATTCTTCTATATAAGATATTAAATCTATGCAGAAGAGAATAAATGCTATTAGAGGAGGGTAAACAAGAAAAACTCTTAGAAATTCAAAATATTATAGCACTTAAAATCATGATTTAAAAATTCAGTAGACTATATACGTGATCAAGGAAATCTGGAAAATACAACAAAAAAGATAGGTGAAAAGAGAAAACAATAAGTTAGAAAATTTAAAAATAAACCCATGAAGACCAGTATTCAGTTGGCAAGCAAACTTGAAGAAATAATCAGCTAAAGAGATTGTAAAAAATATATAAGACAATATTCTAGGCCCTGGCCAGGTAGCTCAGTTGGTTCGAGTTTTGTCCTTACACACCAAGGTTGTGGGTTTGATCTCTGGTCAGGGCACATAGAAGAATCAACCAATGAGTGCATGAATAAGTGGAAGAACAAATCAATGTTTCTCTCTCTTTTTTTTCTCCCTCTCCCTCTCTCTCAAAAATCAGTAAAATAACAAATAAACAAAGAAAAATATTCTTGAGCCGAAGGATACGTTTTTCCAAATCAAAGTGGAATAATGTATGCCCAGCTTGCTGAATTAAAACAGGAGACCCTATCAAAGCATATCATCATGAAATTTGGGATAAAGAGAACACTATGAACATTTCTAGAGAGAAAAATCACACAAAGACTTTTTCCCATACAAAGAATAAGGAATAAAGAATTGCCTCATACTTTTCAAAAAGTAGCATTGGGGGCCAGTTGACAGTAAAGAAATCCCTTAAAGTTCCAACTGAAAGCTAGATTTAATCTAGAAATCTATGTCCAAACTATAATCAAATAGTTTCATGAAAAGAGCATGAAATCAAGATATTTTTAGGCATGCTAGGCCCTTTAAATGTGTCCTTCCTTGTGGTTTTTCTTAGGAAGTTACTGGATGGTCCGATCCCCCCAATATAAGGGTCTAAACTCAGAAAGAGGCAGACATGGGGTCCAGGCAACCAGAGAGCCAACTTAGGAGAAAGACGAAGGAAGTTCCCAGAGTGCCCATCAAGACAAATCCTAGGACACAGAGATGCTGCAGCCCCAGAGCACAGGCAGTCCTCAGTGGTAGAGAAGGATGGACAGATAGATCGAGGAGGGATAAATCTTAAGAAAAAAACAAAGCCCAAAACATTGCCTGAAATAGCTGTTGACATTGACAAGTGCTTTCTAGCGCTGCTAGGAAAATGGGGTAAGAACTGGTTTTACGGATGACAAAAAAAAATGATTGACTACAGAAAGCTGTAGGGAAAGATAATGAGTAATCAGATATGCATGGCTCACCTTTGAATGATATTTACATATTTATATAATGCCAGACATTGAATATCAATTTCACTAAAAGTGGTGCCATAACTATAAAGGGGGAATGGGGAGATGGGATGGGTATGTGTTTAGAAGAGGGGCAGAAGGCTGGTATAAAGAGAGATAAATCCTCATCTTCCATAGGGAAAAAAGCAAATAGATGATGTGTAATAGTGAAAAGCTGAGAAAGAGACAACATAGACACGACGTCAAGAGACGTAGCAGTAAACGCCGGAGGAAACAACAGCAAGGGCCGCAAGTAGCTACTTCTGGAGCGTGAAGGTCAGAGGTGGAGGAGGGTGGATAGAACGGGGAGCTGCTGTTTCGTGCTATAAAGTTTATAACGTTATTTGATTCTTGCTTTTCAGAGAAGCAGATGGTACAGAGCTTACAGGCCCAGACCTGGATTCGGATTTCAGCTCTGACACTGTGGACTCTGTTCTCGTCATGCCTCGGTTTCTCCTTTCAGCCAGAAATAATAGTAATGCCCGAATCAGTTAATATATCAAGCACTTAGAAGGGTGGTACTTAGTGTTTTATAAATATCTGTTATTATTGTTAAACTGTATACACACATAACTTAACAATTAAAATGGAAAAATTGTCAAGGAGTATGCAAATATTGCTTTAAGCTCTACTTCTGAACACTCTGTTTTTTCATTCTCTAAAGTAATAACCAGAATTTTCTGTTCAGTTTTGCCCTAAATTTAACAATTTCTGTCCCCCCTTTTTTTTCGCTATTGAAAATGTCAGGGTATGGTACCAGGTGGGTACTGGAAATCTTGGAGGGAAAACTTTGTAAAGGATATGATCATTTAGTCACTATGCTGTGCACCTGAAACTAACACAAAATAATACGGAATAGAAACTGTAATGGGAAAAAATGATAAAAAAGAAAAGACACACAGTTACACACATTTTTTAAAAGTCAGTGAATACAAAATCTGCAGAGAGGGCTTAGGGATTCAGCCGTCCCGACCATGGTCATGATGGGCTGTCTAGGGAGAGGTCCACACCATCATTTAAGCCCTCCCTTGGCTGGAGCTCCCCGTATGCACCCAGAATGCACCAGGCCAGACCTCGGGTGTGTGCTTTTCCAAACAACAAGTCGTAAACCATCCTAGATCACTGTGGTCATCGTGCAAAGATTTGTTGTCCAGCCAGGGTCCCAGACAAAACTCTGGGTTTCCAAAGTGAGTGAAAGAAGCATGAAGAGACATTCTAGGAAGCAACTCGTCACTAGCTCTTCATGGCCAAAAGAGGACCCTCCCGTACCGCCCCCTCATCTCTGCCCTGTGGGTTCTCCTGACACAGTGGGAAGCGACATGCTGCTTCTGTTTTACTCTCCAACACGCACTTCTGTCTTGTTCAGCTAATGCCCGGTCTCACGTCACCGAAGTGCTTCTTCCATTACGGAGTGTGATAAATGAGTTTGCGCACGGCTCTGACATCTACTCATTCCGAGACCTTGCATAAATATGGTCAGCTCTCCAGATCTCAGCCTGCTCCATTATACAATCTAAGTGTCAGACTGTCACGAAGGATCCACGCCCTCATTTCACCCAGAGCAGGCAAGGCCTGAGGAAGTGAACGGACTTGGGCAAGGCAACACGCCAAATTAGAACTGGGACCTGAACCCCTGTCTACTAAGCCCACAACACTGCTCTTTCCACAGTGCTTGATCAGGTACCTAAAGTATCATCTCCCAACCACAGACTCTTCCATTCGAAAACCCAGAACACCGTTCAGAACCCCACAGAGAGCTAGTATCATTCTTCCACGATAAAATAATTTCTCCCCAAGGCTTCAGCACTAGGTTTTTATCTTACCAAGAAATTCCCAACTACAGTAACAAAGGGAAGATTAAAAGTGCCAGACCGGTTGAAACAACCTTTAACTTGCATTTGCAGTCAAATCGGCACATCTGACAATGAGTTCTCAAAGTCAAGGACTCACCCGGTTGTAGACCCGCGACACCGCCACACCGGAGCCTCGCAGGAAGGCAGCAGCTTCTGAACAAGCCACGGAGACGGAGAGCCAACTGCTCCCTTCCCGTCCCCCTCCCCTGCCCACACCCACCCAAAGGCCAGTCTCTAACAAGCTGTTTGGCAACTCTGTTCAAGACGGCGGAAGGTCCAGGAGCGGATTGGGAACAGCTAACACTCTGGCAACCATTCTCCTTCCCCGCGAGCCCAGACTTCAGTGGGCGTGCAATGTGGCATTTTGCCTCTGATTTCAACCCGTTCTCCAGCAATTCAGCACGGGAGAAATAAACTCGGCGCCCGCGCAGGACCGGCCAGCCCCAAGGCCCCTGCCTCCCTGGCCTGGAGAGACCCTGGGTGACCCGCGTGTCCTGGGATCTCCGTCCCGGAGCACGAGGAACAGGCCGCCGCTCGCCTGCAGGCCGGCGCAGCAGGGTTGCCCTGCGCCAAGGGAGCAGATGGGCCCCCGATTCAGCCGGAAGCCGCCGCGGGAATCTTTGAGGGTGGACAAGCCGTTTGACTTTTAAGCCACTCGCAGCAGCTGTCGGCAGTTAACATGATATATTCTGGTCCCTGTGAAATTGCTAGAAAGGAAGAGTCTAGAATACAAGCTAAGGAAACAGTGGGCCGTATTTTTGCATTGCCTGGCTCCCCCTGGTTTTCTGGTTTCACCTGCCTCACTCATCCGCCACCTAACTGACCAGGGAGATAAAACATGTCTCTGAACGTAGCCTGCCCTTACAAGGAGTTATCCGGGGATCCTTGCAGTCTTCAGCATCAATCCCCATGCCTTCAGGTGGCCCCGCCAGCTCCTCCTGCCCCTTTCCCCCCATTTCTGCTTTAGCCACGCAGAGCCATGTACAGCCCAGGTTCTCTCTCACCTCTGACCTGTTGAACATGAGCATTTCCCTGTACTCAGAAAACCTCCTCCCAAGTCGCGCCAGAAACGCCGCCTCCTCCGGGAAGCCCTCCTAGGACCCTCCAAAGTGAATATTGAACATCCCTCCTTGGAAGAGCCACTGAGTTCTTAAAATGACCTCTAACAAGACACATTTTCTCAATTTGCCTCTCAGGCTAGATTGTGAGCACTTTGTTAGGGACAGTAACTTCCTCCTCTGAGTCCCTTGAGCAGCCCCCAGGGATCAGAATGTGTTCAGGGACTGTGTTCACTTAATAATTCTTAAGGGCAGGAAATATGCCTTATTCCTTTTTTTTTTTGATCCTCCAGGTAACAGATGCTCAAAAGTGGTTTGTGAATGATTGAATAAATCAAATAGCTGCATTTCCTGAACTTAAAGAATTTGCGCTATACTTTACATCATGACATAAGCAATATAGTCGATAACTTTGTTATAATTATGTGTAGTGCCAGGTGGGTACTGGACTTATTGGGGGGGGGGATCCCTTTGTAAGTTATATAAATGTCTAACCACTATACTGACCACCTGAAATTAGTACAATATCGAATGACAACTGTAATTGAAAGAAATATATTTTTTAAATAATTATTAGAACATTTTTTAAAGATTTTATTTATTTATCTTTAGAGAGGCGAGGGAGGGAGAGAGAGAAAGAGAGACAGGGAGAGAAACATCAGTGTGCAGTTGCTGGGGGCCATGGCCTGCAACCCAGGCATATGCCCTGACTGGTAATCGAACCTGCAACACTTTGGTTCACAGCCCGAGCTCAATCCACTGAGCTACGTCAGCCAGGGCTGAAAGAAATATTTTTAAAACAACAACCAACAAACAAAGAATTTATGCGGTATTCTCAGACACATGCAAGTCTAAGCGTGAACACTGTCAGCCGGGGACCTCGTCTGCAAGCAGCTCACCGTGCCTGGCTGTCCCCAGGTGGCAGTCTGCTGCATGGGCTCCCTCCCTCCTGTTCCATTTCCTCCTCCAGGCTGTTAAACGCTGCCCCGCAGGCTTCCTCTGCTCCAGGTGACCCTGGAGCAGCAGTAGGTCCCAGCCCGCCCCGCCTGCTCCAGGTGCTCGAGCCCTCAGGACATACAGACAGGAGCCCTGGGAAAAGCTCGCTTACATTTTCAGCTGGACAGCTGCACCTGCGACCCACGGACGGCACTGGCCCCTGGAGGCCCTCCACGCTTCTCACATGGTTCTCTGAAAATAAGCCCTCGTTAGTGTCCAGTCGAGGTGGACCCGGGAGACAGGGGTATAAAACGAGGTACGAAGGTGCAAGTTAAAAAGAATTGTTACTTCTCTTGCTTACTCGGGTTCTGCCTCCTCTAGCCCAGAATGTTCCCTTTGCAAGATGGCACAGGCTGATATACATATAGGCTTATCAATCTGAGCCTGAGGTTTCCCTAAAGTTATCAATATCACCTTCCAGGAAACAGTGCACTTTAACCAGGATGTGACATCGCCTACGAATTTGGTATCAACTGTTCCCAAGGAAGCCCGTTTTTGTAAAGGGGCTACCGGCACACCCAACAGACACTTGGGCAAGTTTGTGAATTGCTACAACATAAAATGGCAGGCCCGGTTTGAATTACCAGGCTCTGATTCCTCAGCGGAGTTCTGGTCACACTCACTACACAAACCATCTGGAGCCTCTCTCTGGCACTTGGTTATTTACTCGAAGTCCCAGGTGGACTTGGAGCCCATAACTCACTGATGTCCGCCCCTCTTCTCCACGGACAGCACCATACCTCATCTCAGCGGTCACTCCCTGGCCATCCATCAGCCGTTCCAATTTGGGGATCACTTGCCAAAGTGTATGTTTCTCTTTGGGGATTATCATTATAAATTAATGCTTTAAATGTTGGGACGAGTCCTCCATTTGCCAGAGTGTTTTGCTTTTATTTTTTTTTCCTCTGAATCTCACATGTCTCAACTTATAAAGGACTCACTGATTGCTCCCCGGTGTTTCCTTCCTCCCTTTATAAAATATTCCGGTAACCACCAGACCATACGCTCCAACCCCTTGTACTTCTCTGGAAAGTCAGCACCAAACAAACCAACAGTGAGAAACCCCACCAGCTCAAGGCCCTCGGTGAGAAAGACCACGGCTCACCAGTTAAGGTCGAGCATGTTCCCGAGTCTCTCTGTGCCTCCGTTTACCAGAGGAGGAGGCAGGGAGACTTATAGTCTTAACCCACATCCTGGGAGGTGCAGGGCCAAAGCAACGAACAGTCCAGGTGCACAGAAGTCAAAAGAGAGGGAGAGGTGTGGTGTCTCTGGGGCGTAGAGAATGACAAGGACTTAGAGAGCAGGGGGAGGAGCAGGAAAAGGTGACGCTGAGGAGGCATCAGAGAGCCCCATGATGAAAGCCCTGGAGTACCGTGGAAAAGAAGTTTGAATACTATCTTCAAAGTGACAGGAAGTCATTGAAAGTTTTAAGAAGGGGGGGGTCATGTGTTTAGACTTTGCTTTTAGAAATTAGCTTCTCAGAAATGCGGAGGTTGGTTTGCAGAATTAAAGGGAGAGAATGCACTCAAGGGCCTGTAGACAGGCAGGCGAGAAGGGAAGGAAGCCTGAACTAAGGCAACAGCATGGAGCCGAGAAGACAGGACAGGTGAGAGCGCTTTCCAGTGGTCACGGGGAGTGAGGGAAGGAAAGTCTCAAGTCAGCACTACGTTTCTGGCTTGGACAACTGTGGGAATGACAATGCCATTCACCAACACAGGGAACAGAGGGAGTTTTTCAGAAAAGGGGAAGGAGAGAAAGGAGTTTTGTTTGGAGATCTTTTGAGTGAACAACTTTTGGAAACTCAAACAGAGTTCCCAGTAGGCAGGAGAATGTGCAGGAAAAGGAGAGATGTCGATGCACGGTGTGTGGAAACTGAAACCACGGGGAATACGAGACCGCCCTGGGAGCAGGTGTAGGGTGAGCAGAGGGGAGACTCGACCATGAGTTCCTACATACTCGCTAACCAGAGGATGGAGCTTTGGGGAGACAGCAGTCAATGAGCCAACTGTACCACCGACAGGTCAGTCCTGTGGAGTAGAAACTAGAAAGAAGTGGGCTGGGAATGAATGAATCAGAAGAGACAGTACATGTGGTCAGTACATGTTGTATTTCAACAGGCTCAGCATGAAAGGAGAGAGACAGGACCAAAGAAGAGTATTGATTGATTGGTGGGTTGTGTTATTTTTAATTACCTTTTTGTTTGGGGATGATTTCAGATTTACAGAGAAGTGGCAAAAGCAGTCAACTTCTCCACATTGTTAACGTCTGACACTACCACGGTACATTTATTAAAACTCAGAAATCAACATTGGTACACCACTATGAGCTAACTTCCAAAATTTACTTGAACTTCATGAGCTCTTCCCCTAATGCCACTTTGCAGTCCCAAGATCCAGTCCAGGTTCCACCTCGCATTTTGTGATCAGTATCCCCAGTGTCCTCCGGTCAGTCTTCCTTTATTTCCATGACCTTGACATTCTTGAGGAGTACCAAAATCCTGCAGGATGTCTTCCAGTCTAAGTCTGTCTCATGGCTAGACTGGGGAAATAATACTACGGAGGTACCTGCCCCACCCTCATCCCTTTATATCAGGAGGTACAACAGTGACGACACCAACTTTGATCACTTGGTTAAGGCAGCGTCTGCCGCTCTTCCACACTGTGAAGTGTCTACTTTTCAGGTGTGAGGTTGGAGGATGGAGAGTGGAAATTAAGTGCCTCCTCTTGTTTTATATTCAAGGTAAGAAGGACCTCCCCTATTCAGCCTGTCATCTTCATTTTATCTCCTTCATCTGAAAACTACAACGTGCAGAGTCTGTAGCACACCACAGAGCACTTAATCACATGAGATTTTACGTGTTCGTTTGTTACTTCATGTGCATTATTCATGGTCCCAGGCAAAACAGCTCAGTGCCTACTCTGGGACTCATACTATCCTTCACCCTTCCCTCAACTCATTTAACTACCATGTCTATCATTTTTAGCTGTTAAACATCTCTTAAGCTCAGTCACAGGTGATAACTGACAAGCTTTTGTCAGATTAACTGACTCCTAAATGCCTTACTTTTCTTCCAGCTGGAACCCCGCCCTCACTCCTGACTCCTGGTACGCACAGAAAGGCAGCAAAGCAAACGAGACTCCCTAAAAACTTCCTCTGCTCCATGGCCAGACTCTGGCGCATTGAGTAGGAATGCAGGGTTGAGGCCCAGTGTAGCGCATGGACCTGTTGGCCTTCGTCAGCTGCTTCTTAACCTTTGGACTGAGCAAACTTGACTTTGCCTTGAAAGTGTAGAGCTCATCCTGAAGAAATGGCTCATAAAAAGCCCCATTCCTGGCATTTTTTTTTTCACAGAAACTCCTGAGGAACATGTGTTTGAACAAGAATTCTGTCTTTTCCCTATGGCTCTGCTTTTAGGATGCTTGTAGTCTGGGTCCTGTCTTAGGAAAGGACAACAAGAAAACCTGGGTTCTAGGCTCAGCTCTGTCACTAACTTACACCGGAAACCAGGGCCAGCCATCCCAACCTCCGAATCTCCGTCTCTATCCTGTCACCTCCTGATCTGGACACTAATAAAATGAAGGGGTCAGGCTGATCCTAAGTGATTCAGCACAATCCACCAGCGACTTTATGACATGGCTATGATTTGATTTCAATTTCTGGAAGTCCTCTGTTACAGTCCTAGCACAGTGTGACCGGCTTGGGGAGTGTTTTGTGGGAAGCCATATCTCAGAAGAGTCACCTGGAAAAGGAATTAGGGCTGCACAGGTCAAATTCCAACTCGGTGAGTGGTGTGAGATAAATGTGGGGAAGCCCAGTGGAAAGAAGGGGGTCCTAACCTCTCGAGAGACACCCCACACAGCCCCCAGTTGCCTCCAGCCCCATCCCATCAAGTGGGGTTAGCCTGCTGTTGAGTTCGCATGACAGATGGCTCTTGGGGCCTCCAGGGTGTTCCCCAGCCATCGCTGGGTTGTCAAACTGCAGACAAAAACCATTCATTGCCCTCACCTCCTCTCCTAAATTCTTCCTACTTCCATAGCCTCTAGAGCACAAGATATGCCACAGCCATCTGTGGGTCCCCCGCTCTCTGCCTATCTAAAGGAACCATGTTTTTCTTAACTGCAAAAATGCGGGGCACACGAGCTGACAAAGAATATGGTATTTTGCTAATTAATCCTCACTGCAAAGATGGTCTAGGGAATATAGCTGGTACTAAGATATTATTACTATTATTTCCACATTATTTCAATGGTTTCTAACATCCTTTTGGAATTGAAATGGAAACTGTTTTAGAACGTTCAGGTTCAGGGCTGCCTTGCACACCTGCCTGCCTCCTCTCCTTCCCTCTTACCCTTATAGGTCACATTGGCAAGGAACTAAGATGCTACGGAGGTGAACAAGGACTAAGGAAAATACCTGGTCAGACTTCCCTGAAGGCAGAGGAGGCTGCAGTGCAGTGAAATTAGAGGGCTATGGGGTGGTGCCTCTGGCCCCCAGTATCGTATCTACAGATACTTAAAAATCTAACCATCAGAAATTCAGAACTTTGACACAAACTTTTATCTGTAGTCAAACAAAATCCCCATGAGCTGTCTTTAATATTCGTCACCTTCAGTGGAAGGGCCTGATGCCAGGTGGAGGATGGTGAAGTGTTGTGTGTCTGAGACGAGATGGTTGGCACAGGACACTTGCTTGCTGCCTGCACCGTGTTCTTCAAGAAAGGCTCCTCCCTGGTGGAAGCTCAGAGTGTGAGATCCTCCAACACACTTCATAATCCCAGAGAGAACGAGCCAATGGCCAAGAGGACATGGCCAAGGTCATGGTAGCCTCATCTTCATCCATCGCAGTGGAAGAAACTGGGCATCTCCACCATTGCTCACCAGAGCCCCTGGCCTGGGAATCCAGGGCCCTGAGTCCTGACCTTGGAATCCTCAACTGTAAAAGTAAAAGGTAGACGGCATGATCTCGAACAGCTTGCCCACCCAGAATGATGAATGGTTACTTTAGATGAAGCAGATATTTTTTTCAGAATAACAGGACGTGTAAGTGAGACATGGGTAATATGAATGTCAGGGACGTGAGAAAGATGAGGAGAGGATGGGGAATTGAAGATGTAAAGGTATTCATAGGATTGGTGAGACTCTCCGTATATAATCCAGACAATCTCTATGACTGGTTCCGAGAAAAATGTCTGTCTCTCTCCTCTGTGACTTATACTTCTGATATAATAGCTCACATTCTATTTTGTCTTAAGGCTCCCTAGATCATTTTAATTGAATAGCAAAATCAACTAAAATCCATTTTATTTGATTCACCACCACCCTAAAACAAACAAACAAACAAACAAGAACCAAAGTACCTTACCAGGAATTCCTATCCCCATCTCCTAGGGAAGAATCCCTGGTCCCAGTGCCTTACAAGGTCCTACCTATGGGGTCGGCTGAAGTTGGAACCCTCATCTCCAACAGTTCTTTGGAGCCTTAGGGTTGCTTGAACCTACCTTGACCAGCTAAATTCCTACTCCAAAGCGCATATCCAAGTAAAGCTTAATTCGGGTTACCTGCTCATAACCTGGGTAAGACAGTCGTTTGTGCTGCTCATAGCCTTGCAAATTCCACCAAGCCTCTCGCAGGCTTCTGGGTGTCTTTGAGCTAAGCAGCTGGGGGCTATAGGCCTTCCCCCTAATTCAATCTGTGCAGCTCCACTTTTATCTGCTGTATTTATTGGTCTCCGTATAGGTATTAAAAAGTGTTTGAGGACCACTGTAGGGCAAGTTCTATCGTGCAGTGTTATTTCCAGCCTGAACACAAGTTCCAGTTTCTTTGCATGACACGCTAGTAAATTTCTGCATCAGCCTCCCCATAGAAGAGGGGCGACAGAAGCAGCCTTAAGGTCCTTAAGACATAATGTCACTTGTCAAATCAGGATGCCTCCAAGGGGTCTTAAATCCAGAGGAACATGTGAGCAGTCATTTCATGTCTTAAGACCCCTCTGATGAGAGGAGCCTCGTTACCATGTGTGCACAGTAGCTAGCATTTTACATAGACTAACTGGCCTGTTTTCATGCCTTTTAAATACCCACAGGCATCCTACCTACATGAGGAGCTGAAGGCCTACAAACCATGGTCGTAAAACTGTTTGCACACTACGCAAGTGCTAAGGAGCACCTGAAACCACTTTGCTTCTATTTGTTTTGCCCCCTAATATGCACACTGGTATATTAGTGTTTCTTTTGAATTCCCCTGGGTTTGGATATTATACACCCAAGTTTTACTTCAAATTGAGTTTTCACAGCTGGATTATAAACCAATGGAAATGTTGACCTAGCACCAACTATATCATTCCAAACAGGTGTTGTTTTAATTAGCCTTATCGTAAAACAAAAATTAAAGGAAAACATTTTAACGTACCGAAAGAGTTTCTGAAGGTCTTAAAGGGAGCAGGCAAATTGTTGAGGACTTTCAAGCCTTATCTCCTTTTCTCAGAGGCTCTCTTAAGAAATTCAACGGCACTTCTGATGCCTCGGCCACCACCTGATGTTTTCAGAGGAGAGAGAAAGCCGGTTTCCCCGGTATATTCGCCAGTGGAGTAGAAGTTTTTAAGTAAATCAAGAGAAGCCTCCCAAGTCCATTCATCTGGATCTTAGGGATCCTCATCTCAGGCAGGAAGAAGATAGCAAGGCATCTTGGGATGTCATGCCCCACCTTCAAGAGGGTTATCACTCTTTTCCATGCAAAGACAAAGGAGCTTTGTGTGTTTGCACTTCAGTATAGGAAACATATCTACTGGGTACTTAACGCAGAGGTGGAAGGGAGGTTGCAAAAATCCTACCCTCAAGGAGCCGCACTCATAGTTGTACACACATGAAACCGTTTAGAGAACAAGTTAAAATTGGATATGAATTAGCTCAGGTGTGCTGACATTTCAGCAAGACAGCACACACTTTCTTTAGCCTCAGAAAGCGTAGAATGATTTCCTGGAGAAAGCAGATTGGCAGGTGAGCCTCGGCGATTGAATACGGAGAGAGAAGCCAGTGGAGCACCTCAAGCATGGGGAGACAGCGTCGGGCCGGGTGTAGGGCAGAGTCACTGGGAGGGCTGGTCAGAGTGGATTGCTGGGCCTCTGGAGAGTCTATGTCAGCGGGTCTGTGAGGAGGGTCCGAGAATTTGCATGTCGATCAGCTTCCCAGCTGATGCGGATGCTGCTGATCCATGGACCACACAGGACTCAACGTATAGTTACACTCACATCTTTGATTGATTTGAGTGAAAAGACACAAAACAAAATCAACCAAGGGAAAAGGCACATGTGGCAGAGTTTGGAAGGAACCAGGCTCTGACTTCAAGAGTTCTCCCCTGGTGGAATCCCACAACACATGCTGAATTCCTGCAGCAGCGAGCTGTGACGACACGTGTCAAGTGCTTGTCTGCCAGGAGAGCTCACGGAGACTCGGCACCCAGGATGCTGATTGAGTACCGGTCGTATAGCCAATCTCTGTCCAACACGTACCGGCATTCCAGACTTCCAGGAGGAAAGCAGGCGTGTGCCATGAATCATATTGTTAGCACACAGTTTAGGCACAGTGAGCCCCTCTTCTCAGTTCAGAGAATGGTGGGGAACTTCCCAAATTTGAGTTCCCAGATGAGTATGTAGTCAACCTTGCAAGGGGGTCTTTCTCGTTAGAGCAGTCCCAGGCCCACTATGGTAGGTCTCTTTTATACAACCCCATCCTATCTTGTGTTATCGTTACAATATCTACATATTTTTTAAATTTTTAAAAAGATTTTATTTATTTATTTTTAGAGAGAGAAGGGAGGGAGAAAGAGAGAGAGAGAAACATCAATGTGCGGTTGCTGGGGGCCATGGTCTGCAACCCAGACATGTGCCCTGGCTGGGAATCAAACCTGCGATGCTTTGGTTCACAGCCCGCGCTCAATCCACTGAGCTATGCCAGCCAGGGCAATATCTACATATTTTTTAAATCCACAAGACATCGTTGTTACTGATTTTTAGAGCCAATACTCAAGTTTACATTTGATTTTTTCATTGTTCTTCCTTTAGTAGTTCATGTAGGTCATTTCCTGCTGGGAATGAGATTTCTCAGCTTTTGCCAGGAATGTCTTTATTTACTCTTCATTTTTGAAGGGCATTTTTGCTGACTATAGAATTCTAAGTTGGCATTTTTTTCCAGCACTTTAGCAATATCATTCGATTGTCAATATAGTTTTCCTTACTTTTGTTGCGAAATGAGCTGTTTGTCTTAAAGTTATTCTCATAAAAGCAATGTATCTCATTTTCTCTGGCTACTTTTAAGACTTTCTCTTTATTTGTGGTTTTTGGTAGTTTTATTTTGATATGCCTAGGTCTTGGATTTATAATGACTCTCAAATTAATTCTCGCCCATTTCTCTTCAAGTGTTCCTCCTGCCCTATTATTTTTCTAACATTATACATATGTTAGGCTAGTGGCTCTCAACTGGGGATGATTTATTTATTTGCCCCAGGGAAAATATACCCCCACAAAAATGATTTGACTCAAAATGTCAACAATGCAGAGATTGAAAAACCCTGAATTATACTTTTCACTATACCTGCATCTCCTATACATTTCTATAATTCTTATCTTTTTTTGTCTCTATGCGTCACTCTAACTATTTTTTACCAATGCATTTTCAAGCTTACTGAGCTCTTTTGAGCTCTGTCTAATCTGCTATTAAATATATCTATTAATTTCTTACTATCAGATATTAAATTTTTCCGTTCTATAATTTCCATTTGATTATGTTATATAGATTCCAGTTCTATGATGAAATTCATCATGCTGCCCTTTATTTTCTTAAATATATTAATCAAAATCATGTTTAACCCACATCTAACAATTCTAATGTCTTGGTCACCTACTGTTTCTCTTATCTATTTACTTTTATTCTATTTCTTAACATGCTTGATCATTCTTTACTGAATGTCCAATATTGTACATAAAAAATGTAATCCTTTTGGTGATACCATCTTCTTTCCCAGAGAATTCAGTCTCTCTCCCGGAAGGCAAGAGGAACAGATGACCTCTCTCCAGGGACTGAAGTGATCTGAGGCTGGGTTCCATCACTGAAAGGCTTGGTCAACCTCTGGTTGGCTTGTACCTGCGCATAATCCTCCAATGAGCAGAACTGAGAGCCTAAAGTGCCTTCAGGGGTCCCTCCTGCTTTCCAAGTTCTAAACTGTATTTTTAAAATTTCTTGGCATCGTATGATCTGCTCTGCTTTTCAGCTGCTTTCTGTACAACATCTCAACCTCTTGTCATACCTGGCTTAATTTTCAAATGTCTAGAGAAAAAAATAAAACATGGTAAGACAGTACCAAATGTCAGGCTTATTTCTCTGTACTTTTCTTCTCTTCAGGATCTTGGCCCTCATGTGTTAGCTTCCTTGAAAATCCACAGTTCCAACCTTTCGCCATCCTGTTGTTGTTGAGTGCCATTGAGTCAGCTCTGAGCTCTGGTGACCCGATGAATCAGTGATGTGCACAATGTCCTATTCTCAACAGCCCTACTCAGCTCCTGAAGATTCATGCCCATTGTGTCTTTTATGGAGTCAATCCACCTAATGTTTGGTCTTCCTCTTTTCCTGCTGACTTCTATTATTCCAGAATATTGTCTGTTCCAAAGAACCCTGACTTCTCATGATGTACCTGAGGCAGGGCAGCTTTGGTCTGATCATTTTTTGCCTTCAGTGATATCTCAGGCTTAATTTCCTCCAGGACCCACTCATTCATTTTTCCGCATTCCACAGTATCTGCAGGGCTCCCCTCCAGTAGCACATTTCAAGTGAATTTTTTTTTCCTATCAGCCTTCTTCACTGTCCAACTTTCACATCTGTACACAGTGATGGAGAATATGAGGATGCGGGTGAGCAGAGACTTGGTCTCTAATGATACATCTTTGCACTTAATCTTTCCTAAATCTTCCATTGCTGCCCTTCTGAGTTTCAGCCTTCTCTTGACTTCTTGCCTGCAGTCTCTATTTGAATTAATGACAGAACCCAGGTAAGCAAACCTTTAACAATTTCAACATCTTCATTGTCAATGTTAAAGTCGTGTGTTTCTTCCACAGTCATGAATTTTGTCTTCCTGATGTTCAAATGCAATCCTGCTTTGACACAATCTTCTTTTACTTTGCTCTCTAGTCCTTAATATTTGCTAGAGCTCCACCACTTCTCTGCCCATTAGAAGTGGCCCTCTGGCTGGCTTCTTAACTTCTTCCACCAAAAATTCCCAAATGCTCTGTGGAAAACATCAGGGTACTCACTTCCCTGAACTTCCTTTCTTTCCAGGATTGAGCTCCCAAGTCCTTGTTCTGTCTGTAGCTCCCTCATGCCTTTGAACACTTTTTTAAAATCCAGTTTCTAGTTGTTCTTGGCAGGAGGTTAAGTCTGCCACAAGCTACTTCATCATAGCCAGAAGCAGAGTTTATATTTAGAAATTCAGTTGGACATAAGGAAAATACTTAATGTATTTTTCTATGAGTATTGTTGGATACTATACTGGGTCATCAAAGGCAGGCATGGACTTTCTGTCCTCTTTAAAAGCCAGAGGAAATTTCCTTCCAAGGACCTTCGATAATTAAAGAGGCATGCATCACAGTGGGGCAGTGCAAGAGGTGAGGAAATCATACAAAATGATTGTTCACGATTTCCTGTGACCCTATCAGTCTCTAAGTCCTGCCAATACACAAACACTCAGAATTTGAACAGAGCCATGCATTTTCTTCCCACAGTTCTCATTTGGTTTGCACATACCTCAGAGGTGGCAAGTTAAAGCAGAAGAGCTAAAATAGGAGCCACAGGTTTACACAATGTTTTCCGTTTGATTATAGTTAGGAAATATAATATGTTTGTACTTTTTCTTTTTAAATCCTGTCCATGAAGCTCCACTCACTATGTATAGAATGCAAATGTTTAGGAATAGAAAGAAGTCTTGCAAGGGATTTCGTATAATCTAGGAATCTCAAACCGCAGTTTTCTAGCAACATTACAATCTTGTCACCTCAGGCCGTTGTCAATCTGTTATCAGAAAAAAGAAAAATGGAATCCTATGTGTCATTGCATGCGGTCATGAAAGAGCCCTGAACATACGGCCTTTCTAAGGATGCATATTGAGTACAGGTGAATGTTACAGGTGTGAAATCACAGTCATCCAGTGTAAGGGCTGGGAAGATTATTGACATAACTGTGCAGCCCTGCGCAGGATAGCCAGGATGGCCAATCCTAGAGATGGATTCACAAGAAGAGGAAGCCCTCCCAGCAGGAGGCCCTGCTCTGTGTCTGGAAAGCAGCTCGCTGCCTGCTGCCTTGGGGCTGGGGGATGGGGAGACAACAGGCTCCGGTACGTGGGGGGACTCTTTTTCCTCCATCATTCACCTTTCCTGTGCACCTCTCAGAGATGAGCCCTGTGCTTGCAGGTCTTTGTGAGGGTACTTTGCAGGGAAACTTGATGTGGTCCCAAGAATACTGAACTGTGCGGTCAGATGGCCCTATTCAACCATGTGAGTTTGGATTGGCCCTTTGAAGCCCTTTGGAGCCCAGTGTTCTCTGCTTTAAGTGAGAGAGGTATGAATCCATGACCCCAACAACCTCACCCAGTTGGAATGGACTGTGGGTCCGGGACTCACTGCAGACAGGTAAAAAGAAGCAGGGCAACAGGAAGTTGTGATTCCTGGCGCAGAGGGCCTGCACTGGGATGTTAAACTTCTCAACAGGCCTGATTTTTAGCTTTTTCTCAGCCTTCTGCCATCCTATATGTTGCGATAGAGATAGAGATAGATTCACATATGTCTTGGGTCTTTATGTTTTTTGTACCTTATATATCACATATTTCTTAGCAAAATATGCCAGGGTCTTTTCTTAACTGAAAATGTAACTCGTTATCTAGTTGATATCAAAATATATGTTAGGATTCTTCTGATGGTCATTTGTTATTAACTTTATGAAACCCAGATAAAGCTGAGCTGCCTAGTGTTCCAGTTCAACATGCAGTTCAAATCAGAAGAGGTCTAAGACTGGCATTCAAGAAAAATTGCAAACAAATGAACAAATGGGGAAAAAAAACCCTAGTTTTTGAAGTCTAAAAACATGGCATGACATATAGGAAAAAAATCTTCAAATTTTGCTCTAAACGATTATCTTCCCAAAATTTCACTCATCATAGCGTGGCCATCTCTTGTTGTTGTTGTTATTAATCTGTTTTTTTACAATAAAATGGTATTTAAATAAAAAGTGACTTGAAATGAAAGAGTGAACATTAAAAAATTTACTCAGCTCCCCCTCTTCATTGTACAGCAAGGTAACAGCTTTGGGGAGGACAAAAGGCTGGTTCAAGTCTCCCACCTGAGTCTCAGCGACTCATTCACCTGCTCCTTCACTGAGGTCACAGACGACATTCTAGAAATGTGGAATTTGCCTCCTCCTTTGTGCCCCACATGCACCTGTCTGCAGTTATCTCTCTTTACGGTGAATCATTTTCCTTCCTTTTTTTCCTTCCATCTCCCCACCTCCCAGGCAGCAAACGTTACCTTGTTCTCCATATGTAGGGCTCTTGTTTTGTTTTATTTTGATTATTCATTTTTGATTTTTCAGATTCCACATATAAGTGACATCAAACCATATTTGTCTTTCTCTGATTTATTTCGTTTACCAAAATACTCTCTAGGCCCATCCATATTATTGCAAATTGCAAGACTTCATTCTTTTTTTATGACTGAGCAACACCCTATTGGTATATATACGAAATCTTCTTTATCCATTTATCTATTGATGGACACCTAGGTTGTTTCTATATCTTGGCTACTGTAAGCAATGCTGCAATGAACATAGGAGTGTGACAGAACAGACCCATGGAGTGGTGGGGAATGATATACTACTACCTAATGGACACCCCCTTTCTCCCAGGGTCCCCCTGTACTATGTTCACCTTACCTGCACCAGGGAATTACAGCTCTCAGTGTCAGAGACTAGTGAAAAGGAAAGGAATTATTTATTCAAAAAGTTATACAGACTTAGTGTAATGACTTAATGTCTTCATTAAGATACCAAAGTCCCTTAAAACACCCACAAACACACACAGTCCTCTCTTCTCCACTTTGCCTAGTCCAGGGTACTGTATCTCAGGAAAAGAAATAGAAATCCGTGGCTCTGGTAGCCCCTGGTTCTTCCCAGTAATCCGTGGTTGGCTGGCAGGCCTCCCGCGGTTCCCAGCACCATCAGTTGTGCATAATCTCCAGTTCTTAATCAAGATTCACATGGCACCTTCTCTTGGCCCACCAGCAAGAGTCCTTCCACCCCTTTCCTCCCCTCACTGTCTCTCCTGCATTCTTCCAAACTGCTAAGAGAGCTTTGCATTGCTGTCACATCTTGCTTTCCAGCTTCCTAAGCTGCGTGGCAAAGGGAGCCCCAAAGCCGCACAGTTCTCCCTGTCTTGTCAAAATCCTTGTGGTCCCCCTCTTTCTCGCCAATGCCGCATGGTCCCCTCTTACTCCAAGCTCTCACGCGGGCACTGTAGCCAGGGGAAGCTGCCTCTCAGTTACATCCTGTGTGTGGAAGTCATTCCCATCTCTGTGGCCCAAAGCATGGCCACCGCTATTTAACATACCCAGGAAACCAGTTAAAAGTTAGAGATGTTAAATGACCGTGCTTGAGGTTAGGTGCAAAACTGTTGCTATGCAAAACAGCTCTCAGTGGCCCAGTTCCTTGTGTCCCATTCCCCAGTTCCGACTTGTGAGGGTGAGGACACCCTATCTTATTATTATTTCCTGGACAGCCTGAGTTCTGGACCCCGTGACAAATCCCTATTTGGAGGGCCCCCTGGCTGTACCCTGTTACAGGAGTGCATATATCGTTTTGAATTAGCATTTGGATAAATATTCAGGAGTGGAATTACTGGGTGGTATGGCAGCTCTATTTTTAATTTTTTGAGGAATCAGCATTCAGCCACACTGTTTTCCATAGTGGCTGCATCAATCTGCAATCCTACCAACAGTGTAGAGGGGTTTCCTTTTTGCTGCACCCTCACCAACACTTGTTATTTATTGATGTTTTTTGGTGATAGTTATTCTGACAGGTGTAAAGTCATATCTCATGGTGGTTTGTATCTGTATTTCCTTGATGATTAGTGATGTTGAACATCCTTTTATGTATCTGCTGGCCATCTGTACGTCTTCTTTGGAGAAATGTATATTCAGGTCCTTTGCCCATTTTTAATTGAATTGTTTTGTTGGTTTTTTTAGTGTTCAGTTGTATGAGTTCCCTATACATTTTAGATATCAGCCCTTCATTAAACATGTCATTGGCTAATGTCTTCTCCCATTCAGTAGGTTTTTTCATTTGGTTGATGGCTTCCTCACTATGCAAACGCTTCTTAGTCTGCTGCTATGGTCCCTTTTGTTTATCTTCTTGGTTTCCCTGGCCCAAGGAGATACAGCCAAAATAGCATTGCGAAGGCTAGGGTCAAAGACGGCATGGCAGTCTTAACCAACCTCTTTCTCCACTATCTCAAAACTGCCTAAAATGATGCCAAAACTCAACTCTCAGTGGCTCTCACACTTTTTTTGCCTCTTCCCCACATCTCTAGGGCTCTGCTTCTCCTCTGGCTCTTCTAGAAGGGAAGCCATTCAGCTTTCATTAGGCTCACTTCCGTTCTCTTTCCACCACTTGCCTAGATCAGCACCTCGAGCCCCAGGGCCCAGAAGGTGCCGCAGAAGTCTCCTTTAGAAGCCCGCACTCACTGGCAGCGGGTGGGAAGGGAGCGGGGGTGGGAAAGGGGTGCAAACACCTGTATTTTAAAACCATTTTAAGATACCTGTGATATCAGTGCTGTGAAAACTCCATTAAAAAAAGTTACAAGCACATATTATGTCAATTCACCTTTGATTCTCCAGCCCTAGAAAGAGACTTAAATGGATGCATTCTTTTTACTAGTAGATAACCAGAAAGGGGTCACTTGCATGGAGAGTGATCTGGTCAGACTCCAATTTCTAGGTGTGTGTGAGGCACATTTATGTACATTTGATATAGTTAGACGTGCATGTGAGAGTTTAGCAGAGGGCAATTCTTTGCATTAATAACAACAAATACTTAGTTAGCAATTTACCATATTTCACACAAGTTACCTCATTGGATCCTTATATCTCCCTGCACACGGGTAGGATTTGAACCATCAGCCCTATTTTCTACAGGAGGGAGCGAAGGCTCAGAAAGGTCAAGCATCTTGCCCGGGTTGGGTGGTCACGGAGTCCAGGCATTCCAATTTCAAATTCCAGAGAGTGTCCACTTCCCTGAACTTCCCCTAACTTTATTTTCGTGTTGTTGTTGCTTCCAGGTGCATGCGCACACATACACAAACACGCACAGGAGCTCACTGAAACGTGGCCAAATATTCCGCATGTGCAGAGCGTTCCCTCTCTGTATACACAATCATGCACTGAATCAACAAAGTCCTCATAGCCACGCAGTGTCTGCTCCCAGCAGAAGCCCTGACCCTACAGCAGAGTAAACACTACTGCTGGGCCAGAGCGATGGAGCCGGCTTCATGCTTCCCCCGCCCCGCCCCTTCCCCGCCCCCACACTGATGTGCTTTGTTTTTTAAAGTGCTCGCCATTTATTTACATTCCTATTATTTTCATTTTCTTGATCCTCGGAACCTCAAAGGAAGTCGGCTAATGGTATGCCCCAGCCCCTCCCTCGCCCCACTCGTGCTGGGAATGGGAGCAGCTCAGAGTGGCGGAACTGACTCTGTAAACCCTTCAGGAGCATTCATGGAGCTGCTACTATAAGCAGCTGGAGTTGCCATTTGCATCTCACCCTGTCTTACTTTTTTTTCCTCCAAAAAAAAAAAAAAAAAAAAAGAAGAAGTAAAAAGCACCCACAATACCCTGGGGGAATTTTCCAGGACAAGCTGCAGGTGCTATGGATATTTTCATTTAATAATCATTCTTGCAATTCAGCACATTTGTAATCCATGTGGTAAACTCTGACTTACATTTCTCCCAGTGGACGCTAGCCAGATGCAGAAACCCAAGAGCCTGGTGCGGGCCCTGCGTCTTCCTTCTTTTATAGTCCGTGCATTTGGATGTGTTTAGCATGATCTGGGAGTGCAGGGTAAGGAATGTGCTGTGTTTAAAAGACCCTTTTGTTGACATTAAGCAATCATAAATATACTTGGGAATTATCCTCCTCGCATTTATTGTGGAGTGCTTTAATTGGATGGCCTTCTCATGTGATATCATCAAGAACATATGCATATTGTTGGCAATCCCATTGGATCGCGGAGCCGGGAGGCATACGCAGAGCGGCACATTCCTAACATCTATGGCTTGTCTCATAGATGTCACCACATCTTCCCACCAGGATTGTTTTCCCCGCACACTCCAACATGGTAACTTCCCAATCTGTCCAAATTCTATTTGGAATTCTCCTGGACTGTGTAAATGTCAAGGCCGGTTTCCTTTCCATGTGAAGAGCTTTGAAAGGTGAACTGCCTGCTTAACTCCCTCATAAAATACAAGCCAGAGGGTCTTCTTCTCCTTCTTCTGTTTTATTTTTTTAGGGGTGTGTGTGTGTGTGTGTGTGTGTGTGTCAGAGGGGGTGGGTGGAGGGAATGTTTGGCCAAAAGTAAAAAAAAAAAAGAAATCTCTTTTCAAGAATGACGTCCTCCTAATTTTCAGCACATAAACAAACTGTTTAAGCCTGCATAGAGCCAGGTTCCAAATGAGGGTTCTTTTGGCTGAGACTGGGCTGTGGCAGGCAGATCCAGTCTCGGAAGCAGGCAGGCACATCAGGGAGTGATGCCACCTCCTGCAGGCCTGGGGATGGGCACTGGCAGGGTCCTGGCAGAACACAGATGGAGCACTTAGAGGAGTTGCTCAAGGGATTTTAACAAAGACACTCTATACCAAGGTGTGAGTAGAGTTCAAGAAACCCACCAAGAATGGGAGCTCACGGGGACTCGGTGTAGTGGGAAACCCTTGTAGCTTTCAGACCGGAAGGGAACTGGCCATGGCCAGACTCAGGGAGAGGGCTCACCTGCCAGGAGGTAGGTGGGGAATACAGCATCACCATGAAACTGCACTAGTGCAGAGGGTGAGGGATGATGCCGAGGGAGGAGAACCCAAACTTCTACTTCCTCCTCACCTCCCATTGGCTGAAGCCAACAAGCAGACAGAGGTCAAGGAAAATAGCTTGGATGACGCAGTCTGGAGATGCCAAGTCCCGGGAGTGGTGATGTAGGATAGAGGGGAGAGGGGGCCTTCAGGAGGTCTGCAGGGGCAAACAGAGACTCACAGGAAACCACCACGAGGCCTACTCAGAGTTGTGAGTCCTCTTGAGCTTTGCCATATCACCCATCACATGTCTTCTTTGTAACACCATGATGCAGTTACAACTTCATCATCCAAACAGAGAAAGCGAGGGTCGGCACAACAAAACCACTTACTCAATTACCACTTACCACTTCCAAGGACAGAATAGCTAGGCTTTTGCACTGGGAGGTGATGGGTAGAACTCGAATGAGCATGGTCCGAAACGGAAGCTCAGCAATTCTGTCCTTGGAAAGTTCCACTGAGGTCTAGAAATTTTTAACTGTGGATTGTGAAACACAGCATCCCAATGATACCATTCTTGGGTTTCAAATAGACAGGAATGACTCTTGAGATATTGAGAGATGTCAGACCACCTCAAAAACTGGTATCCAAATCCCCACGTTTAGATAGCAAACATTCAGATAATGACAATTTGAATAGCAATGGCAGTCAGGAAGACTGAAATGATAGAAACATCATTCGGGAGAGACAACAGTCTCATAAACAAGTATCACAGGTTTAAATATTCATGAAGATCTCTGGGACAGTATTCATTCTGAATCCACACCTTTGCTACCTTGTCCTGGGAAACTATATGTATTATTAGTGCAGAGTTTGATGATTGCTTAGGGAAATTTACTTATTTGGGGACAGCAGGGAAAAAAAATCTTGCACATTTAAAAATCATAACAGAAAGCATATATCCACCAAAGAACTTGTACCTCATAGAATTTGTAGCTGCCTTATTTACAATAGCTACACATGAAAAACATCCCAAATGTTGATCGACAGAATAGAGAAACAAATAATGCTATATTCGTGGAATGGAATCCTACTCGGCAATGAAAGTGAGTGAACTACCACCATATGCAATGACATAGGTGAACTACCGCCATATGCAATGACATGGGTGAATCCCAAAAGCATGTTCATGAAAAGATTCTGACACAAAAGAGCACAGACTGTTGGATTCCATTTATGTGAAGTTCAGTCTTGGAGGAAATTGATCTATGGTGATAGAAATCAAGTTGCCTGTGAGAAGGCCTGTGAATTAACTAGAAAGGGACATAAGGAACTTTCAGGGTGATGAACGGCTCTAGCTTTTCTTTGAGGTGGTGGTTATGTGTGTACAGTTGTCAAAATCCACCAGACTGAATCATCATGATGTGTGCATTGTACTGTTTATCATCCCAAAGAACAACAACAACAACACAACAGCAAGAAACACAAGGAAATGCACCTACATGTGCCTCCTAGAGGGTACACCATAATTCCTTTCTGGGGCAAACATATTGATAAGCTGCTCTAGATTTAAAAGAGAGAGAGAGAGAGGGAGAGTCCCTGATTCAGACAGGAAGGCAAAGAGAGAGCTGACACACTCTGGACAACAGAGGAGACCACTGGGGGCAGATGAGAACAGGGCAGATGGGAGGAGGAGCTGAGGAGCAAACTGAAGGAGTGGGTGGGGGACTGAATGAGGAAATAACATCCGGAAGGAAATTCTTTGTGCTGAGGGGTGAAAGACTTCTAAGTGTTGCAATCTTAACTGCGTGTGTTGCCCCCAAACCATGGTAAAATTGGATACACATAAAAGTTAAATGCAAGGAATAGTTTTAACTATGGAGGGAAAGAGGCCTTGGTCAGTCTGGGACACAGAACCGAGAAGAGCCGTGGGGCGTGAGACGCAGACAGGAAGAAGAAAAGCAGGTGGACAGAAAGGAAGAAGCTGAATGTGCTCCAGAGTCCCGGGGGGTCGGGGGGAGAACGTTCAAGTCCCTGCCCCTCCCCACCCTGCCTCCAGCTCTGCGGTAGGGGTGAATGCATTACAGGCTCGATGGACAGGCCGATGTCAGCTGCCCTCAGCCGGTGACCACACTTCGCAATAGGTTTTTTAGAAAACATTTGGTCGTTGTTCGTAAGTAATGTCATTTCATGCTTATATATTTCCAAGACACATTAATATTATTTTTACTTTTGAACTACTCTGGAATTTAAAGCATCTTACAGCTGATGGATAGTATGCTATAATTTACCAGCATTTATTCTTTTTTTATTTTTTTAAGATTTTATTTATTTATTTTTAGAGAGGGAAGGGAGGGAGAAAGAGAGAGAGAGGGAAACATCAATGTGCGGTTGCTGGGGGTCATGGCCTGCAACCCAAGCATGTACCCTGACTGGGAATTGAACCTGCGACACTGGTTTGCAGCCCGAGCTCAGTCCGCTGAGCTATGCCAGCCAGGTCCCTATTCTTTTTTTATTGATGAATAAAATAATATTTTGTGTTCCAATCAATGGTGCCCTCACTTTGAAGGACTATGACATCATTGGCGCAGATTAATCAGTGAGGGCCTTCCGCCCCTTTGCACTGAAATCCTGGAGCGTCCACCCGGTCACCCACCCTGTCTGGACCAGGGCTCATGACAGTGCCTTCTCAGGCAGACCAGGAGTTTCAGCCCAGCCTGGGCCCCAGTGATCCAGAGTTCACTGTGGGAGCTGCTGGGGTTGGCTCACAGCTTTGGGGTCAGATAAAGGTGGGCTTGGGGGTCCAAGAGACATTCTGAAATACAAAGCAAAGCAGGAGAGATGGAAACAAGCAGTGAGTGCCTGGGAACAGTGATGAAAGTGAAATGCACAGTGAGGAGACGGCACTTCGAGTCCAGCGTGGGAGGAAGGTAAGAATATGAACACCGAGACAGGGACACCGCCTAGAAAGCAAGCTGAGGGGGAGGGGTGCAGTCTGCTGTGGCCTGGAGGGCTCCTTATTAACAATTGCCACTTCATGTTGACCTTGAGACAGTGGTTAAAATGGAGAGAGACTCAAAAAGCATCTTCTCCTTTTGGTCTTTTCGGCCACTACTCTATCTCCACGAACACGTCTGATAAAATGGAGATAAGTCTTAAAAAATGCTTGTTCCTCTGGGTTTCCACTGGCGTGGTCTGGGGTGCTATTGGCAGTGGGGGTGGAAAATCCACTCATAGCCGAAGGCCAGCCCTGAGGTCCCTGCTGCTGACGGGCCCCCCACTGGCGTGTGAGGTTGCCCCTTGGCATGGGGCCCTGGATTAGTCTGCCAGGGCTACCACCACTCCTGAAGTTCGTGCTTTAGTTACTTTCTCCTGACAAATTACAGGGAGCACCTAATTATTTTCCTTGTCTGTGGTCTTCTCCCTTCCCAGTCCACCCTATACTCCCCAGCTGGTCACTGTTGAGCACCACTCAGACCCGTTACCGCATTCCTCAGGGGTCTCTCCTGGCACCCACTGATTAAAGAATAAAGCTGACATGCCTTCTGGAAGTCAATGCCCTTCAGGATTTGGTTCCAAGCAACCTTCCCTACTTTGTCTTCAACATTCCCCGTGTGAACCCTGCAGCCCAGAGATTCCCAAGTCCAGCCATAACCAGAGTCCTAAGAGGATGCGGGTAAGTATGCGGATGTCCAGGCAGAGCCCTGTGGAGTCTTCATCCTTAAGTCTGATGCGGGGTCTAGGAATCTCCCCTCTTCAGCGGGGCCCTGCTGATCCTGATGGTTGTCTAGTTTGGGTGCTCCAGCCAACCTGAACCTTTGTTGCTCACTTGAACAAATCCTTTGTGGGTTCTTCAAAGCCACCTCCACCAGGAACCCACCTTTCTCTGACTCCTGTTCCCCTTGTCTCTGCGTGCTCTCTCCCCGCCAGCCGCAAAGTTTCTCTCCCTCTTCTTAACTCTTGCCCAGTCTGTTTCCATCTTTCACATGGTCCCTCTGGCTTTCTTCCCTGCACTTGCATTGTTTCTCTCTATGGCTTACCTCCCTATTCAAATGTCAACTTATCGAAGCCCAATTCCATGTCTAATTAACTTTGCCAGTCAAAAACCATAGCAAGGAATAAATATCTCTGGAATCTGCCAGGGACTCAACAATCCTAAATCTCTTTGGGAGGAGAAAGTCTAATTTTTTTTTATTTCTATAAATATTGGGACCCGATTTTTACAATAAGCACAAGCTGCAAACAATATTCTTTCCAGTGAAAAATGTCACACCAGATGGAACAGTCATGGAACTTCAGGATCTCTTTCACACTTTTTTATAAGCTGCACAAGCCTGGTTTTCCCTTTCTGTTGTTCATTTGGAGGGAAGATATGTCTTTTCCTTGCTCGCAAGAGCATTTCTGTTCTCACGTGATGAAAATAATCGGTTTGAAGGTTGCGGGGTACATGGTCATTTGTCATGAGGATAGAAGGTAATAAATTAACAATCACAGGGAATTAACATATTTAGACAATCACTTAATCTTCAGGGGTTAATCTTCCATGGCTGTATTTCTAAGATGCACTGTTCCGTAGAGTTTAAGATCTATTTTAAGACAAAAACAGAGCTGACGGAGGAGAGACCCCTCGGAGAAGGACTCCGCGGATTCCTCACACCTGCGGCTTTTCATTGCTCCTATGGAGAGCTTAGGCCGGTGGACACTGGGGGCCAGAAGCACTCCTCAGGGAGGGTCTGTAGGAACGGTAGAGTTATTAAATAGCTCCAGTGTCATGGGCAATAGATCTAGGCTACAAAGACAATACAAAGAGAGGTTTCCAAACTAATGTCCCCACCTGTAACTGAATGCAGCAGTGATGAATATAATCCTAAACAGCAGGCAATCCGAAAACATTCACTGAGCTCTGGAACATATTAGAAGTTGTCTTTGAATTCCTATTCAGCCTATTCAAAACTTTCTCTTCATTTTACAAAATCCTGAAACATATTGTTCTTGTAATGAGTTCATGTTTCATCCTCTATATATTTTTTAATAAAAGATAAATAGATAGATAGATAGACAGACAGATAGATAGTTAAGATTCCAGGAAAGCCTTTGAGAGAAGTCTGGATAACACAGAGTACTGTGCCCATTTACCTTCCACCATAGCCTCACCTCCATGCTCCTTATATACACACCTACACAAGCCTTCTTCACCCCAACATGGCAAATTTCTTCCCCCCAAAGATCTTACAAGTGTGTTTTAGAGAAGATGTCCTCCCATATAATTATTGTGAGTTTAACTCTTTAAATGTTTAATTCATTTGTATTCCAGTTACTAAAGATTTTGTTAAACACTGTTTCGGGGCATAGAGGTCAACAGCAACCATTTTCAATGTTCCTGAATTCCATGGGTGAGGAATTGGGACAGAGCAGAGTGAGGATGAACTTTCCACTTTGCTCCGTCACAGGTCTTGGCTGAAAGGCTGGCTCCCTCCATCACTCACAGGCTGTGTGGTTGAAGCTAGCTTCTGGTGGAGAGCCTCAGTCCTTCTTCAGTGGGCCTCTTCATGTGGGCTAGCATGAGCGTCTTTGCAACACGACAGCACGTTTCTAAAGGCAAGAGTCCAGAGAGAGAAAGTGCTGGGCAGAAGCCGTATCACCTTTTATGACCCAGCCTTAAAAAATCACGCAACATCTTTCACTCATGGAGGCAGTTACAAAATCCAGAGTACTCTCAAGAGGAGGAGAAACAGACGCTGTCTCTGAATGGGGAAGGGCAAGGTTCTAGAACTGTGTGTGGGACTGGGACTCTTACAGCCATCTGTATTAGGGTTTGCTGACTTGCAGCTTCTCTGTGGGGTGATCTGGGTGGCTGCCCTGTGGGGAAGACCTGGTTTTGGTATTTCCTTTTGGGATTCCTTAACACGTATTCTTTGAATTTCTTACCTGGGGCATTCATAGTTTAGGGGACTTGCTGGGTCTGAAGGAAAAAGGGACTCGGGAAGTCAGCATCCATCTTTTTATACATACAGAGTTTGATTATCTCCTTGTATCCAGTAGGATTCTCCTTCTTCAACTCTACCAACGCCTTGCGACAAACCCCCACTCCACAGTTCTTCTGTTTTACCCTGTTCGGAGAACAAACCTCTAGTCTCTGCGGGGCTGGAGAGGGTCAGTTACCCAGTGGCATACATTTTGGAATCTCTAGAGATCTGACTGCCTTGCCAACACTTTTTACCCAATCCTGTTTGTTTTCGTTCTCACTACTACACCCAGTTGCCGGGGAAACCAGAGCTGTCCCTTCTGAGCATTCTGAGTCCCTGATGGGCAATGTGTTATTCCCAGCTTTCTCGGCCTCTGGTTTTGTGATCGGCTGTTTGCTTTTTCTAACTCATTCACTCCTGGTCTGCATGCTTTCCAGCTTGCAGTGTTTGGCTGCCGTCTCCTCTCTTGACTTCCCAGTCCTAGAATCTCTTCCCCGTGGCTCCAGTGGGGTTTGGACAGGGAGCCAGTGTAGATGTACATGTTGGAGCTGCCACCTTAGCCAAGGCATCTCTTGATGGCTTTTTCAGCCATTGTTCAGGCAATATGATTAGCAACCCCCTAAAGATCCTATCTGTTCTTCTTTCAACGTGACCCAGGTTTACAGCAGTCCCCTTAATGTACACTAGCCCCTCACACTGAGTTTCAGGCGTGTTCCAACCGGTACAGAGTATTACTGCACTTCTCTCATTGCACACACTCAACTCAGCACCTTTCAGACTGTGGGGCCCCAGTAGTGTCCTTCAAGTGATGAATAGATATGCTGAAGAAAAACTTTGGAAAATACTGTGTATCCTCCTCTCAAGCATTTAAAAATGTTATAAATTGAGAAATAAGTGTGCTTACTTTTTGTAATCCTTGCTTCCAAAACATTTGGCTATATAATTCCATTTTTGGAGAACATCTCAGAAGACTCTAGTGCAATGTTCTTCAAAGCGGGATTCATTGACCCCCTGTAACAGATTATTTGGGGTTTTTAAAAATATCTTTGAATAACTTTGGCTCTATCCCAGATCTTGAATCATATTGAGCCTTGAAAATCTGCCTTTTAGAACAGGCAACTGATTCGTATGTGATCTAATATTACCAGAGATCCTACTCACCACTATTTGAACTTTCGTGTGAAGGACTCTTCTCTTGGCCCTTCCCCCCATGCCTTGCACATTCTACCTTCTCAGGAGGAATGATGCCCCTGAGTGGTGAACTTGGAAAAGTAAAATAGACATGCTTGGCTCGGACTCTGCATCTCTCTTCCCACTCTGGGATCTGCCTGCCTGTCAGGAGTACATTTCACTCTGTGGGGTGGCCTCTATCTTGGGTGGGGGAGGAAGCTTATAATTACTCAACTGCTCCAGAAACCACATGGAAATGTATATCAGATAGGTTCAAAACAACAGAAACCCCACTTATTCAAAGCGGTCCAGGTAATAGTTTATTCTTCGCATACCTATGCCCATCTCTCACTTCGTCCTGAACTGAGGCATGTTATGTATTGGGAGGAATATTATGTATTAACCTGCCTCGAATTTATATTTGAGGATAACTGACCTAGGGGCACATTTCAAAGAGAAATAAGACATTCTATAAATATATTTCATAAAACAGTGCTATTCGTTTTACCTTTAAAAAAATGTTGCAATCATGAGATGAGCAGAGAAGGTAAAGATTTCAGTAACTGAAATTCATTTCAGTTCAGTCAGTAATTCCCAAGGATTTGAAAATAGCCAGATCCATCCTTCATATTTCTTTTAAGATCCCCCTTAAGACAAGCAGGGAGATAGGAGATCAGCATGGGTAACATCTGGTTTGCTTAGGGATAGAAGGGGTCCTTGGAAACACCCTTAAAAGTGGTGGTAGGAGAACACCTGGAGAAAGCCACTTTACGGAAAGCAGGCTGCAGGGACCCAAGCAGGGGAGGTCATGTTTTACAAATCGGATGGAGGTCCTTGAAGATATCCCTGTCATGAAATGAAGGAGATTTAGGGGTTGTATAAAGAGGGCTTTGATTTTAAATAAGATTTGACAAGGTTCCACATCCAGGATTAATGGGCAATGAGAAGGGCCACGGAATGGGGGGGGCATAAGGTACAAGACAAAGAATGGGCTCAAGGAAGGGAGAGGGATGAAAGGCAGGGCAGGGCGTTGTGACTCGGAGAGGGATTACCTGAGTGGAGGAGGGGATGGTAGTGTGAGAAAGTGGTCCTTGAGCTTCGGGATAGCTTTTATTTATAACGTGCATTGAAGGGGAGCCAGACAAAAGAACAAATGAACCAAGTCTGGAGACGATTTGGAAACTTGGACCCAGTAATCCTAGCAAATCACAGCCCATAGGGGTAAAGGTGTTCGGCTATGACCTGAGGCCTTGGGCAGAGAGGTGAAAACCAATAAAAACCAAAGACACCAGGATCCATGGACCAAGAAAGGAAAGAGTTAGCCCAGTGACATTTCCTGAGGCCCACGCTATCGGTATTGGTGAAGTCAGCCCATTTTGGTTTGGTGTTTCTAGCCTTCCTTTTCAGCCCTCTCCTCAGAGCTCCCCTTTACCTCCACCCAAACTACCCCCAACCTCACCCCAACTTCTTGAGTTTCAGGCACCCCACTGTTCTCACGCTTGCCTCTCTTCCTCCCATAAAATCCTAATGTCAGTAAAGCATCGAACTCCCCCTAAGGGATGAATGCTAAGAGGGAGTTTAAGGCATTACTCTTCCTCTGGGTATTTGCATTTTAAAGGAAGAGAAAAAAAAATTGAAGTCGAAGCATTATAGCTGTTGGGATGGAATTTCAGAGAAGGGTTTGGGGAGGATGCAGCGGGTTGTGAGGGGTCCCTGAGGTCACCCTCAGTGGCTGTCTCCTGCACCTGGCGGTTAAACCAACGTTGGTCCTGCCAAACAGCGTTCTGGTCTTCAGTGCTTCCAAAAACATTCAATCTGTGAAAATGGAACTTTAAATACTGGGCTTGCAGAGGGGAAAAAAAAATCAGTATTGATAGGCTCTGGCCAGCAGATACCACGTTATAACATCATCATACAAGCATATTAAGGAAAAAAAGAGAAAAGAGAGGAAACTGAGGCCCAGAGACATTCAGGCTCTGAATTTAAGGGGCTGCGTGCCTTTACCTTCAACACCCCCTTCATCCTCCGGACTGGAACCCCTGCCTCGTCAAATGCTACTTCTCCCAGAAAGATAGGAACAGGAGTGATTGTATTCCTAGCAATCCTCTTCTTGTTGCTACAACAGTAGAGAAGTGGGGAGCAAAGATGTTTTCCACACCGAATTCTCATATGAACTCAAGGAGAAGAAGGTGGGAGGGAAGCAAAGTTGACGTGATGTCCTTCATTCAGCCACCGAAGTCTTCCTCCGTATTTGGAACCCTGGGAAGCTGGAACCACTGCAAGTGGTGAGTATTGTCCTTTCGAAATCTACTCGATTTCTTTCTGAAGATACAGAGGTGTGAGAGTCACGATTACAAAGAAAGGAGCCAGTGTTCCCACAGCATCTCCGCTTTCATCCAGAAGTCGCATTCGGCAGCCGTAACTCGCAAGACCCCAGCTGGGTTCAGTCTGCAAAAGGCATCGGAGCTTTTAAAAGGCTATAAAACACCCCATGAACTTGATCACAGAAGAGTCTTTCACATCCCCATTTGGAGTTATATTTGACCTCCTGCATTAAGTCTTAATCAGATTAATTACCGCAGGTCACATTAGGAGATTAGAAACAGGACAGGGAAAGAGTGGGCAGAAGACAACCTGATAGAAGGGGAAAAGAAATAATGACGTTAAAAAGGCAAAAGAACATTAAAGAGCGCAGCACTGTGAAGCCATCGGGGTCTGGGACAAAATATCCTGTACTCCTCAGTGCGCCCCAGGCCTATGCTCCAGCGCTCTCATTCCAGCTCACCCCACACCAGCCATACCGGCCCTGCTGCTCCGTGACCTCACCAAAGCCACTCCCATCTCCGAGCCTTTGCCTCACCTTTGCCTGTAACGCTCCAAAGCAGCTTATCACAGGGCCAGCCCCTTCTCTCTTCGAATCCCTTCACCGGTGTTTAAATAGCTACTCACAATCTGCATCCCATTACCCTGTTGTATTTTCTTTGTCAATGATAATTACTATTTGAAATCATGTGACTTAAATGCATTTCTGCTTGTTTATGGTCTGTCTCCTCCCCTTGGAATGAAAGTTCCACGAGAAAAGGGATCTTGCCAGGACTGGTCACTAGGACCTCCAGTCCTGGGAGGCAGGGGACAGCTACTCCATAAATGCTGGTGAAGAGCTGAGGAGAGGGGGCCCCCATGCCACCACCGGGTCCTCTCTAGGAGGATGTGTTCCTGTCAGTGTCCTCCCTTCGAAACGCAGGAGCATTTGTGTGTCCTTGGCACACCTCCCCCCATGAGTGGATTGCTCATGTGTTGTGTTTGCTGGAAACGCTCAGTCCTCAGGGAAGCCCCAATACTGGGAAAGTGGCCTGCCCTCAGTAGGGATGCTAAGAAGGTGGGAGGGAGAGAGTGGTTGCTTGTTTTCCCTCCCGGGGTGAAAAGGAAACCACAAGCTTTTTTTTGTTTCTGGCCTTTCCACTAAAGTGCCAATAAAATAGAAACAAAGCACACACGTGCCAAGAGTGAAACAACAAGGCGGAAGTGGCTTGGGTCTGTGGTCTGTTACCACATGACAACGTTGAGCTGGAGCCAAGGTATTTTCCCTCCTGTCTCTGGGTATCTGGAAGGCTCTGCTTTGGAACAGAGAGGATCGGCCCGTCACGGGACAGGAGCTCCTTGCCTGGCGTGGCGTGTGAAAGAATCCAGAAGACAGGTTTCAGCGAATCCACGGGTCCAGAAAATTAAAGTTACCCCTAGGTAAGTGAAGTGTGGCTCAGGACCACATCCATCCAGCCTGCTCTCTTCTTTTGGGGGAGAGGGGGAGTTGAGGGATACGTTTTTAGCAGTTTTTATTTCCCCAAATAGGCTTTAATTTTTTTTTTGAATCTCCTGATGTTTACTTAGAAACTTGCTAGTTCCTGGAAAATAAAATGAACATGGCATAGAGGAAAGGTCATGAGTTTAGAAGTCTGGGGACCTGAGTTACTGCCCTGCCTCTTCTGCTGACTAGTTCTGTCGGCTGCCTGTTTTTGCCAATAAAGTTTTATTAGAAGGCAGCCATACAACTGTTTACATGTTGTCAATGTACACTTTCCCACTACAATAGCAGAGTTGAGTCTCTGTGAAAGAGACCACGTAGCCCATAAAGCCTAATCATTTACTATTTGGCTCTTTATAGAAAAATCTGCCCACTCCTCCCCTGTACTGAGAGTATGAAAAAAATACATTGTTATGCCATAGGAAATTGCTGATATTTGTCTGTTTTGATTTTTAAAATTGCAGTTTCATATAATTCAGTTTAATAGTTCATTCTTTGAAATCTGCTCTTTAATATCCATCTCAAAACAATTTCACCCATAAAGGCTTCCCCAGTTCTTCAAAAAAAATAGGAGCACTCGCTTCTCTCTACCACCCCGGAACTTTGCTCCTCCATTTGGCTGATTCTGTGTTTGCATAACAGTCATTATATATATATATATATATATATATATATATATATATATATAGCGTCTCCTCTACTACCAAAATGTACTTCTGTAGGCTAAATTGTGTTCCCACCCCCAATTTTTTTCATGTGTTGAGGCCTAAACCCCAGTACCTCAGAATGTGACTATATTGGGGGGCTTTAAATAAATAATTAAGTTAAAATGAAATCCACAGGGGGGGTCCTAACCTGGTATGACTGATGTCCTTAAAAGAAGAGGAGATGAGGATGCATGAAGCAATGCCAGAAATGCACGCACACCAGAGAAGACCATGAGAGGTCAGAGTGAGAAGACAGCCATCTGCAAGCCAAGGAGAGAGACTTAGGAAGACACCAAACCTGCCAATACCTTGATCTTGGGTTTCTAGCCTCCAGAACTGCAAGGAAGTAAGTTTCTGCTGTTTAAGCCACCCAGTGTGTGGTATTTTGTTATGGCCATCCTAGGACACTAATACAATTAATCAAAGTAGAAGTTATTTTTTTTTTTGCCTTGTATCCCATCCCCAGTAGCATCTGGAGCCACATGTCTAGTATTTGTTGACTATCTTTACAGAATTAAGTGAAACAAGATGCCATAACATGGTGTATCTGGGATTTAGTCTGTTGATTCTCTAAAATTCCTGGGGTGTAAATAAGAATTTTGTGCAGAGAAATGTTCTAGAAGACTCTAGAATGGTTCGTTTGCAAACATTTATAAACAGCTCAGACCAATATCAAGTTACACAGCTCCGATGGTTTACTGTTTTACATGAAAATTGCAAAGCATACTCCTCTCCTCTTGGTCTATACACGGAGGGAGAGAAATAACCAGAGAACTGGATGAGAGCTCTGTCGATTAGAATAGCAGGCCCTTGGCAGCCGACTCGGAGTAACAACTTTCAGGGGAGACCAATAATGAACATGAAACAGAAATATTCAATGTGTAGTTCTAATTTACATTCCAGATGTCAGACTCTGCGAAAGGAGGCAATGTAGCAGAGATCAAACAATCTGAGGAGCCAGGCTTTCCCGGCTGATCCAAAATCGGTGGAGTCAGAAGTGTGACTGCTTCGCATGGGACCGTGGCCAAACGCAACCTGAAAGAGCTCGTTTCGCAAATATCTCCCAAGCGCAGAAGCTTTCCTGATGGCTCATTTCTAAATGCAGAAATGAAAGGTTGCAGTGTGAACAATGTCCAGATGCCCAGGCAGCCTGCTCCGTTGGCCAATTCCATTGACCGAACACGCATTCTCTTCCTTTCAGACTTCCATGACAGACCATGGTGAGAAGCATTGTTTGATCTACTAGGGGCTTTATTAACTTATAAAGCTTAATGAGGAGATATCTAAGGAGACACCATTGGGCATTCCAACAAATTGGAAAATCAGAAGTCATTGAACACTGTCAGTTCTGATCTTTCCCAGGCTCGTACATTTTGTCCAGGGAATTTCCACACAATTATGGTAAAGCCTGAACCACATTATCTCTAACCAAGTCCTAGTCTTAGTGGCATACGGGACCCTCCACCCTGACTAAAGCAAAGGCTAATAAAACACATGGAGCTGTGGTCTAACTTCTCAATAGAGGGACGATCCGGTTTTCAATGATAAGTTTCTTAAGTGTCTCTGGAAAATAATGCCTGGTCACCAATTTGCCTTTGGCCACAGGAACAAAAAGAAAGAAAAGTGTTTCTAAATTGATACCACAAGTCCTTTTCCTTTGTGTGTGGTGGGACTGTTCCTAAGAGGTTGAAATTCCTATTGTTAGTCCCTGCTGTTCAATAAAAACATCACTTGGTAAGGCCGAGTAAACAGATCATGAATCATTTCATGAAACCCAAATCAATTACCCCATCAATAAATGTCCTGCAGACGGCTGGACAGAGCTACATGTATCTGGATAAACGAGACAGGGACTACCATAATAAGAGTTGTTTAGTTAATGAAATAATCTGGACTTCAGGAGGTTTTTTAAAAGCCCAGGCTTATCACCATTATACAAATTGTCAATTGTCCTGGTAATTTCCAATCTTCTGCATGGTATGTAGACTTTGAAGATGAAACCTCATGTGTGCTTCTTCTGGTGGCCCAAATCTTGAGTGCACCAAATCCACGTTCTTTCAGGACCACGTTCATCACGTCACACGCCCCTGCAGCCCCAATACCCTGCGGCCATCCCACCCAAAGTTTTCTGCAGCTCTTCACTCCCAAACACGTTACAACCAAACTTCCTCAACTGGTCGCCACAGTCTTCCGCGTTTCTTCTCTGGTACAAGTCCCCAGTCTTCTCCAAAACACGCCTGCTGCTCAAGTCAAGACAGATCCCTCCACGTCTCCAAAATAAAGTATGTTTTTCCTTGAGTCTTTTCCTTTTATGTCTTCTTTCCTTGCCTATCATGTGAAGGATTTCTTCCAAGGTACAGACTCCAGCCCTACATGTGATTCTCTGAAGGGGGCATTCTGCGAACAGCACCCAGCATTTATTCCTCCATCATTCATCTTCCATATCACATGGCTTTGCAATTAGTTATATTTTAAAATATTTTTATTTTATGAGTTTTTGCAGCCTTATTAGACTATAAGCCCCATTTTTACTTATTTTTTATTTTATTTATTGCTATAATCTTAGCATCCAGAACAGTGTCTGGTCCATGAGAGAACTAGATAGATATTTGTTGAATGAATAAATAATTGAATGATATCTCTCTAGTAGAATGTGGAATCTCTCAAGGGCAGGGACCATACTATGATCCTTTTATTTTTACTCTTGCAATCCGCTGTGCGGTACATCCTATTTACCAAGTACTTACACTTATCAAATGCCCAGTGACTGATAAGTCACTCAAAAGTTCAATCATAGACAAAGGTTCTTTGTCAGATTTGGAGACAAATGAAATGAAATAGCTGTGTTACAGTGGGCACTGCCTAAATTCTCCCTGGAAAAAGAAGGAAAGATAGAAAAAAAAAACAGCCATTGTTAAGTTTGGAAATAAAAGAACTGTCCCATAAAATTGAAAATGATATCGCCTATCATTTAAGGTCTTTCTTAATCATCAAATTTCATACAGCCCTTGTTAAGTAGAGTTATGTCTGCTCTATAGAGAATAAGGCTTATTAAAAGTACCATGTCTAGCCCTGGCTGGCGTAGCTCAGTGGATTAAGTGTGGGCTGCGAACCAAAGTGTCCCAGGTTCGATTCCCAGCCAGGGTACATGCCTAGGTTGCAGGCTATAACCCCCAGCAACCGCACATTGATGTTTCTCTCTCTCTCTCTATCTCCCCCCCTTCCCACTCTAAAAATAAATAAATAAAAAATCTTTAAAAAAAATACCATGTCCTCCCATTTCTATGTGGACACATACTATGTGGACCTTGTCTCTGAAGTAGACAAGGCCAGTAAATATTATTACACCTATTTTACAGGCAAATAAATCAGTAAGGATATCTTGTCAAACATTATATCACTACTAAATGGTAGAGCTGAGACCAACATAAATTTCTTTCCCAGTTTATCTTCCATTTTTTTCATGACACCTTTACAAAGGTGCATACTGGTAAAGAGAATTTCATGTCGAGTCACTTGCCAGTCTGGGAAATGTTCCTTTTTTTGTCCTTGATATTCCCAATAGCCTCAACCTCCATTCACCTGATCCTTATGAGAATCCAACTGTTGGTAAACGGGCAAAGCACATCATGGCGATTCTGAGTGTCGCTGGGTAATTCTCTGAGACAGTGATCAATGCACTACTGCAAATTCTAAATTTGCTCCATGGCACTGTTACCTCAAAACCTAGCTTTTTGTTTCTGGACTTGGCTTATTTCTTGGGAAGGACAGAATCCAGAGAATGGAAGAATTAAATCTCGACTTTTTATTTCTAACATATAGTCTATAAATCCAAAGCAGAGCCAAGGCTTTCATCGTGAGAGCCAGGCTTTTATACAGAATAAAAAAGGTTGTTTGAATCTTCAACAACTTGGGTGGACTCAGGACACAAATCTTACTCTATAAATAGTAGCACTAGAAAGAAATCAGATTTCCCGCCAAAAATGACATGAATTGAGCCTGCTGGAGGGAGGAGGGTGTTGAGACGGGAAGCGGGGCAAGGGTCAGCAGTCAGTGCCTAGGGCTCAGAGAAGGGACTCTAAGGCCCCATCTGTCCTCCTTGCAGCCAGCCCAGCCCTAGAGGAAGGGGGCGCAAACTGCATTCGGAGTTGGATGTGGCGGGAAAAAGTTGGTTCTTGGAAGAAAGAGGACTGGCATCTCACCCTGGCCAGTAAGCTAAGCTGAGAGCCTCTCAGATGTGTCCTGCACCCCAGGGCAGTGAACTGGTGGGGGGACGCTGGGAATGGTTAGACCTAAAGAAGCTAAAATAACCATCGTCAGATCCTATTGCCCTAGAGATGTGTGAGAGCAATCAAATATATCCTTCGTCCTTGAGGGAGAGGCTGGACCAGCAACAGCCCCAGTGGGACAAATCTGGGGCTATGGATGGATCCCGGACACCAGCAGGAGAGACACAGGTCAGTGTCACTGCGAATAAGGCAAACTCTGCCAGATGACCACAAAGGTCAAGGACAACTATGCCAGCCCCTTACCCTAATGTCAACAGGTGCACATCAGCCCTTCCCAAAACAGTCACATGCTACTCTGAGCTGACAAAGGGTGAGGGGAGGAACACCAGCCGACTGGGTTTCAGTGTGAGCCTGCCCAGGAGTGATGAAAGCCCCTGTTATCAGGCAGCATGGGACTCAAGAGAGTGATTTTTTTTCCAAAAAAAATCGAAAACTCACAATTTTACATACCAGAATTTCTACCAATGAAATCTGTAAACAATGCACATGCAGAAGGTGACGCCCTGAGAAGTGTGCAGACCACGGTGGGACACGGAGCCAGCAAGGGAGCACCAGATCCATTTCAGAAGCTGGGTCTGTCTTCAAAGGGTTTTGACTTGCCGACCTCTGGCTGGCCTGCGCCCTCCTCCCAGACACACCAGGCAGACGAGTAAACACAGATCACAAGCGGACCACATGTTCCTATTCTCCTTCCAAGTGCTCTGTGGATGTGGGCCTCCCCGCCTCCAGGCTTTTTATCTGGGTCCTCCTGACTGGTCCTCAGGCCCCACGGAAGCATCCTCCCTCCTCCCCTAGCCAAGCAACAGCTTAGAAACTACCATCCGAATTATGGGAGAATCCCGATATTGATGAAGATCTTCACCAGAAACTTTTTTCAATGCCTGAAACCCTGCCTCCACTCATGTCTTTGAGCAAAATATTTCCCTTGCTGGTGTCTTCGTTGAAGTGCTGATGGTCCTGGGAAAGAGCTTAGAAAGTGTCTAACACACCGCTAAGAAGCAATGATTGTATTCTTTCCCTCTATGATATGGGTCACCGCTGAGAAGCAGGAAAACAGTGATGGAAGAAAGGAGGAGCAAGGAAGGAAAGTCCATAAGGGGGAGTTGGGAGGAACCAGAGAGAACTTTGCCCAAAATATTTCTCGAAGGTAAACCCAAGTGCACAGTGGGCTACCTGCATGCTGCTGGGATCAGGGGAAAGCCATGTCCAAGACAAGGATGCCCGGTGGAGGGCAGAGAGAGGGAACACTGACCTCCATGCCTTCTGATGCATCTCCGTTGCACGGTTCCAAGTCAGTCAAGCTACTCATCCATTGTTTTGGAATGACAGTCCAGCAATCTTCATTTTACCATTGCATTTCTTAGCACTGAACTCCTTAGCTGAAGCTTCATGTCTTCTGCAAATAAGAAAATGACTGTCTTACACCAGTATAGCCCAGAAGCTGACAAAGGACTTTCATAATGATCTTATCTGCTCCTTTTTGCATCGGAAACCAATTAAGGAGGCAAAGTGTCACAGTTTGAGCCTCCAGAAATTCACTTTTGATTTTTACTAAAAGAAGATGGGAAGAGCGAAGGGGATTCCTGAAAAAAAATTCCTAGAAGCAGCATCGGATGTGACGGTGGGAGTGGAAGGCCACTCCCACAAAGGCCCCGGGGGCTGGGCGTAGCTGGTGGAGAGAGCTCAGCCTCTGGTGTGCGTGAGAGCACCCTTGTAGACCACTCCAGTTCTCCCTTCACACCTGGCACGTATTTATATGGTGCCAGAGAAGGGGCTTTTATTTCTAAATTATGCATGTGGATTTGCACCTTTATTCTATCAGAATCAAGCTAAATGTTATTCTACCACACTCCATAAAGTTAATGATACAACATGACTCGGGCTCTTTCCTGAAATATGACATTCTTCAGGGACCCAGAAAGTATTAAAGGGGCTGGATGCCAGGGCCAAATCATGCCCCGCGAGTCACATAGAAGTTCCGTAAGTACTTGTGTATACCAGTGACATACATATTCCTTGGTTTCTGTGAATTCGATCAGCAGGTTTACACGCAAAGCCCCCGATAAAGCAGAGGTACCACGGCACGGGGCTGCCCGGAGCTGAGCAGAGCAGTCTGAGCCATGCTAGACAGAGGGGAAGTGACAACATGGTCAAAGCAGAGAGCAAAATTAAGGATTCGAACTTAGAAAGGATCCTAAAATGTGATTCTAAAGTGTGGCACAATTTACAAAATTGGAAAATCTCTTTTGTGTTGAATTCAATGACTAGTTTTATATCACCATTAATCAATAGCTGTATGAAACAATGGACTGCATTTTCTTGACCCAGCATAATGGATTTGGGAAAGTAACTTAATTAACTTAAAGTCATTTTTAAAAATATTTTCTCTTCATTCCCCAGATTTAATTTGCATTTGATCTGATCACAGGACAATTAGTTCATCTGAGGTATAATATTCTACCAAGAAACAATAAATATGCACATATTTCCATGTGTATGCAGAAGGCATTGAACAGAATTCTAAAGGCCTGACTGGCTCTACACTTAAGACATTCTGGGTGCAACTGGTAGTCTGTGTGGCCTTTGATGAATTCTCTAGCCTCTCTGGGCCTCAGTTTATTCGTTGATAAAATGGGCACAGTCCACTCTCTTGGGATTATTATGAGTAGTACATGAGGCCACATACATGAGAAACGTTCATCCTTGAATACTAATTTATTTTATATATTAGCAACACAGGCATATATCCTGTCTAAGAGTCACAGTCTCTCAGATCTGGGGTGGCTTATATGTGATTAAGATACTCAACCATTTGGGGGGTTCCTATGGCAAAGCGGCATCAATACATAGCCGAAGTTCCCCACGTTCCACCCTGAGTGAATAAATGTTTCTCATGGTCTACCAGCACCATTCCACGGCACCCTTCATGATGATGGAAATGTTCTAGGAGCCAATAAACACAACTGTCTATTGGGCTTTTACAATTGGGCTGGTACAACTGACCAAATGAGATTTTCATTTTACTTCACTTTAATTAACTAAGTACAAATAGCCACGCGTGGCTAGTCGCTGCCACGTTGGACAGTACAGGCAGGCCACTCATTAGAAAAAGTGCCGCTCCAGAGTTCATACCTCACTAGTTCCTGTCTCCAAGCGTGCGAAGGCAAAATAAACATAGAGGGCAGCCCCCATGGCAGCCTCTCAGTCCCAAAGAGGACCCTTGAGGGGACAGCATTTGATAAAAATGAAGAAAAGGCCAGTGGTGAGATTTCTGCAACCGAGGCAAGAACGTAATATTAGAAAGAGGCTCCTACTCAAAGGATCCCCTATAAACCACTGACTTCTCCATGTATGTCTCCGTCACCTCTCCAGCCACCCATCCATCCCACCCCCCACCTACCCAGTGTCCTGTTTATAGAGGTGAGGCAAGGCACAGCCGTGGCAAAGATGTGGGCCTCTTTCAAGACATTAATTTTTCCAAATGAAAAGACTGCAGTAGCTGCACAATAGTCGGGGGAGTGTGTGTGTGTTTCTTCCCCTTTTTTTAACAGCTCTAATTTCAGCATTGAACTTGAGACTGATCATTATTTCCTCCTCTCATCATCTCGCAGTATGCCATACCAGCACAGACAAGACTCCCAATGTCAACATTGTTTGCTTTCCTTTCAGAGCAAGACACGTTCAGCCCTACCCTATAACACATTTGGAGCAGATGTTCCTAAAAAGGATAAACCAGGTGCTTAACATATTTTATTCCAAGGGGTAATTTTAGAAATTATTGCAATCAATGAGCTAATAATAATGGTGGTAATGATGAGGCCAAGTTATTATTACCTATTACCTTTAATCATCGACAGCAACTCAATTGGACATAATTAGAGGCATCATCATAAATAACGTGGAGCAGATGGAAGATGCTGGGCCCTGCATTTCCAGGACCGCGTGGGAGGGTTAATGATGGAGCAATGGGCATGAAAAATGGGCCACTTATGTCCAAAATTCACCCTGCACTTGAATCTTCCCTGTCCGATACCCATAAAAACAGAGCTGACATTGACAGAAGATATAAACAGCCAAAGCCCACTTACTAAACTTTGCAACAGCCTTCTCCCCATCACTCATTGCAAGACCCCAGCTCTACCCCATTACCATCCACGAAGGTTAAACAGTGGCCTTGTTTGTTTCTTTCTTTCAATTTCACTGGCACAAGAAATATAGAGCAATAATCTGTCCTGACCTTCCCCTAACCTCCCTCATTCCAGAAAATCATGACCTCGGGGTGATTTTCACCTTTTGAAAGCATGCAAATGCTTCAGTGAGTCATTTAGCATTAATTGAATATTTGGCATAAAATACAGTAAGAACCAACATCACCTCCCATTCAATAGCTCAACAAAAGCACCATTTACAATGTCCTGGCAACTGTTGTATAGGTGCAGAGTCCATGAACATGCAAGACACAGTTAGGTGTTTGAGGAGGGTAAGTTTATCTAAAAAAAAAAGAAGAAGAAAAGAAAGCTTGGGACCCAGGGTTTTCCGATGAGGTCCAGTTCCTGCAACTTCCATGCACCGGGCCATTACCTGGGGCAAATTACTGGCCCTCTGGGAGCCTCTGTTTTACCCGCTTAGCTTGTGTAGCAGCCCCCTCTCTGGGAGCCAACAACTCCTACACTGTTCTTCACAACAGCACCCTTCCTGCCGGGCTGCAGTTGTAGGTTTCCTTTCCTGCCTTGCCCACAGAGTTGGAGAAGGTACTGCACTGGGTGGTTCCTACCCTTATCCCCAGCACCTGGCACAGGATAAGCAACCAAGAAGTGTGGTTTTTCACATCCCTAAAGGGACTTACAGTCTAGATGGGCAGACAAGACCAACGCCCACAAAACGGGTGCCGTAGAGCATGGGGAGGATCGGTGAGGCTCAGAGTGGCCAGGCAAGTCTATGGGGGGGGGCGGGGATTGAACTGGGCTTCGAAGGCTGTGCTAGAGTATTTACAGATGAAGAAAGCTTTTAGATTGCCTCCCACGCTGTCCAATAATTAGCTGCCCCCCTTTTGCTTTGGTTTCCCGTCAGCTAAATGACAGTGATATTGATGCTTAAGAATCATGTAGAAATGAAACAACTGTTCTCTAAAAAAGAATTTTAATAAATGCACTCATTGCCCCTCAGAGGCAAACACCATGTAGACATCATAATGATGATCGCATTGAGGAATAAAACAGTAATGATGCAGATATTGTTTCTGATGCAGATATTCATGTGATAAGCATTTCATGCCTGTGGCCTTTGAGGGAAGTTTTTACTCCACTATCTCTAAGTGAATAAATACACGCGGTCCATAAATATGTCCAAAGGCACTTTTCTCTACTTGTACTCACACATACCTCACTGTAACACGAAAAACAAATTCACTGAAGAATTTTATGGAGTCCCAGTCTTAAAAAAATCAGAATTCTCATTAAAGCCAATAGGAATTTGGGATAAAAATTAATAGCAGGATATACGCGTATAGAATCTTATCAATAATATCTTTACAACCTGTTGGTCTCTTTGAGATGTGCCAAACATAACCAGGGTTTATGGATGGATATGATATTTGGGGGCATAAAACTTAATATGTGTTTTTCTTTGCTCAATTAGTAAATTTCATCTAAGTTAGTACTGTCATGAGATCTCCCACAGCAAGGGCCAGATGTCTTTGCCAAAGGAGATACTTTCATTTCGATCATCTGCCTCAATGTTGTAATTCTCCACTTCACTTCATGCAATTAGGGAAATTCAGGCGAAGGAAAAATCTTCCATTTGAAAAAAAAAATTACAGCTGCAGTATACCATGTTCTATACATGAGGTATGAAAGGGTGTAAAAAACATGAATGGGAGGATCTCAGTCCTCAGTAAGATTACAGGCATGCCTTAAAGATATTCCAGATTCCATTCCAAACCATCATAATAAACCATGTGTCACAATAAAGGGACTCGGAATTTTTTTGTTGTTGTTGGTGGAAGGTCTTACCTTCAGTTTGTAAAAAATGTAACACCTGCAAAGCACAATAAAGCAAAGCACAATAAAACAAGGTATGCGTGTGTAACTTAGTTGATAAAGGAAGTGGAGAAGAGAGGCTAGTAAACAAATACTATAGAGATAAGTAAAAGGAGAGAAATAAACTTAGGGTCCTATGAAATTTGCAGGAGAGCAGAGGTTCTATTCAAATTGGGAGGATGATGAAGGAGCATGGATTAGTTGGCCCATGGTTGGCTCTGGGCTTTTCTTACTGATTTTGGAGAGAGCGGAAGGGAAGGAGAGAGAGAAGGAGAGAAACACTGATGTGAGAAAGAAACAATGATCAGTTGCCTCCCGCACATACCGCAGCCAGGGACTGAACCCACAACCTAGGCATGTGCCCTGACCAGGAACTGAACCCGAGACCTTTCAGCTTTATATGAGTGCCCAATCTGCAGCCCATGGGCTGCATGCATCCCAGGATGTCTATGAATGCAGCCCAACACAAAATCATAAATTTACCTAAAATACAATGAGATTTCTGTGATTATGTGATGCAGTGTATTTAACATGTAACCCGAGACAATTCTTCTTCTTCCAATGTGGCCCAGAAATGCCAAAAGGTGGGACACCCCTAGATGAAGCTCTAACCAGCTGAGCCACACTGGCCAGGGCCCATCGGGGATTTTGACAGAAGAGTGAAGAACATTGTCAGTACAGAGGAAAACACTTGCACAGTGACAGGGAATCAGAGAAACACAGGGAATGCAATGAGCATTCCTCTCCTCTTTGCTCCCAGCCAAGGGATATTGGGAAGTAAGTTCAGAGAGATAGATTGGACCCCAATTTTTGAGGAGGTTGAAGATCAGACTAAATATTTTCAAGTTAACTTGGTAAGTCATGACACAACACTGAAGATTTTTTTAAAAATCAGGTTAGTAGCCTACATGAATATATTATCATTATTTACCTTCTCGCATCTAATTGCTCCCCACCCCTAGCAATTTTACTTCATCTGTTACCGCAGTGCTTCCTTCCTCACGCCTTGTGTTAGTGTGTCTTCATTCCAGAATATTCTCTGTCATATTTCCCATCTCCTCCCCTACCCGCAAGACATCAGTCCTAAGTAGAAACATGATTGCATCATCCCCCCCGCTTAAAACCCATCAGTGGGCTTCTCTCTCCTATAGGATAGTGTCCCCACTCTTGGCATGATGTTACAATTCCCATTTTCTTCTGAACTTCACCTACCTGTCTACCAGTAACCCCCTCAAACACGCATTCCCTGAACCCCCTATTTTTTTAAAGATTTTATTTATTTATTTTTAGAGAGGGAAGGGAAGGAGATAGAGAGACAGAGAGAAACATCAATGTGCGGTTGCTGCAACCCAGGCATGTACCCTGGCTGGGAATCGAACCTGCGACACTTTGGTCCATAGCCCATGCTCAATCCACTGAGCTATGCCAGCCAGGGCGCTGAACCCCCTATTTTATTTTTTACCAGAAATTCATCTCTATTCCATTAAACACCATGACTTCTCATACCTCTAAACCTCTGGTGAGTAGCCTCCTTATCTGCCTGGGAAACACTACTTATCTTCAGAAACTCAGCTCAGATGTCACCTGCTCCACAAAGCCTTCCCTGATCATCCCCAGCCTCACCCCAACAGCTAGATCAAAACCTTCTCTTCTTCTCCACTGCAGCATCACCAGAGAGCCCCGTGCCTCCACTGCTCGGATTTCTTCATGTTCCCTTCCACGCCCGTCTCCCCGCAGCACTAGGCACCACCTCTTACCGCCCTCTGCAGTCCTAAGGCAGGCGTTCAGTACGTAATGGTTGGATAGGCTAATTCATGTACTTTTATCAAAACAACTCCCTGAAAACAGCCAAGGCAGTCGGGAGTAAAGAGCTTTAGAAAAAAATGAGTATGACAGTGATGCCTTAGGTAAATTGGATGTGAGACTGCAGATTTAGGAGGAGGGGGAGAGGATGATGGATTCCGCTTTGAACACGGAAAATATGCCTTTGGCGTCCACTGCAATCAGCATCTGCTCTGGAGGCTGCGCGTGCTTCTGATTAGACAGGAACACAGAATTAAGTCGTCCTCTTCACTTCCCAGGCCTAGCGCCCTCATCTCTTTTGATAACTTCCTCCGAGGTGACTCTGAATTTCTTGAGGGCTGTCTCCCTTATCCAAATATTTCCTTGAACAAGAACTCCAATGGGCATGTGTTCAGAGCCCGTGTCTCTGAACGTGTGTGAGCTCGAGGGAAGGAAACACAAAGTGATTTGCAACCTGGCGCTGGAGGGAGAGCAACTGTCAAGGGGCCGCGATTGTTTTTGTTATTACTGCCTTGCTTTAAATCATGTCTGTTTATTGTTATTGTCTTGTCCCCTCACTGATGCTCAGTCCATTTCCTCATCACAAGTGTGAAAGAAAACCTGGCAGAAGTTACCACGGTGAAAGTTCCGAATCCATAATGGATTCATCCTGAGATACAGCACCACATCTGTTAGATATTTGGAGACGCTGTCCATCCTGCCTTAAGGGGTACTTAAGCAGTCAGGCTCCTTTCCCCGTGGAAGGCTATAAAACACCGAGAGTTAAGGAGCGGCAGCAAAGTGCGAGCGATGCCTGCGTAAAAGTGCTATGGCTTGTAGGTTGCATGTGTTTGAAGAGGGAAGATTGGCGTTTCAAGTTAGCACGTGTTCTTGAACTCACACGTACTCAGAACTTGAACCGAAGACCACAGCGAGAAGAAGGAACGTGCACGAAAAGGGAACTAGCTGTGTGGTGGAGTTGTTCATTTGCTAAGCCATTTTTGCATGCTTCTGTGGAGAAGTTCATACTGTTCTCTTTTATTGTAAAGTTGTTTTTTAAGTCATAGGAAGTGAATGTTTAGAGAACCTTCATGGGCAGACTTCCAGCCAGAGAAGGCGCACACTGCCTCCCACCGCCGCATCAACGTTACAACTACACGAGAGGGCAGCCCTCAGGGAGAACCACCTGGAGACTTGCTGAGCAGGAGTCTTTACAACTAAGATGTGAAGGAGAAGCCGTGTGGAGACGGACACTGGAATCTCCAAATGAATCACGTTGTGTTTTTTTTTTTTTTTTAGAAAAATCGGACCATCTTAGTATCTCATGCCTCTACCATATATCTCTGGAATCTGGCTGTCCAGTTACAGCTGGCAACAGAAACAGTTCTTCAGGAAAGGGAACGAAACCCAGGTGAAAGACCTTCCACCTGGGGAAGCAAATGAACTGCAAATGACCACCAAGCATGTCCACCACGAAACTGGAAGCTTGTTATAGCTGTTCACAAAGCAAAGAATTCCACTGCCCTGGCCGGGTGGCTCAAGTGGTTGGAGCACCCACCCATACACCAAAGGTTGCAAGTTTGATTCCTAGTCAGGGCACATGCCGGGCTGCAGTTCCATCTCTGGTCAGGGCACGCATGGGAGGCAACCAGGTGATGTTTCTCTGTCACATCGATGTTCCCTTCTCTCTCTCCCTTCCTCCTTCTCTAAAATCAATGAACATATCCTTGGGTGAGGATAAAAAAATAAACATGTTAAAGAGAATACCAGTGTCCCCCAGGAAGAACACCTTGGCCTTGCCAGCATGCCCCCTCCCCCATGGCCGCGTCAGAATGCTGCTCTATGCTGTCTGAGGCCCTTCTAGGCTATGATTGGCTAGAGAGGGACCTCGCTGAGCAAACAAAGCAGAAGGGTGTGGCCCCGGGAGGGACATATATAGGGAGTTTAGGGGGCCTGGGGTAGGCCACTGGGAGACACTGGCATGGCAAGAGTGACCAAGAAATACACAAGTGCTTAGCCATTATGGAAAAACCAACCCCAAGCACCAAAGAGAGAAGAAATAAGAGGAAGCCCACCAGTCCACTGAGGCCCAGGGGCAGAGGCAAGGTGTCCAAGACAACTACAGGGGTAAAAAGAATCCTTCAAGGGAGTTCAAGGAAAAAGGCCTCCCCCAAAACTCCCAGCCCTTTAAGCAAGTCTAAGAAGTCCCAACACCCAGTACAGTATAGACATTATCACAGGCTGAATGAGGCACTGAATCAGCACAAAAAGGAGCCTAAGACAACCACGAAGGCAAGAAGACCTCTTCGAGGGAGTTCAAGAAAAAAAGCCTCTCTAAAAACTCCCAGTCCTTCAACCAAGTCTAAGAAGTCCCGACGCCCCGTACTCTACGGCCATTATCGCCGGCTGCGGGAGGCCCTGAGTCAGTACGAGAAGAAGGCAGAGCAAGATGAAGGGGCGGACGATCCCACCACTTCAAATGACTACCGGGTGGGTTGGAACTTCAGAGGGAGTCCAGGAACCCCACAGCTCCCCGCGAAACCTCCAAGGTCCAGCCGCTGAGAGGCGGTCAACGACGTAGAGACCCAACCACGCAGCAACAGGGCACACCCCTGGTGAGGGATAGAATAAAGTCAACCTGTTGTGAAAAATAAAAGACTCAAAGAACCTCTGTGGAAGCCTTATTTCTTCTAGCCACGGCTGGTCTGGTGAGGGTTCTAGATGCTTTCTTTGTCTTCCTCCCATAATATTAAAGCTTACCAATGAGCACATCAGCGAGAGAGTGAGAGAGAGAGAGAGAGAGAGAGAGAGAGGAAAGTAAGTCAGAAGGGAACAGAAGAGAAAGGGGAAGAGAGGGAGGGGGACGCTGCCAGATAAATGAGATACAGTACCGGGAAAAACACGAAAGAAGTATGGAGATAGTTTAGGGAAGAGATAAGACATGAAAATGAAGATACAAGTAAATGATAAAATAGCCTTAGTTCAAGAAAAAAAATGACAAATTATAAAATGCCCTCAACTTGGTGGTAAAAAAATATCCTGAAGAAAAGACAAAATGAATAAACAAAATAGAAACAGAATCACAGAGGCAGAGGACAAACCGTGGGTTGCCAGGCAATGGGAGGACTGAGTGAAAAAGGTGAAGAAATTCCAGCCATAGGGAATATAGTAATAATACTGTAGTAACTGTGTTTGGTACCAGGTGGGTACCAGAATTATCACAAAGGATCATGTAATACAGTGTATAATTTTCTGACCACTATGCTGGATACCTGAAACTAAGGTAAAATAATACTGGACATCAACTGCCATTGAAAAAAATTTTAAGTGTATTTTTCATGTCAATAGATGTAAAGATATATGTCTTTGTTTTAACCATGTTTTATTTATGCACATTTAACCCCAAATGTATTGGTGAATGTTTTTAGGGATTTTGCATTTTTTAATATTGTAAGAAGCTCTGTGATAAATTTGAAAAAAATCCCAAAGCAAAGTCACCACGGTGGCAACAAAGACAAGTAATTTTTTGAAATCCCACTTGGAAATTCAAAGAGGTTATCAAATTATAAGTGAGGAAACTATACTTGGAACAACATTTTAGCAATCACATCCAAACTTAGAACTTGAGAGGAAAGGAGTCTGAGAAAAGACAGATGTAAAACAAGAAAAGAAAAATCAGGAGACAGAACAATAGAAAGGAAGAGAGGGAGAGAAAGGCAGGAGCGAACCAAAAGCTGAGATATTTGTTTCATGAAGGATTTACAACCTGCAGAGGGTTATTTGTCATTGCTGAACTTAGAAATGTATTATCCTGTATTAACAGGAGACCAACATGTCTAGAGTCATTGGCTCAGCGTGTTTTCAAAATGTGCCTTCATCCGGGGGACAGGGACCCGAGTTGACAGGTGGTCTCGGCGTTCTGAAATGGGAGAGGACAGGGCCCTAAACCTGCCGGTTCCCACGCTCACTACCCTGCTTCTGGCCAGAGAGCCCCTCCGGGGGCCCGGGCGCCTCTGAAGTCCAGAGAGTTTGGGATGGAGAAGGGGGACTGGCTGTGGAAAAGAGAATGAAAATTTATTATCGGGACCTGTGGGGGTTTCATATAAAAGCCCTAAATTAACATTTAATACTCACAAAATTTTGTGCTGTCACCCACTCTTTATTGCTTTGGTGTTGGCTGGGCCCTTTACATATCACGAGGGGCCAGTGTCTGATCTTTGCAATTGCTTTACAATAACGGGGGTGGGGGGTGGGGGGGGGAGTGTGCTTCAAATTTCAGGATGAGCCTTAAGGAGGCAAGAAAGAGGACACCACCCCACACTCTCCGAGTATCTAAGAGAACGAGACCATGGAAATGCTTTGGCGTTTTATAAACCAACTAGAATGCCTGCCATTAAGGAGTTTCACTGCCCTCAGAGATGCCCGCATTCCAAACTGCCCACTTCCTTGTCTTGTAGCCACATCACAGTCCCCTGCCTGCCCATTCTGTCCCCAAATTCCACTATCAGCCATGCCTCCTGCCACACCCCAGCCCCACTAAACTGCTCCACAGTAACCTCCCCCACCACTCTCAGCTTAGCCCTCCCTTCCTCAGCCTGCCAGACCACCCCGGCGTCCTTTCAATCCTGGGTCCCCAGAGCGCCCTTTGCTTACATGTCCAGTGTGTCACAATGCCTGTTGGCCCTCTCTTCCCCATCAGGACATCAGGTTCTTGGAGATGGACACTGTTTACGGCTGTCTCTCCAACACCCAGCCTGGTATCTAGTATTCCAAATACTCGGAGTTACTAAATGAATGGGATTTAAAACCAGGTCTTGGCTCTAAAACACATGTTCTCTCTGCTTGACCAGGGTGCTCAAGGTCCTCTCTGCTGGGATGGTGCCGATGGGGTCAACGTTTCAGAAATAAAAGCAGATTCCTGGACCCCAAACCCAAACTCACTCCCAGTCATTTCTTTAAGCATTAACGAGTGAGTGGCGGCAAGTTTCAGGAGTAAACTAGAATAATTACCTTTAAAGAACCTATGAGCTTTTCACTTCGTATTGAACATACAAATTACTGTGCTTGTCCCTGGGGATGCAATGGTGAGAATGACAGAAAAGAAGGTTCCAGCTGTAAGGAGCTTACCTTCCAGCAGACTAGCAGACATTCGACTATTCATCGCCCAGGTGTTAGGAGAGAGTGCAGCAGGGGGACTCTGTCCAGCCTTCCTAATGAAGGGCAGTTTGAGCTGACTTTGGAAAACTTACAGAAAAGCAAGGTGAAGAGCAAAGGTGAGAAGAAATTGGGGAAGAGAGGAGGGCGGGAAGTACGTGCAAAGGCCCTGAGGCACGAAGGAGTGTGGTGTGTTTCATAAACGGAATGCAGGTCTATTCAGCTGAGGTCCAAAGAGAGGGGGAAAGGACGGCCTGAGATGAGGCGGGGGGCGGGGGGGGGGGGAGGATGCGGGACTTTGCTCCTGCCTCCCCTTCCCAACCCCAGTGCAATGGTTTTTCTTAAAACATACAAATACTTAAAGCTACCTCTTTATTTTCAACGGGAGCATGGTGGACATACTGTGGATATACTTTTCCTTACTTAAGATTGTGTGCTGGGTTTTGTTTGTTTGGTTGGGGTTTTGCCATTAAAAAGTCTATGACCCGCTTCCTTATCCACATTGGTGTATCCTTGAGTGGTTGCCTGGATCTAACGGCAGGATAGCAAGCTGCGGGTGGGAAAGGCATCAGAAACACAGAAATAATAAGTTGATGTTAAAGGGAGAACATGACTTTTATGAGATAATTAAATTAGAAGTATTGAGGATTTGTGACTAAGGTGAGGCTGTACTACAGATACTCATTTGTGACTTTCTGAATCACATTTTGCAGCCCTAGCCTAGAGGGTTTTCAAACTATGGGTCTCCATCTCTGGTGCTGGTTATGTCTAGCAACGGCAGGCAGTACTGCACGGTGGTTTAAAACTCCTGCTTTGGCTCCAGAGGGGTTACTTTCATTTCTCGGCTCTGCCGCTTACTAGTTGTATGACTTAGAGCAAGCTTCTTAAACCTCCGACTCCTCGTCTACAAAAAAGGAGATGAAACTATGACCACCACGTAGGGCCACTGTGAGGACTGAATGAGACGATCCACGCAAGGTGTGTAACACCTGCCCGGGTGGGGAGCACTCCGTCAAGGGTGGCTGTGGCCATCCATCCTCAAAGCCGAGAGCGGGCCAGTGTGCAAAACGGCTTTCCCTTATAGAAGGCTTCCTCCGTCAGGACCTGGATGTCAGCACTCACCTGTGGTAACTCATCTGACCTCACCACCCTACGAGGTGAGCGCTGTCACTGCATGTTTCATAAATAAAGAAATTGAGGCCAGGAAGACTAAATCATGCCTAGTTCCTATGTGGCAGAGCCAGAGCATGGACCCAGGCAGCCTCATCACGCTCGTGAGCCAGCCAAGTCCTCAAGGCCAGAGCCACACGATGTTACAGCCAGGAGGGAACGCAGGGATGAGCCAATAAACCCCAGTTTATAGATGAGAACGCAGAGGCCCGGGGAATTAAACTGACTTGCTTCCAGATCTCCCATTTACTCTGAGGGAGCCGTGACCATTAAGAACACATACGGCGGTGGGACGTGGTGGAGTTTGCCTCTTGCAAATACACTTTCGTTTAGAAGACCAGAGGCGTTCTGACTCTTGGACATCGAGCAGCTCTTGTGCAACGCTGTTCTATGATTTAAATGTTGTTCATCCCAAAGCATATGGATTTGATTGTTTTAGTGTTTATAAGTTTAGAAATGAAGGAAGCAGAAGAGACCCACAGAAGAAGACAGTTTGAGGGGGTTCTTTTTTAACCCGAAAGGACACTTCTTGTTAAGTCTCAGATACTGGACAACAGTTGGTCAGTTCGGTTCAGCTCTCCGAACCCAGTCAGCTTGTGGATGTCACTGTGCATTGCAATCCTTTGTCTCTGCTCCCTGGGGATCTACATCGTGAGCAGTGAATTCCTTCCGTTTGTAAATAAAGCACCAGAGAGCAAAACAATCTCTCCATTCCGAACTCTAGTGAGAGTTATTTTTCTGCCCCATTTTATAATTCCCTCCAGGAATTCTTTTAAGTGCCCTCCGAGGTACTCCCAAAAGAACAGAGAGAGGAGCAGAAAAATAAATAAATACAAGCGAAGAGAGTACTAATTCTGGCTTTCTCTCCAACCTGCTGTGTGGCTTAAGCAAGTCATTTAAGCCACCTGGAGTTTGGTTCGCTGATCTCTGAATGTGGTGGCACTAAGGGTCTGAATTCCTGAGAGGAGTGAGACGAGGGACACAAAAAGCACCTTGAAATGTTTGAGCATCTCGAGAGCGTAACGTCACAGAGCCTTTGCAGCCATCGTCTCCTATGTCCTTCCCCAGACGTCGGCCTTCTCCTCGGTGAAGATGCAGTTGAAGTCCGATCCCCCCGAAGAGGCCTGCTCTGAAGCCTCCGTCCTCACACACGGCACGTCACTTAGGAACTATCCGGTCACGGTTCTGCGACCCTGCCAGACCACAAAACTGGTCAGCCATCATTTTCTTTTTGCTTTGTTTTATTTTTAAGTCTTCCAAATAGTCACCCAAGGTTTCCCGAGCACGTATCTCTGCATTCGTAAGTCTCAAAGGCTGGAAATGAAGATGACTGAAACTCGTCCCTGCCCTCAAGGAATGCACAGCCAGCTGGGAGGAGCGATAGAGGGAACCAACCGTCACCACTCAGCATGGCCAAGTCAGGCCTGTGGGGGGCGCTCGGGGAGTGGCGCCAACCTTTCGCTGCCGCTGGAAGTCACTCTTCCCCTGCGCCTGCTGGCGGCAGGTTGGAAGTTCACGCTCACTCACTTGCCGTCAGCAGGGTCTCTAACAGATATTAGCATCAAATCGGATCTCCCAGTCCTCGAGAAGGAGGTTTCCTGTCGCCACCCACCAAGCACCGATGATGTGCTCCAGGCATTTCTCTCACATTCCGGTGACCAAATAACTTTGGCACCGTTGACCACACACCCAGGTGGTGCTGCATATATAGGCCTCATAACAGCAACTAATGAATCGCTCCCTTTGGCTACATAAAGAGCAGAGCCCACGTTGCCTCTGGCACCCACCAGGAGTTACAGGCCCACCTCAGAGGAGCCTCAAGTTAAAGTCACAGCTACTTGGGTGTTTCTCTGCATATTCACGGAGATAACAATGGTCCCTTATAACTGCAGAATACTCCACATTTCACAAAATACCTCCATGCCCATCATCCTATCTGATCATAACAACTAGTCATTGCAGTCGAGAGAAGCAAGATTTTTTTTCTCTCTTTTCTAGAAGAGAAAACTGAGGCTAGGTGACCTCAGTTTTGCTGAGCCATAATCAGCAAAGTTTGCTGACTCATAATCCAGTGCTCTGGCGCCATCCTCTACCACAGGACATGTGTGTCTAGACTAAGAGAAGAGGAAAACTCCGGCACTTACACTGTTGCTACTGTTCACGAGTCAGTGGAAATCTTCAGACATGACCCTGGACTGAGCCACCATCAAGGGGCTGTGCCAGGTGCAGAAGAGGATAAAAGGGTAAGACTACCCAATGTTTCTGCAACACCCGGCTAGGAGGATGCCTAAGATAGACACACAATCAACTACACAAAAGGACAGAATGAAGCAAGGGCCATAAAAACACCTGAACGTTTGTGTTCACTTGTGGGTTGGTGGGTTTAAACGAAGCTGAGTGGAAATAAATGGATTTGGCCAAGGTGGAGGGAGAAGCCAAGGGCTTGAGACATACAGAGCAATGGGAGATCCTGTTTGCCCAGCAGCGTGTAGAGGCAGTGGGTGACAAAGGGTCTAAAGCTGGCGGTTGGCTGCTGCCACGTGGCCTGCCAGCCATCTCGGCGCTAGTCAGCCTGAGATACACTGCATGCACTCATGGCGTCGGCGGTAAGCTGGAGCAGTTCACCTTCCCGACATCCTCTACTGCTTCACAGGGTCTAAGAACCTTAGGATAGCATTCTTTCATCTCTGCTTCCCTGGTCTTTGTCCTGCTGATGTCATCCTCTTTACTCTTAGTCGTTTTACAAACACCAAACTACATTGTTTCTATTTTTAAACAGTTACCTTTTAAATATATCTGAATAATTGAAAAAAATGTGTATAGATGCCATTTTATAGGCTTTCCCTTCCTTTGTGCAGATTCATATTTCTTTTTTTTAATTTTTAAAAAAGATTTTATTTTTTTTTATTTTTAGAGAGGGGGGAAGGAAGGAGAAAGAGAGGCAGAAAAACATCAACGTGTGCTTGCTTCTCACATGCCCCCTGCTGAGGACCTGGTCCACAACGCAGGCACGTGCCCTGACTCGGAATCAAACCAGTGACCCTTTGGTTTGCAGGCTGGCATTCAGTCCACAGAGTCACATCAGCCAGGGCATCCTATTTCTACCTGGTACCATTTTTCATAGGTCTGAATTATCTTGTTCAACATTTCTTGTACCGCAGGACTGCTGGAACAAGAACTACTGCAGAAACTGGCTTTTTAAAAATCTTTATTTTTTAAATATTTTTATTGGATATAAAATTCTAGGTGACAGTTTTCTTTTTAGCACTTTCACTTCTTCACTCCACTGTCCTTTTTCTTGCATAGTTTCTGATCAGAAATACGCAGTTCTGCTTGTCTTTGTCCCTACATGTCTTCTTTCCTCTAGCTGATTTCAACATTTCCTCTTTATCATTGCATTTGGAATATGATGTGTCTTCCTGTCGTTTTCTTTGTGTTCCTCATGGTTGGTGTTTGTTGATCTCTTTTTTGATCTACATCTTAAGAATTCCCATCAAATTTGGGGATTACTTAGCCATTATTTCTTCAAATATATGCGTGCTCCCTTCTAATTCAGAGCTCCTATTACACATAAATTAAGTTCTGTAAGTTGTCTCACAGCCCACAGATACTCCATTCTCATTTGGTTCCTCTGGGTTTGGTTTTGCATATTTTCTATCGCTATGTCCTTCATTCATTAGTCAATGTTTCTGCAATGTTTAGTCTGACATTGACTAAATTTCAAGTGTATTTTTACCACACACATTATAGTTTTAGCCTCTAAGTTGCTATAATTTTTTTAATAATTTACATGTCTATGTAACACATTTAATCTGTACCCTAGTTTTAGCACATGAAATACAATTATACAATAATAACATTTAACATCTTGGTAATTCAAACATCTGCATTAGTATGCATCGATTTTAATTGATTTACTTTTCTCCTCATCATGAGTGCTATCTCTATGGCTTCGTTTTGCTGTTTGTTTCATTTTGGTTTTTTGCACACTTGGTAAATTCTTATTAGATGCCGCACGTTGTAAATTTTACTTTGCTAGATGCTGAATATTTTTGTATTCCTATAACTATTTTTCATCATTGTTCTGCAATCCAGTTGATTGTTTGAAAACAGTGTGATCCTTTCAGGTCTGCATTTAAGGTTTGTCTGGTGAGACCAGAACTGCATCTAATTTAAGGCAAATTAATCCCAACCACTGAGGCGAGACTCATGAGAATTCCAGTCCACCCCCAGTGAATTTTAACGTTTTTCCAGTCTCACCAATGAGAACAGGCTCCGAACTCCATTTAGTGTTCCAGGAGAACCCTCTGCAAACCTGTTGGTTTCTCTCCATGCAGTTCCCCTTTCTTTGGCACTCTGCCACGTGAACTGCTGCTGCTTTGGTGTCTCAACTGAGTTCCCTCATCTCAGAGAGACTAACAAGCCCTTCCCAGGCTCCTCCCCCCGCTTTGCTCCAGCAAATCCTGCGTCTTACCTCCTTTGTTCCCCATGTCTCAGAGATCACTGGCTTCTGTCTTCTGTCACCTGATACCCCGTTGCTTGAAAATTAGCATTTTCTTTATTTTCTCTGTTTTGTGTGTGTGTGTGTGTGTGTGTGTGTGTGTGTTTGATATTTAAGTTGTTCTAAGTGGAAGGGTAAATCCAGTTCCCATTTTTTCTACCTCACACTTGTAAGCTGGTTTCTTTTGTGTTGGATCAGTCTCATATTGAAAATCTTAGTTTATACAAATATGTCATTGTGATTGTGAATGGTAATTGCACATATATAATCTTTCTATTTAGCAGTAGAAATTCTCCTGTAATCTTAATCCAAAGTAAAGGTAACTTATATTTTACAAATAATCTTTGGTATAAATGAAGAGCTCAGATATAACATTTATTTTCTTTTGGGTGGGCCAAGTTTAAATCAATTATTATTGCAAGGTTCACAAGGAAAACATTTTTCTTCAATGTTTCAAATTTCTCTTCTGGAAAATAAGGATTAAAAGTTTAAGACATAGACAGCAGCCAGAGGGAAGGGGATGGGGGATGATGGTGGCAGGGAGGGGAAGGGACTAGTCCAAGAACATGTATGAAGGACCCGTGGGCATGGACAACAGTGTGGAGATTGACTGTGGGAGCGGGGAGTGGGCTGGGCAGGGGAGAGAGAGCAAAGGGGGAAAAGTTGGGACAACTGTAATAGAATAACAATAATGAAATGAAATTAAGAGTTTAAGTCTCAGAAGTGAACTGTAACAATATCTCTACATTTATTTTATTCAAATTGGCTTTATTAATAGCATTCTTTTGCATATGTTACAGCAATGTTGGGAAAGCATAGCAACTAGGGTGACTATTTTTGGATCTTGCTTGCCATCACAACATCTTTTGGAAAGTCTTGGATACATTTGATGTGTTAAAATATAGCATTGGTTTTCCCTGCAGTTTTAAATTATATTTGTTAAGAATGCTAAAAATATCAGTGAAGTGGCCAAACTTGTTACCCATATGACATCTGTAGAAATATTTTCCAAGAGACATTCTTTTACAGCTCTCATCCGTGAGTCCCCGTGCAATGTTCAGTATTTTCTCGTCCAAAACCAAAGGATTTCAGAATGATGTAGTAGTGAAAAATGGTAACCTACAATCTCTAAACAAAATATTTCCATAATCCAGTTACCTAGTAAAATTGTTTTAATCAATTAAAATTCATTCAGTGGATTTTTAAATATATCCATGAAAATCAGCAGAATTTTTTGAGACTCACAAGACTTATGAAATATTTTTAAATGTTTTGAAATGGAACCGTTATAAATAGACACTAACCAGTAGAGTAAGTTTTATATACTTTTCAAAAGGCCCGATAACCTGCAATTATTTTTATAACTTTTCCAGGTTCATTTATGTTGACTAACATTTTTTCTTCTCAATCTAGGAAGAAATTCAAATCTAGAACTCTATCTAGATTAAATTTACACATCTAAACAAATTCTCTATAAAACTGTCTTGCTACAATTATCTCATATACATTAGAAGTGTTACAATTAGCAGGACACTCATCAGATTGGATTGCAAAATCTGTACATGAGTATAATGATTCATAAACATTGAAATATTATTTAGTAATAAATATAATATAAGATATAATGAAGGTACACAGAATCAACATATATGGAAAAAATAATTTTTCCAGTGATTATATGAGGAATTGTACCTTTGTCACACTATGTATTATTACTTAGACTATTAAATATGATGATAACAAGGCTTACTTAATGGTTGCAGAATGCTGTAGAAAATGTTGCAATAACCCTGTCTTTTTTTCCAATGAAAATATTTGCAAATTTTTATCAACAAATTTGGCATATTGCATTGCCAAGTAGATTGTTATCTTTTGATTTTGAAGGTTCAATGTTTCATAACAAAAATACACTCGATTCTGTGATTCTCATTGTTTTTGGCATTTGTTAAAACTACATTTTTAATAAACTTAATTATAATGTATTTTTTAGAGTAGAGTCAATGATTTTACCAATATCACAATTTAGATCTAGGAGTTGAAATTGAACATGCATAGTCTGTTTTTCTAATAAAAAATATTATTTTATTACGCAAACTGTACCAGTCAGAATTAAATACCACAGTTTTTACAAACTCAGAAAACATTATGTTCTGAACTTCCTCTCTGAGAAATACACTAAAAGTTTCTAACTGAAATTCAGTTGAAAGCCTCCGCTCTTGCTAAGACCAGAGAAAAAAATTCTCACTTTGCCTCAAAACTATGGGTTATAATAACCAATAAAACATTAAACTCTGCACGTTAACCTTCCTGCTATATTGATAATCAAACAAAATCAAATAAGGAAACAATGAGCAATAAATAAAAAACTCACTTCTACCTAACGTGTGTATTTATCATGTCTCTTTCAAGTGTGTCTCTCACATAACTCATAGTAGTTGGTCTAATATCAATTGCCATACATACAGTCTTTACCTAGAACCTTTGCAATGTCCTCATATTTTATATCTTGTTCTCTTCTTTTATACATTTTCCTTTAAGTATTGCCATAGCTGCATGACACAACTTCTTATACGTTGTATTTTCATTTTCATTTCATAGAAAAAGATATTTTCTAATTTCCGTTATGATTGCTAGATACATTGATTGCTTAGAAGTATTTAGTATTTAATTTTGATGTATTTGAGTATTTGACAAACTCTGTCCAATGACATTCTGTAATTGATTCTAATTTAAATCCATTCTTAGCAAAAGGACATACCCTGCATAATTTTAAGACTTTGAAATGTGTTCAGCCTTGTTTTACGGGCCAGAAGACAGTGCATCTCATGAACTTTCCATGTACATTTGGAAATAATGTGCACTGTTACTGGTGGCTACAGTGTTCTATAAATACAAATCAGGTTGGTTGCTGGTGCAGTTTGGGCCTTCTACATCTTCACCAGGTTTTGTCTGCTTGTTTGGTCATTTACTGAGTGAGAGTATTAAGTTCTCTGTCTCAGTTGTGCACTCATTTCTCCATTCAGCGGTGTAAGTTTTCACTTCATGTACTTCATACTTCGGCTAAGTACACACACATTATGAACTATCACGTCCTTTGATAAGTTGACTACTTTACAACACTGTAATCACTTTGGAGTCTGCTTGTCTGATATTAATATAGCTGCTCTGACTTTCTTTTGGTTAGAGTTTGTATAGGATATTTTCACCCATCCTTATAATCTTAACCTAGCTTCATCTCTATTTAAAGTGAATTTCTCATAAATAGTATATAGATTTATCTTGCTTTTATATATACACACACATATACAAATACATGTATATGTATGTATGCATGGACACACATGCACACATAGGAGTCTGGGAAAATTCCAGCCATTGTTAATATGACGAGAACGGTTTACGTGACATTGACGTAACCTGGCAGCCAAGGAGAGTGGACTGGAATGCACATGCGGAAACAATGACGATTTCACTGTACTAGTCAGTGGGGACAGCAGACACTATTGAGTGAGCATGTGTACTCTGTGGCCATTGCATTTAAAATGACTGAGCGAGTAGAGCAATGAATCTGCACCAAATTTTGTGCTAAACTTGAACATTCCTCTACAGAAACTGTTTGAATATTCAGAAGGCTTTCAGGGATGATGAAATGAGTGCAGCACAAATGAAAATGTTGTGCAAATGCTTCAAAGATGGTCAAGAATCTGCTGAAAGATGGTCATGAATCTGCTGAGGCCTGGAACAAGCGGAACACCTGCGAATGTTCAATGTGTGCGGGGCTGCGATCACCAAAGATCAGCGACTGACAGTGTGAGAACCGGAAGCTGAGTTGGGGATTCCCAAAACTACTGTGTCTGAGATTTTGATGCAAGATGGTGTCACAGCAAATTTTGATCCACAGCTTCTGCTACCAGAGCAGAAGGAACATCGTACCACAGGTGCTAATGACTTGATTAAAACCAGTACCAATAAACCAGGTTTGGCACCCTGCGACTTCTGGCTTTTCCCTAAATTAAAATCACCTTTGAAAGGGGAGCGATTTCAGACTGTAGATGAGGTTCAGGAACATACAACAGGGCAGCTGATGGTGGCTGGGAGAACTGTGTGAGGTCCCAAGGTGCCTATTTTGAAGGGGACTGAAGCATCATTGTCCTATGCGCAATGTTGTAGCTTGTATCTTCTTCAATAAATGTCTCATTCTCATATTACATGGCTGGATAGTTTCTGAACCGACTATACATTCATATGTAACTATAAATAAAGCTCCACTGCTTTTCAGCTGGGGTATGTGCACTATTTACATTTGACCTAATTACTGGTGTGGTTAAACAAAAGTTTATCATCTTGTTGCCATTTGCTCTGTGTCATCTGTTCTTAGCTGCTTCCCCTCTCTTTTCTTGGCCTTTTTGATTATTTTTGTGTTCATTTTATCTCCACTTGACTCATTAAATATACCTCTGTTTTAATTTTGCTTTTTGGTTATTGCTCTCTGGTTTATGAGATCTTTAACTTATGAAAGCATATTCTTTCTCTAGCTGACTTCAAGATCCTCTTTTCATCTCCAGTTTACAGCAATTTGAATATAATGGGTGTAGGTGGATAATTAATCCTGCTCAGAGATTTGTTGAGCCTTTTGGATCTTTGATTTATTACATTTCATTAACTCTGGAAAAGTCTTGGCCTTGATCTTCTCAAATATTTTGTCTGCTTTGTTCACTTTTTCTCCATCTGGGGCTCCAATTACACATATGTCAGACTTCTGATATTGCCCCATGATTCTTGGATGGTCTCGTCCCCCATTCCTGCCCTGCTTGAATTTCCTCTCTGTCTTCAGTTTAGATGATTTCTATTGTCCTAACTTCAAGTTCACTCATTTCTTCAGCTGTATCCAATCTGCTTATAAACTCTTTTAATACAGTTTTCAGCACTTGACTCAGTATCAATCTATTCTTACGTTGTCTGCATTCTCCCGTGGTTAACATAATTAATAAGTATTAATCATGGCTATTTTAAATTACAAATTTGATGGTTCCAACATGTAATCTCTGTGGATTGTTTTGTCTTTTCACAATGGGCTGATTTTTTTTCCCTCCTTTTGGGGGGTTTCTATCATTTTTATTACGTAGAAAAACAATATAGAGGGAGTTAAAAATTATTTGCATGCAGAAAATCAGCCGGGCCCTTAGTGTGGGGAGTTGGTTCAATTTAATTGATTTGGGTCCAAGTTCCTTATTGCTATGGTTGCTTTTGGTGCACCACAGGCTCAAATTCCTCCAGCAGCAGGCTGCTCTTACCTTCGCTTAGTCAGAGTTCTGAGGAGTTTGCTGCAGGGTTCTTGCCCCACTCTCAGCTTTCGTTAGTTCCTGCCACTCTATTAGAGGGGCCTGTCTCCATGCTCTGGACCAACTCCAGCAGAAAACCCCTATCACCTGCAACTTGGTACAAGACTCATAGCAGGGGTTCCGGGTTCTCCTGATCTAGACTCAGGGCATTGAGCTTTTGTTGGTGTTCCTGCCATTTCATCACCAGGACAGCCGAATTCTGACTTGTGTCCATGTAGTGGTGATAGTGTTAGTAGGGGGTTGAGTGGCAGAGTTTCTTGTCCCCTTCTCAGTGATAGAAGACATCTGCTTTGTGTCAGGGCAGAATCCTGCATCCGAGAGGGTTTCAAGCCCTTTGGTCACCATTGAATGCCCTTCCTTTGGTACAAGAGAGTATCTCAGAAGTCAGTGGTGTTTCATTTCTATATGCCAGCAGCAGCTGGCCCCGGCACATCTGCATCACTGTGGGGTACTCCTGTCCTCGGGCTCCTGCCCAGGCCCCAAGCTTTCTTCTGAGCACCCACAGAGACCAGTAGATCCCTTGTGTCTGTGGCTCCCAGTGATTCTAACCTGTCATATGAGTCCATGTGCCATGTATAAGAATTCATTAAAATGTTAGCTATCTTCTTCTCCTCCCCTTTTAAGGTAGCCACTTCGTCCCATGTTCTAACAAAAGTGAACATGTGTTTCTTCTCTTTCTGGAGAGATTTGTCACTCCTGCAATTCAGCTTACCTGGTTGCTTTGTGACCTTAACTCTGTTATGGATTTAAGGAAAGTATTGCTCTGTTGATTATTCAGGCTTTTCTCATTCATAGGGTAGAAGCACAGTTATCTTGTGGTTTTCTATATCTGAAGAAAAACTAGAATTCAATTCTGTTTTACATTACCCCATTCTCTTTTATTTCAATTATATCTCAATAAGGTTAGAAAAAAACTATACCCATGCTCTTCTATTTCGTTTCGTTCCATCAAAAACAAACAATCACAGGTAGTGAGCACCAAATTTAAAATTTCACAAGCTGTTAATTAGCCCTGACTTGCTCAAAACCATAAAAAATAATGGATATGATGAATTGTTAGAATCAAGGAATCCAAATTTCCTCTAGACCAAGCACTCATTTCAATAACGTTAACTATGTATCACTCATCTCAGTATCAGCAACTCTTCTGCAGGTTTGAGAACAAAGTAGTCACTCGATTATGTCAAAGAAATGAAACACATGAGAAAATGTTGAGCTTGGTGGAAATAAGAATTGTATAAAGGTTGGAACTTCCTAAATCTTTAAGGACTAGTATACTACCAGATGTGAACATAAACCAGACAACTTCAGCTTTAAAAAAAAATCATATTATAATACAAAGGACAAATATCCCTCCAATGAAGGCTACATACACAAGTTCCAAAGTTGTGTTTTGAGAAATACATGCCATGAATAAATATTTCTCCAAAGTTTCAGTTTTGATTGGAATGACACTCTACAGAGATTGTTTTTATGGGGCAATCTGTCTCTCCATTTTATAACCAGGTCTTATAACATGGGACTGCTGCTGAAGATTAAACTCACAAGGTAAGTATTATCATAAAGCTATGGAGAAGCAACTGGAAACAAGGCAGAGAGTTTGCCTAAGGGTTACAGCAGGATCTACAGATTCGGAAACTGCTGCACCCATAGCCAAGTTGCGTAGCTGAGCTTCCTAAGAAAATGGTTATGGAAGGAGACAAGTAGAGGATCCAATGATACGCGTAAAGGGAAAGTCCCGCCTACTCTGTTTGGGCATGGAATTGAAACCAACAAAGAAGCCCAAGGGAAAGGGTTTGATAATGATAAGACCAACAAGAAAAAAAAGGAAAGAAAAGAGATCAGACCTAAGTAAACCAGTGTGAGTTCCTGCAAAGCACTCTGATAATTTTATATATTATCTATAGCCTTATATTTTAAACATGGCCTGGCTCTACAAAAGTCACAGTCCCTGGAGTGGGGCTGACAAATATACCAGGTATCAGGGGTTATGTAAACAATCTTCGGTGCACTCCGTAGCCTAATTTACTGTCATAAACATTGTGGGAAGCAGAAATCTCGATGGCAGCTTGGCGTGGATATTCTCACTGTCGGCAGGGAAGATTCATGGCCTCCTCGCAATGCTGAGACCCCACCAGCATTTACCAAGACAGATGACTTGGTGACAGACACCTCAGGCTGAAAGTTAATATTTAGCCTAGTACGATGAAACATGAGAACATTAGAATTGTGCCCCTGGGCCAGTCCCTTGGTCCTTGCAGCTCAGGAAACTGTCTCTGACGAGGACTCAGCGCGTGAGTCCTAGAGGGCTGGGATGCCACAGTCGACATCAGCTTCAGGGGTCAGAGAAGTGACCGATCACCCTGGCCTCCCTCAATAACCCGTGCTATACCTGTCATCCATGAATGAATGGAACCTCTTTGCAGTCCACTTGTATTTTGGCCAGTACCAGCTCTTAAGCTAATAGATTCCAGAAGTGTATTCACTTCCTTCTGTTGAGACATCTCCCTTTTATTTAGTCTAAACTTAGTACTCTTGAATATCTAGAATTTGTGTTTGGTAAACAAGCCTCAGCTTATCCTCCCCACCCCATGAAGACTCGGCAAACTGACTTGATCAAAATGCATCCTTATCTTTCCAAAGGAAATATATTTTTTGCAATTCAATTTGTACAGCTATTTCTTCTCCCACCATTGTCTCAATCTGTGCAGCTGTGTGTCTGGATAAAAAAAAAAAATAGTCAGATCTTAATGATATAAATTAATATTCTCCTGTCAGCCATGGCTACCCTACCCTTTTCTATTTTTCTCTGGAATTGCAATTGAGCAACATTTCAACAGAAGGTGTCTGATTACAATGACTTTCTCCAAAATACAAGGGAGCAAAACAAACACTTTTGTCTCAGTCTCTGGTTTCAGATGGAACCAGTGCCTTGAGTGTGACTCAGGGCTTTAAGAAAATAGCATTACCTTAGGATATTTCGGCAACCAAACCAGCAGATCCAAAGAGTATCATCTTTCAGAGTACTCCCTCTGAAGAAGGCTACAGGCCTATGCCAATGACCTTGCCTTTGCACAAAACACATCTGTAACCATGCTTTTGGAAATTCCTTTAGAGTTTTTGTGTAATTAAGCTAGCATAAAATCTCATTGATTTATATTTGTATTTCTTTTACATCTTCACCCAGGGACACTTTTTCATTGCTTTTATAAAGAGAGGATTTAGACATCAATGTGAGAGAGAAATATTGATTGGTTGCCTTTTATGGGTGTTCCAGCCAGAGACCGGAACCACAACATAGGCATGTGTCCTGACCAGGAATCAATGGTTTGTAGGACGATGCCCAACCAGCTGGGCCACACTGGACCAGGGCCATATTCTACTTTGGAGTAAGAGGTAAAAAGCATGTCAATTTCAGAGTTTACTTTTTAGTCTGGCCATTAAAAAAATCACCTTCCCGGTAGGTCACCACTGAGGGTGAATCCTTCTTAGCAGTCTTACCATGACCGTGTCTGTCAGCAAGCACCCCTGGGAGCCTATACTAAGTGGGCTCTGTGCTATGTGGGATGTGGCAGTCCAAAAGATATTGTCCCTATTCTTAAAGAGCTTGTAATCCAAGTGGAAGCCTAATACAGGTACAACATGAAAAATGCTAGATGGAGATAAACATATGTGAGAGCTTAGAGGACTCTGGGCTAAAGCAGTCTGAGAAGTTGTGCACAGGGGGACTGGCAGAGCTGGAAGTGTGTGGATGTCCTCTACAGGTTGAGTGACACCAAGTGCAAAGACAAGTTTGGCTAAAAGTAATGGAGTGGGACATAAGTTCTACTACTGACTTACGTCATTTTTCAGAAGTTATTTAACCTCCTGATTTCCCTGTTTCCTCATGGTACCCACTTCTGGTTCAAAATGGCAGGCTGAACACAAGCATTAACTTCCTTCTTCCCCTTAACCTATTCATCTGATGTCATGCAGTGGCATGCAAAATGTATTTGACACCTGGAATAAATCATCTTTTATATGCCCTTCTCCTTTGTAACAAAATTACTTCCAGTAATAGTCACTATTTCCTTGTTTTTTCCCCATAGTTTTTTTTAAAAAAAGAGTTAACTCATGAACAAGAAATTCCCACTTAAAGATATTATTCTGACTTTTAAAAAGATTACATGTGTGAACTGCAATTTGTACTTACCATAAATAGTATTACACCTCACAATTTGCTCTATATACCACCATTTTAAATTTAAATACACATAAAACTCAGAATGGTCACATACAATGAGACAACTACAGTGATTCAAGTTCTCTTTCTTTATCATTACAACATTGCACTGTCAATGCTATTTCAAATCTACTGTGTGAATGCAGGAGTGTTAGTGCCACCGGGATTGGAAATGCAAGTGCAAGTTTGAAAGATTCAAAAACTCTACAAACTTATTCTTGAAACAAGCATGTGTAAGTGAGTCTACTAGTGTTGGGTCAACTGTATACTTGGGAGCTTTCCAAATTAACTTCCCTGTAGAATCAAATGTTCTTTAGAAAATAAGTAGGGGGAAAAGTGCTTATTTGAAACATACATATCTATGATTAAAACTCCACAGTAACCAAAGCAATCGTTTAGAACTGAGATATTTAAAAAGATACTTAGTGGGAATGGGTAGTGTAGGGAGAGCATTTTATTCCTGACCTTGATGATAATACATACCAGACTTTCTTTCAGTTACTTTTATTGCTGTTTATAAATTCTCTACCAGCAACGTACCCCCTTCTGCCTACACATTAAATGGAGCTTCCCAAGCTCCCCATCTCTAGCATGCCACAATAGTAAAATACGAAAAGGAAAAATTCATTAAAAGCACTGAGAAAGGGAGTAATAA